>NC_132871.1:26390833-27024166 GCF_048164855.1 Canis lupus baileyi | reverse complement strand
AGTCACACACAGAGAGAGAGAAAGTGAGAGGCAGAGTCACAGGCAGAGGGAGAAGCAGGCTCCATGCACCGGGAGCCCGACATGGGATTCGATCCCGGGTCTCCAGGATCGCGCCCTGGGCCAAAGGCAGGCGCTAAACTGCTGCGCCACCCAGGGATCCCTAAAATCTGTTTTTTTTAAAAAGTCTCTGCATCACAGGGGAGGATCAGCAAGCACCTTAGGGAGCACCCTTGCCACAGACACTGCCACCACAAGCAATGGCTACATTTCACAGCCTCGAGCAGATATATCAGGATTCACAGATATAATAAAACTCCAAGTGAAGATATAACCACCTTGAAAACACCAAAAAAGGCTGAAAATCAGTCACCTTCAAATGCTTAGGACAAAAAAAAAATCAGCTTAAAGTTTAATAGGGTTGTACAGCCAGCATCCATTCAAAGTAAGACTGAGACTGAAGAAAAAAAGGTATTATCAGATAACCTTGAAATTACGCCCAATGAAGAAAATAGTGGGGAAGGCAGCTGTGTTTGTGGGGCAGGCCAAGGAGACCGAGCCTGTAGCCTGGATGACATGGCGAGGCTGGCCTTTGGGGGCAGCCAGGCGGAGTCGGTGCACTCCACTGTGCTCAGGGAGACCGAGGGGCGGCACCTCGGTCTGGAAAGAATCCACTGGAAAGGGTTCCGGTGAAGCCTAAGATTTCCAAGAGACCAGGTAAGACAAATTCCAGACAGTGATGGATCTGCCAGCCAAGTGGCCTCGGAGCTTCACCTGGCAGGGCTCCGAACGCACCATCCCCACCGGGCCTGCCCTGCCCCGCGGATTCCTCCGTTGTTTCAGAGCTGCCCCCCTCCCGACTACTCACTGGACATTTCTGAGATGCAAAAAGCTCCCCACACAACGTACCAGAAATTAATAAACCAAAAACACTGAGAAAGATGACTTGCTATATTTCAAAATAGCACCCTGACAATCACCATGCCAGGATGCTTACATGCTTCTGTTTTATTCAAAAAAAAAAAAAAGCAAAAAAAACTCCTCTTTATCATTTCTTAAGCTCCCTGCCAGGAGCTAAGGGTTGCTTGGCAAAAGAAACCTTCTTGCCTCCAAGGGCAGGAATTATCCATTAAAGCACAAAATAACAGGACAAAGATGGGGGGTTCCAAGTCTAAAGTTATGTCACTAATGTCAAGAGGTCAAGGAAATAAACCACAACTGCTGGCTGAGATATGTCATGGGTTGAATGGGGAGATACACCTCCCAAAAGGTGTATCCACATCCTAATTCCTAGAACTTGTGAATGTGACTTTATTTGGAAAAAGGGTCTTTGCAGATATCATTAAATTAAGCATCTTGAGATGAGAATGTCCTGGATTACTCAGGTGGGGCCTAACTCCAACAAGTGTCCTTCTAAGAGGCACAGAGAGTCATGGAGAGAAGGGAAGGCCATGTGCAGATGGAGCAGAGGCTGGAGATATGTAGCCACAAACTAAGAATCGCTTGGAGCACCAGAAAGCAGAGCAGGGAAGGATCCCCACATAGGGACATCAGAGAAGCATAGCCAGGCCCGACATCCTGATTTCAGACTTCTGGTCTCCTCAACTGTGTAGGAATAAAATTCTGGAGTTTGAAACCATCAAGACCGTGGCAATTTGTTCTGGAAGCCTAGGAAATGAACACAGAAGGTGAGGAAAATGCTGCTCAGGGAAGAGGCCTTGCAGGAATGGTACAGGACACCCTGGGCAGGAGGAGGAGGATGGCCCAGGGCACCATGGGCACTGCAAGCAGAGAGCCAGTGGTAGTGGAAGCACAATGAGGAAATGCATGCTGCTGCACTGGAGACCAGAGAGAGAAGCCTGAATGTAGAACATGCTGGAGAAAGCAAGTGGAATGTCGATCTAGGTCATGTTAATTTTATTAGTTAATAGGGGAGTCACCAAAGACATCTGAGCCAGGGAATAAAATGTGCAATGGAGTGTTCAAGGAAAAGTAACTTAATGTGAAAAAGGAGAATGAACTAAAAGCAACTATCCAACAGACTTTCTTGTTGTGAAGAAGGATTCTTTGAGGAACAGAAACCAAGTGTCCACGTCCTAATCCCCAGAATCTGTGGACGTTACCTTCTATGACAAAGGAACTCAGCAGATGTGATTAAACTAAAGATCTTGAGATGGGGAGATCATCCTGGATTATCCGGCTGGCCTTAAATGTAATCACAAGTGTCCTGTTAAGAGGAAGGCAGAGGGAGGCTCAACTACAGTGAGAAAGTGGTGTGACAACAGAAAGACTGAAGGAATATGCTGTGAAGACAGAGGAAAGGAGACACAAGCCAAAGGAAAGAGACTCTTCTCTCAGAGCCTCCAGAACTCTAAGAGAACACCATTTGTGTTGTTTCAAGATACTAAGTTTGTCATGACTTTTTACAGTGGCAATCCCAAACTAAGTTTTATGCTTTCTCCTCTGAAATTCAGATAAAACTTCTGAATTCCTCTGGAAGTGATTCTTCATTGTTCTTCCCCTTGGCTCACCTATGCTGGTCCTGTCTTATTCTTCAAAAATTCATATTCAACATTCTCCATCTTAACACTTCCTAACTCAATTGCTTTAGACCTTCATACACTTTAAAATTCAACATTATTACCTATATATGCCATAGGATTCAGAAGATAGAATCTACTAATTTACTCACCCACTCACCCACCTTGTTCCAGAAAGGATTTAAGAATAAATCTCTTTCTGGGACATCTGGGTAGCATAGTCAGTTGGCCATCTGACGCTGATCTTGGCTCAGGTCATGATCTCAAAATTGTGGGATGGAGCCCCAAGTTAGGGCTCTGTGCTCAGCGCAGAGTCCGCTTGAGATTCTCTCCCTTTGCCTCTCCCTGACCCCGTGCGTGCACATGCTTTCTCATTCTCTCTCTCTCTCTCTCTCTGGAATAAATAAATAAATCGTTATTTAAAAAAAAAGAATAAGCTCTGGGATGATAGAAATGTTTTCTATCTTCATCTGCATGATGCCTTACATGGATGAAATCAGATGTCAACATTCACTGAGCTGTTTGCTAGGGATGTGTGCATTTTACAATATGTGTGCTATACCTCCATAAAAACATAAAAGAGGAAAAGGAATTATCTAATTTCACCTCTTCTCCTCTTGAGGACAGAAGACTAGGCTTAAAGTCTCCAAAAGAGAAGAGAAAGCAATAGGTCACATTGGAACAGTGAGGTTTATTATAAAAAGAGGCTAGATAAGTGAAGAAAAGCTTGAGCATAAACGATGGAGTATACAAGGTCCTCAGAAGAGATCTGCAGATTAGCCTTTAGAAAAAAAACCATCAGGGGCACTTGAGTGGCTCAGTCAGTTAAGCAACTCTTGATTTCAGCTCAGGTTTTGATCTCAGGGTCCTGAGATAGAGCCCCGCCTCAGGCTCTGCACCCAACAGGGGGTCTGCTTGATATTCTCTCTCCCTCTGCCCCTCCCCCAGTATGTGTGCTCACATATGTGCACACACGCACACGCTCACTCTCTCTCCCTCTAAAATAATCTTTTTCAGAAAAGATTATTAAAAATATCAAAAGCAATAAATCTAAAAAGGGAAGGAAAGAAGGCAGGAAGGGAGGGAAGGATGGAATTAGAATACCAAGAGTTTAGAAGGCAGTTGAACAGTCTTTCAAGCTTTTTGACCCCAAATGTAGTAAAAAATATCTTACATTTCAACCCATTACATACATACATATGTAAAACCAAAACAAAAATCTCATGAGGCAATTCTTACTCTTGCAATACATGAGTTTTTATTCGAAATTCTATTCCCTTTTATTTCTAATGTTGGGTGTGACTCACTAAATTGATCTAGTAATAGATTAAAACTCACAGTTTGTAAAAACAGTAAGGCATGGGTAGCAGGGATTGAACTGGACAGGAAGAAGATAGTATCAAAAAGCTACTCTCCTCTAATGTTATGCTATGGGGAGAAAAGTTCATAAGTCTTACTTTTCAACAGAAAGCCAGTTTAAAAAAAAATCTTTGAAACAATCTGTATTAAAAGGAAAGTTTTTAATTTTCTCATTAAAATTTTCTACTTAACCACTGCCAAGTCCCAACCCATCTGGGTCCCAAATTTGAGACTCAGTTCGATACTGAATGTACAATCAAGGACTGTATCTGCTTAGATTACGCAAAGGTAAACAAGATATGGTCCTTACCTTCAAAGAGTTTATAATCTACGAATAAAGAAAAAAAATAATGAAGCACTTAAAGGACGGAGACACTGATTTTCACCAGAGAATGGGATATGGCAAAGGCGCATGGTAAAAGAAATGGCATTTGAACTGGGGTGGGAAGAGAGAGTGGAGGGGGGGAGGGAGAGATGGGGGGACAGCAGCTGACAGAGAAAATTAGACACAGTACAGAGGAAGGCGGCTAACAGTAGGCTGTGGTAGATTTAAAACATGGCCCCAAGATTCACTGGCCCTCTTCCCACCAAGGCGCAGGCACTACATCCCCTCCCCTTGAATCTGGGCTATGTGACTGTGTGAGCGATAGAATATGGTGGAAGTGACACTGTAACAGTTGCCAGGAACAATCCTCAGGAAACTAGAAGCTTCCATTTCCTGTTTCCTGTGACACCTGCTCTTGGAACTCCGCCGCCATGCTCTGAGGAAGCTCAGAGAGACCACATGTAGGCGTTTTAGCTGACAGACAGCATCACCCACCAGACATGTGAGTGAATGAGACTTCAGGTGATTACAGCCCCCAAACTTCAAACATTCTCAACTAAGACACCAGACACAGTAAAATAGAGACACACTGTCCTTGCTGTGCACTGTTCAAATCCAGATTCGCTAAACTATGATCATAACAAAATGCTTGGAATTTTATACCACCACATTTGGGATGATTTATTGTGCAGCAACAGACTGAATGAAACAGCACAGCCAAGAGTATGAGAGGTCGTGGTATAAGACAACCATGGGAAAGAGTCTAAAGGAAGATGCCACACATCTTAAAAGTCAACCTACACAGTTTAAAACTTCTTCTAAATGCAACAGTGAGTAGTTGATGGGTTAAGGGTCAAGGAAATTATATAACTGGATTAGGAAGATTACATTAGCAGCACCACATGCAAGGGATTTCCAGCAAGCTCAGAGAAACACTTGAGGTAGATATAACAATCCTGAGTGTAGCTCTCATAACATTCCCCATTTTACAAATGAAGTACTTGAGGGAAAGATAATCTAGAACACTCCAGCATCTAATCCAGTAATGAATCCCATTGGCTCAATCTTCAAAGCATTTCCTGATTCCAATCAACCTCTTCTCATGCTTCCAAGCCTGGTTGAAGCCATCACTCTCTCATTTAGACCAGTGCTGATCCAACTGAATTTACCATCTAGAATGGATCAAAACTGATGTAAGAAATCCTGTCCAGTGAGTTGAGTCCACTGATCACATGTCAATCGCGGCAACATCAAATTGCCTTAACAGTTTCTAAACTCTTAATCATAATTTCTGAACCTACCACATTTTAGATCAGGATCAAGTAGTTTTGGGAACAAGCACTATGGATTATTCCCTACGGACATCAACCTTTGGGATCTGAGAAGCAGCAATTGGGATTCCTGGGAATTCTTGAAATCACAAGCTATTTTAAAACATTCCCAATATTCTTCACTCTTTACTATTACGAATATATTTTTAAATGTTTAATAAGGAATGTTAAGCTTGGTAGTACTTACAAAACTGAAGCATATAAGAGTAAGCAAACACTAGAAAATGACAACAAATATGTAGCATTTGAATAGGTTAGTAGCACTATGCAGAATCACATGTCAAAATTACCAATTTAAGGATTTATTTTGCTTCCAAAACTTATTATCACTACCCACAGGGTTTTTATTTAAAAAATACTCTACATAAAAATTTATTAATATTTATTTGCAAAATGACTCATTGTTAGCAACAGACAGGGCAACGAATATACCATACATGGATAATCTGGCAATAGCAACAGGCAAGTCTGACTGGTTAAATCTTGGCTACTTCTCTCCTTGGTGCTCTTCTTCTGATTCCCAGAATAGTCAAACTTAACCTTCTACTCCATGTGTCAGTGTTTCCTGCTCTGGCTTTCAACTTGAAGTCAGTCAATTCCATACACCCGAGAACTTCTGTAGACTGTGGCTAGTGGCCACCTTATTGGATAATGAAAGTATTCAGAACTTTAGAGAACAAATGAGCAAAGGGAAAGAGAGAGAGAAACCAAGAAATTGGTTAATTATAGAGAACACCCTGCTGGTTTCCAGAACGGAGGTGGGGGGCGGGGAATGGGTGAAATAAGTGATGGGGAGTAAGGAGCACACTTGTGATGAGCACTGGGTGATGTAAAGAAGTGCTGAATCACTATATGGTACACCTGAAACCACTGTAACATGGTATGTTAACTAAATGGAATTAAAATGAAAAAACTGGGAGAAGAAATGTGTGGGAAATATCAGAAAGGGAGACAGAACATAAAGACTCCTAACTCTGGGAAACGAACTGGGGGTGGTGGAAGGGGAGGAGGGCAGGGGTGGGAGTGAGTTGGGGATGGGCACTGAGGGGGACACTTGACGGGATGAGCACTGGGTGTTATTCTGTATGTTGGTAAATTGAACACCAATAAAAATTATTTTATAAATAAATAAATAAATAAATAAATAAATAAATAAATAAAATGAAAAAACTGTTTAAAAAAGAATCTTAAGAGGATGGAAATTAAAAGAGAGAGAAACAATCTATCTCAGAAAATTCCAGAATTTGGTGGAAAAGGTACAAAGAAGCCAGTAAAAAACTAAGTCAGAAAGGATTAAATAATCAATAAAAGCTCTAAAAAATTTAAACAAGGGGAAAATGTTAACAGACTATAGAGACACAGACCAAAGTCCTGGGCAAGATTTGAGAATGGATTTTAAACATTTAGCAGATGATAATCCCTGGGGACCCCAATACTAAGAGCAGGTCATATAAGATTAACCTAATTTCCTGTTTCAATAAGACTCTGAAACTGTGAGTTCAAGGAAACACACACTTCTAGATTTTGGCAAGGCATCTGTCTGACAAAGGCTCTTACGAAATACCTGTGGTCAAGATGGACAAAAAGATAAGCAGATGTATCTGTAGGTTAGTGCACTCAAAGGATGCATTAGGGAATCCAAAATGTTCAAGGTTATTGCCACATGTAAGAACTGACAAACTGAAAATTACTCCAGGTAAAGGTAAGGTCTTCTATTTAGTGAAGGGAATAAAAAAAAAAAAAAAAAAACCAGCACAAGTGGACACGTGGAATTGGAGGGAACCAGGATGTAGCAGCAGCACCTAGATATGAGGCAGCTATGACAGAACAGGATACTTTTTGAGATTCCTGTTGGTAGTCACCTCACCTAAGTAGGACTACGTGGCTGTCGGAATTACGGCAGTTTGGGCTGCACCGCGCAAGCATGGAAGTCAAAAAAATCGGAAGACAGAAAATCCAGTCAGATGTACCGCAATGCAATCCACTCTAAACACCGACCTTTAAAGACTTCCAAGCAGGCAAAGACACGCGCAACAGGCGGGCAAGACCACAGAAGCTCCAGAAACATCGCGCTCAGATAAGAGTGGGGGGGGGGGGGGGGGCGGCCCCTGGGTGGCGCAGCGGTTTGGCGCCTGCCTTGGCCCAGGGCGCGATCCTGGGGACCGGGGATCGAGTCCCACGTCGGGCTCCCTGCGTGGAGCCTGCTTCTCCCTCTGCCTGTGTCTCTGCCTCTCTCTCTCTCTCTCACTGCGTGCCTATCATAAATTAAAAAAAAAAAAAAAAATTTAAGAGTATGGGGGGGAAGGACAGTTCTAATCACGTAACTACAGTATTCTTCCCGATTTCTTATAGCTAAAAAGAGAACTATGGCCGAAGGATCAACAGGAGCTGCACTTTATTATAGGTGAAAACAAACAATCCGTGAAAAGACACAGTGTCTACAGGTAGAATGGGCACCTCCCGGCGCTGCATCCCTAACCCTGCAGAGGTCCTAACCCTGCAGAGGCGCCGCGGCCGAGGGCTCGCAGAGGGTACAAGGCAGGGCGGCCCGGGGCGCTGGACAGAGCCCCCCGCGCCTCCCCCACGCAGGGGCCCCTGAGGAGGCCACAGTCGGCCCTGAGGGCCCGCCTGGCGCTTCAGAAGCAGTGAGCGGGAGCAACTCGGAGGAATGGGGAGAAAGGGAATGTTCTGTCTCAAAGGCCATGACAAGGGGCTTAAGCGGCAGCAATGAACGCAGACTCCTCTTTTTTGGAAACGCTTCCTCAGAAAGCAGCCCATGGAAGCTACAGCGCTCAAAACGCACTCGGGCCGGGGCGGCCTCAGCCTACGTCTGAGCCCAAGGCAAATGCCAACAGAGGAGGAAGCGGAGGAGGGAGGGAAAGGGCAGAAGACGACACAAAGCAAGGCCTTGGGAGGGAGACCAGGCCCGGCCGGGAAGCCTCTGGGGCAGCGGAGGCGCCGCGGGCACGGCTAAGCCGCTTCACACGAACACACACTGTCCTGAGGTCACCGTCGCACGTGGCCGGCGCAGCGCACCCTGAGCCTCTGAGCGCAGTGGTTCCCCGCGAGCCCAGTTTCCTCATCGCCCAAATAACCAGGAGAGCCTGGGGGCCCCTCAGGAGGCCGGACCGAAGCGCCGCAGGCCGCGCCGCTCTTGGAGGCTCAAGCACCGCCGCCCGGTCCCTGAGGGCCCGTCCCGGGGCCACACGGCCGCCCTCACGCGTCCTCGCGGGGCACGGGGCCAGGCGGGCGGCGCCTCAGGACGGGGCCAACACCCGGGGCCTCGCCCTCCCAGCCTCGCGCTACTCCCCTGGGGCCCGGACGCCACGTCAGGTACCGGCGGCCTCCGCCTCACGCAGACCTTGCACCTTGCGAGCTCCTGCCGTGAGGGCGGAGCGAGCGCGCCAACCGGACCTCAGATTGCGTCGGGGAGACCCTGCCCCCGGCCCGGGGCCCCTCTCCGGGCCGGGCCGCACGCACCGACCGCCGACAACTTACCATCAAGGGGCTCTGGGTCACGGCGTCGTGGCAGCCCCGGGCAGGCGGGGCGGGTGTGGTAGATACTTCCCCACTTAGGGCATTGTCAACTCACAGTGCGTTCCTCAGGACCTGCCCTACCCTAAGCTCGGGGGGCCTGTACCGGGGTCCCCGGGGGCCCAGCGGCTGAGCGCCGCCTTCGACCCAGGCCTGGTCCTGGGGTCCGGGATCGAGTCCCGCCTCGCGCTCCCTGCACGGAGCCTGCTTCTCCCTCCGCCTGTGTCTCTGCCTCTCTCTCTCCGTCCGTCTCTCTCATGAATAAATAAATAAAATCTTAAAAAAAAAAAAAAAAAAAAAAGGAAGCTCTGTACCATCACACTGGGGGGTCAGAGTTTCAACACACGAATTTGGGGGGACACCCACATTTCAGTCCATTGCCTAAATGAACAAATAAAATTATTAAAGATTATCTTCAAAACTGCTGCCAGTGAATGCTCCGAAATCTAAGTGGCCTCGGACCCCTTTCCTACCCAAAGTTCCCTAACAGGTTTGGGAGTAGCTCTGACTTGTGCAGCACAGAATAAGGAGTCCTCACAGCGTGGCCTCCAGCCGCCTCTCGGGCCTCAGGCCACATCAATCCCCTCAGGAACCCTACGCCATAAGCCACACGCGCTGGGGTCGCGCGGGCACCACGCTCTGCTCCTGCCTCGTAGCTGCCTGCGGCCGTTCGCCAGGTTAGGATAGGCTGCCCTGCCGGCCAGGCCATTTGTACTTATTTTTCAAGTGTGCACTTAGTACCTCCTTGGGCCAGAGACTTCCCCACATCCTTCCCCCGCGGCGGGTCGGGCGCTCCTCCTCCGGACCCGCCGCTACGGCTCCTGCACGCTTCTGTGCGGGCTGCGCGGGCCCCTCCGGACTGTGGCCGCCCACGCAGGGGTCGCGCTCCTAGGCCGCGAATACTCCTGAGGCGGGGAGCAGCGCTCTGGGATCAGCACGGGGCCTACCACGCACCTGTACCGAGTAAGTAAATTTTTTTTTTAAAAAAGAACAGATAAAAACATGAATCAAAATAGACCATCAATGGATCATAAAAGTTTGAAAGAAGAAAGATGACGGAAGCCCTTTTTGTTGTTATTCCTAACAGTTCGCATCCACCTTCCACAGACATGGCTCTACTCAGAAACTCACACAAAGCTTCGGTGACGATCTCGATCACCAGCGAACTGGAACACGGCACAGAAACCACCGGAAGGCCAAGAGCAAAGCCAGCGGGAAAGAACGACGGCGCTTGGCACAGGAGCGGCGCACAACGCACAGCAGAGGCTGCTTCTCCGTAAAACAAACTTGACGCTCCTCCCTTGGGTTTCCCGCCTTTTGGTCCTTCCGGTGAAAGCCGCCGCACAACTGACAGGCCCCTCACCAAAGCAAGGCCCGGCCCATCCATTCAGGCGGGCACATGGCCCTCTCAGGGCTGAACTGGCTAAAGCCCCTTCCCTAAGAGGCCAACTCACGTGCACCTCACTCACTGAGCAGCAGGGTCACACACACGCGCACACACACACGCACACACACACACGCGAGCCCGCAGGCGGCCCTGGGGAGGCGGCCCCAAGTACGGCGGGTGCCCGCGCCAGCAGGCCCTGCGGTCTGACGGAGGAGCCCTGTGGGTCTGTGCTCCAGCAGGAGGGAGGCGACAGCCAGTGGCGGGCACGACCTTCCGCTCTGACTCACAGTCGGCCTCTCTCTCCTCTCAAGAGAAACAAGCTCCTAACGGCGCATTTTCTGATGACCAAACAGCAACTCATCTGCCTAAATTTCCTCAGTGACTAAAGAGTCCCTCGCTTCACGCTGAACCAGTAGCTTGAAATTTTAACATAAATACAAAAAAAGGGACTCAAAATTTTATGCCTCTTCCTCAATCCGCTGCAGTCTTAAAAAATAATGTATCTGGGGGCGTCGCGGTGGCTCAGTGGTTGGGCGTTGGCCCATGATCGCAGGGTGCTGGGATGGAGCCCCGCATCCCCCATCAGGCCCCCTGCTCAGCGGGGAGTCTGCTTCTCCCTCTTCCACTGCCCCTCCCCCAGATCATTCATTCTCTCTCTATCCCTCTCTCAAAGAAATAAATAAAATCTTTTTTAAAAAGTAAAAAATCAAAAAATTAAATAGAAGACATTTTAATGTGGTCTGAAGTGCAACTGCTTGGACGGGACCCTACAAAAGAGCTTACACCCTACCATCTCTTCGCAGAAGTAGAAACAAAGTGCTATAACGTGCTTTTGGCCCGTGGCTATAATTAAGCTTGAAAAAGACCTTCTTCAGTTTCTCCTCTAAGACATCATCAGATTAGAATCACTCCTGTCTCGTCCTCACCTCGCCTCCATGGGCTCCTTCAAAAGTGTCTGACATCCTTCCAGTTCCCCCAAGCGACTCCCTGCTTTCAACTTTTCACAGCTCACTCAAAACCTCTCCTCTCTTGTCCTAAAACTTGCTGATTCCATTTCTTCATTCTCTTTCATCATTCCCTTTCCCCAAAACCTAACATCGTATCTTTAACGACTCACAAGGAAAAAAAAAAGTCATTTTAAAAACATTGATGGGCAGCCCGGCAGGGGGGGCTCAGCGGTTTAGCGTCGCCTTCAGCCCAGCGTGTGATCCTGGAGTCCCGGGATCCAGTCCCACATCGGGCTCCCTGCATGGAGCCTGCGTCTCCCTCTGCCTGTGTCTCTGCCTCGCTCTCTCTCTCCCTGTGTCTCTCATGAATAAATAAATAAAATCTTAAAAAAAAAAAAAAATTGATAATGGTCCCTTGTGATAAAATGGAAAAAGTGTGATACAAAACAGCATCTCCCTTATTCAAAACAGTATTTATTGAGTGCCCACTACGTGCCCTGTAAGGACTACAAAACAAGACCAGCTCTCCTGAACTGCGAACGTGGTTAGAGAGGCTGACCCACCTTCACACCACTCTTCACAGCCCATCAGGGAACCTCAGACATAAAGGAAAGCCTCTCTGAAGTCCAGAAAGCTTTGGGCCTCTTCCACTAAGAGGACTTCTGGTATTAAAATATGAAGAAATGCCAAAACAGAGTGACAAAAACCGTGTATGTATTCAATGTTTACAAGCCATGCCAGGCAGTATTATTGGGCTGGTCTCAAGATAATTACATGGTTCAGTAATGAGACACAAGTTCAAAGTAACATGACCCATGATGCCTTCGTTCAATCCTGTTGTTATGTTTCTGAGGCCCTGTCATTCAAAAGTAATGTCAAGACCAGTGTGAGGTACCTCGTGAGTGGGAAGTTTGGGCCAACAGGCCTCCTGCCCACTACCACCTCCCAGCCCTCTTTACAGTAATGGGTGAAGGAGTCGATAAACAGCAGGAGCCACTGAGGGCAGCAAGTTCTGCCCTCAAAGAACTTACAGACTAATTGGAGGAAAAGGGGGGGGAGGTGACACTCTCCATCCCCACTCATTCCAGAATGTGATGGAAGAAGCATGGTGCCAGGACACCAGGATTCCAACCCCGCCCGATCACTAAGTCATCAATCGTGGGCAAGTCCTCCTCAATATATTAAACCTCAGAGCTCTTATTCTTCTTCCCTGTAAAACAGAAGAATTCTTTTCTCAGCCCTGCCTTCTGTACAAAGGTTACTGCAGCTCACATAAGATGGGGTGTTGCTTTGGGAAACTGCAAACCCTCCACAAACGTGAACTACAAAGGAACAAAGGTGGCATGCTCAATCACATGTGGCCGTATCATCAACATTAAAAAAAAAAAAGTCTAATGACATTTATAAACATATAAATTCAGAATTTGACATTGTTGTGTCCAGGGAATAGTAAAAGAAGGAGAGAAAATGTGAATGGTACGATTTGAAAGTTAAAGCGATTTTATGGAACCCCAGAGAGCTCTGGCAATTTGTCTGTGAATATCTGAATATTCGTTATGATCTTTGTGCCTTGTTGAAATAACTTCCATGAGTAACCAGAGGATGACTACTTCCCAAACAAACCCAGATTTATTCCCTAAGGTCCCATACGATCCCAGGCTTTTTCTTCAGTTAAAACTAGCTCTAGCAAGTCTCTTCCCTCTGGACCCGCTGTTATCTTGTGTCCTCCCTCATGCCAAATTTACACAAACATGACTAATGACGTCCTGAATAACCGAAACAAACTGCCCTCTGGAGCTCTTATCTATCTGGTTCACAGGACTACCTTCTTTAGGGTGAGTGCAGGAAGACACACTCTCCCGAGCATCCCTCCTACTCCTGGGGCCGTTCCCAGACTCTCCCCCCCACCCCAGGGCCTTCTCCCCGCACCCATCCTGGGCCCTGGCTGCAGACCACCCTCAACCCTGTCCCCAGGCAAGCTGATTCCCCACCTGGGACTTCACTGCCATAAGGACCTGGACAGGCTCTCATTTGTTTCCAGCCCAGCCCTTTCTAACTGCTCTTTTCTTCTAACAGGCCATTGGTCAACTCCCCCAGGATGTCCCAAGGCCTTTCAAACAGGGCTCGTAAATTCAGCCCTTCACCTTCCTGCATTCTTTACCCCTCCCTATCCTGTTACGGGATCACATCTATAACCAATGTAGCCAGAGACTCTCCTCCTGCTACCAAACCACACCGATCAGGATCAGATCAGTTTTCCACATCTCAACACCTCACTCCCCTCGACGGCTCTGAAACCTCCACCATCTTCTCCAGCCACATTTGTCACCACTGCTTGGCCAGTCTGGGATCCCCAGCCTCCACACAAGTGTTTCCCAAAGTGTGGAACACGTACTACTGGTGGTCCCCCAACATGATGCTAGATCAAGTTCTAGAACCTTTTTTTCTTTGATGATTAATGCTTCTCTTCTAGAATAGAAATTAAATTAATTCAATGAAATTAAAATCAACTCTTAAGGTGCATATCAATACTGCATTTTCAGTGATAGTTGTTTTGAACGAGCTTTCACGCCCCTAATCTAGGGGGCTATAAAAAAATCCCACGCCAGGGTATATCCAGACCAATTAAATCACAACCCGGTAGGGTGGGAATGAGCGCTGGGTTTGGAAATCCCTCTGGTGCTTCAAATGTGCAAGTAAATTTGGGTATTATCCCATTAGAATGAGCCTAAAATAGGTATTTAAGGTCAAAGATTGAGCCCATCTAAAGAAAATGAAGTAATTAGTCACAGGCACAGAACACGAATAGGAAGGGTACCCAACTCACCTTGTCTGCCCACAACTTCAGCACGGAACGTCTAGCAACCCTACAATGGCCCTCATTCTCTGGCAACCCCAGAGAGTTGGTCACCCTGAGTAAGGCAATGTCTCAAGTGTGGGAATAAGTGCTAGCATTTCCCAAAATGTGTTCTGCAAAATGCTATCCACCCTCCCCAGGGTGTTAACAAAGGGGTCCACGGTGTAATAACCTCAAAGACTAGGGATATCCGGGCTATCCCAGGGTAAGTGATAAGGGGTCCCTCAAAGCCAATTCTCAGAACTTTCAATTTACTATGAAAATTTATACTGGCAGAGAGAAGAGTGTAATGTCCTGCATTTTTCAAACTTACTTAAGGACTTCTTTTGTGGTGCACTTTTTGATTTCAGTTTCAAGAAACTTCTTCGAACATCCTGCCTCACTTCCAGATAACTTGGGGAAAAGATAAATCTGTTAAAGTTATTTTTCATTATCAATCCCATGTTTGAAAACAAAAGTCCAGGCTCCTTAGCAGGCAGTCTCCTTCCCCAGCTCTCGTGCTTGTTTCTCTAACTTCTAGAAGCATTCAAGTCACCTGGGGATCCTGTTGCAACACTGATTCTAGTTCAGAACTGGGTGGCCCTGACACTCCCCATTTCTGGAGAGGCCAGTGCCCCAGTGGTGCCACTCCTGCTGAACCAAGCACCAAACTTTTGAGGAGCAGAGCTCTGGTAACACTTGGTTCTGAAGGATGCTGTCTTTCCTAAAAGCCTCTGTGCCTCAAAGGCCCCTTTCTCACCTGCTACCTTCTTCCTCAACCTTCAAGATGCTCAAGAATATCCTTCTGAAAAGAGGACTTCAGATGCCCCCTCGAATAAAACTGCACACCCCGTCTTCAGGTTCAGAGTCCCATTCTGGTGTTTGCTCTGTTGTAATCTGGCTATTTATTTTTCTGCCTCTCCCAAGCTGAGCCCTCCGACAGCCATTCTGTCTATATACGTTCAGTGCCTGGCACATAGTAGCTACTCAACAAATCTATAGGGAGAGAAGGAATAGCCAAACAGAGGAGATAATATATGAACTTGGTCTAGGGAGACCTTTAGAAAGTAAGGTTGTCATGCAGAATCAAGTTTGTCGGTTCGGAGTTTCGTGGTTGGAGACCTTAGGCAAGAGAAAGAAGCAGAATCTAAGCTAACGCTGCAGAGAATCAAATCATAAATGAAGAGCATCACCTATTCTTTATACTATACAAAAAAATTAAATTCTCAGTTTTCCTGAAATGAAAACTAAATCCAGATAATCTTCTGATTAACATTTAACAGACAAAAATCACCAGGCACAGTGGGAAATAAAACACCATTTGACCTCTAAATCTGTGTTCATCTACTTCACAAAGATTCCTTCTGACAATTCTAAGTTTAAACAAACCTTTGTGCAGAGTGCTCCAGCAGGTTTAATGTAGTCACAGCTGTCAAAATCATGGGCAATGTATCATACTTAAGAGAGCATTTGAAAATGTGTCAATAATTATAATTAGACACTTGTACCAGATCTAATATACTTTCACTACCCTTTAACTTCATCTGATGTAAAATTAAAACCAGTTTCTTAAAAGTGCAACTCTCAGATCATAATTTAATTCTAAAGTAGATATAAAACCTGTCACACTACAGAGATACAGTACATTTTACTCAAGAGGAGAAAAGGCCACGGTGTTGTAATACATCATTTTAGGTAAGGTGACCACCTTTAATGCTGAAAGGGTAAAATACATTCCTGAGGTGACATAATCTTCCAATATTTACTTCACCCGTTTGTATTTAAAGATCTTTTTCTTCAAAATTATGCATGACCCACAGCTCAAAGACAGTAACTGTTAACAGGCCCATTTCCTACCAGCCTTTTTTTCCCCTCCATGTCCATATGTGTGTGTGTATATATACACATACACACACACACACGTATATACATATATATATATACACATACGTATATACATACATATATATGTCTGGAATTGTACTATTTTCTGTTTACTTACACTTATGGAATTACATAGAATTTATGGGTATGGAACTGGATAGTTTTTGTGTCCTGCTTTTTCTACTTAATGTTGTTTTGTATACAACAGCCTGTCCTATTCATCCCCCACATTTCTGCATGCCCACTATGGATAAAGCAGCATACCAAGCATAGGACACACATGCACACTCAGAGTACCAAACAGTCTTGGCTCTTGGTACTTACCCCACAGATATATACAGAAAAGAAGAAAGGATCTAACTAGATGGAATAGCCAACAAAACCCTCTTTTGAGAAGGTTACTTTGAAGGTGAGATCTGTTCCTGAAGACTCATGAGATAAAAAATTTTGATGACTATATAATGTTCCATTTCGTGAATAAAAATGTATTTTTATGTACCTAACATATGTAAAGGTTATATGTATAGGTTATTAAAGAACATTTAAGTGTTTTGTTTTGTTTTGCTACTCTACAGCTAGATGAATACATTTGTATATTTAAAGAGCTTTAGTAAGTAATTTTTTTTTTTTTTATGAGTAACCAAGGGCTCAAAATCTTTTCCAGGAAAATTACATTTATATTGGCAGCCCAAAATTTTTAAGTCTTTGAAATAAAAAATCTAAGTATGTTGCTTAATTCTGGGGGAGCCAATTTCTAAAGAAAAAAATGCAGCATGGGAAAAAACATGAATTTTATATTAAATTTTATTTACTTGAGTTTGAATTTTTAAATACATCTAATTTGGTAACGCCAGGAAACCCAACCATTTTATTAAGCTACACCAGCTAAATACCTCAAAATTTGCAACAATCCCCTAACATATCTTCTTCATATTATAAAAACTTTGAACGATCAAAAGCAGCCCACTCTGGTAGGCTCCAAAATCATAAATAAAATTTTGCTGTTTTTTAAAAACTGTCTATCATATGCTTATTGCTTTTTTAAAAAGCTATTACAAAAATAAAACTTTTTCCCTAAGTCTAAAAATCCATTGCCTCTATTCTTGATCAATAATAAAAAGCTGACTATACAAGTTTCTTGGTCACTAAATGCCTACTTACCACTCACCATATTTTTTCTAAAGATAATCAGCCATATAAGCTCTGCTTTTAACATAAAGCACAAACCAGACACAGTGCTTTAAAACAATCAAAGTAAAGCTGTGGTTAGCAAGGCTTCCAAAGCCCAGGGTTCTTCAGTCTCAAACTTACACAGGAAAAAAAAAAAAAAATCATCAGGTTCCATTTACTGGAAGTACTAAAAAGCAGGCAGACTGAAAGATAATCAACAAATTATTAAACTTCAGAAATAGCTGAATCTATGCTCTTTCCAAAGATGAAGAAAGTACCATGAAGAAAAAAGTCAAGAAAGTGACTTTCTTGGGCCACAAAATTGATTTACACCAGAGAACAGATTCCTGCTTGAGTCTCACGCATTGCTTTGTCATTTCCACCACGTCACTTTGCTTCATTACAACAACTCAAAAATCGAATTCTTGGTACAACCTATACTATAATTTAAAATGTAAATACCGGGATCCCTGGGTGGCGCAGTGGTTTGGCGCCTGCCTTTGGCCCAGGGCGTGATCCTGGAGACCCGGGATCGAATCCCACGTTGGGCTCCTGGTGCATGGAGCCTGCTTCTCCCTCTGCCTGTGTCTCTGCCTCTCTCTTTCTCTCTCTCTCTCTCTCTCTCTGTGTGACTATCATAAATAAATAAATAAATAAATTTTTTTTTTAAATGTAAATACCCAGGGCAGCCTGGGTGGCTCAGTGGTTTAGCGCTACCTTCAGCCCAGGGTGTGATCCTGGAGACCCAGGATCGATTCCCACATCGGGCTCCCTGCATGGCGCCTGCTTCTCCCTCTGCCTGTGTCTCTGCCTCTCTCTCTCTTTCTCTCTCATGAATAAGTAAAATCTTAAAAAAAAAAAAAAAAAGAAAAAAGTAAATATCCTTAGATTCAGTAATTCCAGTCCTTGATATTTACAGCCAGCTACAGGAGACAGACAGATCTACATAGTAGCATATGTAAAGAGTCACTGCCACACTGTAACACATAATGTCACCTAAAATAAGTAAAAGACTACTTACATAAATTATAATACACCTACACGAAGGAATTACCTTTCAAAAGAATAAGAGAATTGTTCATACCAATAGGAAAAGATTTCCAAGAAAAATTCAGTGAAAAAAGTCAGGTAAAGAACCCAAATTGTACGATATACTATATTTATAAGAAAAACACATTAGTATGTGTTTGTAAATATAAAAATGATCCCTGGAAGGATACACAATCAGTTTTAATGATGGTTTTTCTCTAGGAAGGTAAAGAAAAAGCTGGAAGACAAAAGTTACCTTCCCTATACACCCTTCCTATACTTCAAATCTTCTACTGAGCACATGTAACACCACATATTGTCTTTAAAACATAAACTATCGTAAAAAATAAAAATATCTGGTTATTAAGAAAAAAAGAAAAAAATTATGGGAATCCACATCAATGTACTCACGTAATGAAATAAAGCTATGAATTAGAAATAAAAACACCAATTTGGGTTTGTTTTTGTTTAAGTCATGTGGCCCAAAAAGGAGACTGTAATGTCTGAGACAAAAGCATGAAAACGATAGAACACTGTAAGTTAACTATACTGGAATTAAAATCAAAAACTTAATTTAAAAAAAAAAAAAAGTATGAGAACAAAAGAAATTCCCTCCTGGAAGATTTTCATGCTCAAAGGCCACATCTGGGAAAGATTCACTCCACCTGTGCCTAGAATGTCCTAAAACAATAAGACCTTCAGGGATCACAAGGGGAACCAAGTGGGAGAAGGAGAACAGCTAGCTGATTAAGTAACAATGTGTTGGAGGGAATCCTAAACAAACAAGCCAAGATAAGACGAAGAAAAAAAAAACTCATCTGTAATTTAAAAAGGACATTCCATTCTAAACTGGCTAAAAGAATAAATCTCAAAACAAATCATTCGCTCCTGGCACTGTTTTCCCCATCTCACAGGGCTAGAGTAACCACTTTTTCTGTCACCTGTGATGAAAGAAGAAAGAAAAAAAGGGAAAAAAGAAAAGAAAAGAAAAGAAAAGAAAAGAAAAGAAAAGAAAAGAAAAGAAAAGAAAAGAGAGAAAGAGAGAGAAAGAGAGAGAAAAGAAAGAAAAAGAAAGGAAAGAAAGGAAAGAAAGGAAAGAAAGGAAAGAAAGAAAGAAAGAAAGAAAGAAAGAAAGAAAGAGAAATCGTTAGGGTTCCTTTCACTTAATTTAGGCTCAGTGCAATAGGGCATAAACCTAAATTGCAGGTGTCAGCCATCAAACAGTATATGTGCCTTTGATTCTATGAGCAGATGTTTATCAGGCCCCATGGTCAAAAGTTGAAGACTGTAACGGTATTCCTTTATTAGGATAAACATTTGATTTATTTGCAAGATAAGGTGCTTGACCCAAAAAAGTCAATAAGAGACTTTGAGCTGTTTGTGTAGCTGGTTCATTTTATCATTCAGACCTCAGCCCATTTCTTCCTAGTTCCAAAAGGGACCTTTCTCCCCCAGATCCAAGTGCCCTCAGATGGCATTCTGTGACACAGATCGAATCCCCAGAGCTCCAAACCCTTATCTGCTGGGTCTAGGGCCGTGTTTCCAACTCCTCACAAGCCTCCAGGAAGCCCTCTTCTCTATGCTAACTCCAGAAGCGGAAACCCAATACCATGCCCTGCTCCAGACCAGCTCTTAACCTTTCGTTTTAAGATCAACACCATGCTCTGGGCCATCCAAGTTCCCCAGGTCAGATGCTTCTGCCTCTCACTTGCTCCTTCCCTTCTTCACAAAAATGATTTGTGCACCTTACAGCTTCTCCGGCAAGAGGCCCAAACCCGGATTCCATCCACTCGTTTCCCTCAGCTCCTGGGCACCCACCCTCACCCCTCAGGGCGGCGACAGAGAAGCCTACCCACCAGGGGACCCACCCAGAGGCCCACAGGGACAGCGCGATGCCGGCCTCGGGCCTGGGAGGTCAGGTCCCCGCAGAGGCCTGGGCCCCGAGCTGCCAGGCCTGCAGGTTCGCAGAAGAACGTGCAGAGTTGAACATTTTACGGGAAATACCCCCAAGTTTAAACGACAGCAACTACTTCAACAATGAGAAGGAAAAACTGTCTTACGTTCGGGATCACACGGGACAGAACTCTGAGGGGTGCTGGGCCTGGGGCCACCGGTTTTCAAAGTCTGCGTTCGAGCAAGTGCCTTTGGGGTGGACAGCGTGGGTGCAAGTTCAGGCAAGTTTTGGAACAATAACTGTGTCGGGTCACCTCCGACATCTTCCATCACCCCTCTGAAGCCTCGGTTTCTCCTGCTGTAAAATGGGGGTAGGAGAGTAGGTCGGTCAGCAGGGGTGAGCCTCAGGGGAGAGCACACAGGGAGGGCGCCTGAGCAGGCCTCCCCACGGCCACGGGCTCACGGACGCTCTTTTAGAACCAAGTCTAAAATTTTGAGCCCGGCACTCAAAGTAAACCAAAATTTGGCTCTCAGCCTCCGTTTCCACGTTCTTCCACGGCGCAAACCCCACCGTACTCTACACGGTCACACCATGTCACCCGGCTGGTCGCTCCAGGCGCTGCCACATAGCCCAGCAAAACGTGACAGGACGGGCCAGCGTGTGCAACAGAAGGCGGCGCCGCACCGACCGTCCTACCCAGCTCCGCTCCAGAGCCCGAGTCAGCTCTGCCTTCCAGCCGGCCCAGGTCCCGCTGCCTCCCCGAGGAGCTGCACCTCAAGGCACGCAGCCCAATTCCAGGGGCAACAAATACGTGCAAATGCGTTTATACAACTTGGCCCTTAAACGAAAGCCAGCCACCTCATAGGCACTCGCCCGTTCCCTGCTTGGGCAGGGTGCCTAGTCCACATCTGTACGATGCTCAAAACGGTACCATCAAAGTGGTACCTTCTTCCAAGGCCAGCCTGTCACTTCCACAAGTGTTATTTGCTCCTTATCCCTCTGTGTCTCCCGACCAAGATACTTGGCCTCCTGCCATTTATAGTTAGATGTCCGATTCTTCAGTCTTCCTCTTAGTGGCCTCTTACTCCAGTGCAGCCTAAGATCAACTTAATTTTACTGTCCTTTCCATGCCCAGCCCCAAGTCCGGGAGGCCTTGATAAATGCTCAACAAATGAAGGAAGAAGAAAAGGGGAAACGATGGAGGAGCAGCAGCAAGGCAGGAAGGGATTTTAATGATAAGGACAATGACAGCTACGAGGACTGCAGTCACCAATTCAGCTCTTACATCTTTCGATGCAAAGAGCTGGCCCCTACTAGCCTTGTTTTGTGTTTTGGAACAATAACTGTATCGGGTCACCTCGCCTACTTCTTGCCCATTCTCCTTTCGGTGCAGGTGACCTAAAAAGGGACTCCTGCTATCCCCTCATTACTGACGGCCACCATCCCATTTCAAGTATAATCTAAATAAACAGGGATCTAAGTGGCTCCTGCCCCCAGTTTAAATTAATTAGGCCCACCTTCGATGCCGATTAGGATCAAGACGAGCATGTACTTTTGGAGCTGATCCAAAGCACATATTAGTCACTTTAATCTGATATACAGAAACAAGCAAAGACCCCCTACACAGAGAAGAAAAAACAATGGGTGGGGGAATGGTGGGAGAGCAGAAGGGCACGGACCATCTGTAGAATAATTGAGACTCAACAAAAAGAAAAACAAAATTCTCATCCAGATTAGCAAATGTCCAATAAACAAATTAAGGCTGATTTCCACAATATCTCGAATAGTTGTGGGTTTTTTTTTTTTTCCAAACTGCTAGTTAGAACCTATTAGCAAGTTGTGAAATCAATTTAGTAAACAGAAACCAGAATTAAAAAAAAAAAAAAGACTAGAAATTAGGAAGCATTGCTATATTGTGTTGTAAAAATTGTAATTCAGCTTTATTTTCAATATGCATGTGTGTATGTGTGTGTACTCAGTCATGATGTAAAATGTATTGCTGCGAGTAAAAAATGTTTTTAAAACACTGAAATAGAACATTTATGTTTATATAATCTCCAGGGACTGAGATTTTCCATTTTTTACTAGGGCCACACTCATAAAGTAAGAGAATATTTGTTCTTGCCACCTGTTGTGCACAACAGTTCAGTTCCTCAAGTTCAAAAACATCTAAAAAAAATATATCACTTGGCACACTTGTCCCTTACCATTTTCCTTATTCTCAAAAGGAAGATAAAGGTTACTCCAGATAACCACCTACACTTTTCCCTCCTACTGGTTGTCCTATGTATATATTTCTATCTTGTGTTAAGTCCCTGACATCAAGTTACGAGTCCAAAAGCTTCAGCTTCCTTAGTGGTACTCACTTATAAGTGAGTATTAAAGTATAACTTATAAGTATTAACCTATAACTTAAGGAGAGTGATCCATCAGGCACATTATGTTTTCACGAAGAGTACCCCACCACTCACCAGTAGCTACAATAGAGGAAGTTTGGCTTAAAATATCTCAACTCATCCCCTCTACACCAGAATGCCTTTTCTCAAGTTCTTTTTATTGCACATCTTTCTCAGTATCCAGTCTCTTCAAATTCCAAGTACCATCCCACACATCTAATATCCAGCTTTGTCTCAGACCACTCCTATGTTCCTTTATCTCCTCTGTACATTTCCCATCAAACTCAAGGTTATTTTTAGAAGTTCAATCAATAATTCTTCCATGATTGCTTTAAAAAGAAAAAAGAAAAACTGGAGCAATCTTGTTTTCTCTGTGTTACAATTTTTTTTAAGTAAGCTCTACATCCAATGTGGGACTTGAACTCATGACCCCAAGGATCAAGAGCAGCATGCTCTACCAATTCAGCTAGCCAGGCACCCCAGAGCGATCTTATTTTCAATGTCATCCATGCTGAGTGGAGGCTAGTGAGGACCCATCCTAGCTTTCACAGACGAGCAAGGCACCCAGCTACCAAGCATTCAAGCAGAAAAGGTCGACATGGCATGCCCACTCAAATCGGCCCTTAAAAACCTATCAAAAGAGAAGTTCACTCTGGAATCTCTCCATTTTCCAAAGAGGTCATCCATATTCCACCTCCACGGGAGTGTTGCCTACCATACTGTTTTCACTGTCAACTGTTTGTGAACATATGCAACAGGACAAAGTCAGTGTGAAGGAGTCAACTCACCAAGAGTCCCAGCCATGCACTCAGTATCACAGGATTCCATGCTCTGTAGGATATTAAATATGAGTTGAGATATTCCTCCCCAAAAAAGGTTTTGCCCTTAGACCCAAAAACAATAGGAAGCATTAAGTTTAAAAGAATTCAATAAATGCTTGTTGAATCCACTATGTTACAACACCAAGCTCTTATGTCTTTCATCCCTTCTTCCCAAACTTATGCTTAAGGACTTCTGTGTCTGGTATCCTCTGCTTTCAGGCTGCCTCCCTGACTCCCTAGAGTACTGGGCTTGTCTGCTTCTCTAATACGCAATCATACAGTCATTCTCTCGACAATTAAAAAACCACCTACTGACTGTGTAGTCGGGGCCAGGCACTGGGTTAGGTACAAAACATAGACCAAAGAATAAGACACAGTCCTTGCCCTCAAAGAGCCCAGTGAGAGAATTCTGAAAGGTCTGAAGTTGGTGAAGGAGAATGAATGGTGTCAAACAAATAGACGGAGGGGTGAATAACTTGAAGTCTCTGCCCTCAAAAAGATCAATCAGTACAGAATGAGTAGTAAAGATGATAAAATGCTAGGAAAATGCCAAAAGGCGAAATCCAGGACGCATTCCTGCACCGAGATTACCCAGAGCCCTGAGGATTTGGCCGTCCCCAAAAGTGGGGGGAAGGGCAACGCAAAAAGACCGACTCCAAGGCTTGGCCTCCATGATGAGAAAGTGCTGAAACTATGAGGACACCTGAGAGAAGAACCATGAGGATACCTATGCTGAAGGGGACCCCCTGAGCTGGCCCCATTGTCCAAAGATCAAACCCCACCTATGGCATGAACCTCCACAAAATCTGGAAAAACTAAAATTCAGAGTCACTTTCCTGATCGCAGAAATAAAGGCCAAGTACCCAGAGCAAACAATGAAGCAACCCGAATGGGCAAAGTGGAATGTTGGTCAGAGACTGAAACCCAAAAATCAAACAAATGAGTAGTGGTGGCTCTGGAAAACAAACTCTCATGGATCACAGAAGAGTCTTTAGACATATAAACAAGCTCAGATTTCCCTAAATGCATTTGAGAGCACAGGAATATTATTCAACTGGGCAGTTGGTTTGAATATTGGGGACAGGGAAGTATCTGTTTCAACTTCAAAAAGGAAGCTGCTGGGGGTCGTTAGTTAATTTGGGGAGCGTGAATGCAAACAGAACCACCTCCCATCTGAACCAAAGGCCACGGTTTGCCAACCACACCATCTTCGGGAAGCTCTTTCAAAAGGAGTCTTTGATTTGAATGCCCTTCCCAACAGACAAATCCTGCTTAAACTAGCAGGGCAAGCAAGAGCAGTCTAGGGCCAACCAACTGCTAAAAAAGAAGAGGTAAACCTTCCACTTGGTTCTTCGGAGAGCTGCAACTGGCCACAGAAAGAAACACAAAGTTCTCACTCCCGGAGATCAAAGAAGGCATTTTGTACCAGGAAACCGAATTCAAATTCTCATTTCCAGGAATAAAGCCACAGTGCCCAATATTTGCTTGGGAAAGTAAAACAGGAGACCATGTGGACTCCAACTAAAATCTCTGATGGCTTCACTTCTCAGCCTCGCCAGTTTAACGCTGTTAACATCTTACCCAGGCTTTGCTTTAACTTAAATCCCAGCTTCCCAGCCTGAATGGTCACACGTGCCCACTGGGTAAAAATGAAAGCACTGTAACACTTCATGACAGCGTTTTCTGACCCATCCTGAGTACTAGATGTATGCGACGAGGTGAGACTGACAAGTGCCAGCTTCCGCTCAGCCCTAGCCTCCCCTAACCACAGTCAGGAGAAACCACTGCAGCCCACGCTCTGATGTTGGTCACAGTATTGAAACGAGAGTGGAAGCAGGAGAATACAGAAAAGGGGGACATACCTCAATCTCCTTCAGGTATGACAACAATCAACTTGCTTTAAAATTATCACCTGGGGTCTTATCAATCAGCCAACAGCATTTGCGTGCCTACTTCGCACAGGCACCGAGCTGTCTACAGTCATCATAGTGCAGGGAAATATTCCCCAAGTAGTCATTATGTTAATAGTCATGTGTTTAATTTTCTTTATCTTTTTACCAAAAAATATGTATCATGTATGTAGGTTAGAAAGTCTAAAAATAAAATCAGCACCCTTGAACCCACCACCCAACCCAAAACCCCAGAAGGTCATCAATGCTCTATCATCTACCTACTTCTTCCTCCCTGAACCTCCCCAGGTCCCTGCAAAATACACACACACACACACACACACACACACACACACGGTAATCATTTAATCATTGTCCTGAATCTGGGGTTTTATTATGAGTACAAATGCATCTTTATGATTACATCCTATTACTAACAAGGGAGTTGGCTTTCCAAATAAGGCAATGATATATTGGTTCTTCTTAAAAGATGACATCTTTTAAGTTTTTCTAAGGGCAATCACCACTTTAAAGAAAAACACTAAATAATTAATAGACTGAAACTTAGCCATAACAAACTCCTGAAGACAGTGTATGAGTGAATGAAATTTGTCAAACACTGGCCAAAAGGGGCTGAGGACACGCGTTCCAGAGTCCCACAAACTCCTGGTTCAAATCCTGACTCCACTGAGGACTAGCTCTACATACAACTAGGGCAACTACTCAATTTCAGGAAGCCTCAATTCCTCATCATAAGAGTGAAATAATAATAAAACATGTGGTTGCTGTGAAAATGTAATGAAAAATGCATGTGAAGAGCTGAGCACTGTGCCTAGCACATATCCGGTGCTCCCCAACATATCTGTCACCAAATTCATTCAAACATATCAAAGGGTTTTTGCTACCATTAACAGTGTACTTCTCCCCAGTGTCTAACAAGTTGTACATTAGACCCCTTCACATAAAGATAAATCAAGATGCAGAGATCCAATAGCAGAACAAGCATAGAGGACTGTTCCCAGTCCCAGCTCCTCTTTGTCTAAAGTACTTTTTGCGCACACGCACGCGCGCACGCACACACACACACACACACACACACATTGATTCAATCTTCACCTCATGACCTTGAATAACAGGATCATTTTTCAAGCGCATCTCTGCCCTGTCCCTTCCTCCCCCATAAGGCTGGACTACTTGATCCAACAACCCTACCTAGAAGTCTATCATGATTCTCACAGTATTGGTTCAGTGCAATCTAAGGTAAGTCATAGTCTCCACTGCTTCAATCACTGTTAGCTGTTTGGTGGACAGAGGCAGAAAATTTGGTAAATCACTACTGTGAAAAAAATCATTACAATGCTATTAATGGCATTAAGGTCCCCACTTCTGAAATTAATTACATTCCTGAAGAAGGCAAACTCCTCCATCTCAAAGCAGCATCCTTAATATTCTTTTAAATTACTCAGAGATAACAAGAAATTCACTCGGATTCAAATGATCACTCTCTTCCAAGGTACAAAAGTTGTAACACCACTACCTAAATCGAGTTTTACTTAAAACCCGCTCTCTCCATTTCAAGAAAAATTCACCCGAACTCCAGAAAAGGAGGGTATGAACCCATTCTAGCCCCCCTCCCAGCTCTTGAGTTTTGCCATTTATCCAGAATTTACTGCAACATCATTCACCACCTTCTGAGTGTTTGCGTGCATGTGGGGTGAAGCAGAAATGCTATTAACCCACCACACAATTCCGTCGATTTAAGACCCACACATTGCAGCTTCAAAAGACTTCCTTTTTGGTTTTTGTTTTGTGTGTTTAGTTCCAGGCCAGAAAACAGAAACGACTGCATCACAAAACAAAGTGATTAGGTCTTAGGAGCCAGGTGATCCAAGTCCCGTCCAGGCCTAGGACAACCTCTTGACCCCTCTGTCCCCACCAGCTAAACAGGGGAGGCCCCTATTTCATACCAAAGCATACTGTAAAGCTGGATGGCGAGGCCAGTGTCTGAGGTCAGCACAAGTCTAGTGTCTGCTGGCTGCCCAAGCCCGGGCCCCCAGCCAGCCACCCACCTCCAGAGACAAGTGCCAAGACATACTATAGTGTTTCCATTTAAGGCCTGCCACTTGGATCAGCCCATCTCTGAAATTTCTTAACACCACCTTTCCAGGAAGAATTTTTTTGGGGGAAAAGGGAGGTGGTGTCTATTTTTTGCCACCGCCTTCCCTTGGGCTGTCAGAGCAGTCTGCATCTCTGGGACAGGATTCTTTAAAACCACTGGGTTCTATCTAAGTCTCAATTAGACGGCCTCTTCTCAAAAACAATACAAACTGTGCATGAGGCCAGTCCTCTTTCCCATCCCCTACTTGCCATCACTCCTAGTCTCCTCTCTCTCCATCTCTCTGAAACAGACACACACACACAAAAGAAAGCCCAACAAAACGAACAAATCCACTGATTACTCTGCTACCACCTTCCAAAAGCCAAATTAAGCACAACTTTTTAACCATGACTTTCCTCCCGCAGTGTGTTTTCCTCCCTCGGTAGCTTCCTCTGCAGCTTCTCCCCCAGGCAGGGAGCGTTCAAAACTCCGGGGAAAGGGGGCTGCGGGCGCGGGGGGAGGGGAGCCACGTCTGGCGCGGGCCGGACAGACCGACGGCGGCCTAGAGCCCGGGGCGAGCGGTGCGGCCCCGGCCCCGGCCCCTGCGCGGCGCCCCCGCCCGGCCTCCAGCCTCGCTGCCGGGTTACGGCGGTGAGCGAAGGGCTTTAAACTTGGCAAAGTCTCGTGCAACATCTGTAACCACATTCGCCTTCTGGGGATCGGGAGACGAATCCCACATTCCTGGCTTTGAAGCTTTTTGAAACTGCAGCTCGGAAGCCCGGGGGGCGGGCGGGAGTTCAGCGGAGTTTACTGGCTGCGTCTCCGCAGAAAATTCCTCCTGGAAGCGCCCGGCGTTCGGCGGCGGGGCCGACGCGGCCGGGAGCGGAGACGCGGCCCCGACGGAGCGGCCCCGGGCAGGACGGCCGGGCTCCAAGGCGCTGGCCCCGCCGGCGGGGAGGCTGCGGGGAGGAGGCACCGGGGGCGCCCGCGAGGCCCCCGCCGCCCGCCCGCCGCCCGCCGCCCGCCGCCCGCCGCCCCGGCCCGGCCCCGCCGCCCCCGCCCCGCCCGCCCGCCGCCCGCCCTCACCTCTGGTCCCGCCGCGGCCGGGCTGAGCCGGGAGGCGGGGAGCGAGCCCTCCGGGCGCTGCGGGGCGGGCGGGGCGTGCGGGCGGCGGGCGAGCCCGGAACTCGGCGGCGGCGGCGGCGGCGGCGGCGGGGCCGGGGCGCTCCTGCCCTCGGGCCGGCGCGCTGGCTGGGGCTGGGGGCAGCCTGGCGGCGGCGGCGGCGGCCACCGGGGAAGAGCCGGGGAGGGAGGGAGGGGAGGCGGGGGAGGAGGAGGAGGAGGAGGAGGAAGGGGAGGGGGCGGCGGGATAAACTTCCCGAGGCGCGGGGGCGCGGGCGGGGCGCGGCCGGGGAGCTGGCGGGCGGCGGGCGGCGGGGAGGCGGGGAGGCGGCCCCGGAGTAGGAAAGTTCCCGGGCGCGGAGGGGAGGCTGCGGCGGCGGCGGCGGCGGCGGCGGCGGCGGCGGCGGCTGCGAAGAGCAGGAGCCGGAGCGGGAGGAGCGGGAGCGGCGGGAGGAGGAGGAGGAGGAAGTGGCTGCGGAGCGCTCGGCCAATGGGTGTCTGGAGCTGTGATTAACCAGGCAGCAACACATCATTTCCTCCCGGCGCGGATCCAGGAGCCGGGAGGGAGAGGGAGGCGGCGGGGCGGGGCCGGGCCCGCGCCCCCTGCAGGCGCCCGGCCGGGGGCGAGCCCGCCGAGCCCGCCCCGCCGCCCGGCCGCCCCGCCGAGCCCGCCCCGCCGCCCCCGCCCCCGCCCCGCCGGCCCCGCCGCCCCCGCCGCCCCCGCCGCCCCCGCCGGGCCGAGGACGCAGCGAGCGCCGGGCGCGGGGTCCTGGGAGGCGGGGCGGCGGCGGCCAGGCCGGAGCGGGGCCGGGCGGAGAGGCGGGCGGGCGGGCGCGCAGGTAGGCGCGGGGGGGCGGCGGGACGGCTCCCGGGGCGCGGGGGGCGCGGGCGGCGGGGCTCGGCGTGCGCCTCCGAATCCCCTTCCACGTTGCTCACTTCCCCGCGAGGTCCGGGGTTATGCAAGAGCTTGCCATCCTCGCAGTCGGCCTCCTTAGCGATAAAAATGAGCGGGGGGCGGGGGAGGGGGCTTCTGCGGCGATCTGGCCCCGTCCTAGGCGCCAGGGCAGCTTACTGCGGAAAGGAAGGAACATTCCCCGCCGCACGGAGGCTGACAACCTCGGTCCTTGGAAACGCGAAAACACTCCAGTGTGCTAATATTATCCAGAGCATCAAAAAGGCATGCGGGGATCAAATTTTGCATGGTGCCTGCTGAGTGCAAGGAAAGCACCAAGCCATTTCCTCTGCCCTCTAGAAGCTTATAATGTACAGTCCTATCACAAAGCAGAGTAAGAGCCTGAAACCAATAAATGGGGATACCATAAAGTATTTTTATCTCTACAGGTTCATTCATGCAGCAGGCATTTATTGGGTGACTGCAGTGCTGCAAAAGGTTGCAAAGGAAATGGAAGATCTGGTCCCTGCAGGTCAGGAGTTTACAATCCAATTAGGAACGTAAGGCACATATACGTGAGACAGCTAGGAAATAACCCCCAGGTGTTACATAAGCAATAGGTTGGAGAAGTCGGGGGGGGGGGGGGCGTTTTTTCGCAAGGGGACTCCGTACCTGCACGCTTGCTTGCCGAGAATCGGGAGAGGAAACTCCAGGTCAATCAAGCAAAAATGCCTACGTGTACCCCTGCTCTGTAAAACAGTACAACGGGGATCTCCGTGTCACTTGGCTGAAGCTCCGCCACTTAGAAACTGTATGACCTTGGGCATGTCTCTAACCTCTGGGGAGGGAATAAAGCCTGTCTCCAGGTTCGTCGTGGGGTTCAAACGAGATGACCCTTACTTGAAAGCCCGTCAAGGTGCTGTGTGAATGTTCCTCAGTCCCGTACATTTACAGAGTCCTCATTTTACCAGCCTCTTCTTGGTAACCTTCCCAGTCCTCCCTAGGCCGTAAGCTCCCTGAGGGCAGGGACCAGGTTGGCTGTGTTCACGTGTATCATCATGCCCAGCAGACTGGAACACGTGGGTGCCCAATAGACGTTTGCTGAGTAAGTGGATAAATGAACCAATGAATCCTGTTATGCTTTTAACTGTTGTATCCGTACCTTCAGTAGTGGCCTTGTGTGACTTTGTCAACACAAAACCCCCTAACCCAACCTCCCTGGGACTACCTTGCATTCCAGGAGACTATCTGGGAGGATTCTAGGTAGTTCTTGTGGCCTTGTAATATAAATTGATGATTGCACATGCATGCATGTATGTGTAAAGCAGGAGGATACACATGGATACAGCCTGTCACACAAGCCCTGTCCAAACAAGGATACAGCCCAGATACAGTCCTTTGGCTTGGACACCTTGATCCAGGGTCATTCAACCTTGGTACTGTTGGCATCTTTGGCTGGATAATTGCTGTGAGATGTGCCCTGTGCAATGTAAGGTGTGTTGCAGCACCCTTGACCTCTGTCCATTAGATGCTAATAGGATGCCTTCTCTCCACAGTTGTGAGGTTTAAAAAAAAACGCCTCCAGAGGTTGCTAAATGTCCTGTGGGAGCAAAATCTCCCCCTGCTGAGAACCAGTGCCTTACCCCACTGTCTAATCCACTGATTTAACTCTGGTGGAGAAATCATACATGTAAAGTAACTCGAAAGAAATACATCTTCTGTTATTCCAAGATTCTTAGATCTCTTCCATCATATGTTTCCAGGAGCACGACTCTTGTTAATTAATTGCCTGCTGCATTGTGAATTGGCATCTCTTCTGTTTTCTGCGTATCCTCCTCCTTTACACCCAGATCAACATGTTCATTTCTAAAAGTCAACAGCTTTCAACAACTATTAGGAAACAGAGTCTTGAGCAACCTAAGGGTCCTGTATAATATTTTCCTATAAAATTTGGAGAATTCATTCCATAAAATTTTGCAGAAAGCTTCCCACTTGTAATTAAGCTCTTAGACCTACCACCGCCTCTCTGCACTCAAATTGTAAGTAATACAGAATATAAATTGTGATTTTTAGAAATTATTGCATTTAAAATATTTAAGGAGCTACTTTGAGTGATTTTCTTTCATCTTGAAGCCATTTCTTTCTGGTTTTAGAAAGAGTTTCCCTTTCCTAGCAGTATAGAGAACATGGCTTATTAAAACCTATAAAGCAAAAATCAGCTTAGTTATACGTATCAACTTCCAGAAGCAAGTTCTAGAAGAATATTAGGATGTTTTAGAGCTGGTGTTGATGAGAATCCTGACGGTTGATGTGCTGCAGTTCAATTGTTTAAGGTTTCTTGAAGAAAAATAAAGATTAATGGTTGAAGGAATGAACTAATTCTGACAAGTCCGTTCCTTCAGTACAGGCATGTAGAAGCAACCAAAACAAACCCTCCTCCTAGCAGGCAACAAGACTGTGTTTGTAAGGTGAGCAGACATTTTTGTTCAGCAAGACAATGTCATCTGTCTCATTAAATAAAGTTATTTGAAACATTGCTTTTATAGTCTTATTCATATTTCGTTTGGGCTTTACAGTTGTGTAATGGTTATGAGCATATGGAGATTAGTTTACATCTAGTTTAGTGATTATTCACACTTACGTTGAGCCTTGAAGATGAGGTAGGCATCCAAACTGCTTAGAAAAAGGGCAAAGTTTGAGGGTTGGATGTGGTTTATGGGAAAGCAATTTTCTGTTCTGTTAGACTGAAAATAGGACACATACTCCAGGGATCCCCAGGTTCTCTATGAAATCCATGAAATTTGTGTTTTTGCTTCAATTACAATATTTTTAAAAGAAATTAGTATCATGTTAAACTAATATGATGCATATTCTGGATCATATGAATATCACCTAGCCATGATCCCACTACCCTGTTTTGCTATGTACCTGTAGGACTATGCAGTTTATCTAAATGGTATCTTAATAAAAATAATTGAAGTCATCACTGAAGGTGTGTGGGAATTGTCTTCCCTTTAGAGGTGTCTACATATTACTCAAGTGTAAGAAATACTGATCCAGCTGCATCATTAACTATTCTTGGAGAATGATGAATTTATTGAATGATAATAATCTGGAATTTATTCCTAATCCTGAGGCCATAAGAAGCCATAATTATATTCCAAAGATGGAAGTGACTGGATCAGAATAGTAGGAGGTGGAAGAGAAAATCATAACCTGTAAGGGTCACTAAAAATCCTATCAGGCCTGGCACACTTGCCCCAAAAAGTAAACATTTAACCAGTCAGGACAGACATTTGTTTATCTTCCAGTTAAACTTTCCCAGGTGTATGAATGACTCATTAATTGTTCATTTCATACAAGACCTTATTGGCCATCTACCATATTCAGAGAACTGTGGGAGCTGCCCCGGGAGTCCTCAAACTGCCTACAGTTACTTCCCACTGGGAAAGTTAATCCAGACACTCCTAGCACAGCAGGTTACATGCAAACCAGTGTGCGACTCCCAGCCAACCATATGATAAAAGAGGCTTTACAAAACCATTGCAGAAAGGAAAGATTATTCATTAAACAGTGTTGAGGCACTTGGGAAAAAATCCTGTTAGTGCTCCCTCTCACACCATTCCTGAAAATATTTTCAGAAGGAACAAGCATTAAATATTTTTTTAATTATAAATTAACTCGAAGCAAATATAGGTAGATACCTATCTTTGGATGGGAGAAGGACTCTGTTAAGTAAAAGCTATGGAAAAAATAAATACAATTGGCTGACCTGACTATGTAAAAATTGTTCCCGGGGATCCCTGGGTGGCGCAGCGGTTTGGCGCCTGCCTTTGGCCCAGGGCGCCATCCTGGAGACCCGGGATCGAATCCCACGTCAGGCTCCCGGTGCATGGAGCCTGCTTCTCCCTCTGCCTATGTCTCTGCCTCTCTCTCCTCTATGTGACTATCATTAAAAAAAATAATAATAAAATAAAAAAAAATAAAAATAAAAATTGTTCCCTAATTTTTTTTTTTTTTTTTTTTTAGGAAACAAAAAAAAAAAGGGGGGGGAAAGCAAAGTAGTGAATCCAGCTACCTACAACCTATATGCAAAGGGTTAAAATCTTTAATATATAAAAAACTTGAATGAATCAACAAAATGTACTGTTTAACAGAAAGTTGGTTAGATGTTATGAATAGGCAAAAATAAAAATAAAATTATATATGAACATTATGAAAAAAGTTTAAAATTCAAAAAAAGGGCATGCAAACAAAACAGATAAAGTATTTCAGGGACACCTGGGTAGCTGAGCGGTTGAGTGTCTGCCTTTGGCATGATCCCAGGATCCGCGATCGAGTCCCACATCGGGCTCCCCGCAAGGAGCCTGCTTCTCCCTTGGCCTGTGTCTCTGCCTCACTCTCTCTGTCTCTCATGAATAAGTAAATAAAATCTTAAAAAAAAAAATATTTCAGGTAATGTGTCAGCAAATGAACAAATTCTTGGTTAAGACTGACTATAAAGGACACTCCGTTGCTGTCGAGAGTGTAAATGGGAAAACAACTTGATGATAATTAGATGCCAATGTATCAAACCCCTTAAAAATATGTATACCTTTTGACACTTTAATCCCACTTCAGGAATTTATGCTATGAAAATAATCATCAATCACTCAAAGATGTAAAAAAAAATCACTCAAAGATGTATATAAAATGATAATCATCTAGTAATTTTGGAAATGGCAGCAATAAAGCATAAGCTGAAAAAAAGAATATAAAGCTAATATTCTAATTCAGTAACCCTTATAAACACATGAATCCCTCATGTTCACATGTACACTAAGATAAAAAACTAGAAGAAAATATTCCCAGAGGTACAGTCATTATTATCTCTGGATCATGGATATGGTTGACTTATATTTCCTTCTTTACACCAGTCTATGTGTTCCAACTTCTCTATACCATATTACTCTTATAAGCAGAAACTTTAAAAAACATTATAAAAGTAGAGCTAGAAGGCACCTGCCTGGCTCAACCAGTAGAGCATGTGACTCTTGATCTCAGTTCAAGCCCCACTTGGGCCTAGAAATTACTTAAAAATTAATTAATGAATTAATATAAAAGTAGAAATGCACATATTTGAAAAAGGTCTGACAATTATAGAACAAAACCTAACCGGTGAAGATTGCATATGAATTTATATTTGTGAAGTGGGAGGTAGGGTGTAGAGAATGGGATTCAAATGTATCATTTTTGTGCTCTTGCAGGTAGGTCCATTTCTTTCAGAAAATCGTTTCCCAGAGGGCTCACAGCCTTATCTTTTTGCCTGCATCTCAGTCTGTGACCCATTTCCTTGAAACCTTGAGGGCTAGATGCTCATCAGGACTGTCCGTGGTCCTGCTCACATTCTGAAGCTGCTTGAGTTTCTAATTTACTTAACTATGGTTAATTTCGCTGCGTTGTGGAGATGTGGGTTTTAAAAGCTGGTCCTGTGGATGAATGCCCTGAGGACTATCAAATTAATTTCTTCCTCAAATTAAACAAATATATTTCAAATATAATTGTGTAGTTCTTGGTAGAATCCAACATCACAGAGGCTTTTCATTTTTAGGGAACATTCTTTTGCCTGATTGGTCCCTCTGAGCATTGGCATCATGAAGACATTTTCATGGATAAGAAATCAAATTAATTTTCCAAGTCCTAGTGTAGCTCCACTCTACAAATATCTAAAATCTAAAGGCTTCCTTTTTATTAACCTACTTTTGTTTAATGAAACTCCAGAGATCAGCTGCTAAGGTTAATTACATATAGCAGAGAACTAGCTGTGTGACCTTAGGCAGGTACCTTCAGATTGTAGAGCCTAGCTTCTCCTTACGTGTAGTAAGGTAAGGGGCGGGTTGCATTTTGGAGGTCTCTTAGTTTTGAAACTCCACGACTTGAGTTGGAATTCCTAAAGAAGCTTATCTGAAGTTGCTGGTGCTGCATTTGACATTTCTGGAGGTGGAGAGCTTAAGACTTCTAGGAAATGATGATCAAGGTGAGGGGAATCAAAGGACCATGTGGAGAAATGTCACAGAGAGGACTGAGCCTGGCCCGACCATGCAGGTCTCAGAAGGACTGTGCAAGGGAGGAGATTAAAGGGGTTTAGCAAGGGAGTGAGTGACAAGTTTGCCTAACACCACCTATCATTACACCGAGATATCTAGATTCCTTCATCAACAAGACTTTCCCCCGATGATTATTTTGTTTAAAAAAGAGAGATGCAAAATATGGAAGTGCAAAAAGATATATTGTATAATGAAAAATACATTCCAGGGACTCCTGGATGGCTCAGTGGTTGAGAGTTGGCCTCTGGCTCAGGTCGTGATCCCGGGGTTCCTGGGATCAAGTCTCACATTGGGCTCCCTGAATGGAGCCTGCTTCTCCCTCTGCCTGTGTCTCTGCCTCTATCTGTTTGTCTCTCATGAATAAATAAAATCTTAAAAAAAAAAAAAAAAGTAAATTCCAGAACTACCCACTTCCCATTCACCAACTTCTCTGTCCTTGATGCCAACTTCTCTGTACCCTTACAGAAATGCAGTAGACATATGAAATTATACCCATATTCCCTTCTGCTTTAACCAACTGAGCCACCCAGGTGCCCCTGATTATACTTTCTGATTACAAAGTTACACATTTATAATTAAAAATATTTTTCAAATGGGGACACCTGGGTGGCTCAGTCAGTTAAGTGTCCGACTCTTGATCTTGGCTCAAGTCTAGATCCAGCCCCATGTCAGACTCTGTGCTGGATGTAGAGCCTGCTTAAGATTGTGTCTCTCCCACACTCTCTTCCTGTGCCCCTCCCATCTGCTCCCCATCTCTCTCTCTCTAAAAAAAAAAAAAAATCAATATGTTTCAAATGACATACATGGCGTGATCTGAGTTTTATTCTTTAAGCAAGTATGTATGATGCACAGAAATGAGTTAATAAGGCTATGCACCAAGATACGGGCAGTGGAAATCTTGGGATGGTAGCAAGTAATCTTTTTGTTTGTTTTAAAGATTTTATTTATTTATTTATTCATGAGAGACCCAGAGAGAGAGGCAGGGACACAGGCAGAGGGAGAAGCAGGCTCCTCGCAGGGAGCCCGATGCGGGACTCGATCCCTGGCCCAGGATCACGCCCTGAGCAGAAGGCAGACACTCAACCACTGACCCACTCAGGTGTCCCTCTTTTTGGTTTTTATAGCAGCTTTATTGAGAAATTATTCACATACCATACAATTCACCCATTTAAAGTGTACAATTCAATGATTTTTAGTGTATTCACAGAGCTATGCAAACATCACTACAATTAATTTTAAAACATTTTCCTCATCCCCAAAAGAAACCCTGTACACATCCCCATATTTATACTTTTTATTCTTGTGTTGTATTTCCAAAACATTTTACAGCGACTGTTACTTTTATAATAAAAAAATCAATTAGAAAATATTAAAATAATGCAATATTCACAATAAAAGCCTACAGAGGAAATACAGAAAAGTATTTCAAAGAAGGTAAAATCACTTAATTTATTATTTCCAGTATAAATAGATAAAATATTTTGGATAATTTTCTCTTGGTCTTTTCTATGCATATTCATATATTTTATATAAGTACACATCATTTTCTTTTACTCTTCTTGCTATATTACAAGCATTTTCCTAGGTCATTAGATATTCTCTGAGAGTATGATTTTTTGACTGATTTAAACCCCTGAATATACCACAAATTTTGACAGCATCTCATTGTTTCCTAGGATAGATTCCTAAGAGTAAGAATCTAGGTCATATTTCCAACTGCTAGGTGCTTTGAACTGTTTCCAGTGGCTTGTCCAGCTCCCCACACTCTTTACCATTTCAGTTAGGATCCTCCCTATCATCCTTGCCAACGTGGAAATTTTAAAATTCTTGTTTTAATTTGCATTTGTGTGGTTGCTGCTAAATTAGTACCTTGCTCATAAATATATCAACTGTTTGTATTTTTCTAATCTTCTCTTCAGTTAATGCCCTTTACCCATTGTTCCATTGGAATGTTAGTGTTATATTTATTGATAAGAATATAAAGAGCTTTCTTTTTTTCTTTCCTGCTGAGCACTAAGAAGGTAGAAATTCCAATCTACAAACAACTTTTAAAGATTAACTTGGTTTCTAGTCATTGTTTCCCACATCTCTGTAGTGGAGCTGGCTGCCTTTCTTTAGGGGGACTCTTCGTTTTTCATGCACTGAAGAAAGTGCTGGGGATGCAGTAGGGACCAGTCTGTGAAGTTCCTCATATTTCGATAAAATGGTTGTTTGCCAATTTCAGTCTGAAGTTCCCCAAAATAGGGGCATCTGACTGGCTCAGTCAGTTGGGCGTCTGATTTCGTCTGGGTCCTGACCCCTGCATCAGGCTCCCTGATCAGCAGAGAGTCTGCTTCTCCCTCACCCTCGCCCCTCCCCCTGCTAATGCTTGTGCTCTCACACTTGCGTGCAGGTGCTGCCCCCCCCCCACCCCATGGATAAGTAAAATATTTAAATCTTTTTTTTTTAAGATTTTATTTATTTATTCATAGAGACAGAGAGAGAGAGAGGGAGAGAGAGAGAGAGAGGCAGAGACACAGGCAGAGGGAGAAGCAGGCTCCACGCAGGTTGCCCGACGTGGGACTCGATCCCAGGTCTCCAGGATCACGCCCTGGACTGAAGGCGGCGCTAAACCGCTGAGCCATCCAGGCTGCCCTAAAATCTTTAAAAAGTAAAAATAAAAACAAAATAAAGCTCCTAAAAATATACTTACCAGCAATAAAATTAAAACTGCCTTAATAAGCTTTGATTTTCCCACGTAGCCAGACAGGTTGTGTTCAACCAAATTCATCCATCCCTATACAGGAGGACATCAATGCTGGGAAAACAGTGCCAGGGTGTGGAAGGTGCACCCAAGTCTCTCTTCACTTTTCTCTCTGACGAGCAGGAGTGTTTATGCCCATGAACAGTCTGAAGTTTAACTCTCAGTTCTCCTAGTGTTCCACCACAGAGCACCAAGGGTTGTCAGAGCCCCGAGTTTCTAACACACATCCCATCTGGAAGAAAGGGAGTAAATGTATCCCTCTCTAAACAGGTAAAGGTGTTCTACTGATCATATCTAAGAAACTGGAATTTCAAAATGTGAATTTTGAAAAAGTTTGAATCTCTTCATAATGGAAAGGACCTTGGAAAATAAAAGAAATACACAAACAGCAAGGAAAAACTGTTGATGACAGTGCTTATTAGATACAAAATAGCCAGTTAAGATTTTGATTTAAGTGGGAGAAAAAAAAGAGGCGGGGAACCTGGGTGGCTCAGTCCTTTGAGGTCGTGTTCCCAAGGGTCATGGGATGGAGCCCAGCTCTGGGGCTCCTTGCTCAGTGGGAAGTCTGCTTCTGCCTCTCCCCGTGCCCCTCCTCCCTGCTTGTGCTCACTCTCTCTTTTTCTCTCAGATAGATAATAAAATCGTTTTAAAAAATAAAATACATTTAAAAAGAGGAAAAAGGCAACTTTTTTTTTAATGATTTTATTTATTTATTTATTCACGAGAGACACAGAGAGAGATAGAGGCAGAGGGAGAAGCAGGCTCCATGCAGGGAGACCAACGTGGGACTCGATCTTGGGTCTCCAGGGTCAGGCCCTGGACTGAAAGCGGCGCTAAACCGCTGAGCCACCAGGGCTGCCCTGAAAAAGGCAATTTATTGTTCCTGGTGAACACACAGAAACCTCATATGGAGCAGAGATGAGCTTTTGATTTAGACAAGCTTACTCTATTGCGGCTAAAGGTTGGGGTTCCCTCTTGACAAATCAAGTGTAGATTTGTTGACAAATCTGTTCTGTTCATCAGAACTTCTACTGTGAATTGTCTGCTTCTACTTGATTTTTCAGTTATGTATGAGGCATCTGTAAAATTTAATAACCAGAATACAGCCTTAATTCAATATTATTTGATTTTAAAAATCAAAACAAAAATGGCTTTAGATTTTTACAGCCATCACTACTCAGCCTTTGAAATAGAATGATGGAGTTTTCTTTTTGGAAGAAAATCTAGAAATAATTTAATACAGCCTCCATTTTTTCTTTTTCTTTTTTTTTTTTTTTTTTTGGATTTCATGATATTAGTGTTTCTTTTTTTTCTGTGACGATTTTATTTATTTATTTATTTATTTATTTATTTATTTATTTATTTTAAGGAGAGAGAGAGAGAGAGAGACAATGCTTGCCCACATGCACCAGCTGGCAGAGGGGCAGAGGGGGAGGGAGAAGAAGAGGGAAAGAAACCCAAGCAGACTCTGCATGGAGTGTGAGTCAACTTGAGGCTCCATCTCATGACCCTGATATGACCAGAGCAGAATCCAAGAGTCAGATGTTTAACCGAATGAGCCACCCAGGTGCCCCATATTTGTGTTTCTTTTTAATGAAAAGTCTCAAACATAAGCAAAAAGAGAAAGAAACAGAATAAGGGACCCCCACATACCTATGAGCTCGTTGAGCAATGACCAAGATAAGTCTGGACATGTTGCCATCCCACCCCATCCCACCCCACCCCCTGCCCCCCAGCCTGACTTTTGGAAATTGTTTAAAAGTAAACTTGAGCCATTGTGTCCTTCCATTCCTCCGGATTTCAGCAAGCAGCTCTAAAACATAAGGACATTTTCTTACCCAGCCATAATGGCATTATCAAACCTAACAAAATCAATGATTACTCAGTACATTCAATTCCCAGTTCAGATTCTAATTGCATAGATTTTCTCAGAGAAGTCTTTTATCACATCAGAACCCGGACAATGACTATGTAGATCATTTGGTCCTTTGGCCTTTTGTGAAATCTTGAATTCTGAGATTAGTCCTTCCCCCTCCCCCAACTCCACTCAGTGTTGTTGGCGGTGCTGGTGATGATGCCATTGATTTCGTGAAACCAGCTCAGTGGGCTTCACCTCCATTTTTCTTTCTAACTGTTGAAGAATACAGGCTTGGATGACTTGAGGGAATTCCCCCAGAAGAGGTAGTTAACCAATACGGAGTAGAATCTCCTAATCCCATTCTATCACACCTTTTCCCATGTCCTGTTGCCGTGCCATAGTTTTACAACATCTCTGATAATAGGATTCTGGTGATTCAGAAAACGTTAGGAAGAGTTTAAAATTTAAATTAAAAAAAAAAAAATTTAAATTCTATTTACATTAGGAACATTTTTAAAAATATTTTTTTGTTGTTGTTTATTAATGAGGGACACAGAGAGAGGGAGAAGCAGAGACACAGGCAGAGGGAGAAGCAGGGTTCCCCCTAGGAGCCCGATGCAGGACTCGATCCCAGGCCCCAGGATCCCGCTCTGGGCCAAAGGGAGCAGCTCAACTGCTGAGCCACCCAGGTGTCCCTACATTGGGAACATTTTAAACTCAATCTCTTCCATGTCTGTTTACATTTAAAACTCCTAGTTATTTTCTAAAAGTTAGTCAGGATTTAGAATCTGCAGCTTGCTTTTCCCTAATACCTGGCCTGTCAAAGTTACTTCAGAAATGGTATTTTCTGAAAATATGCCAAAATGAATTCAGAAACTCAAGTTTCCAAAAACAAAACATCTCCTAGCAGACTGATAAAGAGTACTACTGCTTTCCCTGAGAATGGGAAGCAAAACTACTCCAACAAGATTGTACAGACACATATACCAGATATTAGAATCAGGCATTGAAAACTTAGAAAACCTCCAAGACAAACCGACTTACCATAACCTCTTTTAGTTAAGCAGGGCTTATATTTTTCTATCAGTGATAAAATGAGTTCATGGAATGAAGTGTAGTCGTTGGTACTTTGTATGCTCCCAGGAAGCATGAAGGTGGAGAGGACGCTGGGGAATCCAGGGCAGAGAACACATCTTTCCTCATCCATTTCTTAGAGCCTCCAGAGAAGATGGAGAGAAGAAACAAAACCTTCAATCTATTTCAGTGGCTCTGGCTTTGTCGTTTTCTTTAAATTTTTTTTTTTTTTAATTTATTTATGATAGTCACAGAGAGAGAGAGAGAGAGGCAGAGACACAGGCAGAGGGAGAAGCAGGCTCCATGCACCGGGAGCCTGATGTGGGATTCGATCCCCGGTCTCCAGGATCGTGCCCTGGGCCAAAGGCAGGCGCCAAATCACTGCGCCACCGTTTTCAACAAGTCAACCAACAGATCATTTCTTTAAAACCAGTTTTAGCTATTAGAGACTTAGTTGCATATGCCCCATGCATTCCTTCTGTGTTCTAGAATTCTGATTAGGAATTGTTGCCTTCCAACACCACAACTTCCTCACATAAAAATGAAAAACTCGTGGCTACATGTTCTCCTCAGTCCCTTTTAGCCTGCTAAAACTAGGGGGCACCTACTACTTTCTGAAATCTGTTTATTTCAGCCCTTAAATGTATCTGAACAGAGATTTTAAAATATTACTTGTTACAGTGGAACGGATTCTGCATGGTTGCTGCTGAGTCTTTTCTTTTCTTTTTCTTTCCTTTTTTTTTTTTTTTTAGAAAGGAGAAAAAACCACATTGTTTTGAAAAAACATGTTTTTAAAATAATTTTATAGATTGCAGATTTTGTAAATGATCATGTTAATTGTTGGGAGGGGGTTCCCAACCTTGTTAATGTCCCCTTAGCATTAGGCTTTTGTTCCCCAGCCTTGAATATGTCATTTTCTCCCACAGACTGCATTTCTAGGGGTATAATTGCTGTCTCCATGTAAAAGACAACTCATGTGCATAAATTTCCACTCACTGAAACAAGACTCTGCCTCCCCTAATTTTAATGCAGATGTGATCCAGGGGGTAGAGTTACACTTACTTCCCCAAGCAAAATGAAACAGATTACACATTAAATATTGTCTTTGGAACCAGGTGCACAGAAACAACCAATTACCTAGACAGCTCATCAAGTCCTGATATGTTTACCACATTGTTTTTTGTTTTCTCTTTAAACATTTGGTGAATTATTCTGAGGCTTTCATTTCTCTATAATGAACAGAATATGCGTATTAATAAAGGCCCCTTTTGTGTGATTCACTAACAGTTGACTCATAAAAGCCTTTAAAACCATGTCTGAAAGTTTCTGAACTGAACTTGGGTTCCCGTGAAGACAAAGCCTTCTTACTACAAAGAGGCTATAATGCTTCTGGTTCATCTTCTTTGCTAAATAATGGGTTATCCAAAAATGACTTACAAGGGGAAGGGGTCCGAAGTCGCAAAAAAGAGCGATGAAGAGGGCACTTCTGTTCCCCCTTTAGATATTTTGAGTTGCTCATACTTAACAGTATCCATATTATCAAGTTTTGGTCACTGCTCATTATAGCCTCTTGAATCTTTGTGGGTATCATTATTTCTTTGGGGTTTTTAATCAATGGCAAATGCTGATGAATTCAAGGGCTCTTTCAAGACCTTGTTCCTGTTATTCCAAGAGACTTCCCACTTCTTGAGGAGGGGCTGTTTTAGATTTCCACAAAGTCATTAACCTCCTGAAGAATGCGAAGAATAAATAGAATGGGATGGTGCCAACTCTTGGGAAGGTGGAGGCAGGGCGCCCTGTAGGGGGCCCTCCTGACAGCCCACTGAGGGGAGGGAGGGCTGGGGGAGAGGGAAGAGGACGCTGTTGTTGGAAATCTTACAGAAAGCTGCAGGGGCGAATGGCCTAGAGATGGACCATCTGCTGGTTGAGTGGTGACACGGCGCTAACGGACTGAAGAGGAGCCCAGCTTTTAACCGTGCATCCTCTGAGCTTTCCCTGGAAGTTAGGGGGAGCTCTAAGCAACGTAGGTGAAAGTAGGCAACAGAAAAAATTCCGTATGTGTATGTATGTGACCAGGTTGCAGAAACTGAGTGTAAATTTTACGTTTTTCATTTTATTAATTAAACAATTTGAGACATTTTAGAGAAGATGAAACTTACAGGTGTGGAAATTGAAAAAACCCTCAAAATAGGGAGAATGCTGCACGTTACTCTCATATATTAGGGTCACATTGGAAGTTGGTACAAGGAGGGCATTTGACCTTTTATTGCAAAATTACAAATGCGGACACCCTATGACCTTGCAATTCCAATCTAGGAATACTTCCTCACCCAACTGTGAAATGATGTATGTACAAAATTTTCATTGCAGCAAAAGTAAAGGGTTGAAAACAACCTAAATGTCATCTGTAGGATACTGAGTCCCTCAATTATGGTATATTCGTACAATGCGACACTAAGCAGCTTTTCTTTAACAAAATAACAAAGTTCTTCATATATTGATATGATTGAGCTCCTCAATAGGGTGGTAAGTGAGGGGAAAAAAGCAAAGTTGGGGAAATTGAATTATAAGCTATCATTTGAGTTAAAAAGGAGAAATATACATCTAAATTGGCTAATGTAATTGGACAAAGATTCTCGAAGACAGTGGGGGGTGAGTGAGAATGGAAACAACAGAAAGGCAGGGGAAGATATTTCACTACTTTGAACAGGTAAAAGTGGAAAGTTTTGATGAAAAAATTGCTAGGTCTAGAGTGAGGCAGTCCTAGTTCCACGTAGGGGTTCTAACACTTTCTAACTATAAACTCGGGTTCCTTAGCAGAAAGTAGAGAGAATAATACTACCTGTCTCAGGAGGGAGCTGAAGAGAGTAAACAGGGACACACACAAAGCGAGGGGTAGAGGTGGTACAGTTCCCCGGGACATGTTCCATAAGTGCCAGGTGTTTCCACTACTACTATTAACATCACTGCCACCTTTCTCCCAAATCTCTGGGTATTTGGGCAAAAGGGAATTATGGAAATGATTACTAACACAGAACATTTTCAGCTCCAAAGGAGTCTGTCGAAGGAATCATTTGTAGACCACCTCTCTGTATTTGGCATTCTTCTCTGCACAACTAACAAAGAAAGGCCTTCTCCTGAGCTTCCCACCATGCACATCTCTTTCCAAGTTCCATCATAAACTTGTTTGCCTGCCTTGGGGCAGGTGCTTTTCTCTGGGCCAGGCAGTGATGGCCACACCATAAATGTCAGCTCTCCCAAGTACCACCACATTGTTGGATTGGGAAGGGCCAGATCCCAAGGAAAGAGGAAGAACTCTCAAGATAGCTGTTTTTGTAGTGTTTCTGATTTTAAAGGTGGGGGCAGGGGTGGAGGGAGAGGAAAGAGAGTGGATATTTTCTGTACTACCTCCGTGAGTTCAGGCAGCAGCCTGGGTGGTTTTGCCCTGGGCAGGCAGTGATGGAAGCTGGTGTTCCTCTCAGAAATATAGGTAAGGCTTAGAGGCTCAAATGCTGACCAAAGAAGTTCAGAAAGCAAAGAAGGAGGTCGCCAAGCAAATGGACCCAACCTTGAATTTATGAACTTGAAATCTCCAAGTCCATGGATAAACTCCAAGTGGCCCCCAAAACCCACAAATTATAAACAGGAGTTGATTTGTATATGAGAATATATATTTTTCTGGTGAAATCCATAACTTTCACCAGATTCTCAAAGAGGGCTATGATCTCAAAATGATGACAAGCCCCCACTAGACAGATGATGACAGAGTGCTGTGACCCAAGGAGTATGATTCATCCAACATGGGTAACCTGAGGCTCATACAATACGGCTTTTCCAAAAAAAAAAAAACCAGAAAGAAAGAATAAAAGAGCCACTGCTCTGCTATCGTTGCTTTCTAAGCCACCATTCTTGTACTTCTGCTTCCGTTTTGCCATATTCACTTTTAGTATTATTACTGAACATTCTTCCTTAAATTTGTTCACTTTTAAACTTAAGAGCCTAGTTTAGGCTCATCCTATGGGGGGAAAAAAAAACTCTGGGAAATTGTGGGTATATTGTGCCATTTGCAGGATTTTTTCCCCTAAAGTCTATTAGAAGAAATCTATTACATTTAAAATGTAAACTGATGCAACAATGTTTGTATCCTTTCCAAAAGCATTCACTACATGCACAGAGGTGGGCTCGTGGCACTTCGGAAACCCCTGTCTCCAAGTATTCTAAAATTCACAACACAGAGTCCACTTTATAGAGAAGGAAGCCGAGGCGTGAGGCAATTAACGTACCTTCTTAGAGATTCCAAGCAAAAGGTGGAAAACCTTGAAGTCAGGTCCTGGGCAATACTGTATCTGCTAATGACTTGGCCACGTTGTCTATCCTATTGCTATGCAGCCGGTTTAGAGAGATTTTTAAATGCTCTCACGTTTCCCCACTGCCACATGAGGGGACCAACTAGGCTAGAGTACAAACTTGCTCGATTTAATACTCTGGTAATGATCCCAGTAACTGAGGAGGTGGGGGGAAAGCCAGTGAGTTTCTTTCTGCTGAAATTCCATCTCATTTTTATTTCTCTTAATGTTGTTTTTTTGAATCCCAAGTTCCAAAACCTGTCCCCTATTATGCAGTGCAAACGAGAACAGATGGGGAAAAGTTATGTTGGAAAGGGCTTTGGAGGGCCACCGAGAAGGGAAATATGACTACTCAATGTGTCACACACCAACTTGCAGCTGCCACCAGTCCTTCCACACGATGCACCGCGTATGGAACCAGCCCGTGGCGCTCAGAAGGCGCAGGCAGGCTGCAGGAAGGGAGCGCAATTAGGGAACAGTCGCTTGACTTGTGTTTCCTTGAAAATATGAATAAAGAGCAGAGCAGCGGCACAGCCAGTGAAACAGAAATCAGTCCAAAGGCCAGCCTGGAAAATGGGTTGCTGTACCCCTGAGTTACTCGAATGTTAACCCATAACTGGCTTGATCCCCGCCTTTTTGTAGCCAAGAGTTGCCTCAGAGGCTCTCAAAGTCACCACTCAGCTCTTCTCTGTCTAGGAATTACCCTTCTGGAAAGGTCACATGAGCCCACGTGCACGATGTGGCTTCCGACAAGGATTTTTCAGGACTCGCACAGTGCTGACGAGTTCACTGAACAGTTCAAGGGCCAGGCGGCTGGTCTGGTGTCAAGGGGCAGGTGTGCCAGGGACTAGCTGTGAGACCTTGGGCAAGTCACCTAGCTTCTCTGAGACTGGGGGCCTGCAGCTGGGAAACAGAGATCACCTGACTTACTTTTGAGGGTTTCAGTGTTCGAAGTAATGTATGTAAATTCCTGGTACAGGAGCATTGTTCAATATATAACAACTATTACTGCTGTGATAATCAAGAAAATTAGCATAGAAAATGCATAGCCCTGAGAATCCATGTTGAAAGTAATTATCATGGCTTACATTATGTTATTCAAAGGGTGATTCGGGTCATACAGATGGTATCAGTGAACAAATCTTCATGTTGTAAAAAAGTTGTGTTAAGTCCTGCGGAGATTACCTCTGAAATCATGCCTGTCTTTGCAGAGTAAGTACACAAGAACTTCATGTCATGGAACACACTTTTCCTTCCCAGGGAGGCTCAGCCATTACCTAGGTCAAAGTACCTGTGGGAGGGTGTTCGAATGCAGTTCTCTGAGCCCACCCCACACCCTATTTTCAACATCTTTAAGGTATGGAGTTCAGGGATCCTCATTTTGAATAAAAACGATGGGGACCCTTAAGCCCAGAACCCCCTTCCTGAAGACATAGGGACAATGATCATTCTCATTGTGAGTCGTTTCCACCTGCCTTCCCTCTCTCACCACACACAGCCAGGCCCAGAAATGCGGCAACTGCTCACGGGGCAGGGGTTTGGGTAGTTCTAGCTTCTGTTCTCTTGTTTTGCACAGTATTTAGTTAATCCTGGTCTCTTCATATTCTCTTAATCCACAGGAAACATTAGCTTGGTTAGAGTTTGTCCTAAGAGGATGGCCATGCACCCCACTTTGCCCGGGGCAGCCCTCAGTAGCCCAGCATAGTTATTAATAGCACTTCTTTTCATTATCAAAAGTGTCCCAGTTTGTACGAGTAATTATATCATTCATTACCTGAGGTCTAGAGGAACTTTGATTAGCACATGTAGGACATGAATGAGGGCTGGCAAAATGTGTAACACATGCGACTCACTAGCAGAGGAGAGACACACCTCAATACCATCGGCAACAACGAGGAGGTACATCGGGCTGAAGTGACCTAGGGAGGATCAAAGAAAACTGTACTTTTTCAAGTTATTCCAAAAATTGGCGTTGGGAAAAGAAGGGTACGCAGCAACTAGGGATTCTAGACTGGTTAGTAGCTCCCCTCTCACCCAAGCGGCTGGGCAAGAAATGGATCTTGGCACCATATAGAGTTAGATATTCTCTACCTTTCTGTTTACTGGTTGTGACCCTGGGCAAGTTATTCAAAATCCCTGAACCTCACTTTACTCACGTGTAAAAAAGATAATAAAGGTTACTTTAGTTGTGAGGATTTAATAAAACATGTGTATAAAGCCACTGGCTCAGTGGGTAGTGCTCCATGACAGTGGTTCTGCCATTATTCTTTCCATCAGGGCCACGGCGTTGCAGTTCTACCAAAGACACAGGACTTCTAAAATAACAAGTCCTTTCAAGAGGAGTCGTGAAGGTGCTGTAGAAATGGGAATAGATTCCAGGGTATAAAAACTTTTTCTATCTTCTTTCTATTTTTCTTTCTTTCCTTTTTGTGGCAAACTCAAAGTCACACTCTTTTGGATGGAAAAAAAAAGTCAAAGGCCAGGGGCACCTGGGTGGCTCAGTTGGTTAAGTGACCAATTCATGATTTCTTCTCAGACCATGATCTCAGGGTCATGGGATGGAGCCCTGCATCGAGACCCACGCCTGGCTTCACGCTCAGAGGGAGTCTGCTTAAGATTCTTTCACCTTCTCCCTCTGCCCCTCCCTTCCCTCATGCTCTCTCTCTCTCTCTCTCTCCCCCTCTGGAATAAATAAATCTTTTAAAACAAGTAAAAGGCTAATGAGATAAGTAGTGACTGAAGATGGATCAAGAAAAGCATAATTATAATCCCAGGTGAGAAAGGAAGGAAGGAAGGAAGGAAGGAAGGAAGGAAGGAAGGAAGGAAGGAAAAGAAAGAGAGAAAAACAGGTGATGGATTATGATCTCTAGCCAGCAAAACCTGAGTAGCATTTGACCTGAGAACTTCCATAAGAATGCTGCAAGTTTTTTGGGAGGATGGGGGGCGTAGTCCATCCTATGTTCCCAGGCTTCTGTTCATCTAACTGATGCCTTGCAGCCATCCAGACTGCTGTTTGGGTGGGCGGGATGGAGAAATACTATTCTGTTAAAACTAAGAGCTTCGAAGTGGAGACAAACACAATCTGGTAGTATTACAGAGGCATTATCCACCCTGATGACTCATTCTCTTTGGCTCCCACACAGCAGAAGCAAGAAGTAACATCAGTGACCTTGAAGATGTTGGCCAAGTATAGATCTAGCCCGAAGGCCTGATTTTTCAAATGAACACGTCTGTGTGTGTGTGTGTGTGTGTGTGTGTGTGTGTGTAGAGAGAGAGAGAGAGAGAGAGAGGTAGAAGGAGGCAGAGGATGGGGAATTCACGTTAAAGAGTAAGAATGTATGGAGAACAATTCTAAAGGCCCAATATAAAAACTCTTAATGCTTAGACAGCAAACAACTAAATAACAAGTACTTAAAAGGAAATAATCTCATGAGTAGGTCTCAGTTCGATGCTTTGAAAAGGTGGCTCAGTGTGGGAACATTTAAATTAAGCATTCTAACCTAGGAGTTGAATATGAATCCAGTCCCTATTCGTGGGCTCAGATCTCTCTCATTATTTCCATTCATCATGACTCCATGAATCCAGTTTGCTTAGAGTAATGTTTTCTATGTTCCAAGCCACACACGGCTCTATGCTCAGAGCCTACAAACAATTCAAACAGATGCAGTCCCCAGGTCTTTGACAACATGCAATGGAAAGCAGACAATAGTAAAAGGGTGCATCGGAACATACAGATGTACAGGCAGCTGCACAAATGGCAAGCAGAGTCATGGCCTTAGACCAGATGGTCCTTATGGTCCCGTAAAAAAAAATAATCAACATGGAACCCAGTAATGGTTTTGAGTTGGTAGAGACAGTTCTTGGAATTTTACATTGAAGTCTCAAAGAAAATAAAAGCAAAACCGTAAAGTTATTTGAAGCTAATATAAAAAATAGAGAACTGCAGTTGAAGCACTAAATAGAATAGAAAGGGTTTCTAGCTAAGGGGTGTGCAACACAGAAAAGCCAGGAGGTGATAGGAAGCATGGCATTATAAACCTGGAAGAGACTCAGACAGATCACCATGTTTGTATGAACAAACAAAAGGATTGGATTGGAAGGGTTGTAAATGATGGCTTAAAAATAGACTTGAGACAACTGGCCTCACATAGCTTGTTCTTGGCGTAAGTTTTCAAAGGTTTATGATTATGTTTTGAGTCATAATTTTCCCACGGTGTTTCTACTTTACATAAAATTTTTACTTTTCATAGGTGCATATAAGTTACAGGAAGTAAGGTACAATTTGCTCAAAATTAAACAAACAAAAAAAACCCTTAAGATCTTTTTCCTGCGATGAGCAGAAGCCCAATTCAACATAGCCTAAGGACAAAGGAGACTTCATTATAAGAAAATTCATGTGTTTCCCAGATCCAAGAACTGGAATCCAGGTGGGTCTCATAAACCCCTGGAGCCACACTTCAATACCGTGATCATTCTCTATCTTTTGTCTTTGTTTCTCCATCCATCTGCTTCATTCTCTCTTCGTGCTGTCTGCTAACCTGTTTGCGGTGCTCATGAGTACACACAGGAAATACACTGCCAAAAGGCCACAAGTTCACGTTTCTTCCACTTCAAAAAGCAGGAAGATGGAGCTTGACTCTTTTAGTCTAATTCCAAATTCCTGAATAAAAGCTAACTTTGGGTCAGGTAGTTATTGCTGAATAACTGTGGCCACAGAGTTGTACTGTATTACTTTGCCCCCCTCATATCCATGCTTGTTTAGGTGTAAGGAGACAGTGCCTAGAAAAGGATGGTACTGGGACACCAGGGTCACATGGGGCTCCCCGCAGGGAGCCTGCTTCTCCCTCAGCCTGTGTCTCTGCCTCTCTCTCTGTGTCTCTCATGAATAAATATTTTCTTTTTAAAAGAAAAGGATGGTACTGTTTAGACACAAGGTATTGGAGTATCAAGATGCTTTGGCTATAAGGAAACGGATATTTCTTATCTCATATTACAAAAAGTCTTGTCTAAAATTTGGAGAATCTGAGATCCAAGACAATTCAACTCAACCAGTTTTCCTTGAGTACTTACTATGTGCCAGGACTGTTTTAGGTGCTGGAGATATTTGAATGAATAAAGTAGACAAAAATCTCTGTCTTCAGGGAGCTTATGTTCTACGATTGGTTAGTTTTGTGACTCAATAGTATTGACAAGTTTCCAAGGGTTTTTGTTTAAAAAAAAAAAAAAAAAAAACCTCTTATCAAACCAGCATGTCAGCTATAAACATTTCTGACAAGAAGAATCAAACTGAGGAACACAAAGTTTTTGGAATTCACCTGAAGTCATACAACTACTAAATGAAGGAGTGATGAGCCCAGATGCTTACCCCGCCTGTGGTGCTGCTCCTTGCCCAAGGCCTGGAGAGGAGCCCAGCCTCCCTGAAGCACAGGGCTACCTGACTCCTGTACAAAATTGGGGTCTAACCTCCAGGAATAGATGGTGGATGGCTTCAGGAGGGGGAGCTAGGGTGATTTCTACAGCCTGCTGCATTGAGACTTCTTGGGTCAAACGCTTCTCTAAGTCTCAGGATTGACCACTTTACTTTTAGTCAGGTTTACTCAAGGTCAAGTTTAGCAGGTTGGTGGGAGAGAACCTGAGGTAGCTCACGCAGGATCAAGGTGCCCGTGGGTCAAGCTTTCTATTTGCAAAGGCAGTGATGAGCACAGAAAGATGGGGGCTGGTCAACAAGCACTTTTCCTCAACTGCAGAATAGTCAGTTTGACAGGCAGAAAGCATACAAACGCTGGAATTTAGAGGCTCTGGGCATCAGTCTCTACAATAGAATGGCCAGAAAGTTCTTAAGGTGTGTAGGGCATCCTTTTGGCAGAGGCTGATGAAAACTATCACCACTTGACTTTACCCAAGAGAGGAGCTTCTGCATCTCAAGTTCCCAACATTGGTGTAGGTGGAAACGAGGGCATTCTGGGGGGTGGGGGTGGGGGGGTGGAAAGCAAGTATTTAAACAGAATTTAGGTAAACTTCAATAATATAGAAGGAAGGGGAATCATAGATAATTACTTCTATGAATAAAAACTGGAGATGTAACATCCTATAGAAAGAAAACAATAATAAGCCTTCTATTGAGATAAGGAAATAATCAGAAATGCTGATTAATACACAGAACAGAGTTCAATTGTATTTGCAATATTTTACTTTAGGTACTGAGAGGTGGGTACATGGATACATGTTATATTATTCTCTATGCTTTCCCTTTTTTTTCTGAGAAAAAAATATTTTTTAATATTTATTCATGAGAGACACAGAGACCCAGGCAGAGGGAGAAGCAGGCTCCCTGTGGGGAGCCCGATGCGGGACTGGATCCTGGAACCCCAGGATCGCATCCTGAACCAAAGGCAGACGCTCAACCGCTGAGCCTCCCAGGTACCCCTGAAATATTAAATTAAAAAATATTTTAAAACATGAAATATAAAAAAAAAAAAAAAAAAAAAAAAAAAATAAAACATGAAATATTAGATTAAAAAATAAATTTGGTATCATTCTGGTTTTTTTTGGGAATCTGCCATTTGAGATTTCATGAGTTGTCATTAGTGAGAGGGGTGGAGAAAAGAATCTGAGTTCTGAAGTCCTCTTCCTTCCAGAAAGAAGGACAAGACCTTGGGTTCCTGATTTCAGATTGTCCACAATATTCCTCACATCTTTGCAAGTCACCGGGTTGCTTTTCCCTCCGGGTCCCTTGCCCCCTTGCAATTTTTCCCTTCGTATTGGAAACTCAGTTGCCTCCTAAAATTTGCCACTGCCCCAGTTGTACCAAGGAGTGGGTGTAGTAGAAATTCAATATCCACTGCTATGTGTCATGTTCCTGAGTCAACTTTGCTTTTCAAAAACACAATATGTTATTAAACAAAATCTTTCCTCTGCTCTGAACAACAGACTAGCAGTTGGGGAGATATATATATATATATATATATATATATATATATATATATATATTTAAGAAAATAGTATACATGTTTAGTCCACTCAGAGGCTAATCACTTGCCAGGGTTTATTGAAAGTTGCTAGGGTGGTTCCCCCCCACCCCCAATACCAGTTTTTGAGTCACATAATGGCAACATTTTGCTATAAAAATGCTAACTTCTCTTCTGTTGTGCTTCTGCTGTTATTCAAAAACAGCCAAATGGATGTTATTGAAATCCGGTCCCAAAAAAGGTTGAAATTGCTCCCCAGCTGGGCCTGAGACCCTGTGTGCCAAATTTCAGCCTAAAGAGAATTCTTATATTTGAGTCACTGTGAGCAGCTGAAAATACGAGGTTTGGGGTGGAAATGCTAACAGACTCTTAACTATCATTTTGCAAACCATGTGATTATAACACAATGCAAACCTCCTCTGGAGCAAGTCTCTGGCAAAAGCAACAGAAACAAGATGTCTGGGCCTAAAGTTCTGCCTTTACAAGCTTCTGCTGGGCCAGCAGGAAGCAGGGGAGGCTGGCGATGACATGGCCGACATTTCTGTTCTTGCGGAGGTTAAAAGATGGGTCCAGTTGGTGAATTTTTGTTAAAGAACAGAAGTATGTGCAGCTCATTCCTTTACAGGGCTCCTTGGAACACGGGTTTATGGTCACCCTTGCTTGTTCTGGAAGTGTTATCGCCAACACAGTGCTTGGTTCCAACCAGACACGAATTGTTTGCCACCTCTAGTCCCATTGGCTTAGTCACACTCGCTCCCATTCCAACTTGGCAAAAATGCCTGCACTGCTTGGCCACTTGCTTCTATCATCTGGCATTTAAATGTGGGCTGAATCTCTCCTCAGTAACGTCCAGGGCCACAAAGATGCTTTAGTTCCAGGCTTCGAACACATGTTCCAGGCGGCGGGTGCCCAAATGTAGGTAGAGTTTCCATAGGCCAGTCCATTCATGGACCCTTCAAATGACGAGAGGTGGTTAGAGCTTCTTGAGGACAGGCCCCCGGAGTACTGTTTCTAGAAGGGTCCTCATCACACTCCGTGCAACGCTCAGCCCTCTCTAGGGGCTGAGAGAGAGCTTTGTCCCCAAAAGCCTGGTCAGAATGCGGTTAATCCGTTTCGGCCACTTGGCAGCCAGTCTACTTTGGGCAGGACACTTCACTACACTTAGCCTCAGTACCTTCGTCTATAAAATGGGGATGGCACCTGCCTTCTATCCACTTGTAAGGATCATAGAATGCAAGAGTGTTTCCTAAATTGCAATGCACTATACACATTTTTGGCAGTGTTATTATCTCCAGAATCTCATTATAGCTGCAGAATTCTAATCTGAGTTAAAACTGTGGTTGAAGCCAATAGGAATGGATTTAGAAGATCTGCTCCTATTAGAAATAGCGGGCCACAGGGGCGCCTGGCTGGCTTAGTTGGTGGAGCATGTGACTCTTGATCTTGGAGTTGTGGGTTCGAGCCCCACGTTGGGTGTAGAGATTACTCAAAAATAAAATCTTAAAAAGAAAGAAAGAAAGAAAGAAAGAAAGAAAGAAAGAAAGAAAGAAAGAAAGAAAGAAAGAAAGGACTAGCAGGGCACAGTTCGAAGAATGAATATGTGTTTATCAGATATCTCCTAGGTGCTCAATTCTCTGTAGAGGCTAACAAGGATGTACAGAAAGAGAAGACGCGATTCTAAACTTTAAGAAGAATATAATTTAGCAGGAAGCAAAATATCTGATAATTAAGTGATAAATACTTTAAATACAGGATCAGTTTAGAAGTGGAGAGAAGGAACGAAGGCTAGACAAAAAGAGGTGGTTTCCCGGCCCAGGTGGTGTGGTAGGTCCTATTGTTTGTCTTTATCAAGATCCCTTCTTCAGGGGGTTTGATCTTCACCCTCCATGTGGTTTGACTGGGTTTGCCAGTCACAAGAGGACGTGATTATAGTGCAACGCAAACCCCCTCTGGAGCAACCATCCGGCTAAATATGGGCATATGCCCCAGGCTTGGCTACTGCCCAATCCCATCCCTCTAGCTAGAATGCCACTTGATTCAAATCAGGCCAATGAAAAATCTACCCTCCCCCACAAGGTATTATAAATGAAAGAGACGGGGGAAAGTTCTTTCTTGTGGGTTTTGCTTAAGAGGGGATGATGTAACTTTGGAGTTTTCTGCAGCTCCTTCAGTCTAGACGGATAGGGTGAGAAGGAGAGAGTAAGTCCAAGGCAGAGTGCAGTGCAGACCAGGCATGAGAAGAGGGAACCTCAAAGCACTGCTTGGGTTCCTGGCATCCTTGGGACAAGTTCTTCCATTCTTCTGAAGCCAGACTTCAATCTTGCGCCCACAGAAGTTTGGTTTAGATTTTCTTCCATTTGAACCAAGAGTCCCAGCTCTTATAGGGTGGGATTTGTGTTTAAATTATGTGTTTAAAAATGGATAGGATTTGGATATTGTCAGGGAAGGAGGCAGAGTGTTCTGGGCAAGGTCCACACGTGAATGTGGAATGAGCATGGTATGTTTGGGGAATCTGAGAAAATCAGGCTAGGTGGAGCAAAGGAAATGGGTCTAGAGTATAAACAGGGGGATTATTAAGGGAGAGGCCAGTTTGTGACTTTTTGCAAATTAGATAAGAGTTGAGGTTTGATTGGGAGGAAATCGTTCCTAAAAATAAACCAGAAAACCCTGCAATCTGTTTTTTTTTTTAAGATTTAATTTATTTATTCATGAGAGACACAGGGAGAGAGAGAGAGAGGCAGAGACACAGGCAGAGGGAGAAGCAGCCTCCCTGCAGGCAGTCTGATGCGGGAATCAATCCCAGGACCCCGGGATCACACCCTGAGTCAAAGGCAGGCACTTAACCGCTGAGCCACCCAGGTGCCCCTCCTGCAATCTGTTTTAAGGCAAAAATTAAAGTCTGCTCTATTGGTCTCCTTGGGCTGCCACTACAAACTACTGCATGCAGACTGAGTGGCTTCAACTACAGACATTTCCTTTGTCATAGTTGTGTCAGCTCAACGTCCATGACCAAGGTGTCAGCGAATCTGGTTTCTGGTGAGAGGTGTCTGGCTTGCAGATGGCCATCTTCTTGCTGTGTGTTCACAGGGCTTTTCTTCTGGGCGTGGTTGGAAGGAGAGCACTCTGGTGTCTCTTCCCCTTCTTATAAGAACATCAGTTTTATCAGAGCAGGGCCTCACCCTCATGATCCCATTTGACCTTGATTTCCTTCTTACAGACTCGCTCTCCAAATACAGTCGCATTGGGGGTTGAGACTTCACATATGATTTTTAGGGGAATTCAGTCCATAACATCTTTCAAAACTAAGACTAGGAGAAGATGAGGTTAATGAGACTCTGATACACTGTCATTGGCAGAGTAAATCTAAGGAGAGAAATCAGGTAAAATCTAGTCATGTTGAAAACATGCATGACCAAGATCCAGAAATCTATTCTGAGATTTAGAGTCTTTTGTACCATGAAACACATTCAGAAATGATTCTTATAGCATTGTTTTTAAGGGTCAAAAAACTCTGGCTAACCCGACCCCTACATGCCGCTCTCCTAAATGTCCATCAAAAGGGACAATAAATTTTAGTGCATTTATACAATCTTCAGCCCCATATGGCACTAAAGGTAAAAAATCCTAGAAATATGTGTATCAACATGAATAAATCTCAAATATAATGGTGATGAGGGAAAAAAATCAAGTTGCCCAACATATAGAGCAGTGTAACAAATCAGTGGCATGTTGGAGCCTGCTCATACCTATTGGGCTCATCTCTTCCCAACTCCTTGTTCACTGACATCAGGTGGTAGCTTGAAATTGGCTGCGGTGGGAATACTTACACTGTTGTAATTGGCAGGAGCTTTAATCAAGTCTTTTATTTATTTTGAAATTTTTCTCCTTCCTTGGAGATCCAGTTGTTAAGCATTTACCAGGATACCAATGAAATAACATTTTTATAAATAGTAAAATATTTAAAACAGCACAGTATATCAAGGTAATCATATAAAGACAGAATTTGGTATGATAAGCACCACATTCAAGATAGCGATTACTTCTTGAGAAGAAGGGTCAGGATGTGATAGGGGAGTGATACACAAAGGCTTCAACTGATCTTAAAATGTTTTATTTCTTAAACTGAGGAGCAGGTGTATGAGTGTTTGTTAATTTATATTTTATACTTTGGGTTTTTTGGAAACATTTAGTAAGTCAGTGTGATATGGAAGCCAGTCTTCTCATGCAGCAGTGTTACACGGGCACGATGGGGGAGGCACCAGACTCGGTCTCTGTCTTTGCACCATTCTGCTGGTTCAGCAGTGATGGGACATCTGTGGCTCTCAGATTTGGCCACTGGGGCATGGGGGAGGCTCCAGATGAATCTGTAGTATCTCTGGGGCTGCACACAGGTGCCACATTTGATTCTGAAGTCCCAAGACGAAGAGGGAATAAATACCAGCACAAGAAGAGGTGAGATAATCTGAGGGAAATCTTCAGGTGGTTAGCAGGCTAGCGTGATCATTCCCAGATAGACGCCCCTTCAACTCTGGCTAACCCGACCCCTACGTGCCGCCTAACACACAGGGCAGCATATTCACATTATGTGTCACAAACAGAATTTTTTTTTTTTTTTTTTTTGGTATGGGTGCTTGTTCCTAGTCAACTTGGGTCATAAGGGAATTCAGATTCTCCTAGAAAGGGGCATATCTTGGAGATGTTAGGGCAGATTTACAGCAAACTGGTTGGGAGATGCCAGGAGGGGATGACGCCATTCCTAGGGGAAAGACCTTTTAGCCTTTCTATTTGGATTTATGGCATATTTTCATTCCTAGGTGAGGTGGACTATAGTGTTCTATTTTAGTTACAGCCCCCTTCCCCTTGCAAGCAAGTCAATAGGCTGGTCTGGATTTTGGACCTCTACCCGACCTCCTTTCCTCCCCTTCACATTTAGCCATACTCAACAGTTTGCTAAACACACCATGCTGTTTTCTCTGCCTAGAATCTACTACCCCACTCTCACCCCCACAGTCCTTCTCTTTCTTTAAGCTCCTGCGTGAAGACTTTCCTCCCCACCTTCCACAGGAGCAGCATTTCTCTCTATCTCCTGTGGGCACCCCTCCTCCTAAGACACGGCTTCCGCATTCTCTGTACACTCGGAGTGGTACTCACTGCTCATCTACCCACCTCCTCTGCTGTAGCACTGAGCACCTTCATGGCAAGGACTCTGTGTTATTTTACTTTCTACCGTCAGGGCCTAGCATCCTCTCTTTTCTCTTTAAAATGATCTATGAACATGAACACCCCTGCAGAATCCAGCTGTAGGCAAGGAAGCCAGGCAAGGGCGGTGGGGCGTACCAAAGACAAGGAAACAGACACTAGCGGGCACAAAAGGCATGACTCCATGCATTTGTGAAACTTCAGCTGACTTTGTGCAGTTAGTGGAAAATAAACCAGAAATACACAAAGGCTGGAAGTGCAGAGAAGGCGGGGTCAGGGCTGACCAAGCTCCTGGTGCTTCTTCCTTCCCTTCAGCCGTGACCCCCTTCTCCTCCTTTTCTTGTGCCTCGTTAACCTGGTCTGGAATCTCCAGAACCGTTGTCAGCAGCTAGTTATTCCATGTGTGTTATGCCCTGAATCCTGTTCTGAATACAACGCTAGTAGGTTCCACTAATTAATTAAATTGTACTTCATAGACTTGGAGTCAGGGCTCTTGAATACAAGATGCAAATTTATGCAACATATGCAAATCACTCATGTTCTCAAATTCCATGAACAAAATCTGGTAGCCTTGAGATAAAAAAGCCCCTGCCAAGCATCATCTCTTCTAATTATTTCTTAATTCTCCCCCCACCCTCCACCCCTTAGCACTGAACTAACACTTTCAGGCTTGGCAGAAACTGGTAGAAATACAATGAGTGTTGGTTATAAACAGGAAGTTCCTTAAGGGCAAAGACCCTCTAATCTACTTGATGGTCTCTGGTGGCTCCTAATTTACTGTTGAGCACACACAGCCTTGCACAAGGCACACCATCAACAGTCTTAACTACTAAATTCTGGATAATTCGGATGAACAAAAGTTGAGAGCCCTGTTTATAAAACGTGGCACAAAAATCTAGGAACAAGGAAATGATGACCTGTACAGTCTAATACATGTGGTTACATAAATTCAAATTAATTAAAATTAAAATTAAATAAAAACTGAAAAATTCCATTTTCAGAATAGCCACGTTTCGGGCGTCCGATAGCTACACATGGCTAGTGATTTTCTTGTTGGTCAGCGCAGACACAGTCCATTTCTATGATCACCGACAGTTGTATTGGACAGTGCTGATCTAGACTTTGCCACTCAAAGTCTGGTCCTGGGGCCAGCAGTATGGCATCACGCGGGAGCTTATTGGAAGTGATGAATCTCAGGCCCTAACCCAGATCTGCTGCAGCAGAATCCACATTTTAATAAATTCCTAGTTCATTCACGTGCATATCAGAGTGAGGCACATTGGTCTAGAGCTAAAACAGAGATCGGTGGCTCTCAGATTTTAGCATGCATCAGAATCGTCTAGGGGGATTATTAAAGCCAGATTGCTGGGCATCGATATGTGAGTTTCTGATTCAGTAGGTATGCTAGAGTCCTGCCGTAACAAATTACCCCAAGCTGGCTGGCTTAAGACAAAAAAAAAAAAAAAAAAAGTCTATTATCTCTCTCAATTCTGGAGGCCAGAAGTCTGAGATCAAGGTGTTGGCAAGGCCATAGCCCCTCTGAAAACTTCCTTAGGTAAAGAAGAATGCTTTCCTGCCTCTTCCTAGCTTCTGGTGGTTTGCTGGCAGTCTTTGGTGATTCTTGGCTTGAGGCTGCATAGCTCCAACCTCTGCCTCCACCAGCATATGGTGCTTGCCTCTTGGATCTGTGGCTCTGGGTCTGTCTCTTCTTCTTAAAAGGACACCAGTCATATTGCATTAAGGGCCCACTCTACTTATGGTGTCCTCTTATGTAACTAATTTCATTTGTAATGATCTTGTTTCACGTTCTGGTGTCCTAGGGGTTAAAACTTCAACATAGCTTCGTGGGGGGTGGGGGGGGGTGCTCGATGTAATCCATCCCAGGAGTTCTGGGATGGGACCTGATAAATGGCATTTGTAACAACTTCCCTGGTCACCTTGATGTCACTCCAGGGACCACACTTTGAAGACCAGAGGTCTAAAGTATCTACAAAATGGGACTACGTGGGACTACAAATTGGATTATACTATAGAAATAACTGTGTTCAAGATTCTATTTTAAAGCATACATGAAAGATCGTCATCCAGTCTGCGTGTGAATACTTCCAATGACAGGGTTCTCATTACCAGCAGAGCAGCCTTCTCCACAGCTATTCCTGTGAAAATTCACACCCTTTGAACTTTCTAAATATCTGATATATCTAGATATATCTAGATATCTGATGGCAGCTGAATGTCTCAAGCCCTTACCCTGTCTACATTCCCTCCGTTTGACAGAACTCTCAGGCGCCTCAAGGTTCTGGCTTGCTCCCGACGGCACGCTTGCTAAGGCGCATAGGGGTGCTGATCACGCCTCCCACTGAGTATAAATTAGAAATAGACACTGGAATTGAACAGATAAAGATCAAAAGGTCAGCTTTATTTCCAGCAAATGTATGTTGGAGAGTAGACCTCGGACCTCGACTGCAGTCAGCCTTCCTCACAGCCCCCACCTACTGGGATTCATCTGACACGGTCTGATCCGGAGAAGCGGGACGACTGAACCCACCCCACTCTGCAAGGCTCTGAGGGTAAGAGTGGCAGTTATTACCACACGAAGAAAGGCTCCACCACTCGAAGACAGGTTTTCCTTCTTTTTTTTTTTTTTTTTTTTTTAAGACAGGTTTTCCTAAAAGAGAAATGAAAACTACATCGCTTCTCTTGCCCCAAACCCACCCATCGAAGGAGACAGCTTTCCTCCCTGGTTGCCAATCGGCCACCCACTCCCGCTACTTTCCCCCTTTCAAACATATTCCCAACGTTCTTTATAAAAGCCCTCCTCTCCCATGGTGCCCAAATGTCTCTGGAAGTTGACTCCATTCTCAACTCAAGCCAATCATAGTACCTCTAATCCCCTTGCAAGTGATGGGTTCCGCAGCTCAAGCTTCAGCCAGTTGGTTCACGGCATTGTTCTAGAGCCTGCTGTAGGACCAGGGATGGGCACATGACTCCAACTAGTCTAATGAGAATGAACGAGAACTTTCATGCAATGGTTGGAAAAGAGATTCTTTTTTTTTTTTTAAGATTTTATTTATTTATTCATGAAACACACACACACACACATACAGAGGCAGCGACACAGGCCGAGGGAGAAGCAGGCTCCAGGCAGGGAGCCCCATGCGGGACTCGACCCCGGGTTTCCAGGATCATGCCCTGAGTTGAAGGGAGGCGCTCAACTGCTGAGCCACCCAGGTGTCCCAGAAAGGGGATTTTCTAATGAGGAAGTATTTTGTTCCAGGACTAATGGTAGGTCTCTTCTAACCACAAGGAGACTCAGTCTGAAGAAAAAAGCCCCCACCTGGAGGCTGGAGGAGTTCAAAGAGCAGAGAAATAGATCTTCAGCTCCAATCATAGCATGTTGGCTCTATCTTTGTTTTTTGTTTTTGTGTTTTTTAATTATAAAAAACCCAAACCCAAGTTTCCGTATTGTTTAAGCTAGGTATATCAGTGTTTCTGTCATTTCCAGATAAAATGTTTCTTCCCAATAAAATATGCAAATATTGTTCCCATGAGCTAGTGAACATTGCCTCACGGAAACTTAGAGAAATAGGACTGCGTCTCCACCCGCCAATGCTCTATTTTAATTCATTAATGCTGCTTTTAAAGTATATGCCCTTCACTGGACAGATTACTCCAGACACTGCGCTGCTGCCAAGTCCCAGATCCCATCACAGTACCTTCCACAGAATGTACTCTAAGGAATCACCTATTGAACAAATGCACCTGGAGACCGCATCAACATTTTCAGCAGACACATAATAGTTGTCATATTAAGTTCAGATAAACTAAAAGCTCTAGAACATTTTTTATATGAATTGATGTCAAAGCTGTCCGTCTCCACCCTGTATCTGAGCAATTGCATTGTGTATGGAGTTTGCTTTTGAACATTTTTACCTAAATAAAGGCCTTGATACTTCTTGCTCGTCAATTATATCTAGGAGATTCCAGCTCAGTTGAGATAATTTTTAATTGTGGTTTCATCATTTGTCATGTCAGCTATTCTTCCTAGTTCAGTGTCAACTTCAAAAAGATAGACGTTCCTTCTCTATCTTCGTATGAATCAAATATCTTGTCTTGTGGAGCCACCCCCATAAACGACAATTCCTCTAAGATTTCTGTGGCTATCAAATGGCACTTGGATCTCCTCCAGTCCCAGGAAATGTAATTCCCAAGGTCCAGAGACTTGAATTCATAAAAACCAAACAGATGAACTCTTACCAAATCTTGTCTCTTGAGAAAATTCAAACCATAGCAATTGTCACTCTAAGTTGTCAACTGTCTATGAGACATTCAGAGATCCATGGTCGGTAACAATTTGTTACTTTGCTGGCCATCTGGCTCTGGCCCACTCTCATAATGGTAAGTGGCATCGGTTTGCCTACTGGTGACAGCCTAGTCATCTGCCCAACATCCCCATCTCAACTGTGTGTTCTGTACGTGCTCTAACTCATCGTGGTGACTACAACTGCTCTGTCTTTATGAAAAAGATGCTTTAAAAAAAGTGGTTTCTTATTGTTAGGATAGAAGTAAAAAAAAAAAAAAAACTAAAGAAAAGATTGCATTCTTGAGTTTAAAAGTTTATAATGGTCTTGAATCAAATGTCTCATAATGCCAGTGAACTCATGTACGTTGGTGGCATGATATGATGGTTTATTGAAATATTGATTTGTGTTGTGCTCTCTGTATTTTTCTTCTTTCATTTCAAGAGGGTAGTTGGGCCATTGGTTGGCTGAATCAGAAGCTGTTTCAGAATAACTTTGTTTCCTGTCTTCTGGGCAAAGCTGAGCACATTGAAAGGGTTACGCCAGGAGTCCTAGAGAGAGGTCAGAGAGGACAGAGGCCGTCCCCAGACAGAGGAGGGGTAGGATTTGATGTGTCCGTGGGGCCGGCTCCCGGAGAAGCGGCAGGGCCCCCGGGGTGGGGTGGATTCTGGAAGCCAGCAGCTGCCGCCGGACCATGTGGACTGAACAGGGAGAACAGCAGAATCCTGTGGCCTGAAAATTAGATATTTTGGAAAAGGTTGCTAAATTGTGTCGGTGTCTATTTGCCCTCTCCTTCCCGGGTATCCGGGCCCACCCCCGGCCCCGCCAGGGTCCTGCCGGCCAAGCGGAGCCGAGGTGTCCCGGCCGCCTCTGGGTGCCGCCTGAGTCAGGCAGGAGGCCAGGGGCTGCGAAGCCGAGGGGGGGGGGGGGGGGCGGGGAGGGCCCGGGAGGGGGGAGGGGAGGGGGAGGGGGAGGGGGCCCAGCCGCCCCGGGCTTCCCGCCGGATGGCCACGTCGGGCTTCGGAGCCGAAGGGACGAGGTGCGGGAGGCGCGGTGGCCGGGGGCGCCTGGCTTCCCCAACCGCGCTGCCTGCAACGGCGCGACGTCCTGGGCTCAGCCTCTCGTCCCGACCCCGCATCGGAGCCCCGTCGGGTCCTGGAGGAGGTGGGCACCAGGCGCTTGGCCCTCCCGACACACAGGGGTGCCCTGGCCTCTGCCCCGGCCTCCACCCCGGCCTCCACCTCTGTCCCTGGCTTCTGCCCCGGCCTCCCCGCTCCGACCTCCCGGCCTCCCCGCTCCGACCTCCCAGCCTCCTCCACCCTGGCCCCCCTGGCCTCTGCCCCGGCCTCCCCCCTACGACCTCCCAGCCTCCTCCACCCTGGCCCCCCGGCCTCTACCTCTGTCCCCGGCCTCTGCCGCGGCCTCCCCCCTCCGACCTCCCGGCCTCCGCCCCCGCCTCCCGGCCCTTGCCCTCCCGGAGTGTGGGCCCGAGCCTGAGAGCTTCCGCCTTGCTCTCAGGGCCCGCGCTCCCCCCGCGGCTAACGGGCTCCAAATGTCCCTCGGCCGCCGGCCCTGGAGGGCGCCGGGGCCGGGGGTGGGGGGGGTGGAGGGGGACAGCGCCGCCCCGAGGCCCCGCGGCCGGCCCAGGAGCAACTGCCGGGCCCTGTTGAGCGCCCCCCGCTCCTCCCTTCCCACGGAAGCTGCTCTCGGTTCACCGCGAGGGATGAAGAGCTTCTCAAGGGCGAGGCAGAGCACGCCTCGGAGGGCTCCAGCCCAGCTGCCCCGGAGCCTGCTGGGGGGACACGGGGGGGGGAGGCCCTGGGGTGACACGGGGGGAGGGAGGCCCTGGGCGCGGCCCCCTGTCCTGGGGGGACACGCGGGGGGAAGCCCTGGGGGGGACACGTGGCCGGGGGGGGGGGGGGGAAGCCCTGGGCGCGGCCTCCTCTCCTGGGGAGACACGGAGGCAGGAGGCGGCCTTGGACTCCGGCTCAACCCCCGGGCCTCACACCTGGCTCCTGGCCCCGGAGCCTCCCAAGGGGTCGGGGCGTGCCCCCCCCCCCCCGTCGGGGTTTGCCTGCTGCCGTAGGTTTCTCACATCTACTTCCTCCAAACAGGAAACAATCTGCTTGGTTCGCCTCCAGGAGCCCGAGGGGAGGGGCCGCCTTTGTGTCCTCTCCTGTCTCCGTCAAGCCATATGCAACTGGCAGCCGCCACGCTCCTCCCCGGGGGAAGAGGAGAAGCAGCGCCGGATTCCTGCATGGAAGGGCCCATGCGGGGGCACCGGGGGCCTGGACTCCCACCCCGGGGAGCTGGGCTCAGGCCGCCCCTCGCGCCTCCCTGCCCCGAGGCTGCGAGGGGACAGGGGCACGGGCCTCGGAGGCACCTGGGGAGGATGCCCCATCCCAGGTGGCACCCTGGGCTCCTCCAGGTGACCCGAGCGCTTGGCAAGACCCGCTCTCTAATTTCTTTCAAGAGCAGAAAACGGTGCTGCCGGGTGACGGAAGAGACGAGCCGACGGAGCGGAGGGTTCAGGAGGCCTGAGATGACTCTCCAGTGTCCCCTCCCGTTAAGCTTCTCCGAGAGACAAGGGGCAGGGAATGAAAACGAGCCCATGGTTCCGGCAGCTTGGGGAGTGAAAGGCCAGACCACCTGCTGAGAGGAGACCAAAACATGGACTAATTTCATGCAAAGAATGCCTAAAAGAAACATTTTCATTATGATGCACCTTGCACCACCGAGGTACAGGGCTTACCGAGACACACGGCAGGGGCAGGACGGGTTTTTAAAGGCAACGGGACAGCCGGAAAAACAAAGACCTGGGCCTAAGGGCAAAGAGACTGCAGATGAACGCGTATAATAAGGTTATACTGAGACCGAGATGGGGCCACCAATTAGGCCCCGAGCTTCCAGCAGGCCAAAGCAGAAAGGGAAATATTATGTTACCAAATGTATATCTTTCATGAGGAACCCCCTACTGCTACCAGTTCCTCATCCTTTTTTATCATAAGATTCATAAGCATGGATAATTATCTTCAGGAAGAGAATACTTAGGGAGTTTCACTACGGCCTCTTTCAAGTATTTGATGGGCTGCCAAGTACAAAAAGGAAAGATTGCTTTGGGTAATTCCAAACCACAAAACTAGAATCAATGAGTGTAAGTTAAAGGGAACAGATTTTGGTTAAAAATAAAGAACTTTCTAACAATTAGAGTTGTCCATAAATGGAATGAGCTGTCTGGCAAAGAAGTGAGCTCCCTGTTACTGGAAGTGATCAAACAGAGGCTGGCTAACCATCTGTTAAGGATAAAAAGGATTTGTACATAATGAGAGAATTATGCAACAACATAATACAAGGCTCTTCATGACAGTTTTATTTATAATAGTAGGAAAGAAAATAGAATCAACCTAAATGTCCAACAATAGGGGATTAGATTATTATGGTACTCTTATCTGATTTATTTTATTTTATTTTTTACAGATTTTACAGATGTTAAAAATCAATAAAATGATGACATGGGAAATGCTTAGAATCTATTACTAGGTGGAAAAAAAAAACAGGCGACTGTAGCGTATATATCGTGATGCCATTTTGTAAAAAATATTTGTGTTTGGACAAATAACACTAAAAAGTACATAGGTGAAAACATTAATGGTGATTACCATTAGTGTTTGAATTATGGGTGATTTTTCTCCTCTGGGCTTCTCAGGGTTTTCCCGGTTTTCTATGTTGAGCACTTACTACTTATGTAACTAGAAAAAAAAAAAAAGTAAAAAGAAAAAAACTCCAAAGAGTGTCTTATTAATTAGTAGCTTCAACTAGATGATCTCTATAGTTTTTCAAACCAAGAGTCTATGATTTTTTTTTGAGTCTATGATTTTTATTTTAAATTTAAGTTGGTTGTTTTTCCTCATAAAATAACTTATCTTTCTAAAAGATTTTAATCAGGGGGCCCCTAGATGGCTCAGGAGTGTCTGCCTTTGGCTCAGGTCATGATCCCAGGGTCCTGGGATCTGAGCCCCTTCTGGGCTCCCTGCTGAACAGGGAGCTCTCCTCCCGGTGGGTGATCCTCCCAGTTGATGCTCCGTCTCCTAGTTGGTGCTCTCTCTCACTATCCCTGTCCCTATCTCTGTCTCTCTCTCTCTCTCTCAATTAAATAAATAAAATATTTTTTAAAAAATATTTTAATCAAATATAAACACCCTCCCGCCAAAGAAATGTTGGCTAAAACCATAAAGTTTTTGGAATAATCGAATGTATTTCTGATTGCTATGGCCATTTTCATCTGAAGTCTCTTTTGAAAATACATGGGATATAAATTTAAAAATCCACATGGTAGAGTAGAAAGAGCTTACAAATTAGAATCAGATACCTCTGGTTCTCAAATTTTGACTCCACTACATATCAGCCTTAATTTACTCAACTTTAATATGGGATAAAAATTATAATAATAATAATAGCTAAGATTTGTAAAAGATTCACTATGTGCCAGACACTGGTTAAGTGCTTTACATGCAATGGAATCCTCAATAAAGTCCTCTGAGGTGAATTCTCTATTTTTCAGATGATAAAATGAAAACACCGAGAATTTCCATGGCTTGCCAAGATGAGGCAGCTCTAAATGATGGAGTAAAAATTCAACCTCTGGCAGTTTAACCTTAGGAACCACGGTGTTAACCACTGTACGGTACTGCCTTGCAGCGTTGTGGAAGGACTAGTTAGTTGAACGTACCCAAAGTGCCTAGCAGAAAAGCAGGCCATCGGTATGTTAAGTTTCTCCCTCAACTTTTCCATAGCTATTTGGCCCCAGAAAGTCTTCTGATTATCTTCTCCAAGAATGCATTCAACGAACACACTGGAGAAATGAGGCTATGTGGTAGGTAGTCTTACAACAAGTTCGTTATCAATGGCATTCATGTCAAACTCAGAGATATTAGAAATCATGTCCCACAGGATTCCATTCTGGGACTGATTCTTTAATATTTCATCAATGATTTACATGGATAGAACAGAAAATAAGCTCCTAAAGCTGACAGATGATACATGCTGTTAGCAGATGACACCCATCGTCAGTTAGGAGGGCTAGCATCCAGGACAGGATTAGAATTCCAAATGGTCTGGCAAGATGGAGAAGAGGTGGAGGCAAAAAGAATGAACTTCATTAGCAACTAGCACAGAGTAATACATTTATTAAGAGGGAAAACGTTATATCGGCATAGCAAGGGCAGTGACTAACAATGAAGAATTGTTGCTGGAAAGAGTTAATGGTTAAAGTAGCTCACAAGCTGGAAACGAGACAGAGGAAGTCAAGGATGATTCTGGAAATGCAGCGAAAAAATAAGATTGTTGGAGTAAATCGATTTACCATTATATACCATATTTTAAACACTCTTTTGAGTTCTGTATTTTTTCCCTCAACATAGTTCTGGACAGTTTGGAAAAGGCATACAAAAAAACAAAAGAAATCTTTGCAATTACAAAACACAACCTGAAGGCATAGTGAAGAAACTGAGATCTTTCAGTTGAGGAAGGCAAGTCCATTGCTGACAATTCGTTTAAAAATTGCTTACTGAGCAGCATCTATGTGCCAGCTTTTGTGCTGGGTGCTGGGAGACAGAGAGAATCAAGATGTGGTTTTTGACCTTGAGAAGCTCAGAGACAGGAGGATAATCACTCCTAAGTTTATAAAGACTGTTATTTAAAACTCTGATATTTGTGTCATTCCTGCCTAATTCCTATGTATCTCTCTCTCTCTTCTTTTTTTTTTTTTTTGATTCCCTCTTCCTTCCTTCATTTCCTCTTCTTTTTCTTTTCCTTCCCTTCTCTAGATGTTAGGTCTGTGATTGGAGCCCACTAGCATGGCAGGTTAGTTAGGTATATTCCATAGGGTCCCATCTGAGACTTGGCCAGGATACTAAGCCTTCTTTTCTTAACATTTCAAAATATTTCTATAAACTTATCTTTCAACCTCCAACACTTCCAATAAAATTGCAGGTGATGGAACAAGGCTGGGAGAGAGAAAAATAGGTTTCCGGATACAAAATAAGGCAGTTTGGCTGGAAAAGATGCTAGAGTAGATATATTATGAATATTATAATATTAAGGAATTTGAACTTTCTCTTACTGATGACAGGAAGTCAGTAAAGTTCAGTGAAAGTGTGTGAGAAAGGGACTAACAAGATCAATGTGGGTTTTAGGAAGAGTAAACCTATGTGGCAGACAGAATGGATTGTTAGGGGACAGGCTGGAGGAGGGGTCATGTTAGAAGGTGGTTATTAAGCAATAAACAATGACCAGAGTTAGACAGTAGAGTTAAAAGAGGCAGAAGACGGGATCCCTGGGTGGTGCAGCGGTTTAGCACCTGCCTTTGGCCCAGGGCGCGATCCTGGAGACCCGGGATTGAATCCCACGTCGGGCTCCCGGTGCATGGAGCCTGCTTCTCCCTCTGCCTGTGTCTCTGTCTCTCCCTCTCTCTCTCTGTGACTATCATAAAATTTAAAAAAAAAAAAAGAGGCAGAAGACAGGTGGATATGAGAGACCCTGTAAAAGAAAAGTCAATAAGATTTGATGTCAAAGTAAATACGAGCATCGAGGGAGGGGGAAAAATGGAAAACAACCCCTGGATAGTAGATAAGGAGTTTGGGAAATGAAAAATGTACCAAAGTGTGGCAGTGGGAAGGTGAAGATGGTTTGTGGCAAGGGCGTCATGATGGGTTCAGGGCCAGAAAGGTTGTATTTGTGTCGATGGAATATATAAATAAAAACCATATATCCAACAGGGAACTAGGAATAGATTTTCTAGAAGATCATCCTCACAGAGGTAATAATGTGTTTTGGACACCTCCACCTGTATATCCCACTGATACATCACACTCTGCATGCCTAAGACTAAGCTCTACTGTCATTCACAAACACAAATTTTAATTTGTGTTTCTCCTCCGGGTTAATTATGCTTTTAAACACCCAGGCTGCCAAACTCAGAGTCATCTCTGGCACCTTTCTTTCCCACCCACCAGCTCCCACAAGCAACTAGCCACTAAAACAATTGTATCTAAGAGCAAAATACGTTGTATGTCAATTCCTAGTGCCATAGTTAACGCTCACGTGATTTTCTTAACAATCACACAGTTTATAACAAATTTTCTTGTCACGTGAGTCTGTATTTTTCCACTGGCTACAGAATGAAATTCAGTCTTCCAGGAATGAACATACCTGTCCAGCCTAATCACTGAGAATATCTATACATACCCAACCTAAGAGTCGCATCAGCTTCCTTGCCTTTCTTTAATGATGTCAGGGATTTCTATGCCTGGTGTGCCTTTATTGATGATGTTCCATTATTTTGGGATAACTTTCTCTACTTAAGAAGAATATTTCTGAAGTTCTGAGTCCCATCCTAATCCCATTATGAGGGCTTCTCTGACCTCCTGTTGCTTGTCTTACTTCACTCATGTTGCTATTTTTTTGGAAAGCAAGAGCCTGAACCAGGGAGGTGGAAGTTGACATGGGAGGAAGCAAACGATGTAATACAAGTCTAAGCGAAGGATAGATGCACACAGAGAAGGGAGAAGTTCAAGATGAAATGACAGTCTTGGCCAGACCTGGATAGCTGGAGAGAATTACCATGAAAAAAAAGAAAAGAGAAAATAAAAGAAGAAAGGAGGAAGGAAAGTTAATTTGGCTTTGAGCATGTTTGGGTTGAGAAACCAGCAATGAACCCAAGTCAAGCCTTACAGAAATGAAAAGGGTAGTTGAGGCTAAAGAAACCTATTTGTAATTTATATGCAAAGAGATAATACCAGATGTGAGGGGGAATAAAGGAATAGAAGAGTCTGTTAGGGAAGATGTTGGTCTGAGGCTAGAGCTATAAACATGTTACCAGAGTTCCAGCCAAGATGGAGACTTAGGAAGACCCTGAACTCACTTCCTCCATGGACACACCAAGTCTACACCAGTTTATAGGGCAATTCTTTCTGAAGAAGAAGATAGAGAAAAAAAGAGAACAAATAGAGAATGAATGGCAAGAGAGACAGAGACAGCGAAACAAAGGGAAACCCCACCTGCCCAGATGGTGACCTATAGTCGGGAGAGATAGTACTGAAGAACTGTGAGCAGATTCATCTGTGCTAGGGCACAGAAAAAAAAAAGCTATGGTTTAAAAGGGCAACTGGAATATAAAGGGACCATCACTAGAAATCTGCCAAACAGCCAGAGAACTGCTGGAACTCTTTCCAGGTCAGAGGTGCTGGTGAGTGCCATGGTTTACATTTGGCCTCTACATTAATAGTGCAGACAGGTTCCAGGCACCATAGCCAGCCTGCCAATTCATTGGGCCCCAGGCCCCTAACCCACATCAGCCTCAAATGCCCTAGGGCATAGGAAAAAAAGAGGTGGTTTATTTTCATTTTTTAGAAGATTGTATTTATTTATTTATTTATGAGAGACACAGAGAGAGGCAGAGGCATAGGCAGAGGGGGAAGCAGGCTCCTGGCAGGGAGCCTGATGCAGGACTCAATCCCAGGACCCTGGAGCCACAACCTGAGCCAAAGGCAGATGCTCAACCACTGAGCCACCCAGGTTCCCAAAAGGTGTGGTTTCAAAGAACAACTAGAACACAGAACTAAGCCTAGAGCCCTGCCAAATGGTAATTCAGATTCAGCTGCCCTACCAGGCCACCCCTGCAGGAAGTACCCTGGGATGTCCCCACTTGCTCCCACTTCAGCTTCAGCTGTCATCCCAGGGTACCCTCAACTCAGAGAACCCACTTGAACTCCAGCCATCCCACCAGGGCAGGCCCCTCACAGTGCCCCAGCATACTGAGCCAGCCAGCCCCAGCACCAGCCAGCCAGCCAAAGTCATTTGGCACACATAGTTTACATAGGGGATGATCATACACAAGGTCATGTTCTTAGGAGAAGTAGCTGTTCCATTCACAGAAACAAACAGAAAGTTGAGCAAGATGAGACAGAGATATATACTCCAGATGAAAAAACAAGACAGACCCTCAGAAATAGAACTAAATGAGATAGTAATAAGCAATCTACCTGATAAGGAGTTCAAAGTAACAACCATGAAGATGCTCATCAGACTGGAGAGAAAAGTGGATGAACTCAGTGAGGACTTCAATAAAGAGATAGAAAGCATGAAAAAGAACCAAGGAGAGTTGAAGAATGCAATAACTGAAATGAAAACTACACGAGAGGGATCAACAGTAGATTAGAGGATGCAGAAGAACAGACCAGCAATCTGGAGGATGGGGCAATGGAAAGCCCTCAAGCTGAACAGCAAAAAGAAAAAGAATTTTTAAAAATGAGAATAGGTTAAGGGACATCTTGGACAACATCAAGTGAACAGATAGTTGCATTATAGGGATCCCAGAAGGAGAAGATAAGGAGGCAGAAAACTTATTTGAAGAAATGATACCTGAAACCTTCTCTAACCTGGGAAGGAAGTAGACATCCAGGTTCAGGGAGCACAGGGAGTTCCAAACAAGATGAACCCAAGGTCCACACCATGACACATAATAATTAAAATGTCAAAGATCCAAAACAAAAATGCCAACTCCACGCTTAAAAGTATGATATTAAAACCTGTGAGGGTAGGCATCAAAATCAGCATTAAACCACAAGCCCTCTGTGTGACCTTATGCTTACTAAAGTTTTTAAAGAGCTGCTTGATATTAGAATGACAGATTTTAAATTCCTTAAGGTCGCTGAATGTGCGCGCCAATATATAATTAAGTGTGTGTATGTATGGTGGGGGTGTGGAGTGATGGAGTATGAAGAGTGCTGAAGTTTGACAGACCTGGTAGTCTGGGAATTGGTTAGGAAAACAGTTTTCTTGAAGGTGGAGAGTATGGCGATCAGATAGGATGACAGAGAGGAGGTGTGTGAGCAAACCCTGGCGACGGTGATGTCTTATATGAATGGGTGCTTGATGGCTGTGGTTCACTATGTAAGTCCTGCTGTGAAACTCTGTTATGCTGATAGTTTTCAAAAACTATTGTGAGAAATAAACTAGATAGGCAAACATCTAAAGTATAACATGTATTTATGTTTGACCAATTCCTAAAAGATAAAAGTTGGTATTTTTAGGAGTATGGTATTTTAAAGCCCAAATATCACATGACTCATTATTTTGGATAACCTTTATCACTACTAATCACCCTCAAACCAAGTTATGTAACTTTAGCTTAATAAGCTACCACTACCAAGTTAAACAATATTAATAACTAGCAATTTACCTCATTTCTTAGTTTGAGTACACATTAGTCTTAGAAATTCTCTCTTCAGAAAGATAAGCTTAAAATATAGACAATATATAGTGAAAGCTTTGTACTCTATAAAAAATTGCCATCAGTTGTAAAGCTGTCTTTTTTTTTTTTTTTTAAGATTTATTTATGATAGGCATAGAGAGAGAGGGGCAGAGACACAGGAGGAGGGAGAAGCAGGCTCCATGCCAGGAGCCTGATGTGGGACTTGATCATGGGACTCCAGGATCGTGCCCTGGGCCAAAGGCAGGTACTAAACCGCTGAGCCACCCAGGGATCCCCTGTAAAGCTGTCTATTAAAGAGAATGTTTATGAGGAAAGAAGAGAAATAATGAACACCCGTGTCACCCTCAAATACTTCATGCCTTTTGTGATTCCCTCCCTCTCATTCCTCTTCACCCTCCACTTGGTTCCAGGTGACTACTGAGTCTGCTTTGGTCATTGTCAATTAGATTACATTTTCTGGAATTTTATATAAATGGAATCATACAGTATGCATGTGCTCTTGTTTTTGTCTGACTTCTTTCACTCAGTATTTTGAGATTTCTGCAGGCTGTGGTGTTCGTAAATAGTTCATCCATTTTTATTGTTGAGTTGTATTCCATTGTGTGACCATACATTTATGTTAACACATCTACCGATGGACATGTTAATTGTTTCCAGTTTTTGGTTGTTACAAATAAAGTTGCTATGAACATTAAAACACACACACACACACACACACACACACACACACACACACACACGTTACTCGTTTCTAAGATGAGAGGAGGAATTCAGTGTAGTAAAAGAGCCTGACAAAGACTGGCCACTGTGGTGAACTTACATATTTTAGTTTTCCTAAAACTAAAAACATAAATTTTTTTATGTCTTTAAACTTTTATGGGAAACTTCCAATCTGAGATGTTCTATTTGTGATTTGAGTAAACTGCCAATTCTCTGCTCAATTGGGTCCCTTTTGATTACAAATTTTGAAAATTAGTCATTTTCCTTTCAAAAGAGGTATTACATTCTTACATGAGAGTATCTAACTGAAAACAACCACCAAAGATCAGGCCATAGAATTTAAAGAGAAATGAGTTAGTAGGGTCTGTTTTCACACGATCTACTAACATATTGGGGGGGGGGGGGCTGGACTAATATGTGTTAAAATGGATTCAATTTGACCAAATTACAGCTTTTGAAAGAACCTTTCTTTAGCACAGGCATTCTTTGTTGTTTTTAGAGGAATTTATTGAAATAAAAATATTGTAAAAATACATGCTTGTTGTATCCAAATAATAATAATAAATAATCCAAATTAGCCATAAATATAGAAGTAAATATGAAAGTCTCATCATAATAAGCAAGTTGGCCTATACCTTTATAGACTTTTCTGAATACATACATAATCATATATACCTATATCTTTTTCTGCATGTGACTTGTCCAACTTCTATCATCTCATTCCCCCTAAAAATAACAACCTATAACAATTAACAATTACATTAATAAAGATTACACTTCTGCAGGATGCTCACACACATTACATTTCCCAAGTGTTATATTCTGATCCTTACTCTGAGTGGCAAAAATAGAGAGGGTGGGATTATTGGTGTCATTTATGCAAAATCTCAAAGCTACCTGTGCTGAAGAAATTGTACTGGACTTGGGTCCTCCCTACCAAACAACATGTATCTTTCCTACATTACACGGTTCCCCACAGTGGGATTTCCAATCCAGGTCTTCTCAGCCTCAGCTAAAATATCCTACAGAGTATGTCAGCTCAAATCTTGAAATAGATATCATTTTGAACATCACCATGTAGTTGCTTAGTAGTTTTCCTTAGATAGAAAAAGAGTGGCCTTCTAAGTTTGATCTACCAAGATTTGGAGTACATCTTGATGTGATGACAATGGAGCAGACAATGAAAACTCTACAGGACCCCGCACGGATGTTTCTATATGGTTTTTTAAAAATATTTTATTTATTTATTTATTTATTTATTTATTTATTTATTTATTTATTTATGAGAGACCCAGAGAGAGAAGCAGAGAGACACAGACAGAGGGAGAAGCAGGCTCCATGTAGGGAGCCCAATGTGGGACTTGATCCCCAGACTCTGGGATCATGCCCTGAGCCAAAGGCAGACGCTTAACTGCTGAGCCACCCAGGCGTCCCTGATGTTTCTGTATGTAATCCAGCTTTAGCCAGAAGTATTTCTGGCAATGGGCACATCCACCATTGAACAAAACAAAACAAGACAATGGGCCCAGAGTGGAGTCACTTATGCTAAGTCCAACATCACCAAATTGAGACTTAATTATAGTTTCAGCTTCCCCAGAAATGGACTCTTAAACCAGTCAATCAGGAGTCACCAGATCAGCACTAGTTAGGGTATAGTGCCGGAGAGAGCTCCATCCTCTAAAGAAAAGTAAACATGCAATAACCAACCCACTTTTTTTGCCTAGTAAAAACTGGCAAAAAACACCTGCTTCCCTCAGCCTGTAAAAGGTTATCATTTTGTACAGCTCCATGGAGCGCCATCCTGTCTGCTAGATTGGATGTTGCTTGATTTGAATTTATTTTTTGCCCAAATAAACTCTTAAAATTGTTCATATGCCTGAGTTTATCTGTTAACAGTTGTAGTGAAGGGAAGAGATGCAGGAGGTAGTGTAGGGGAAAGAGCACTAGTATATTTCATTTCTGAGAAACACATTTTTCCCCACATCTTAGTGCTTAGAAATAAGCATTCATCTTACAAATCCATGAATCTTTGATTTAGTAAAGAGCACTAAATGGGGACTCACTGAAACTAGATCCTTGTCTAAATTCTGGTATTTCCCCATCTTGGGAAGGTCATTTGACTCCCCGATGTTGTGAAAAAGAGGTGACATATATGTAAAGCTCACTACAGGCTACACAGGAGTTGCTCTTAATGATAACTAACATTTATGGAGGGTTTACCCTATTCCAGTTACTGTTCTTAACACAGTGAGAGGATTTTCTCATTTAATCCTCATAGCAAACCTCTTAGGAAAGTCCTATAAATATCCCAGTTTTAGAGATGAGCAAAGTGAGATTTAGAAAGTTCAAATGAATATAGCTATAGGTTAAAACTGGTAAGTGGTAGAGCTGGGAGTTGAACAAGGTAGTACGAGGCCAGAGGCTCCCCCACTAACCCCAATACTATTGACCTACTTGCTAGCTATGAGTTCACATCATTGTCCTTTTATTTTGCTTCTTCCTATTCCCTTCCTCCATGGTTTACTAGCTGATCTTGATTTATTATAAACTCAGATGCCTTCAGGATTATAAATGTAGAACTGGTGAGGGGCAGTAAATGTTAGAGATGGGAAACAATATGATTCTCAGCCTACAGGGGCGCACACACATGCGCACGCGCACACACACACACCGCATACCACACACCACACTGACTTTTGGATTACCTTTTGCACACACAAACACACAGATTAAACAACACATCAAATTAAACTGAGAATTGGACTGGCTTTTTAAAAGTAATACAAATTAGATTTATTAGGGATCCTTGGAGTGTCCCCCAAAATGTCTTGATTTCAGCTACCGGTGTGAGACCTTCCATTAAGTCTGCAAGTACTACTATCTATTCCAGGTGGAGGATAGCAACACCTGCAAAAACTTCAATAAAGCTAAAGGAGATACTGAAATGGAGAAGAAAGTAACCCAGAGTGGATCTATAATTTCCTAAAGAGGAGGTCTCCAGAGTGACAGTTTTATTGAGCACTTCCTATCAAGTAACACGTCCTTTCTTTCTTTCATGCATCTTTACTTTATAGAATTTCTAAGAAGGACTAGAGGGTCCTGTTTTACAGATTGCCCAATTAAGGCTCTAGGGGGTGAGCGAAGCTTTTTTTTTTTTTTTTTGTAACGATTTTATTTATTCATTCATGAGAGATACAGAGAGAGAGAGGCAGAAACACAGGCAGAGGGAGAAGCAGGCTCCCTGCAGGGAGCGTGATGCAGGATTCGATTTGGGGACCCCAGGATCGCACCTGGGCTGAAGGCAGGCACTCAACCACTAAGCCACCCAGGCGTCCCCACCCAAGTCTTTTGAAGGCTCAGCTTTTCCAGTACACTCTGTGGTCAGAGGGTGTATGTATCATGTATCACAAAGCCCCTCAGTTCTTTCCAAAACCCTGAATGTGATTTTGTTCATAGTTTTATGTTCTCTGTCTTAAAGAGAGTCCTCCAAGCTGTCTAACATCAGGCTCCCCCCAAAACACAGATCCATGCTGTAGGGGAGGCAAAGGCTGTGCTAAGAGGTATCTTGAGCAAGGTACCCTCTGACTCCAGCTCCCTCCCAGGCAAAGAGAAAGCTGCAAACCCCAGGATCCCTGGCCCGCCCCAGGACTGTGGACTGTAGGCCTCCTGTAGTTCTCCTGGGGGGCCCTCCAGGAGAAGCATCTAACTCTCCCCCACTGGTCCACCAGGCAGAGACAATGATGACTATATTTCTGCAGCTCCAGTTTTTCTATTAATTGCAGTTGCCCCCAGCCTGCAGGAAATGAGATGCCCAAAGGAAGGGGGAGCGGATCTCTTCCAGACCTCTACAACTCTCAGATTATACTAAACCAGTAGCAAAAACCCTCGTTAGCATTTGAAAGGGAAGGCAATCGTATTACTAAGCCTCACTCTACCGCCTCCAGACTTTTCTCAGCCAGAGAACAAAGGGAAAAAAGCAAACACCACTTCACACTCTTATTCATTGGAGGTTAAAAGAGACCTCCCAGCACACAAAAGTCCCTGGGAGGGTCAGCTTGGGAGTGCACTGAGGAGGGCACGGGGTACGCGCTGTGCACCGGCTGGGCGGCTGCTCCTGGTGTTGGCCCAGTCCGGGGTGCAGCCGTCAGAATTGGGTGTTCTCATCCCCAGGTAGCTTGCTGGTGGCTGAAGTATATACTTCCTTGGCTTTCTTCGGTGTTTTCCAGATTCTGAATTCCAGTTGAACTAGGAAGGCAGGGCCCCCTGGGCTGGGCCAAGTCCCTAGGACAGTCATTCCTTCACTGTCATTGAGTCAGCAACCACTCATTGGGTACATAGCAAGCGCTGCAGCGAGGCAAGAGCTGAGGCCCTGTCTTAGAGCCTCCATTCAATGGGGGGGGAGGGGGGCTGACATGAAGCACACTCTCCATTTTTTAGGTGTGACTGTGACAACTGTCTGAAGGAGCACAGTGGGCAAAGAGTGGCTAACGCGACAGTGGCTGACCTCACTGGAGGAGAGGGGGCTTCTTTGAGCAAGTGAAAGTGGGAGTCAGCTGTGTGCCAGGGCAGTTGAGATCATGCTGCGTATTGCAGGCAAAAAGTCCCTGACTTGGGAAAAATCTGGCCGGGCACAGGAACTAGAAGACTAAATGTGGCTGGAGCCCAGAGGGCAGGCCAGAATGGGGCTGGAGATTTGGCAGGAGGGGAACTTCCATCGGGCTTTGTATTCTGTAGGCTTTTGCTTCCGTCTCCAAAGCAAGGAGGAGTGGTGGAGGGAACTAGTTATAAGATTTGATAAGTGACTTACGAGGTTTGTAGTGTCAAGAAAGAGTTTTAGGAGACAAGAGACTAATTTAGGAAGACCAACTAATAAGCTATATCAAAAGCCAAAATTAAGGGGCCACCTGGGTGGCTCAGTTGGTTAAGTGTCTGCCTTCAGCACAGGTCGTGATCCTGGGTCCTGGGATGGAGTCCCAAGAGGGGCTCCTTGCTTAGTGGAAAGCCTACTTCTCCCTCTCCATCTGTTGCTCTTTCTGCTTGTTCTCTCTCCCTCTCCCTCTCTCTGTCAAATAACAAATAAATAATCTTTGAAAAAAATAAGTCAAGATAAGAATTCTCAAATTTTAATGAATTGCCTGGGAATACTATTAAAATGCAGATTCAGATCCGGAGGGTCTGCGGTGGGGCCTGAGACCTGCATTTATAAACCAGGTGCCCAGGTGCTGGTCTGTGCCACAAACGTTCTACTAGGAATTTTAGATTAAGGCACTTGTAATGCAGATGAAGAAAAGCCGAGGAACTTGAGAGGAGAGCCATCGTGTGGGAAGTCTCACGGGTCTCTGACTTGGGCAACTCCAGAGGAATTGCATTCATGGAGACAGGATGCACCAGACAAGAAAGAGCCGGTTTGGGTGGCAGGTGAGGAGCTCAGTTCTGGACGTGCTGAGTTTGATATGTCTTAGGAATCTCTAAAGAGGCTGTGTTACATATGAATCTGAAGCTCAAGAAAGAAGGGGAAGCTGGAGTTACAAATTTAGGAGCTATCAATATGGAAATGGTAAATGAAACTATGAAAATGGATGCTATCGGCCTAGGGAGAGGGAATGCAGCAGGTGGCCCAGACGGCAGTCTGACCTGCCGGCCATCTGTTGTCCTAAGTATCTCGGGAAGAGCGGAGGCCCAAGGTGAAGCAAGTATTTAACAACTGAGTGGCGAGGAGAAGCCAGAACGAGGATCAGAGAAGAAACTGTGAAAGATGAAAGAAAAACCATGTTGTTATCCAACGGCCATTGGCTTTCTTTCTTGCTGACAACAGCTCTGAGAGGTGGGGATGGCTCGAGATGGCGAAGGCCAGCCTTCCAGGGCCCTGAGTCGCGCTGGGACCTAACCTCATCACCTCTGCCGGAGGCTGGACCAGCAGGGGCTCCGACCAAGGGGAGGAAAGCGCAGGCTCTGAGTGGCATCCAGGGAGGCCTTTTGCCTCCTCTAAACAAGGACGGGGAGGAGAGGAGCTTCAGGGCCCTGCGGCACATCCTGCCCGCTGTGAGCTCAGACCTGGTGTCAGAGCAGCGTCAGGCACCTGGGGCTGCGAGCACAGGACATGAGGGTGAAAACTCAACAGCTAAGGACGGTGACATTGAAAACGATGCAGGACACAGGTGAGCTGCTCATCAGCCCCCCAGGAGCCACCTCCTCCTACTGTTTTCATTAGGTGAGATGATAAATGCTCCTGCTGGCTGAGCCACAGTTAGGGGACTCTATCACTTGCAGCTGAATGGATCTCCAGCCGTTGACTAGTGTATATTGTGTAGTGTAGACCGGGAGTTAGTTAGACACGGTTCAGATAAATATGGCGTTTCACTGCCGACGGTTTGTGTGTCTCCTCATCTGCAAAATGGAGATAATAGTGGTATCTCCCCTGAGAACCCTCCTATACTGTTGGTGGGAGTGCAAATTAGCAAAACTACTTTGTGATTTGGCAGGATTTACTGAAGCTGAAAATGCATGAAGCCTAAGGCCCAGCCATTCTACTTCTAGGTAAATCTTTGAGAGATTCTTGCCCAGTGCGTTGGGAGACATATATGACATTATTCATTGAAGCCCTCTTTGTGGTAGGAAGGAATTAAGGACAGTGTAGCTATCCACTGGCAAATACATAGGTGAACTATAGTGTATCAATATGATAGTGTACCATGGAGCAGTTTAAACAGATGAACTAGCTCTCTCTATATATATCAACATGGATGGATCTCAGAAACATAATGCTGAATAAAAAAAGCAAATTGCAGAGTTAGACATGCAGTATGATCCATTTATATATATTTTAAAAGCAGACACTACACTACATATTTTTGTGGATCTGTAAGTCTATGGAGAATAGATTGGAACAACATACATTAGATACACTCGGGAATGAGGGATAAAGAAGATAAGAAAAAAATAGGGGTCATGTCTAGACAGATGATTATATCATGCCAGTCACGGGAAAGAATGACTGACTGAATCAATTCAGTTCTGTGCATCTGCAGCTCAACCTTAGAAACAAAATAAAACCAAACAAAACATAATAGTATTGCTCTTCTAGGATTAAATGACATAATCGCTCAGTGGCTCATAGTAAGGGCTTAACAAATGGTGGTCATCATCATTATTATTATGCCCACTTGCTGTGCTCTGCCTTTTTGCTTTCTATAGGCTCTTTTCTATTAGAACAGTCTTAGAAAGTTGGAGAATTTGGTTGGGTGCTGCTCTCTGGACCTAAATTCCCAATTCCCATTTATTGGGTTATTTATGAGGGTTATAACAGCAAAAGGCTTGGTTTGGGTCAGGTCTCGATGTGCATGAAGGCTACTCTAATAGATTAAAAAAAAGTGCCATAAAGCATACACAGTGGTAGCCCCAACCTCCCAGTGTCCCAAATAACCACAGAGAGGGGAACACATTGCTCTTGTGAATCCTTGCATTTTGCACACGTAGCTTCCTTTATCAGAACTAGATTGAGCAGGGCAGCCCCGGTGGTGCAGCGGTTTAGTGCTGCCTGCAGCCTGGGGTGTGATCCTGGGGACCCGGGATCGAGTCCCACATCGGGCTTCCTGCATGGAGCCTGCTTCTCTCTCAGCCTGTGTCTCTGCCTCTCTCTTTGCTCTCTCTGAATGAATGAATAAATAAATCTTAAAAAAAAAAAAAAAGAACTAGATCGAGCAAAACAAGAAATTTATTGGTACATGTGAAAACTGCGAATTTCAAGAAAAAGAACTGGCTTCGACTTTTTCACCTGAATTGGGGGAAATTTTCGCTGCCCTGTACCTACCTGCAGCAGCCACTTCCACAGCTGAGATTTCTGTTGCTTGCAATGTTCATGTCCAGGTCCCAGTTTTTGAACCAGTTCCACAAGCAACTGAAAGAAGCCCTGATTCACATAGGTGGAAGAAGGAACTTAGTGGAAGCCTACCCTTTAGGTCACAGAATTAAAGGAAATGCTAAGAGCCGGGTCTTGGGAAGAGAGGGAAAGAAAGAAACTATAGGATCTTATTAAGGAATACATCTTTGTTTAGCCATGCCACAGGAACAGTACAGCTCCACCTACCTCGAGTCCCTCTGTATTTCTCCTTCAACAAAGAGTCTGAGTGGAGTAGTCTTACGGGGTGCCTCGTGACTGACAGTCCTATTAGGACTCCACAGAATTGGGAAGGAGTAGTCCCCTAAAAGATAAGCTCCTTCCAATAGGAGGGGAAGGGTGCTGGCCGAGCAAAAACAACAAATGTCTACTATACAGTTAAATGTTGTTTGCATGTAAGTGGGAATTTCAAAGGTCACAGATGGAAAGATAACGTCATTATCAGCTTGTTTAGTGACTTGGGGAGCTTAATTTCACGATTCTCTCTTTCATACTGGCAAAGCGGGATTCATGACACATATTCATTTCTTATGTCCCCAAATGTAAGTCTCAATAAATTAATAATAACCCTGAGTTGGAAAGGGTCTCAGAGCCTTAAGGGAGGGATTCTCAGTCTTGCCTTGGTTGCACATTAAAATCACCTGAGACACTATTTTAAAATGCACACCCCCAGAGATCCTGATTTAATTGGTTTGTGAGCGAAAGTTTAGGCATTAGTCCCCCCTTTTTGGCATCAATATATTTAAAAAGTGTCGGGATCCCTGGGTGGTGCAGCGGTTTGGCGCCTGCCTTTGGCCCAGGGCGCGATCCTGGAGACCCGGGATCGAATCCCACGTCGGGCTCCCTGCATGGAGCCTGCTTCTCCCTCTGCCTGTGTCTCTGCCTCTCTCTCTCTCTCTCTCTGTGACTATCATAAATAAGTAAAAAATTAAAAAAAAAAAAAAAGTGTCCCAGGTAGCATGCCTGGGTGGCTCAATCAGTTAAGCATCAGACTCTTGATTTCAGCTCAGGTCATGACCTCGGGGTCCTGAGATCGAGCCCTGCATCGGGCTCCATGTTGGGCGTGGAGCCTGCTTAAGAGTCTCTCTCTCCCTCTCCCTCTGCCCCTCCCATTCACACTCTCTTTCTTTAAAATAAATAAATAAAACATTTTAGAAAGAAATAAATGGAAAGTCCCCCAGGTCATTCTAATATGCAGCCGAGGTTGAGAAGCCCTGGTGGTTTGCTCTCGCTCCACTGTCCTTCGGAAAGTCCCTCTGTATCTCTGAAAGGTGACTGTCAGCTTGTTTGAATGATTCCAGGGAGGGGAGTATCTTAGTCTGTTCAGGCTGTGATAACAAAACACTATAGGCTAGGTGGCTTAACAGAAAGTGATTTTCTCACAGTTCTGGGAACTGGGAAGTCCAAGATCAAAGTTCTAGCCCAGCTCAGTTCCTGGTGAGAGCTCCCTTCTGCCTTGCAGAGAGCTGCCTCTTCCCTGTGTCCCTCCCATGAAGAAGTGGGAACAAGCTCTCTGGTGCCTCTTCTAACAAGGATACTAATCCCATTGGGTCGGGGCTTCACCTTTCTAACCTCACTTAACCTAAATTGCTTCAATAAAGGCCCTATTTACACATACAGTCACCTTGGGGTGGCCCCAGGTACCCCACCATCGTGATGGCCACAGGAAGCAGAACAGCACGTCAGAACGTGTACACTGTCCCCCCGGACACGGTCATTGGTCTAGCTTGTCTTCTGGCAGCTGATCTGTGAAGGGCCAGTCCGAAGCACCATGGATGCAGGGAGAAAAAGAGTTCTCCTTGCTGTAGCTGACTGTTGCTGATGCTGGCAGCCACCCTCGTCCTCACACGGAGGGGGTCTGCCTGCAAGTGAAATGACCGTAGAGGGAAGGAGAGCATGAAGATGAAGAGCGAGAGAGACCAGCCCCATGGCACCGTGTCTAGGTTTGCTGACGGCTGTTTCTCCCTTAGGTGACCCTTTCCCTTGAGTCAATAAATACTGTGTGGGAGATCCCTGGGTGGCTCAGCAGTTTAGCGCCTGCCTTTGGCCCAGGGCGTGATCCTGGAGTCCCTGGATCGAGTCCCACATTGGGCTCCCCGCGTGGAGCCTGCTTCTCCCTCCTCCTGTGTCTCTGCCCCCCTCTCTCTCTCTATCATAAACAAACAAACAAACAAATAAATCTTAAAAAAATACTGTGTGGTATAAGCTTCTTAGAGTTGAGTTTTTACTTCTTGCAACCACACTTTAAGCTATAAAATGTGTTCATTTTGTCCAACACCACACTCAATACTTGCTCACAAAATATGCACCAAATGAATGAGCAGAGAGAGTTCTCACTGTACATTTACTTTCCTGGGTCTCAAAATTGACTGAAATACCACAGCTCTTGCTGGAACTTCATGCAGAAACTGCTTTGGAATCTGTTTTTGATTCCTGGGCTGCAGCAGATGCTGGGATGGGAATAGTGGTTGAGAATCCAGGATTTGGAAGCACCTGGGTGGTGCAGTCAGTTAAGTGACTGACTCTTGGTTTTGGCTCAGGTCGTGATTTCAGGGTTGTGAGATTAAGTCCTGCTTCGGGTTCCACGCTGAGTGCAGAGTCTGCTTGGGACTCTCTCTCTCTCTCTCTCTCTTTCTCCCTCTGCCCCTCTCCCCTGTGCTCTCACTTTCTTTCTCTGAAATATATAAATAAATCTTTTTTTTTTTTTTTAAGAAAAGAATCCATGGTTTGGGTTGGCCAGAATTGCGTTCAAACTATAGTTTTACAGGTACAAAACTGTAAACTCTCTGAGGCTCAATTCTTTCTCATTTTTTAAATGAAGTAACATTATTTATGAAGCAACTGTCACTTTGGTTTGTTCCATTCCTCACGCTCACTCTTTTTGTCCCCCATAACTCACGCTTCCCTAAACATGCTCCTCTTGCCCAAGGTGGGCATTTGTCTCAGGCAGGGCCAACAATAGTGCCTTTATTTCAGCAGAGTCAAATTAAACTCTGCTTGGAATTCAAATTGTGAGTGAAAACCCACAGAGGGCGAAGGCAGTTTAGGTAGAGTCAGCTGATGATGATAGTGCCATAGACTGAGAAGAGAATCAAGAGCTGGGACTGAGTCCCTGGTAACCTTTCTGTTTTTTTTTTTTTTTTTTTTTAAAGAATTTGTTTATTTATTCATGAGAGACACTGAGAGAGAGAGAGACAGACAGACAGACAAACAGACAGACAGGCAGGGGGAGAAGCAGGCTCTCTGCAGGGAGCCCGATGTGAGACTCCATCCCAGGACTCCAGGATCACGCCCTGGGCCAAAGGCAGGCACTAAACTGCTGAGCCACCCAGGGATCCCCTTTTCTGTCTTTTCTAACACCGTTTGTGCAGCTCTTCTTACTCATGAGCCAGTCCAGAGGTCTTCTGATAAATCATTTTTTGGTTATGTAGGATACAACCAAAGAGTCATAGTCAGTCAATCCACCACTTCAAAGTTAGCTCTGAGAATTAAATAAGATAATACATGTGAGGTAATTCAGTCAGTACCGGGGATACAATAAATGCGTAATAAATGTTAACTAGTACTCCAGTTTGACTTCCTGATTGGTTGGTGAAGCCTCTGTTGGTTAAACAAATAAATTCCTATTTATTACCCAGAAGTCAGCTCTCTGGAGTTTCCCATGTGAGAAGCAGTTTGACTATGACCTGGAGCCTACATACCAGTGTCTACTCTTATACCTTCAGTGATTCCGATGCAGTAACTCAGGGGTGGGAAAGTCCAATTTGAAGCCACCAATTATTTTCTCTACCTGTGGTGTCTTGATCCACATGGTGGTTTTCTTCTCATTGGCAGATACATGGAATTCCCCTTGTTTCTCAGTATTGGGTCTAGGAGCAGATTGGTCTTTGAAAAGATGGAGTCCCTCAAAGTGATTTCATATGTATTAGGTGTTTAAAACCAGTCTCTCTGTAGCAGGCTGAATAATAGACCTCAAAGATGCCAGGTCCTAATTCCTGGAATCTATAAATGTTAACTCATAAGGAAGGAAGGAAGGGTCTTTGCAGATGTGACTTAGTTAAGGATCTTGAGATGGAGATTATCCTAGATTACATAAATGCTGCTACAACGTCCTTAGGAGAGAGGCAGAGGGAGATTACACACACACACACACACAGAGGAGAGGGCCAATGTGAAGATAGCAGAATTGGAGAGATGTGGCCACAAGCCAAGACCTACTGACAGCCACCAGAAACTGGAAGAGTCCAGGAAGGGATTCTGCTCTCGAGCCTCCAGAGGGAGTGTGGTGCTGCCGATGCTTTGATTTCTGCGTAGTGACACCGATTTCGGATTTCTGGCCTGTAGAACTGTGAGAGAATAAAATTCTGTTGTTTGAAGCCACCAAATTTGTGATAATTTGTTACAGCAGCTGAAGAAAATGAATACACCATCCTAAATACATTTGTCAAATGTATTGAAAATATGTCTAACCAAAAGCTGTAAGAGAAACTTTATTCTGCTTATATAAATTATTGGCCCTTTCCATTCTGCTAACTTGCCAAAAAGCTGAGAAATGTTCTTTTTTTTTTTTTTTTTTTTTTTTGAAGTAAGCTCTGCACACAATGTGGGGCTTGATCCCACAACCCCAAGATCAAGAGTTGCATGTGCTACCAACTGAGCCAGCCAGATACCCCTAAGAAAAGTTGTTAGGGCAAAGATTCAGCTCCTCCTGCGGTATCATGTACAAACGGCCCCCAAATGAATCACCTTTCTTTAACAGGCACACAGGTTGCCCTGCTTCTGATGCAGTTTCCACTGGCTCCGGATCTCACTTGCAAAGTCCATCGGCCCCTTCTGAAAAGGAATGAAAGAGTAGGGCTGACCACAGATAAGCCCTTTCCCCTCACTTCTCCAGGAGCAAGAGACTGGTTCATCACACAATGGCCTTCAGACATCCCTTCTCTTCCCGTGGGGTGGGGTCAAGTGAGGTCAAACCTCTTGGGAGAAAATCAAGAGCATTGCTAAAGATGTTCTTCTTTCATTTCTCTCTCTCTCTCTTTCATTTCTTCTCCCTCTGTGGCAATGATCATTTTAATTTTTCTAGTACTTTAAAATATTGCCCAAATGTTTGTAGTAAAAATTCAGACAACAGAGTAGAATGTATAGCAAATAGTTCAGGTTCCTCTCTCCACATCTTCCCATTTTACTCCCTTCCATATATGTGACTACTGTTAAAAGTTTGATGTTTCCCTCCAGAAATTTCTTTAAATGCTTGTGTACTCCGTTAGCATGTGCCTGCCCATTTGTGTGTGCTTGTACGCATGTTGAACCAGAGTCCTTTTGGGGTTTTCTGTTTGTTTAAAATTGATATCCATAATGGGAAAAGGTTAAATGCTAAATCAAAGCAACTCTGTTATGCAAAGATTAGGGTCACGGTTAAAAAAAAATAGAACACTGACACTCAAGCTGGGGACATTTGGGTAGATGCTGTTTAAGATTTTGAACCCTTGACTTCTTTGAATCCTCCTGGCTTACAGATTACAGGAGTGACCACCCATCTCCATTAAAAGCTAGCACTCTTTCCTTGCTTGAAGACAATGCAGAGGTGTTTCTTTGCAGGGCAGAATGTGCCTTCTTTATGATCTGCTCCACCCCCGCCCCACCGCCCCTGCCATTTTTCCCTCTGGTCATTGGGCCTCTAGCTAGGGTTAAGTTCCAACGTAACATAGCTGGGGACATGGTGGGCCTGATAAGGAAGGAAAGAGATTCTTACCTAAAGGAGTTATAAGACTTAATTAGAATGCATTGGTAGTAGCTGAGGGAACATTATAGGGACTGGATTCTGAGCTGCTCCATCAAGGCTAGAACAATGTATTGGATAGAGGAGAGTTTATTGACTTGTAGACACTTCCTAAAATATAACATTTAACAGCCTGCCAAGGATCTGAGCAAATAGTGTGAATTCACCAGTAGTATAGGTCCTAGAAGCATGGGAAAAAATGATAGCTCAGGCTAAATGAAGGTGAAATGTCAAAATTGCTGTGGTAGACAGTAGGGAAAGGGATTAAATGCCCAGGGAAATGGGCATGCTCAAAGAGATATATATGTAAGGCTGAAAGAGACACCAGATGATTATGAAAGGACTATTGGATACGTCATTGTCAAGGTCATAAGTGATGCACTCGTGAGACGGGTAATAGCACTACTAAAAAGTTCAGTGAGGAAACTCCTTTTTAAGACCGAGTTGACAGTGGGAAAGGCCGTTACAGAATTAGGCTCAATAATAGCAATAGCGTTGTTAGGACTCCAGAGCAGGAGAGAGTAGGTAGTGCCACTTAACTGCCAGAAGGAAGAGGGATGTAATTTTCTTAATGAGTGGCAGAGTCATAGGGTAGCTAAGGGGTCCTGATCTGCAGAGAGTAATAGAGATGGTTAATGGAGCACAGTATGCCATGGGGCAAAAGAGATGGGCACCCAACAAGGGTACAACTCAGCTTATTCCGTTGGAAGAAATAAAAGATGGATGACTGCTAGATGGCAGGCAATTAAATGCTTTGATTTCTTGCTCTGCTCCTGGACCTGAATTGGTTTTCTGGTACAGAACCCGTTGACTGAGAAATCCCAAACATTTTGGAGACTGTGGGAAACAAAGGTCTGAGATAATATGGATATTCAGAGATCCAATGTATCATCGTGGTCTTTCTTTTAGAGTGGAGGCTCATGGAATCTTGACCAAGGTTCTGCTTACAGTGAACCTACTAGATCTATTGATCCACCCAGCAGTCATCTTCATCATCTCTGAGTGTATAATTGAGATTGACCTATGCACTTGTTGGTGCAACTCCAACTTTGGGTTCTCAGCCTTTGGAGTATGCGCTTTCATGGTGGAGAAGCCCCCCAAAATACTTTATCACCCCCTGTCCCCCACCAACCCTGGTCCCATCCAAGAACCAAAACCAGTATCACCACCCCAGCTAGGGAGATGACAAAAGTTAAGGATATGAAAGATGTAGGAATGGGGGACTCTATCATATCTCCATGTAATTTGTCAATCTGTCCCCCAGAAGAAGATGGATCTTGGAAAATGATAGCTTACTGCAAACGTAAACAAACTCTCTCCTTAATTGTAGCCACAGTACTGGATATGATGAATATATTTGCTAGAGGAAAATAGCATGGCTTCAGGTACATGATACATGGTGATTGACTGGGCAAACGTATTCTTTTATATTCTGGCAAAAATTGGCATCAGGAACAGTTTGTATTTACAGAGAGTGGATAATAATACATATTTACAGGTTTTCCCAAACCTATGTTAATTCTATGCTTTCTATAAGAATATAGGGCAAAGTGATCTGGACCATCCGGATGTCTCATAGAACTTCATATTGATCCATTACATCAACAATATTAGGCTAATTGGAGCTGATGAATAAGAATGGTTAATAGACTGGAAGACTTAGTAAGACACACACACTCCATGTGAGATAAGCTCTATCAAGAATAAGAATTCTGACACATAAATAAAATTTTTGTAGTCCTGTCGTCAGTGGTATGCCAGGGCATTCCTCCCAAAGTAACAGACAGATCATCGTACCTTGACTTCCCTCTGCAGAGTGGGAACTCCTATCTGCGATAGGTTGCTCTCAGTTCTAGAGACAGCATATTCCACACCAGAGAATACTTATCTAGCTCACATGCCAGGTGACAAGAAATGATGCCAGCTCTCTGTAGGTGCTAGCACAGAAAGGAGTTCTTCAGCAAATCCAAGCTGCAGTGCAAGCAGCCTTGCTGCTTGAGCCACACAGCCCTGCAGGTGTCATGGTATTAGAGGTAAGAGGCAGGACAAGATGCAATGTGGTGGCCCTGGTTTATGGCGAGCGCCAGCAGAATAGTGGCAAAGACTCCCGAGATTCTGGCCCAAGGAGCATTATATACTTAAACAAATAAACAAAAACTTCAGGCCCGCTAATGGACATTGGTACAGATGGAATGCCATGAGACACTAAATGACCATGCTTCCAGAACTGCCCATCAAGAGCTGGGTTCATATAAGGTTGCTTGAATCCCATAACAGCTTGTTGTAAGATGAGCAGGAGCTCATGCATGAGAAGGACGAGAGAGCAAAACCAAGCTGCAGAAGCCAGTAGCCCATGACCTTCACCACTGTGCACCAGCACCTCGCCCTCACCACACTATGATCATATCGGGAATCTCTTATCCTCAGCTGACGGAAGAGCAAAATCTACAAGCTCGGTTTACAAATAGAACAGCTTAGTATGCCGGTGCGTAAAAATGGAAGCAGCTGCACTGCAGCCTCATTCGGAAGTGGCTTTGAAAGACACTAGTTAGTGAAGGAGAATCCTCCTAATGGGCAGAGGTTTGGGCGATGCACCTGTTTACCCACTTTGTGCCCAAGAGTGGCCCGAGGTTTCAATAGATCCAGATTCACGGGCTGGCACAGAACAGAGCAAGGAGGTAGATGAGCATGACGGCAGTGGGAACAAAGTATGAAAATCTTTGCGTTGTACACTAATGCTCACCAGAGAGCGGCAAGCAGGCAGGAAGATCTAAATGGCCAAGTAGACACAACTGCTCCATCAGTCTCTGTCACCAGCTATTTCAGTGCTGGCTCAAGGGGTCCATGAATACAGTGGCCCTGGGGGAGAGAAGGATGCGATAGTTGGGTCCAACAGCTCACCAAGGCTGACTGAATTGCTGCTGTCATCAGATGCCCAGGGGGCATCAGAACACACCAATGCTGAGCCCCTGATACAGTGTTGTTCCTCAAGGACACCATTGGTGACAACTACGTCGAGTCCCTTCTATCCTGGAAAGGCCAGAGTCTTGTTCTAACAAGAAGAAACACATATTCTGGGAGCAGGTTTGCTTCCTGCCTGCAAGGCCTCGGTACCGCAACTATCCAAGGACTTACGGAATATTTTATCTCCGAGGAAGGACCCTAGATTACATTGCACCAGAGCAGGGAGCTTATTTTACTACACAAGATGGTGTGGGAGGGGAGCCCGACTGGCTCAGTTGGTAGAGTGTGTGACTCTTGATCTCAGAGTCATGATTTCGCTCCTCCTGTTGGGCATAGAGATTACTTAATAAAGTAACATTTTTTTTTTTTTAAAGAGGACTTATGGGAGTGGACCTATGATGATTGGGCCGACTGGTCATACCACATACAATACCAATCAGAAGCCACCTGCCTGATAGAGCATTAAAATGGTCTTTTGAGTACACAGTTGAGATGCTAGCTTAGACACAACCTTTTGTGAGAAAAGGCATCTACCTTCCAGAAGATGGAATCCAAGAATATTTATGTGACACTGTATCCCTGGGTAAGATTAATACATAGATCTGGTAACTGAGGGATGGAAATAGGAGTGATCTCAATTACTATGTCTCGCAATGATCCGCTGGGGAGTTTGTCCTTTTTGTCCCCATAATTCTAGACTCTGTAAGGTTAGAGGTTCTGGTTTCCAGAGGGGCACACTTTTGCCAGGAGACCTAGCAAGTGTCCCATTGAAATACAGACTGCGATTGCCACTACAAGTGCTGCTAGACACTCGAGTTTCCTCGTGTCCAGGGACTGGCAAACAATGAAAGGAGGCACCGTCTTGGAAAGGTAACGGGACCTTCATCTTCAAGGGGCAGTAGAGGTGCTTTTATAGAAGGGATGAGTATGGGTGGCATCCAGATAGTCAGTACACTTGAGTGTGTTTTTGTACTCCTTTGCTCAATTGTGATGATAAATGGACACGTCAGCAACCCTGGCCTCAAGAGGGCGTGGTGTCCAGGGACGAACAATGCCCCTCGGGTATGGGAGGATGGGTAACACCAGTAGATAATCAACAGAAGTAGTGCTGAGGGAAGAGGAATCCAGAATGAATATTGGAGGAGAAAGATGATGAGTGTCATGGTCCTAAGACCAGTTCTAGTGGTAGGGACTACAATTTGTCCCACTAACCTTTCCCTTCTAAGTTTCTTTTGGAAAGAGGGACATTAGAATCCTGGAAGAATAACTCTCCAAATATATACATATATGTTCTGGAGTGGCACTTAGGGGAGACGAGAATGGACACGGATGTGAGCTACAACGATCCCCTTCAAGGAAAAACTTTCCTTGAAGCTGTTCCGTCAGCTTCTTCAGACTTCATCTCATCCCTTGCTCGGGAACACACCGTTTGCAGGGTATCCTACATCCAATGCCTTGTCACTTGAGGGTGTAAAGGCCTAGCTGTATACTGTGGAACAACTTTGATATGTGTGTTCCGGAGTTCCCAGTGAAGTTAGTTAAGACTTTGCTAGAACCACATCATAGTTCAGCTTCTCCCTCTACTCAATCACACTTCCTTGCCCTGCTTTCCATGAATGTCGACTTTTAACAACTAGGCTTCTTATTACACTTTACCTCAGACTTTGCTTCCGGGGCTCAACCTATAATAGGGGTTAACCCTATTCCGAAGATGTGAGGAGAGTGTCCTCAAAGCGACACCACCTGGAATGGGACGCGCGAGCTGATCAGCTGAGGAAAGCATTTATGCGAAGTGGGAATGACAGCAGCATTCGGAGATTTCCTACACAGTGGAATTAATGAAACAAGTAAATATGAATTAATTCACTAATGAAAATAAAAGAGAAAGGGTTTTATAAAAAGTTTCTGGGTCAGAGAATTCTCCAGGTCAGGCAAAGAGGTTTCAAGGGAAGATAAAAGAAGACATTTAAAAAAAAGATTTTATTTATTCATGGGAGACACACACACAGAGGCAGAGACCCAGGCGGAGGGAGGCGCAGGCTCCACGCAGGGCCCCCGACGGGGACTCGACCCCGGGTCTCCGGGATCACGCCCCGGGCCGAAGGCAGACGCTCCCCGCACCTCCCTTCAACCGCTGGGCCCCCCGGGGCCCCTGAAGACAACATTCCTGCTTCCTGGTGTCACCTGCCCCTGGAGCCTGAGTAGGTTCTGGCAATCCTCCGTTGGCGGTCACTCCTGTTTATCCGACGGGTGGTGAGCTGGATGTAGCGGGGGTATCGCCGTGGGTCCAAGAAGACCTTTATTCTGGGGACAGTGTAGACGGTCAGCAGGACCCCCAGGGCTCTCCGCCGTGATACCTCCGCCCCCCCCCCGCCCTCCCCGCCCCTCCGCGGGCGCCGCACGACGGCCTCGGGACCAAGCGCGCGGGCTCGGGCGCCTCGGGCTTGAGCAGGGCCTGAACCCCGGCCCCCGCGGCGCCCTGCGGCAGCGAAGCGTGACGGTGCTCGGGGCCGAGGGCTTGGGGCGGCCCCGGGACCCCTCGCCAACCCCGACCCCCAGGTCAGTACTTGAAAGTCGGTGGAAGCCGTTTTCTCAGGTCGGAACAGGGGGTGTAACTGCAGCAAAGACGGGGTGCGGGCTGGATGCGGTCGGGGCGCGCCCGGGGCGGCTCCGAGTCTTCATGCGCACGCGCCAATCCGACTAAAGACCCGACGCGGCCGCGTGTGTGCGGGGCGGGGGGTGGGGGGGTGCGGCTGCGGGGCCCCCGGGGCGGGGGGAGGTGCGGCTGCGGGGCCCCCGGGGCGGGGGGGGGAGGTGCGGCTGCGGGGCCCCCGGGGCTGGGGGGGGTGCGACTGCGGGGCCCCCGGGGCTGGGGGGGTGCGGCTGCGGGACCCCGGGGCGGGGGGGGGGTGCGGCTGCGGGGCCCCGGGGCGGGGCGGGTCGGCTGCCGGGCCCCTGGGCGGGGGGGCGGGGCGGGGCGGGGCCGCGCTGGTGCTAAGGGCGCACGTAGCGGTCAGGTGTGCGTTAGGTGCGGGTCCGTGGGGCGCCTGCGGGCGGGTGGGCTGGGGCCGTGACTGCAGGGTGCGGGCATCGCGCCCACCCGTCGCCTGCCGCCCCCGCCGTGCTCCTGCCTCCGTCAGATACAGAAGGAAGAGCTTCGGGGCGGCCCGGGGCGCAGCAGGTCAGAGCCGCCTTGGGCCCAGGGCCTGATCCTGGAGACCCGGGGTCGAGGCCCACGTCGGGCTCCCTGCCTGGGGCCTGCTTCTCCCTCTGCCTGGGTCTCTGCCTCTCTCTCTCTCTCTTGCTCTCTCTCTCTCTGTCACGAATAAATGGATAAAATCTTAAAAAAAAATCTTCAAAATAAGTAAACACTGTCTTCCACTCTGGGGACCCCGGGCTCCTTGAGGAGCGGCTGACGCCTTGCGGAGAGCGGAGAGCGGCGCCCGTTTGCGGAGGGCCCTGAAGGCTCAGGCGCTGGGGCCCGGGGGCGGGGGGTGGGGGGGGGCGGGCCTCGGGTCCCCCAGCCTGCGGGCCCCCAGGCGCCGTTGCCTCCCAGCTGAGGAGGCCTGAGCTTAGGGAGCCTCAGTGCTGTCGCGAATTCCCTGCCGCTTGCCTCGATTTGACCAACAGGGCTCCCCTCCGGGACCTTCCCGGCAGCCGCCGTCGGCCCAGGGAGCTCAGGCCCTTCTGGACGCCCGTCGCGGGCGGCTCGGCCTCGTCTTGGCACTTAGCTCCTTAGGGACACACGTCCCGGTAGGCTCTGAGCTATTTGATTTCAGAGACTGGATTTTGCTGATCTCTGCATTCCTCGCGCTAAGTCCCGTACCTGCAACAGAGTAATTACCCATTTAAGGGCTTTTGCGTGGGCACGTTTGAGTTGAACCGAACCAATAAAGGAATCACAGCTGGTACCAACGTAAACTGCCGGGCTCATCCCATTACCGGGACCGGGACCGGGAGTGTCCACGTCGGGGAGGGTTAAAAGGGAAACGGTAACACAGATGCCCGCCAGCCAGGGAATAGCTACAGAAACTATGATACAGTCATACTATGGAATAGTCCACGCTGATTTAAAAAAAGAGACGGCCCTGTATGTACTGAAACAAAAATCTACGAAATATATTAAGATTTTTTTTAAAGGGGGATCCCTGGGTGGCTCAGCGGTTTAGCGCCTGCCTTCGGCCCAGGGCGCGATCCTAGAGTCCCGGGATCGAGTCCCGCGTCGGGCTCCCCGCTTGGAGCCTGCTTCTCCCTCTGCCTGTGTCTCTGCCTCTCTCTCTAGATCTATCATGAATAAATAAATAAATCTTTAAAAAAAGAAAGAAAAATATTTTTTAAAAGAACATTGAGATTGAGGATAATACCTGTATTTGCAAGTCTGCGTGTGTATACTTATGTGGGCACATGTATACGTATATGACTGTGTAGTAAGCGTGTGTATTCCTTTTTTAAAAAAAGATTTTATGTATTTACTCATGAGAGACACAGAGAGAGAGAGAGAGAGAGAGAGGCAGAGACACAGGTAGAGGGAGAAGCAGGCTCCACGCAGGGAGCCTGACGTGGGCCTCGATCCCAGGTCTCCAGGATCACACCCCGGGGCAGAAGGCAGGCGCTAAACCGCTGGGCCACCCAGGGATCCCTGTTTATTCCTTTTTGTGACAGAGTCTGCTGTTTTCCCACCCATTGGCCTTTCTACCTTCTTCCTTGCAACAATATGTCGAATCCCAGGGCATGAATTCTATATGATTGGTCTAAACCATCATGGCAATTCCAATTCTCTTTGACTGTAGTTGGTCTAGAGGCATGTCACCAAGTTGTGCTCTGTTGAGAACTTTAGGAAATCATTATGTTCCAGGAGAAAGGTATGAAAAGAAAGTCTTTTGCCCACTCCTACTCCCTTCCTGTGTAGGTGTTACTCAAAGCTGATGTGTGAGACTTTTATGCTTGGAGTTCCAGCAGCCACTCTAGGACCACCATGGGAGACCTGGCTGACATACTGATGATGGCCCAGGAAAAGATGGGAAAAGCCTAGATCCTTGACTTCACCATGGGCTTCCAGAACAAGTAGGGACCACCTACTTCCATTTTGCTCTCAATTGAGGAAGAACTGTCCTAATAGTTGTTAATATTGGTTAATTTTTCTGTTCTTTACAGCCAAAATTATCCTATTTGCTATGTGCTATTACTATTTCACAGTGATACTATTTGAGCATTCCCTTTTGCGTTCTTTGTTTTTTAAGATTAAAATTTTTTTTTAAGATTTAAAAAATTTATTCATGAGAGACACACACGGAGAGAGACAGACATAGGCAGAGAGAGAAGCAGGCTCCATGCAGGGAGCCTGATGTGGGACTAGGTCCTGGGACTTTAGGGTCACGCCCTGAACTGAAGACAGATGCCCAACCGCTGAGCCACCCAGGCATTCTTAATTACAAAATGTATAATACATATATTCTTGTTCTCTTCAATTTCCTACCTTTCTGCCTTGTATTTCATCCACATATCTTCCACAAGTTTTCTTACTTTAGCTTTGGACCATCTCCATAAGCATAATAAGAAAGAGTCCACGTTGCCAAAGCCTTGTTGGATTCCCAGTAAAACCAGACCTATCTCTGTTTCCCTTTACTTTCCACCTGAAATTTCGGATAGCTTTATGGGTCCAGTGAATACCTGGGATTTTTTCATCCTCTTGTGGATATTTATTACGGACAAATAATCATAGATATAAAACTACGATGAATTGAAGTATGGTGACTTTCAGACGTTTGATCAAGGTTTTGGTGAGTCCAAGAGTCACATTGTATTTGAAATCTCTCATCTGATTCCAATAATTTGCTTAAATAAAGATGTATCTGGTAGTGCCAGATGGAAAGATCTCAATATGGGGAAAGAATCCTTCACCTAACAGGTATGGGAGAGCGGGTGTTGAATGAGTGGGGATGATAGATAGAGCCATAGGAGACCAAGTACCATTGGCTAATCAGGACATGTATGTATGTATGTATGTATGTATGTATGTATTTATTTATTTATTTATAATCAGGACATTTTAAAGTCATAATAAGAGGTGCAGGTGCCTGGATGGCTCAGTTAGTTAAGCCTCCAACTCTTGGTTTTGGCTCAGGTCCAGACCTCAGGGTCCTGAGATCGAGCCCCTCATCAAGCTCCGTGCTCCACAGGGAGTTGCTTGAGAGTCTGTCTCCCCTCTGCCCCTCCCCACCACTTGCGCGCGCTCTCTCTCTCTCTCTCTCTCTCCTCCCTTCAAAACAAATAAATAAATATTGAAAGTCATAATAAGAGGTGAACATTGACTCCTTTCATAAATACTTTGTTATATTCAAGAAGTCAGGCTAGAACTTCAGGGAGCAGAGTCCCCACCTTGTCAATTAATATTTTTATGACCTTTGAAATTTTCCTTCCTTCCTTCTTACTTACAGAGTGGGATACCAGGATTGTTGTGAGGCCCAAAGGAAATTATGCATGTGAAATTACTTGAAAAAGAAAATTCGATGGGAGATGTTCACATGGAAATGTTAGCCACTTTCTTTTTTAAGTTATTAAGCTCCAAGAAGGAGAGAGATCTTTCTGACCATAAACAGATAGATATTCTCATCTTCCTTCCCTTTTTCCCAACATACAAAATGTGTATACATTAGTGAATTAAAACTTATTTGGCCTCAGGAGTCAGAAATTTGGATTTGCGTTTTGGCTGTTAATGCTTACTCAGTTTTGCATGATCTTAGACAAGTCACACTTCTGTCAGTCTTTTACTATGTGTAAGGCAGGGGGTCCTCCTTACTTGTGCTCTTCCTTCAAAGGAAAGATGTCACACTTCAGTAGAAATAAATCCAAACTCTTGGAAATATTATCTCACAACCCTTCTCAGGAGACACCAGGAATGGGGCCAGTTGGTAGACGGGCAGGCACTTCTAAGTGATGTGAGTCAAATGGCCACAGGGCATAAACTCAGATACTTAAAATCTGCTGATAGGGGTGCCTGGGTGGCTCAGTCCATGAAACATCTGGTTCTTGAGTTTGGCTCAGGTTATGATCCCAAGGCCATGAGATCGAGTCCCACATTGGACTCCAGGATCAGTGGGGAGTCTGCATGAGATTCTCTCCCCCTCTTCCTCTGCCCCTCCCCTCTACTCTAAAATAAATAAATAAATCTTAAAACCTACTGGCAGAGAATCCTTGATGAGGGTCAAGTTTTCCAAACAACCAGAAGTTTTCTTTGTCTTCAGACATTTTCTTGTCATCCTAGTAAAAAAGTGTTAAATATCACTTAACGATTTCCTAAACAATGGAATTATTAAACCCAATTATTTCTTTTTTTTAAGATTTTATTTATTTATTCATGAGAGACACAGAGAGAGAGAGAGAGAGAGATGCAGAGACACAGGCAGAGGGAGAAGCAGGCTCCATGCAGGGAGCCCGATGTGGGACTTGATCCTGGGTCTCCAAGATCACGCCCTGGACTGAAGATGGCGCTAAACCGCTAAGCCACTGGGGCTGCCCCCAATTATTTCTTTTAAGTGTACAATACAATGATTTAACAATTGTATATATTACTTAGTACTTATCACTCTAATTGTACTCTTTATCCCTTTCACCTATTTCTTGTTTTTTTTTTTTTTCTAAGATTTTATTTATTCATGGGAGACACAGAGAAAGGGAGACAGGTAGAGACACAGGCAGAGGGAGAAGCAGGCTCCATGCAAGGAGCCCGATGTGGGACTCGATCCCAGGTCTCCAGGATCACACCCTGTGCCAAAGGCAGACGCTAAACTGCTGAGCCACCCAGGGATCCCCTCTTTCACCTATACCCTCACCTCCCCTCTAGCAACCACTAGCTTGTTCTCTATATTTAATAGTGTTGTATTATCTTTTTTCTTTCTTTGTTTTTCTTTGTTAAATTCCACATATGATTGAAATCATATGGTATTTGTCTTTCTCTCACGTATTTCACTTAGCATTATATTTTAGAGATCCATTCATGTTGCCTCAAATAGCGTGATCTCATCCTTTTTCATGGCTGAGTAATATTCTATTCTCTATATAGCATATATAAAATGAAATGTTTTATATATAACATATATATGATATATATAAACGAGATACATATAATATCTTCTTTATCCATTCATCTATTGATGAACACCTGGGTTGCTTCTATATCTTGGCTATTACAAATAATACTATAATAAACATAGGGGTGCATATGTCTTTTTGAATTGGCACTTTCATTTTCTTTGGGTCAATATCCAGTGGCAGAGTTACTAGATCATACGGTCTTTCCATTTTTAATTTGCCATCTATATGTCTTTTTTGGAAAAAATATTTATTCTTGTCCTCTGCCCATTTTTAAATTGGATTATTTGATTTTTGTGATATTGAGTTGCATAATATTTTGGCTATTAACCCCTTATTGGACATATCATTTGCAACTATCTTCTGTTCAGTAGGTTGCTTTTTGTTTTGCTGATGGTTACCTTTGTTATGCTAAAGCTTTTAACTTTGGTGTAGTCTCAATAGCTTAATTTTGCTTTTGTTTCACTTGCCAGATAAGACTTTTCTTATAATGTTTTTATCTGGTTTTAGTATCAGGGTAATGTTGGCCTTGTAGAATGAATTTGGAATCTTTCTTTCCTCTATTTTTTAGAATAGTTTGAGAAGAAAAAGTATTAACACTTCTTTAAATGTTTGGTAGAATTGACCTATGCAACCATCTGGTCCTGGACTTAGGTTTGCTTGGGGCGTTTTGCTTATTGATGAAATATCGTTGCTAGTAATTAATCTGTTCAAATTTTCTATTTCTTCTTGATTCAGGAATATAACCATATATGAACAGACATTTCTCCAAAGAAGACATCCAGATGGCCAATAGATACATGAAAAGATGCTCAACATCATTCATCATCAGGGAAATTCAAATCAAAACCACAATGAGATAACACCTCACACCTGTTAGAATGGCTAAAATCAAAAACATAAGGAACAATAAATATTGGTGAGAATGTAGAGAAAAAGAATCCTCTTGCATTATGCTTAGGAATGCAAGCTAGTGTAGCCACTGTGGAAAACTGTCGAAGGTTCTTCAAAAAGTTAAAAACCAGGTGGCACAGTTGGTTAAGTGTCCCACTCTTGGATCAGGTCATGATCACTAGGTCTTGAGAATGAGTTCTGCATTGGACTCTAAGTTCAGTAAAGAGTCTGCTGGAGTTTCTCTCTCTCTCTCTCTCCCTCTGACCTTCCCCACCCTTTCTCTCAAATAAATAAATCAATCTTAAAAAAAAAAAATAGAACTATCCTACCACCAAGTAATCACACTTGGTAGTAAATATTCCCCAAATACAAAAACACTAATTCAAAGGGATATGTGCACTCCTATGTTTATGGCAGCATTATTTATGATAGCCAAATTATGGAAGCAGCCCACATGTCTATCAATAGATGAATGGATAAAGATGTTGGTACATATACACAATGGAACATTATTCAGCCATAAAAAAAGAATGAAACCAAAAAAAAAAAAAAAAAAAAGAATGAAACCTTGCCATTTGCAACAACATGGATGGAGCTTGAGAGAATAATGCTAAATGAAATAAGTCAGTCAGAGAAAGACAAATACCATATGATTTCACTCTTTTGTGGCAATTAAGAAACAAAAGAAATGAACAAAGGAAAAAAAAGGGAAAAATAGAGACCAGGAAACAGACTCTTAACTGTAAGAGAACAAACTGAAACTTACCAGAGGGGAGGCCGGAGGGGGAGTGGGTGAAATAGGTGGTGGAGATTAAGGATTCATTTGTGATGAGTACCAGGTATTGTATGGAAGTGTTGAATCACTGTATTGTACAACAGAAACTAATATAACACTGCATGTTAACTATAATGGAATTAAAATTTTAAAAATAATAAAATAAATTTTAAAAAAGGAATATAACCACAAAATAACAACCTAATAATTATAAGTATTTATGCACTCAACATGGGAGCACCCAAATACATAAAACAACTATTAACAGATATAACAGAAGAATTTTTTAAAAAGATTTTATTTATTTATTCATGAGAGACACAGAGAGAATGGCGGAGACACAGGCAGAGGGAGAAGCAGGCTCCACGCAGGGAGCCCGATGTGGGACTTAATCCCAAAACCCGGGATGACGCCCTGAGCTGAAGGCAGATGCTCAACTGCTAAGCCACCCAGGAGTCCCTAAAGGAAAAAATTAATAGTAGTATAATAATAGTAGGAGATTTGAACACCCAACTTACATCAATGGATAGATTGTTCAGACAAAAAATCAACAAGGAAACAGTGGCTTCATCTTTTTAGAAAATATTATTTTATTTTATTTTTTGAGAGAGGAAGAGAGAGTGCAAGCAGGGGATGGGGAGGGGCAGAGAGAAAGAGAGAGAGAGAGAGAGAGAGAATCTCAAGGAGGCTTCATGCTCAGTGTAGAGCCGGACTCGGGGCTCAATCTCATACCTCTGAAATCATGACCTGAGCTGAAATGAAGAGTCAGACATTTAACCAACTGAGCCTCCCAGGCACCCCGGAAACAGTGGCTTTGAATGACACATTGGACCAGATGGATATAGCAGATATATTCAGAAAATTCCATCCAAAAACAGTGTAATACACATTCTTTTCAAGTGCACATGGAACATTCTCCAGAATAGATCACATGTTAGGCCACAATACAAATCTCAACAAATTCAAAAAGATTAAAATCATGTCATGCATCTCTTCTGATCACAACTGTGTGAAACTAGAAATCAATCATAAGACAAAGTCTGGAAAGAACACAAATACACAGAGGCTAAATAACATGCTACTAAACAGTGAATGAGTCGGGACGCCTGGGTGGCTCAGTGGTTGAGCATCTGCCTTTGGTTCAGGGCGTGATCCTGGAGTTCTGGGATTGAGTCCCACATTGGGCTCCCTGTAGGGAGCCTGCTTCTCCCTCTGCCTCTGTCTCTGCCTCTCTCTCTCTCTCTGTGTGTCTCATGAATACATGAATAAAATCTTAAAAAAAAAGACATTAAAAAAAAGAATGAGTCAACTAAGAAGTCAAAGAGTAGATAAAAAAAATAGATGGGGAGAAGTGAAAATGAAAACACCGTGGTCCAAAATCTTTGGGATGCAGCAAAAGCTGTTATAAGAGGGGAGATTAATACAAAACAGGCCTGCCTCAAGAAGCAAAAAAAATCTCCAACAACCCAGTCTTACACCCAAAGGAGCTAGAAAAATAACAAAGCCCAAAGTTAGTGGAAGGAAGGAAATAATAAAGATGAAGGCAAAGTAAATGAAATAGAAACTAAAAAAACAATAGAACAGACCAATGAAACTAGTAGCTGGTTCTTTGAAAAGATCAACAAAATTGATGAACCTTTAGCCAGAGTTATCAGAGAGAGAGAGAGAGAGAGAGAGAGAGAGGACTCAAATAAATAAAATCAGAAATGGAGGAGAAATAACTGACATAACAGAAATACAAAGGATTATAAGAGAATATTATGAAAAATTATATGCAACAAACCAGACAATCTAGAAGAAATGGATGAATTCCTAGAAATATATAACCTTCAAAAATAGAATCAGGAAGAAAACCAGCAATGGTTAATTCTAAAAGCCCAACTCGGGGATCCCTGGGTGGCGCAGCTGTTTAGCACCTGCCTTTGGCCCAGGGCGCGATCCTGGAGACCCGGGATCGAATCCCACGTCAGGCTCCCGGTGCATGGAGCCTGCTTCTCCCTCTGCCTATGTCTCTGCCTCTCTCTCTCTCTCTCTCTGTGTGACTATCATAAATAAATAAAATAAAATAAAAAATAAAAGCCCAACTCCCTTTCCTTAAAAATTATTATTTTTTCTTTATTTGAGCCAGAGCAAAAGAGATCACAGAGGAGAGAGAGAAGCAGACTCCCCACTGGGCATGGAGGCCGATGTGGGGCTCGACCCCAGGACCCTGAGATCAGAACCTGAGCGGAAGACCAACTCTTTTTTTTTTTTTTTTTTTGAAAGACAAACTCTTAATCAACTGAGCCACTGAGCCACACAGGCACCACCCAACTCCCTTTTTATTGATAGATATTTTATAACCTGCTTATAATTCTGTCATTAAATACATAGCTTAAATAATTTTTTTTTAAAGATTTTATTTATTTATCTATGAGAGAGGCAGAGACACAGGCAGAGGGAGAAGCAGGCTCCCTGTAAGGAGCCCAATATGGGACTTGATTCCGGATGCCAGGATCACGACTTGAGCCGAAGGCAGATGCTCGACCACTGAGCCACCCACATGTCCCTTAAATAAATGTTTAAATAAATATAACCGACATATGTATATAATTTCCAAAAAAGCAACACAGTGCTTAATTATAAATACAAAAGGGTAATAAAAGCAAAGTTGTTTATAATTAAAAAGTATTTACTGCAATATGTAAATGTCTAGGTGTAACTAGTAGACATGACAACACAGTGAGAGGTTTGCATCTATAGATAGAATCATTGTAAATGAGACCACAGTAAATGTTGACTGATAGAAATGTGCTATACTGGAGACTCAAAAACTATGTGCAGCATTGCCACTCACGATGTGATTTTCCTAAATGTTGAATAACATTTATGGTAAATTTCTAACAAAATATTCCTAGAAAATGGAAATCTATTAAATGTGTGCAGAAGATATTTGGTATTTATTTGTAGAATGGAGTTAGGTTCTAAGTCTAGATAGTTAAAAACCCACTTTCACCTAGATATATGTCTTGGTGGGTCTCAGAAAGGAAGCAGGAGAGGAGACAATTCTTACTGCATGAGACTGCACCATGCACTTTAAGAAGTGTTATATTTCCAGTACCAATCCACTAAATACTAGTAGCTCCCGTTATTTTGATATTACAAAAACCTTGCAACAAATGTCTGTAATGCTTTCAAATAGTAATATCATGCTTATTGCAAACTTCTGCTATAAGCACTATCTGGCACTCAGTGTGTGTTTAATTCCTGTTTATTGATGGGATGGATGAGTGAATGTATAAATATTATCCTTCAAAAAATAACTTTAGCTTCTGATGACAAGTAACAAAGAACTCAGCTAACTCTACTTTAGACAAATTAGGGTTTATGACTTCTTTTTTAACAAAGAAGTTTAGAATTAGGCCACCTAGTTTTGGTGCCACAGATCATAATGTTGTCATTGTCTATGGTTCCTATTTTCCTTCCATTTTGCCACTTGGCAAATCTGTTCTTTTATCAACTCATGAATTAAAGATCACCACAGCACCTCTGCATCTTATATGTGTATTCAAAGCAGAAAAAGGGAAGGAAGAAGAAAGGATCATTACTAGCATTGCTAGTAAATTTTCTTTTTTATCCTATTGGCCAGAACTGTGTCACATAGCTAGTGCTGGTGGCAAGGGAAGCTATGATCCTCCCGCTGAAAGTAATATTCTCATATAAAATGTAAAACACACAAAAAAAGAAACAAAATCTTCCAGATACATCACTGAGCTGCCAAGAAGTAAAGATTCTAAGGATCTAAAAAGTCAAGTGAACATAGAACCCCTAGTAGGTAAGGAAGTACTAGGCATGGCTTTTGCCTTGGACAAATGTGTCAAACCCCGGTGGTGTTGTGTCAAACCCCGGTGGTGTTGTTATTTCACTTCTTAGGTTTTACAGGAAGTGGGGGTTGGGGACAGATGATAACATTTAAGGCCCGCCCAATGTATGAAGTCTAATAGACTCTGACTCAAAGTTGGAAAATGAAAAGGCAAGGCACTGACTGGTAGAAAATATTCATAAAACTTTGTAGTCAGAATAAATAAAAACTACAAATCAGCATCAAAAAGAAAAATAATTGAATATTTTAAAAGGACAAAGGTATTGAAAAGACCCTTCAGAAAAAACAATACACTTACAGCCAATAAGCACATAGAAAGATACTCAACATCCTTAGTCATCAGAGAAATGCAAATTTAAACTATCCTACATCTATTAGAAGAGTTAAAATTTGAAAAAATTAACCAAACCAAATGTTAGTGAGAATATAGAGCAATTAGAACTCTCATACACTGCTGATTGGAATATAAAATATACAAATATTTTGGAAACCATTGGGCAGTGCCTTACAATGTTAAACATACACTTACTATATATCCAAGAGAAAGGAAAACATATATCTACACAAAAGCTTGTATTTGTGGGGCACCTGGGTGATACAGTTATTAAGGAATCAACTCTTGGTTTCAGCTCAGGTCATGATCTCAGGTCGTGAGATTGAGCCCTGGTTGGCTCCACACTCAATGTGGATTCATTTAGGACTCTCCTTTCTTCTGCTCTTCCTCCACATCCTCTTTCCCTCTGCATCTAAAATAAATTAAATAAATAAATAAATAAATAAATAAATAAATAAATAAATAAATCTTAAAAAAAAAAACCAAAATCTTATTCTTGAATGTTCATAGCCACATTATTAGTAATAACCAAGATGTAGAAACAACTCAAATGCCCATCAATTGATGAATGGCATATCACAAAATGTGGTATATCCATATGCTGGAATATTATTCAGCCATGAAAAAGAAGCTGCTGATACATGCTACAACATGGATAAACTTTGAAAACATTATGCTAGGTGAAAAGAAGCCAGACCCAAAAGCCACATACTGTATGGTACTATTATATGGCATATGTCCAGAATAAGCAAATCCATACAAAGAGAAAGTAGATTAGAGATTGTTAGGTGCTGGGAGGGGGAAAAGGGAGATAACTTTCAATAGGTATTAGGTTTCTTTTTGGAGTGATGAAAATGTGGAATTGGATAGTGGTGATGCTTGAACAAGTATACTAAAAATCATTGAATTGTACACCTTAAATTGGTGGAGTGTATGATATGTGAGTTATATTCAATGATGCTGTTATAAAAAAGAACAACAAAATATATATAAGGATCAATGGCATTTCCATCATCCCAAGATTACCAGTGCCATCATCTTGGTGCATAGACTTTTAAACTCATTTCCATGCATCATATGTACTTTTTAAAGAATAAAAATTAGGTCATACCATGCAAAAAAAAGTATTTTTGACTACAACATATAATTTTAGATTTATAAAGTGATGTCAGACTGGAAGGTGACTATCTTCTTCCTGGCTCTTTGCAGGGGAAACCCATTCTTTCACCTCTAAGTAGGATGTTAGCTGTAGATGCCTTTTATCAGGTTGAGGAAGTTTCTTTCCATTCCTAATTTCCTAAGTGTGTTTTATCATGAAAAGGTGTTGAATTTTATACAATGCTTTTGCTGCATCTATTGAGATGATCACACAAGTTTATTCCCCTTTATTCTATTCTTATTATTCTATAATACATTATATTACACAGATTGAGTTTTATATGTTGAAATAATTTTTTGCCCCCATCATAAATCTCACTTGGTAAGGTATAAAATCTTTTTATATGTTTTGCCTAATTTAGTTTATCATTATTTGATTGAGGAGTTTTGATTCTATATTTACAAGGATATAAATCTGAAGTTTTCTTTTCTGATGTCTTTGTCTTGCTTTAATATCAGGGAGATACTGGCCTCAAAATATAAATTAGGAACTGTTCTCTCCTCTCTTATTATCTGCAAAAGTTAATAATGGCATTACTTCTTCTTTAAATGTTTGGTAGAAGTTACCAGTGAGACCATAAAGTCCTGGGCTTTTCTTTGCTGAAAGTTTGTTGATTACTAACTTAAGCTATGTACTTGCTACGTGTCTTTTCAAAATCTCTATTTCTTCATCAATTAACTTTGGTTGTTTCTATGTTTCTAGGAATTTGCCCATTCCATTCAGGTTCTCTACTTTGTTGGCCTATAATTGTTCACTGTATGCCTTATGTCTTAGCCATCTCAGGCTGCTATAACAAAATACTGCAGACTGGGTGGTTTAAACATCAGAAATTTATTTTATGGTTCTGGAGGCTGTAGAGTCCAGGGTCCTGATTTGGATCCTGGTAAGAGCTCTCTTCTTGGCTTACAGACAGCCACCTTCCCATTATGCTGTCACATGGTCTTTCTTCAGTGCACGCACATGTCGAAAGAGAGAAAGAGAGAAGGAGATCTTACTTTCTTCCTCTTCTTCTATGGTCATTAATTCCTTCATGAGAGCCCTATCCTCATGATTTAATCTAATCTAATTACCTTCCAAAGGTCCCATCTCCACATCCTATCCACCTTGCGGCCAGGGCTTCAACATACGAATTTTGGAAGGGGGGACACAAACATTTAGTCCATGATATTCCACCCTGGGCTCCCTCAAATTCATGTTTTCTCACACGCAAAATGTATTCTTATCTATTCCAACAGCCTGAAACATCTTAACTTGCTCTAGCATCAACTCTAAAGTCCAAAGTCTCATTTAAATATCTAAATCACACATAGTGGAACTCAAGTATGATTCATCTGGAGACAAATTCCTCTCCAGCTGTAAACCTGTGAAACCAGACAAATTATGTGCTTCCAAAATACAATGGTGGGACAGGAAGAAAGGAAGAAATACGATATAAGGAAAGGGTAATGGGTCCTAAGCAAGTCTAAAACCCAGAAGTGAGTTCCATTAAGGCTTGAGATTACTGTCTTTAGTTTGATGCTCAACCTTTAGGACCATTAAAGCAGAGATCTTGCCTCTGAGGCTTTGTTGGACTGGGGTTGTGCCCGAAAGACTGCCAGTCTCACTCCCAAGGCACCTCAGGGTAGCCCTGGCCCACAGCCCTGCAGGATGGTTCCAGTCCCCAGACCCCTATCAGAGGCCATCTGATCTTTTGAAACCAAGTGATGGCTCTGATGATCTCTGAACCACTTTTGGGTCATTTTGTCTTTTACTTAAAGAATAGCACATGTCCTAGCCTAATAGCACTATCATCCAGTCTTGTGAATTTATCATAAAGACCCATGGCCTTTCTTTACTTTGTCTCATTTCCATTCTCTTCAGTTCAAACTGGTAGTACTTCTCTTTGTATAACCCCATAAACTCCTTATCAAGAGATAGTCCAGAGGCACCTGGGTGGCTCTGTGGTTGAGTGTCTGCCTTTGGCTCAGGTTGCAATCTCAGGGTCCTGGGATTGAGTCTTGCATCAGAATCCCCATGGGGAGCCTGCTTCTCCCTCTGCCTGTGTCTCTGTCTCTCTGTGTCTCTCATGAATAAATAAATAAATTCCAAAAAAAAAAAAAAAGATAGTCCAGTCATACCCATGGTGTTCTCTTTAATACATGTGATCTAATTTTTTGTAATATGGACAAGTGGAGAGTTTTTCAAATCTCCAAATTCAGATTCCTTTTTGCTTAATAATTCCTTCTTCAATTCATTCCTCTCTTGTATTTTAGTATATGTGCTGCCGAAGCGAGCACTCTCTCTTGTATTTTAATATGAGGAGTCAGGAGGAACCAAGACATGCCTTCAAAACTTTGCTTAGAAATCTTTTCAGCTAATCCCAGATTTCAAGATATACTACAAAGTGGTAGTAATCAAAACAGTGTGGTACTGGAACAAAAATAGACACATACACCAATGAAACAATAGAAAGCTCAGAAATAAACCCATGATTATATGGCCAATTAATCTATGACAAAGGAGGTAAGAATATAGCATGGGGGAAAAGACAGTCTCTTCCATTAAATTGTGTTGGGAAAACTGGATAGCTACATGTATAAGAATGAAACTGAACCATTTTCTCACACTATACACAAAAATAAACTCAAAATGGATCAAAGCCCTACATGTGAGACAGGAAACCATAAAAATCTTAGAAGGAAACATGGATGGTAATTTCTTTGGCATTGACTTTAGCAACTTTTTCAAGACATATCTCCTCAGTCAAGAGAAGCAAAAACAAAAATTAACTATTGGGACTACACCAAAATAAAAAGATTTTACATGGCAAAGAAAAGCATTAACAAAACAAAAAGGCTACCTACTGAAAAGGAGATATTTGCAAATGATATATTTGATAAAGGGTTATTATCCAAAATATATAAAGAACTTGTATAATGCAACACCAAAAAAATCCCAAATAATCCAATTTAAAAGAGGCAGAGGACATGAATAGACATTTTTTCTGAAGGACATCAGATACCCAACAGGTGCATGAAAAGATGCTCAACATCACTCATCCTCAGGGAAATGCAAGTCAAAACCACAATGAAATATCACCATACACACCTGTCAGAATGCCAAAAATTGAAAAAGGAAAGAAATAACAAGTGTTGGCAAGGATATGGAGAAAAAGGGACAGTCTTGTGCTGTTGGTGGCAATACAAACTGCTGCAGCCACTGTGGAAAACAGTATGGAGGTTCCTCAAATATTTAAAATGGAGACACCATTTGATCTAGTAAACTCCACCACTGGGTATTTACCCAAAGCAAATGAAAATGCCAATTCAAAAAGATATATGCACCCCTATGTTTACTGCAACATTCTTACAATACCCAAAATATGGAAGCAACCCAGGTGTCCATTGATAGATGAATGGATGAAGAAGAAATGGTCTACATAAACAATGGAATATTATTCAGCCTTAAAAAAGAATGAGATCTTGCCATTTGCAACAACATGGATGGATCTAGAGGTTATGATGCTAACTGAAATTAGTCAGAGAACCACAAATAACATGACTTCACTTATACATGGAATCTAAAAAATAAAAACAAATGAATAAACAAACAAAAATCAGAAATGCTGCCATAAATACAGAGAACAAACTGATGGCTGCCGGAGGGGAGAAGGGTGGGATGGGCCAAATGAGTGAAGGGGAGGCGGAGTACAGGCTTCCACTTATAGAATGAATAAGTCATGAGGATGAAAGGCACAGCATAGGGAATATAGTCAATGATATTGTAATTGCATTGTATGTTGACAGATGGTAGCTACATTTGTGGAGAGCGCTGCATAACGTATAGACTTGTCGAATTTACTGTGCTGTACACCTGAAACTAACATAGTATTGTGTGTCAAAATTTTATTTTGAAGAAAAATAAATACAAAAAACACAAAATAAAATATATTAAAAAACCTTTTAAACTAAATATCTAGTTTCATAACTCACAAATTCTACTTTCCATAAAACACTAGGACACAAACAATTCAGCCAAATTCTTTGCCATTTTATAACAAGGACTTCTTTTCCCCCCAGTTTCCAAAAACATGTTCTTCATTTCCATCTGAGATTTCACAAATGGCCTTTCATGTCCATATTCCTACCAATATTCTATTCATGATTCTTTAAGTCTTTTTCAAGAAGATGGAGCTTTCTCTCTGAAAAAAAAAAAAAAAAAAAAAAAAAAAAAAGGGTGCCTGGGTGGCTCAGGTCATGATCCTAGGGTCCTAGGTTGGAGCCCCAAATCGGGATCCCTGCTCAGCGGGGGAGCCTGCTTCTCCCTTTCCCTCTGTGACTCCTCCTGTTTATGCTCTTTCTCAATCTGTCAAATCAATCAATCAATCAATCAATCAAACATCTTTTTTTTAAAAAAAAGAGAGAGAGAAGATGGAGTTTTCTCTTCAGCCCTCCTCTTCTTTCTGAGCTCTTACTAGAGTCTCCCTTAATGTCCATATGTCTGGCATGCACCTCCATACTCTTTTAGGTTCTTTCCATTATCTAGTTCCAAAGCCACTTCACAGGTTTAGATATTTGTTACAGCGGTGCTTACCAAATCTGTCTTAACTCAGGCTGCCATAATAAAATGCTATAGACTGAATGGCTTTAACCACAGAAACGTATTTTACATAGTTCTGGAGGTTGGAAAGTCCAAAACCAAAGTGCCAGCTAATTTGGTTCCTGGCGAGAGCTCTCCTTCTGGCTTACAGAGAGCCACCTTCTCATGGTCCTCGCTTGGTCATTCCTTGGTCGTTGCATTTGGGACAGGGGTGCGGTGGGGGAAGAGGGGTAAGGGGAAGAGAGGAGAATCTTTCTCTTCTTCTAACTTCACTAATCTCCTTGTGAGAGCCCCACCCTGATGACATAACCCAGCCTGAATTATCTCCCCAAGGCACCATTTTAAACCCCATCACATTGATTGTTAGAACTTCAAGGTATGAATTTTAAGGGACATGAACCTTCAGTCCACAACACCTTATAATCTTTTTTTTTTTTTTCCTGTAAGTTTGGTAGATATGTCTTTTGCTGGTGATTTTAGCAAGTTCAGTCCTTTTTTTTTTGTTTTTTGTTTTTTGCTTGATTAGGCTAGCTAAAGATTTGTCAATTTTATTAATCTGTTCAATGAAGCAGCTTTTGATTTTTTTGATTTTTCTCTATTCTTTCTCTAATATCTGTTTCATTTATTTCCCTCCTTCTGTTTGTTCTGGATTTAGTTTGCTCTCATTTTTCTAGTTCCTTAAGGCGGAATGTTACGTTATTGATTGGATTTTTTTTTTTTTTAATATGGGCAATTACAGCTATAGAGTTCCTCCTAGGGATCCCTGGGTGGCGCAGCGGTTTAGCGCCTGCCTTTGGCCCAGGGCGCGATCCTGGAGACCTGGGATCGAATCCCACGTTGGGCTCCCGGTGCATGGAGCCTGCTTCTCCCTCTGCCTATGTCTCTGCCTCTCTCTCTCTCTCTCTCTCTCTGTGACTATCATAAATAAATAAAAATAAAAATAAAAACTTAAAAAAAAGTTCCTTCTAGGCACTATTTTCACTATATCTCTAAGATTTGGCATGTTGTGTTTTCATGTTCATTCATCTCGAAGTATTTTCTAATTTCTTTTGTGATTTCTTTTTTGAATCTGTGATTATTTATGATTGTGTTTAATTTCCATTTGAAGTGGTGCTTGAATGCTGAGTCGGTTAAGCATCAGCCTTTGGCTCAGGTCATGATCTCAGGATCCTGGGATTGAGCCCCATGTCTGGCTCCCTGCTCAGCGGGGAGCCTGCTTCTCCTTCTGTCCCTCCTCCTGCTGTGTGCTCTCTTGTTCTCTCTCTAATAAATAAAAAAAAATATTTTTAAGAAATATCTATTTGTAAATTTGTCTCATTTCCTTCCGTTAGTAATTCCTAATTTTATTCATTGTAGATGGAGAATATACTTCACATGATTTCAATCTTTTGAAATTTATTGACGCTTGTTTCATGGCCGTTATAACATATGTTCTATCCTGGTAAATGTTTCACATGTACTTGAGAAGAATGTGTACTCTGTAGTTGTTGAATGGAGAGTTCTATAGATCCTTGTTAGCTAAATTATAGTGTTGTTTGAGTTTTCTCTTTGCTTGGTGACTTTTTATCTGGTTCTATCATTACGGAAAGTGAGATATTGAAATCTCCAATATTATAGTTGAATTGACCATTTTTCCCTTCAATTCTGATACTTTTTGCTTCATAAATTTGGTATATATATATATATGTCTATAGTTAGATCTTCTTGATGAATTAACTGTATTTTTATCAAATGCCCTTCTTAGTCTCTGGTACTAATTTTTGTTCTAAGATCTGCTTTGTCTGGTATTAAAGTAGCCATTCTAGGTCTCTTCTTGTTGTTGTTTACCTAGTATATCTCTTCCCATACTTGACTTTCAACTTCTTTGTATCTTGGAATCTAAAATGTGTCTCTTACAGACAGCATATAGTTGGATTTGGAGTTTTTGTTTTGTTTTGTTTTAATTTGTTCTGTAAATTTCTGCACTTCAGTTCAATCCCTTTCCATATAATGAAATTTCTGATAAGGTCATGTTTACATTGGCCATTTTCCTATTTGTTTTCTACATGTCTTTTTTTTTTTTTTCTTTTGATCCTTTCTCCATTACTGCTTTTATTTTAAAAGGTTATTTTCTAATGAACTCTTTTAATTTCCTTATTTCTCTTACTGTAGTTTTTTTTAAAGGTTTATTTATTTTAGAGGGAGAGAGAGAGGAGAGGGAGGGGCAGAGGGAGAGAACATTCAAGCAGGCTCTCCAGTGAGCATGGAGCCCAAACATAGGGCTCAATCTCATGATTCACGAGATCATGACCTGAGCCAAAACCAAGAGTCAGTGCTTTAACAGACTGAGCCACCCAGGCACCCCTCTTACTATATATACTCTTTTAAGATTTCATTTATTTATTTGAGAGAGAGAGAGAAAGAGAAAGAGAAAGAGAGAGAGAGAGAGAGAGAGCATGAATGGGGAGAGAAGCAGAGGGAGAGGGAAAAGTAGACTCCTCAGCAATCAGGGAGTCTGACAAAGGACTCAATCCCATGACCCCAGGATCATGACCTGAGCCGAAGGCAGATGCTGAACTAACTGAGCCACCCAGGTGCCCCATTATATTTTTTGAGTCATTGTCTTAGTGGTTGCTATGAAGGCTCAATTAACATTTTAATTCATAACAAGCCAGTTCAGATTAATATCAATTTAATTATAATAGTATGTAAAAACTTTGTCCCTCTAGGACTCCTCCCCCTTCATTTGTGCTGTTATTGTCATGTAAATTACATCTTTTTTTTATGATTTTATTTATTTATTCATGACAGACACAGAGAGGGTGAGAGGCAGAGACACAGGCAGAGGGAGAAGCAGGCTCCATGCAGGGAGCCTGACATGGGACTCGATCCCGGATCTCCAGGATCACACCCTGGGCCGAAGGCAGTGTGAAACTGCTGGGCCACTGGAGCTGCCCTAAATTACATCTTTATAGATTGCATGCCCATAAACACAGAAAATATAAAGAATGCTTTACACATTTATAAGTTATCCTTGCTCAGGGGCCATTCTAGTCTTTTTTGTATTGTTCCAATTTTAGTATATATGCTGCCAAATTGAGCGCAACATAATCTAATATTAGCTTTAAAAATGACTCTGGCTTCACGGTGAAAAACAAATTAAAGAAGAGGCCAGTCTGGAAGTGAGATGACTAGATAAAAAATGCTGAAATATATCAGGTAAAAGATGATAGTGGACTATCTAGAGTTCAGTACCAAAAAATTGGAGAACAGATGTAGTCAACAAATTTCAAAGATATTAAGAAGATAATATTAACTAGCCTTGGCAACTGGATGTATAGTCGAGCAAAAGGAAAGAGTCAAAATGACTAATTATCTGTATCATGTAACTAAGAGAATTATGGTACTATTCACAGAGAAAGATAACATTGAAATAGAGGCTTTGGGAAAAAATACAATGAGCTCAATTTTAGACTTAAAATTTATGATGCTTGTAGGATATTTAAATGAAAATAGGAGATGTTCAGTAAAGATGGGATATCTAGTTTTTTTTTTTTTTTTAATTTTTTTTTTTTTTTTTTTTTTTTTATTTATGATAGGCACACAGTGAGAGAGAGAGAGGCAGAGACACAGGCAGAGGGAGAAGCAGGCTCCATGCACCGGGAGCCCGATGTGGGATTCGATCCTGGGTCTCCAGGATCGCGCCCTGGGCCAAAGGCAGGCGCCAAACCGCTGCGCCACCCAGGGATCCCGGATATCTAGTTTTGAAACTTAAGTGAGCAATATGAGCTGTGCATAAAGATTTGAGAGTGATTAATATGTAGATAGTAATGAAAGTCTTGAGAGTTTATTAGAATGTCCAATAAGAATATATAAAGTGATAATAAAAGGGGACCAAGGTTGGAATCCTAAGGAATAGTAATATTTTGAGTTTGAAGAAATGAAGACGATTCATCACAAGAAAGTGAGAATAGCTTTAGAAGTATTGAGAAGATCAGAAGAGCGTGTTGTCATGGAAGTTGAAAGAAGAGAATATTTTAAGAATTGAGATGTCACATAAAATAAGGAATGTATTGTTTTCATTGGATTTGCAATAAGGAAAACCATTAATTACAGCAGTACATTAAAGATAGCTGCAAATCCTTTGATTTAATCTGTTGGTGGGAGGAATAGCAATTGTCCTCTTCAGTCTGGACTGTATTTGGCTTGTATTGACCAATAAAATGCGGCAGAAGTCTGACTGTTTAACTTCTGAGACTGGACAGCTCCTACTTTCACAAACTTAAAACATTCCCTCTTAAAACTCAGCTTTCATGCTGTGGGAAGCCCACATATGGAGGAACCATGAGAAGAAGGACTCACTTCCAGCTAAGCTCCCAACCTAGAGCTACCACCACCTGCCCGCCATGTGAATGAGCCATAGTAGATGTTCTAGTCCAGTCAAGCCTCCAGATGACCACAGCTCCACCCAATGCCACGCAGAAAAAAAATGTTTTAAGTGACCAAGTTTGGGTGGCAGCTTGTTACTTAGCAATCGATAATTTTATATTTATTACTATTTTTTAACATTTTTTAAACATTTAAACATTTTATAACATTTTAAACATTTTAAACATTTAAACATTTTTTAAAGATTAAAGATTTATAACACAATGTTCTGTTAAGGTATTGCAGGTATAAATTACCATGGATTGAAGAGTGACTTGAAGGCATCTGGGTGGTTCAGTGGTTGAGTGTCTGCCTTTGGTTCAGGTCGTGATCCTCGTGTCCCGGGATCCAGCCCCGCATCAGGTTCCCCACAGGGAGCCTGCGTCTCCCTCTGCCTATGTCTCTGCCTCTCTCTCTGTGTCTCTCACAAATAAATAAATAAAATCTTAAAAAAAAAGAGTGACTCGAAGAATAGGAACTGGAGACAACTATTTTAGTAAGTCGATTACGAAAGAGAAAAGCTATTTAGAGTAGTATATATAAGAAAGTTTGAATTTGACAAAGGTATTGTTAGCTTTTAATATGAAAAGTTTACTTTTTTTTAATTTAGTTTTTTTTGAGAGAGCATGTGCACATGTGAGTGGTGTGGGGGAGGGGCAAAGGGAGAGGGAGGGAAAGAGAATCTCCAGCAAACTCCTTGCTGAATGCAGAGCTTGATGCTGGGTTTGATCTCACTGCCCTGAGATCATGACCTGAGCTGAAATCAACAGTCAGATGCTTAACCAACTGAGCCATGGAGGTACTCCTTCAATGTGAAAAATTTAAATGGTATTTAAGAAGGTGCATCCCTGTGCCACAGTAGCAATAGTAATATACCTATAAGACAAAAGGAAATACTTAGAAGTATGGTTCTCCAGTGACTTAGTAGAGAGGTCCTTTCCACAGAAAACGTTGAAGAAACAGAAGAGAGATGGGTTAGCTGATAGAGAAAGGTTCTGAGGAAATGAGAGAAAATGTTATCTTTTTCAGAGCCCTGCCTCCCCACCCCCCTCCACCGGCTGCAGCCCCCTCAGGAAGGATCTGATTAGTCTCCTTGCACAGGATCCATTATAGAGTCCCTGAGAGGTGGACTCTCATGTCCTGACTCCTTGGCACTCACCGTTTGCATAGCTGCTTTTAGCTCAAGCACTAATCCTTTTCTAATAATCTGTGGTTAGGGTCTTAGGTTGTATTAGTTAGAATACTATATTTTGGGCCACAGGTAACTGAACATATATTTCAAAGTGGCTGAAATATAAATCTGGAGTTTGATGATTAGTTAACTCAGCAGCTCAACTGCATTATCAAGGGCCCAGGTTCTTTCCAATATTTTGCTCAGTCATCCTCACTCAGACTTTTGTCTCCTTCTCTTAGGTTGGCTCCTGTAATTGTCTCAAGATGACTGCTGTAGTCCCAGGGCTTATACTCAGAAGTTCATGTCATGGGACAGAAACAGGCATTTTCTCCTTGCATGTTCCTTTCTCATAAGTCACATAGCAGATTTCCCTTCTAAGGTTAGAATCTCATAATATGGGGCACCTGGGTGGCTCAGTTGGTTAAGCATCTGCCTTTGGCTCAGGTGATGATCCTGGGGTCCTGAGATTGAGCCCCATGTCAGGCTCCCAGCTCAGTGGGGAGTCTGCTTCTCCCTCTGCTCCTCCCCCCGCTCATGCTCTTTCTCTCGTTCATTCTCTCTCTCAAATAAGTAAATAAAATCTTAAAAAAAAAAGAATCTCATTATGCATGCAGTCAATTGCAAGGATGATTTTAGATAGGCTATTTATATTTTTTTTAAAAGATTTTATTTGTTTATTCATGAGACACACACACAGAGAGGCAGAGACCTAGACAGAGGGAGACATTCAACTGCTGAGAACCCAGGTGTCCCTATACTTTCTGAGCTTCAGTTTTCACATCTGTAAAATGGGTAGTATGGTACCTACCTTAAGATTATTGTAAGGAATAAAAGAGAGTATTCTCTTAAGTACATGGCACATTGCTTGGCTCACAGAGCCTCCTTTCTTCTATTCTATCCTCCATACTGTGTTTAGAGTTTATTTTCTAAGAAGCAAACTTGAGATTCTCTTCCCATTTAAAGGACCATAACTGGCTTCAAATAAACTTGATTTGTCTTTTGGTGCTGGGGTCTACTTTTCTAAAAACACTTAGAAGAGTGGAAAAAATTGAGTGCGTATTAGAAAATAAAATGGCTAATGGGTGAGTAATAGTATCTGCCACACGGGACTACCAGTATACGAGAAACTCTTCTGGTTGCCTTGACTCGGGGGGTGTGAGGATTCCCATGTGCTGGGTAGAAACTGAGATGTCAGAATTTCCTTTTTGGGGTAAAGGGTGGGAATCCAGAGCACAGATGGAGTACAGGTTCTGTTATATGTGTTTGGGTGACAAAGTGGATGAACACTCAGCCTGATTTATTCTTATCCCAACTATATCCCTCATAGAATGGCCCTGGGCTCCACTACAGCCCTGCATCTGAGCCAGAATAATAAATCATAAAGTTCCTTAGGCTCCAAAGAGGGTGCTAACATGAATACTGAGTAGTATTCGTGTTATCACGTTACAAAGTAAAAAAAAAAAAGCAATGCATTCTTACATGCAGTGTGCTTTCTCTAGAAACAATTAGATTTGCCATCTAGACTCTCCTTTCGCTTATCTCAATAGACACAGTGCCATCTACTGAAACTAAAGCACCAATAGCCATGACACCCCGAGGGATTCCCAGGAGAGCCCCCCTCTCTGTGGGCTCCCTAGCGCACCCACCTCCCAGATGGACCGAGGCAGTAGGCGGAATCCACAGGCTGTTCTCCTGTCACAAACTGTAATGCATCTGTTCCTGGTGCTTTCTGAGAGCAGCAAGAGGAAGACGTCCCTGTAGGGACCTGGGGAGCCGGCCAGAGACGTCAGGGGTCCGTGAAAGCTCCTTTAGGCCAGCTTCTCCCCTACGTCTCGCCAGGTGGAAAGTGAAGCTGGCCTGTACGGACGAGGCACGCTTTTCTCTTACAGCAGAACAGGGATTGTGACATGTTTTTCTTTGGGTGATTATGGTAGGTTTCTTCCCATGTGATAGCGTAGCAACGTATTCAAGTCTTTAGTTTTCTGTGAAATTCGTAGTGGGTAGAAGAGAGAAGAGATTAAGAACAGGATCCAGGAGCATTATCAGGACCCCTAGGTTTTGGGGGTTTGTGGGTAACCTAGGTTGCCATGAAAATTCATTCGTGCCCAATTTCGCATTCTAGTTAATTGCATTCTCTCCAGATTGCAGTGTCTCTTGGTTTCAGAAATGGAGAAATGGAGAAACAAAAGGAAGATTGTTGCTTACATTTAGCCACCACCGTCAGCAATAAAATAGGAAATGGAACTCTTTAAAATGCACAGCCTTCTGTAGGACACACTCAACTCTTGTCCTCTGTCCCTCACTCTACCATTCCTCCTCGCGAGGAATCCTGGCTCCGTCTGCTCGTAGCCCTTCAACGACCATCTATCATTTAAAGTTCTGCTTTGAATTGATTCTGATTTGGCTTTTTGTAGTCAGAGCTGGCATTCCTTCCCTTCACCCCTCCAAATCTGGCCCCATTTTCTGCTGCACTTGCTGCTCATTCTTTCTGTTTGCTTCTTATTAGATTTTCCAAAGCAAAACTTCCCACAGTTAAGTTTGTGGTCCGGCAATTTATCATGAATATTCTTAAAATCGCCTCATTAAAAGAGGCATTTGAAGCTGAAACTTAAGTGTCTGTTACCATGGTAACCAACAACAACTATTTAGAACTGCCTGCCTAAGAGGTAAGGGTTGCTGTTGGCGGAAGATTGAAGGTAGGCAACTAATGACTAGTGGGCAGGGAAGACAGACAAGGAAGGAAGAGAAAGACCTATAGAGCATGATGTGGAATTCTGAACCCCAAATTATATATCCTTCTACGCAACAGGCAAATCAAGTTGGTACAAGGCTCCCAAATTTTCCACATCACACAATTCAGGAAATTTGGAGATAGGAAGTCCTTTTCACCATCAGGTTCCTGAGGGGAGTTTGATTCAAAGTTTACAACCTGAAACTTATGGAATCATGTGTTACCTGTTCTTGAGCCAATCACTTACCTCTCTCTGCCTCAACTTACCATTTTTTTTTAAATGGGCAAAAACATTCTCTATGTCACCATGTTATATGAATATCAGTGAGGCAATAGAAGTGAAGCCTTTTTGCAAACAAAGTGCTGCATCCATGCAGACAAAGACCCATGTTTTGAGTCTACAACTGTTCTCTAGAAGTTCTTCTGGATTACCACCAGTCAACCTTTCTCAAAGAAAAGACAATTTCTCCAACAGTAAGCAGTGTCAAACTAACCTTATCGATTGCTTTTTCCAAGCCAGGACTCTCTAGGTTTTCCATTATTCACCAGGCCTGTAAAAGAATATCTTGAACTATTAGGCATGTCTTGAACTGCTACAAAAGTGGTTATAAAAAAAAGGTATATTTGATAAATAATGAAGGTTACAAAGAGTACAAATTACATTCTTTCATTTTCTGTTTTCTTGCCTTTCCAGTTGCAGTTTGGGGCAAAATGTTAAAGACACAGTCGAGAGTGGCAAGCATTGTACTTAAAAAGAGAAATGTCAGGTCAGGGAATATATATGGGAAATGTAGGAAGATTTACATTTAAAAAGTAGTTAAATGCTTGGGAGTCTTTTCTATGTATTGCTTTCTTGGCTGAATCAATAGGATTAGACAAATATGACAAACGGGAAAATACATCTTGATGAACAACATATGGAGGGATACAGTCATATAAAGAAGAAAATACTGCACAGTGTTGACATTCTTAGGACCACAAGAGAGCGGCAACACTTGGGTGGGGTCTTGGTAGGAATTCTTATGGAACATAATAACTAGGAACATATGGAGAAGGGTTGAGTTATAAATGTGAATGAATACAGTAAATCTGCCAGATTCTAGTACTTCTTGGGCATTGCCCACTTTTGTTGTTTCTCTTATTAGCACAACTGTCATCAGCATAAATAATAGAAATTTTAGTGAATTTTTGATGACTCATCTGTGTGCCAGCATGAAGGATCTGGGATAGGCAAAGCTCCTTCTCATTCTCTAGGTGGTCATAAATTGTCAATCTACTGCTTCAGGTGTTCTAATTTCTCCTTCCTACCGAGTAGAAAAACCAAACTTTCCCAGGGATGGGTGGGGTGTGAAGGATTTCCCTGAATGTTGAAAATAGTCAGGTGCTCAAATCAGAATGGGTTCACCTTCAGGGATGACTTGGTGGCTCAACTGGTTGAGTGTCTGGCTCTTGATTTTGGCTCAGGTCTTAATCTCATGGTTGTGAGTTTGAGCCCTGCCTTGTGCTCTGGGCTCAGCAGGAGTCTGCTGAAGATTTTCTCCCTCTCCCTCTGCCCCTTCCCCCCGACTGTGCACGTATGTATGTGTGTGTGCGTGCATGGGTGCATGTGCACTTTCTCTCTCTCTCTCTCTCTAAAAGAAATCAATAAATCTTAAAAAAAAAAAAGAAAGAACGAGTTCACCATCAGAGATGTCTTGCACATGTTTTGAGAAAGAATAGACAAAACAATTCCACACAAAATCGTTAGTTTTATGATTGTTCATGAGAAATGTCCAAAAACATACTTCTTACTGTTTATGTTTCAGACCTTATAAATCATGAAATGTAGTTTCAAATTGTAGTGTAAGACCTATAGAGTAACACGGGTATTGCTGTTAGCTGTAAATACAGTTCTTTATTATGGTTACAGCTTGCTCTTCCTAAAATAAAACTCAGCATTTGCTGAATTTAAGTTTAGCTTGGCTTACTTCTCTGCCAAACAGAATATAAGTATACCGGATACAATACTACGTTAGCTTTCTTTTCAACATCAACCTCAAATCTGAATGTTCTTATTGTTTATTATTAAACTGCCATGCAAAAAGAAAAAAGGGCAAATTTAAGGGCAAAATCTTTGGCATCGAATAGACTTAGTTCAAATCTTGACAACGCTGCTTAGTTGATTGTTAATCCTTACTTTATCTGTAAAAATTGGGTGACAAAAATGCTTATCTCATAGGGTAATTATGAAGTTTAAAGGAGCTAATGAATGTAGACTGTCCTGGGGTGTTTGTACAGCTTCGATAAATAATACTCATTTTCCCCACCCAAGTTCTGAACCAATTAAGAAATCGACAAGAGGAGGGCAGACAGGAGACGTTGTCATCGAAAAAGCTGACATCGGTGAGCATGGGCTTCCTGACACTGAACACTGAAATAAACAGACTTACCACTTGGTCACAAGCAGTCCTAGACAATAGGTCTCCCACTGGGAAAAGGTATTTGCTACTAAGCTTACAGCATGCCTGAGATCAATTGAGAACACATGCTCCCTGTGAAAAGATTTGCTACAGAGAGAAGAGGCTGGATTAGAAGTACCTAGTTTCTTCCAAGCTCCCTAATGAGATAAATCACTCCTCCCCTGGGGGAGGGTGGAAGGTATCCAGGTGTGTTACAGATCTTGGGGCTCTTCTCATGGGAAGAAACATCAGGAGCGGAGAATTAGCATTCCCGGCAACTGAATGCTTAGCACAGCATCTGGCACAAAGAAACATTTATTTTATATGTTATAGGATAAACTGAGGCATACGAAAAATTTTAAGAGTTTACTTGAGCAAAAACTGATTCACATGGGGCAGCCTCCTGGCAAGCGGGGAAAAAAGGAGATCCAAGGAACTGTACAAAATGACTTATTGGCAGAAGGGAGCAGGAACAAGGAAGTTCCACAAGGCAAAAGAAGAGGGTTGGTTATTGTAAGGTCACTTCCCATTAAGGGATGACCTATCAGGCATATTACCTCCCTTAGTGCTGACCAGGCGAATCCTGACTGACTGGTTTGAGATTCCATTTCTGGGAAAGTTGAGCCTAATTAAGTCCCAGCTTGGTGATGTAAGCAAGTATGATGTTAGCATAAGCCTTTTGGGACTGATGTCCTGTTTTTAACATGTCATTTATGCCTATTATAATTATTGATCCTTAATGAAAAGTGAAAATACAAATTATATTTCGGATGTTGGTACATGTGAGAGAGCGATAGGTGGCACGTCTAGAGAAGTGGGTAAAACCTGGTAGCAAAGATCTTCGTATGCCATAATGTGCATCTTTGTTATGTTTTGTAGACAGTGGGTAACCAAAAATAATTTTAAGTTGGGGAGAGACCCTCAAGCTAACGTTTTAGCCTATGATTTCTAACTGCATGCTACCGGATGGAGGAGACAGCCTCTACCAGCCAGGCACTATGTTATGTACACGTAATGATCTCTCTCAATTGTCACAACAATCTTGAGAATGCTGCTGTACTCTCATTACTCTGATCTTACAGATGAGAAAGCTAAAGCTTTAAAAGGTTAAGTGACTTCCTCAAGATACTCGCTCAGGTTGTCAATGGAAAACCTAGAATTTCATCTCATGCCTACCTGACCCCAAGACTGAGCTCTCACGTACGTTCCCACCAGACTCCATGCTTAGAAGGGTCCCCTTCTTGCTTTAATGCTCTGCTGTCACCATCTTGAAATTCTTACAACTTTTAGAATCACAGGCCCCCCATTTTCATTTTGCCCTGGGTCCCTTAAATTATGTAGCCAGTCCTGCCATGACGTCTTTCCTTTCCACTGCTCTAGTCACCACTTTCATCAAATCTGGAGGATTCTACACAAGTGAAACCCCTCTTTCAGTCAAAGAAACATGGAAAATTAATTCTACTATAGGTAGAATATAAATATGTGGACAATTATATATGGATGTTTTAGCACTTATACATATAAATATCCACAATTCAGAGCCACATCTCTATCACCAAATAATCCTTTCTCCACCAGAATTTCTTTGGTTCCTGAGCACCTCCCCAGTGCTACATGTGGGAGCCAGGCCAAGAAATGGTGAGGACAAGGTCTGAGGTTTAGTAGGGGGTAAATACATTCATGTCTAAGCACATGTGTCTGGTCATATTCCAAGTTCAAGTCCAAATTAATTTAGGATTATCTTTTTGATGTTTTCCATATTTCAGCTCCCATCAGTTGGCACAAATAATTAAGGATGATGGAACACATCCTGGCACAATTTCGTGACTTTTTTGAAGCTATAGGACCACTGAAGGGCAGGCAGCTATTATAGAAGATGAAGAAGGATATTTCAGAAGAGCATGCTATGTGAATAGCGCTATACAGATGCTCATTTTCAATCACATTATTTAATCATGGATTCATATAGTCTTTGAAGTAGTTGGCTATTCTTAATATCTTTTTGAAGAAAGAACTTTTTTAACATTAGAGAAAAATAAGAAAATACAAAAAGAAAGACTCTAGGAAAATTATTCTAAGTCCTTCCATATTTTTTTCATATGCACCCACAGATACACACACACACACACACACACACACACAGAGTTACAAAATTGAAAATAATGGGCACATGGTTTGGAACCTGAATTTTTTTATACTTAATGTACTGGGTATTAATAATTTTGAAAAAAACCTCAATGGTTTTCTTGGGCATTTTAATTATTTCCCTTATTTTTTATTCTTATTTTTTGCCATAAAGACCATTGTAAAAGAAATCTGATTATTTTCTTAGGCTAAAGTAAAATATCTTATTCAAAACACATGTTAATTTTTGAGGCCCTTGATATATATCGCTAGATTGCTCTACAGATTGACTTTACCAATACGTAAGCATGGTTTAGTGTGAGAATGCCTGTTCACATTAAACCTCTCTTTAAAGTTTGGCTCTCAATTTAGTTTTCTTCTAACTACTTGTCAACCCAAGGTACATCCTGTGAACCCTAGGAGAGCAGAAGATGCTCAGCCACTATACCACATTCCTCTCTCCCTTGGACAGAAGAGCTTTTCTTCATGATTTTACTATAACTTTGGCTATGACTTTATTTACCATCGCCCTGGTTAGGAGACATCGCTAGTTTCTAAATATACTTTTTTTTTTTTTTTAAAGCTAGGTTCTATTTTTCTCTGAGCTTTTCTTGCTAAATGATTTTATGATTAATTGATTTTCTCACATGATGCCCTAGAGCTTGTTTACCTGCTATCAAATAAGTGGAACTTTCCAATCTGAAGTCATTAGACCTGTTGTTGCATATTGTTGCCTAATTTTGAGCTCCTAAAAATGACTTTTAATGAGTATTATAGTCTAAAGAAAATAATTCTTCCAATGAATTCTAAACCTTTGATAGCCATTTTGATGCTTGAGTTGTGTTCTTTGGGGCTTTTCATGGCTATTAAGTCCTTCTAGAGCCTTCTAGAATTCAGCAGAAAAGAAGCAGCCTGAAAACCAACATTATGGGTAAGCTCAGACATTGCTTATAGGAACTTGCACACTTTTCCAGATCCTAGGTTTGCTTTACTGGAGGCCATACGATCAGGGCTCATATCAATAAGAAGTTTAGTAGGGAATTGTTAAAAAGAAATCCTGTCTAGGGGCACCTGAGTGGCTCAGTGGATTAAGCAACCAGCTCTTGATTTCTGCTCAGGTCATGATCTCAGGGTTGTGAGATAGAGCTCTGCACTGGGCTCTGAGCTAGGCATGTAGCTTCCTTAGGATTCTCTCTCTCCCTCTGCACCACCGTGTTTCTCTCCCTCTTGAGAAAGAAAGAAAGAAAACTTCTCTACCCAGAAATTGAGTAAGTACTATTAGGGCAATATGACATGCTTTGAATGATAAACTGCATTTTGCAGAGACATGTATTCAGTCCTAATAAAGTAATCATAATTCCTGTTTCCATCTCAATATTTTTCAGTCAGCCAAAGCCCCCAAAGAATAATAACACCAACTTGACCTTTAACTTTTAACCGCAGCAGTGAGTCTTCACACCACTCCAATAGCAGAGGCTGAAGGAAGGGCTGCAAGCAAGAGTCCTTCCCTCTTGTTCTCCCATTACATCTCTTTGGAATTGTACTCTAAGCCTGAAGGGTGATTTGTCTGCCTGTAACCTAAGGGGACTACTCTGATTATTAGGTCAAATAGGAAGGTAAACTAGAGAGCTCATCAGAGAATCAGGAAAACATATTTGGGACACCACAAATATTTGTTTCTGTCCCTCCTACTTTTGTTTTGCTGCCAGGCACTCTACTTGGAAAATCCTTGCTCATATTTTTTCTTATGGGGTTATCATTTTATAATACACTATTGAACATGTGTAAAGATCCCCACAGTTTTAGGTAGCTAAAATTGGACTTCAACATTCTTTGAGAACCCTGTTGCTCAATAGAAGACAAGACTAAGGACTAGAAATAGCTATTTTTAAATTATTAGCAAATTCTGGTTTCTCTAGAGGTAAAAGTTTGAATTCTCTTTTCAGTACACATTTTCCCTCTACTTCCACTCCTTAATTTCCAGATTTCTGTCTATTGGCTATGGGGGAAATGCCATGATGTCGTGGTCTCTGATTCAAAGCATATAATATACCTGGTAGGACAGGACTTCCATTTTTTTAGACTGTTGTCTCTCAAAAAACTCCATAACTGGGCAGCCCGGGTGGCTCAGCAGTTTAGCTACACCTTCGGCCTGGGGTGTGACCCTGGGGACCTGGGATCAAGTCCCACGTCAGCTCTTGCATGGAGCCTGCTTCTCCCTCTGCCTGTGTCTTTGCTTCTCTCTCTCTCTCTCTCTCTCTCTCTCTCTGTGTGTGTGTCTCATGAATAAATAAATAAAATCTTTTAAAACAACAACACCACCATAACTGAGTCTTCAGTAAGCCATTCTAGCCCTCAAATAGCCCAGCCATTTCTGAGAAGTGGGCCTGTGGTAAGACCATGTAATTCCATGAGCATTTAGTCCATTGTTGTACTTCCTTAGCTGGGAAAATCCTGGAATAACCTCACCTGGGGCAGATATCTTGAAAGGGGGTGTCCATTCTCCACAAGACTTACCACAACCATGTAACGATGGACCTATGGATTGAGTCAGATCTCAGCATGTTCCATGGAGATGGATAAACCTTATGATCCAGGAGGAAATAATTTACACCCCAAAAGAATTTCAAGACTTTGGGGCACCTTGGTGGCTTGGTTGGTTAAGTGGCTGTCTTCCGCTCAGGTCATGATCTCAGGGTCCCAGGATTAAGCCCCATATCCTGCTCCCTGCTCTGTGGGGAGTCTGCTTCTCCCTCTCCCTCTGTCTTCCTCTGCCTTGAGCTCATGAGTGTATTTGTTTTCTCTCTCAAATAAATAAAATCTTAAAAAAAAAAAAAGATTTTCAAGATATTTCGAAAATGTATATCAATAGAAACTGGGGAACATTTGTGTATTCCAAAGGCATTTATCCAAATGTAGTAGATTGAATTGAACTTATTGACATACGTACACTTCCTAGAGATTCTGGATTTAATGTGTCAGTTCATGAAGCTGGAGGTGGTTCTAACATCTTTCTTGGTTGATCAATTAGAGCTTGGACTCAGTGCTGACCTACATTTCATGAGATGACATGTCAAAACTTCGTTGGCATCATGTGGAGGAGGAAATGCACAGGCTTAGGGGATAAGAATGTTGGACTGGATTTATCACATGCAAGTTGCGTACCATCCCCCCACCTTGTTCCATGAAGGCCCCTTCATTAAGCCATTGAGAAATAAATTAATGAAGGGAACAACTGCATCTTTGGATGCTCTTATTTGAACACCAGGTATGAATTGTTGGGGATGCTGTTACTGATTATGAAGTGCCTTGGTATGGCTTCTTCATTTGTTTTTTATTTTTATTTTTATTTTTATTTTTTTTTTTATTTATGATAGTTACAGAGAGAGAGAGAGGCAGAGACACAGGCAGAGGGAGAAGCAGGCTCCATGCACTGGGAGCCCGATGTGGGACTCGATCCCGGGTCTCCAGGATCGCGCCCCGGGCCAAAGGCAGGCGCCAAACCGCTGCGCCACCCAGGGATCCCCTTCATTTGTTTTTTAAATTAGGGTTTATTAAGTTTTTTGGATCTGGATATTTCTGTTTTCTCAACAAATTTGGAATAACTCCAGCCATTACTTTTTCAAACAATTTTTTCTGTCTCCTATTCTCTTTTCCTTTGGCGTACTACAATTACATGGATAGTAAATCATTGGAGGTTGTCCCACAGTTCACTGGTGCCCTGTTGATTTTTTTTCTAGTCGTTTTTCTTTTTAAGTTTCATTCTGAATGTTTCTATTGACATGTCTTTGAATTTACTAATGCTTTATTCTACAGCACCTGATCTGATTTTAATCCCATCCTGTATACTTTTTACTTCAGGCATTGTATGTTTTAACTCTAGAAGTTTGATTTGGGCCTTTTTTTTTTTAAAGATTTTATTTATTTATTTGAGAGAGAGAGAGAAGAGGGGAGGGGCAGAAGGAGAGGGAGGCTCCCAAGCAGACTCCCTGCTGAGCACAGAGCTCAATGCTGGGCTCAACCCCATGACCCTAAGATCGTGAAGTGAGATGAAATCAAGAGTCAGATGCCTAACCAACTGAGCCACCCAGGTACCCCTCCATTGGGATCTTTTTTATACCACTCTCTTTCTCTAATACACTTTTGGTTCTCTCTACTTTCTTGAACATGAGGATTATAATTATAATTCCCTTAACTACTTAGTTCTAATATCTGTGTCATTCTGGGTCAATTTTAATTTAATTTAATTTAATTTTATCTTATTTTGTTTTGTTTTAATTGCAGTGTAGTTAGGACACAGTGCTATATTAGTTTCAGGTGTACATTATAGTGATTTCAAAATTCCATACATCACCCAGTGCTCACCACAAGTGCCCTCCTTAGTCCTCATCACCTATTTTACCAATCCCTCCACCCACTTTCCCTTTGGGAACCATCAGTTTGATCTCTTACAGTGAAGAATCTGTTTTCTTGTTTTTTTTCTCTCTCTCTTTTTTTCCCTTTTGCTCATTTGTTTTGTTAAATGACATGTAGGAGTAAAATCATATGGTATTTGTCTTTCTCTGACTGACTTATTTCACTTAATATTAAACTCTCTAGCTCCAGTGTGTCTGGCTGGCTCAGGCAGTAGAGCATGCAGCTCTTGATTATGGGGTTATGAGTTCAAGCTTCATAATGGTTGTAGAGATTACCTGAAAATAAAATCTTAAAAAATATATACTCCCTAGCTCCATCCATGTTGTTGCAGATGGCAAGATTTCATTCTTTTTATGGCTGAATAATATTCTGCTGTGTATACGTGTGTGTGTGTGTGTGTGTGTGTGTGTGTGTGTGTGTATCACATCTTCCCTTCCATAATTTGGCTATTGTAAAGAATGCTGCTATAAACATAGGGGTGCATGTATCCCTTTGAATTAGTGTTTTTGTTTTTGGGGGTAAATACCCAGTGGTATGATCACTGTATCTTAGGGTAGTTCTATTTTTTAACTTTTTGAGGAATCTCAGCTTTCTACAGTGGCTGCACCAGTTTGTATTCCCACAGGAGGGTTCCTTTATTTCCACATACTTGCCAATACTTGTTGTTTCTTGTGTTGTTGGGTTTAGTCATTCTGACAGGTATGAAGTGATATCTCATTGTGGTTTTGACTTCATTCACCTGATGATGAATGATGTGGAGCATCTTTTCATGTGTCTGTTGGCCATCTGTATGTCTTCTTTAGAGAAAAATCTGTTCATGTTTTCTGCCCATTTTTAATCATATTGTTTTTTTTTTTTTGATGTTGAGTTGTATAAGTTCTTTACATATTTTGGATACTAACACTTTATCAGCTATGTCATTTGCAAATATCTTCTCCCATTCAGTGGGTTGTCTTTTAGTTTTGTTGATTGTTACTTCTGCTGTGCAGAAGCTTTTAATTTTGATGTAGTCCCAGTAGTTTATTTTTTCTTTTGTTTCTTTTGCCTTCGGACATCCAGAAAAATGTTGTTATGGCCAATGTCAGAGAAATTGCTGACATATGCTCTCTTGTAGCATTTTTATGGTTTCCAGTCTCACATTCATGTTTTTAATGTATTTTCAATTTATTTTTGTGTATGGTGTAAGAAAGTAGTCCGGCTTCATTCTTTTGCATGTAGCTGTTTCAGCGTCATTTGTTGGAAAGATTGTCTTTTTCCCATTGCCTATTCTTGCCTCCTTTATTGAAGATTAATTGGCAATATAATTTTGGGCTTTCTATTCTGTTCTATTGATCTATGTGTCTATTTTTGTGCCAGTGCTATACTGTTTTGATTATTACAGCTTTGTAATATAGCTTAAAGTCTGGATTTGTGATATTTTCAGTTTTGTTTTCCTTTTTCAAGATCGTTTTGAATATTCAAGGTCTTTTGTGATTCCATACAAATCTTAGGATTGTTTTTTCTAGTTCTGTGAAAAAGGTTTTGGTATTTTGATAGGGATATTCTGAGTACTGATATTTCTGAGTACTCTACCTGGTGTCTCATGTATTATAAGACTTTTTTTCATTCAGGTTTATGAGGTCACCAACTATTTCTGGATATATGTGAGTTCTTAAGATTGTTTCACCTGCTTCATCTGAGTCTTTCCCCAACCTTGGATGGTTTCCTCACATGCATGTGTTGATCACTGTTGAGCTGAAGGAGTTCTTACTTAGAAATTGTATTTATAGGATATCATTATATTTTTATATAAATATTACATTTGTGGGATACTTTTAATGATAAATAAGAAATTCAACTTAGATTAAGCAAAAAGGATTATAATAATTCAGATTAAGATAAAAAAGCATTTATTGACTCATTAAGAAAAATCTAGGGATAAAACCCACTTGAGGACAGCGGATGCAGGAGCAAATGAGGTCTTTTATCTTCTGCTCACTTTTGCTCTTTCTCCAGCTATCTCTTGTCTCTGTCTCTCTTTGTACAATATCATATGATTTCTTACCAGAGAAAGCTTTTCCAAGCAGATGGAAAGACGGCCCCAGTCAGTAGCAGCTTACATAATCATCCTGCTAATTCTTTCCCTAAGTCATATATCAAATTACCAAATCTCAAGGAAGACTTAATGGCCTGTTGGGTACATGTGCATGGGAAGTGGGTTGTTCTAACTGGCAAAGGCAGAGTTAGCCCTGAAACATGTAAAATGAAGTCCTTTCAGGAACTTTTGTTAAGAAGATATCGAGGGATGGATATTGGGTAGACAAAACAGCAGTGATCCCTAGCTCTAGTTTATTCATCTGCAAAATGATCTAAAATGTGATAATGTCTTAAGAGTTTAGCGCAGTATCTGGCCTGTAACAAAGGCACAGTACATCTTATGTTACTATGACTAACCTGAGCTTGGTATCTCCAGATGTCAGTGAATTTATTTGCTTCTCTGCATCCCTAATTTTCAGTGAAGAAGTTTCTCCTTTGTCTCTCTGGGTCAAGAGTGACTTAAATTCCTGCCTGTGGACCCCGGTTTCCAGGTAACTGGGTTCCTGATCCATTGTAATTTCTCAAATACACTTGTTTCTGCCTTGCTTATGCAGAGATCTTGTGTAAGTGTCAAATTAGTGGCAGGAAGCAGACAGTCCACTGGAATTGGGTAATTTGAAGAGAGTTTAATAAAGAGATTATTAACAAAGGTGTTGGCAGGTTATAGGGAAATCAGGAGGGTAATTCAGGAATCTGGGCTAGCCGAAGGGTACTCTTATGCTCCCAACTGGAAGGGACAAAGGACAGAATGGCAATTAGAACCAGAGACAGAGTGAGCACCTGTCAGGACTGGGATATTTAGCCAGCCTGTGGTGACCCCACAGACAGGGAGCTGGTGAATAAACAACCCGACCTCCACCTCTCCCTGGTCCCCAGTGCTCCCCGTGAGGTGAGTCCAACAGGCAGCCATAGGACTGGGGCCTGCTGTTACGGTCCAAGAGGCCAGCCTCCTGCGTGTGTCACAGACAGGGGCGGCAAGGGCTCGAGGGTAGACTGGAACCTGCCCCATATCCTAGATCTTGGACCCAGTTTGGCTATTTCTCCCTAGGTTTGTGCATCCTGTTGGATGATCTCCCGGGCCGTTTGGATTCAGAGTTCTGTCCCTATCCTCAGAACTATTCCTGGTGGTATTCACAAAACCTTTGCACATCCAGGATCTCTCAGGTCCTGAGCGAGGGAACCCCGCACTTCCATAACCAGGAACAGGGAAATGGATGGAAGCCACCGCCTGGCATTCAAGGAAGCAAAATGCCATTCAAGGAATCTCCTGCCAGGAGGCTCAGTTCTTCAGCGGGGAGCGACATCCAGCCAGTTCTTGGAAGGGGCAGTTTCAGTGGCTGCCAGGAGAGACCCTGCGTCAAGGAGGGCGCTGTGACCGCGTGTGGATTCACTCGGGCTTGGAAGGTCCGCTCCGCGTCTCCCGCGGACCCTCACTCACCTCATCTTCAGTGTCTTTGGAGAGGAGGCCCCCTGGGGCTGGGGCAGGGGAATACGAAGGGGGGACAGTGACCGTAGGAGAGAGGGAGGCGGCCGAGGGCGAACAGGTGGCGGGGAAACCCCGGATCTCAGTGCCGCGGGGCCGCGAGGAGAGGGCCCTGGACGGGCCGCGAGGGGCTTGTACCAGGCGGGGCTGCAGCTCGACGGCGGGGCCCGCGGGGCGGGGGGGGGGGGCGCGGGGGGGCGCGGGGTGGGGGACGAGGGGGCGGGGAGGGCCGCGGGGGGGAGGGGCGAGCCGGGCCTGGCCTTGGGCCCTCGGAAGCCCTCGCGGGGAGCCCCGGGCACAGCCGTCCAGGCCCGCGTGTTCCGGATTTATTAGCTAATATCCCAAAAGAAAACTCACAGCCCAAGCGCCCCCGGGCTTAAGTGCATGTTTATTTTCACAGCCTTTGTCTGCCGGAGATCAGCACTCTGTCGCTGTGTTGCTATTGTGAGGATGGAAAAAATAGAACCATGTTAATGTTGTGCTGTTTGCATTTCCCGACAGTTAAGGAGCAGCCCATTATTAGCTGGTAACGCTGTTGTGACATCAGTGGTGACTCTGCTGCTTGAGATTCAGCTCATGAAATATTTTCCTCCCTGGTGCAATTATTTTTCTTTCTTTCTTCTTTCTTTCTTTCTTTCTTTCTTTCTTTCTTTCTTTCTTTCTTTCTTTTTTTTTCTTTGTCTTTCTTTCTTTCCTCTCTTTTTCTTTCTTTCTTTCCTTCTTTTTCTTCTTTCACCTTTGATGTTTCATTTTCATGCAAATGAGTGGCTGAACGGCCATCCATGCTTCTAGTCTTTTCAAGAATTGATGACCAGAGATGCTAACGTGTCAGACTTAACCCAATTTCAAAACATTAGATCCCCAGACACCACTTACTTTTATTTATTTATTTATTTATTTATTTATTTATTTACTTACTTATGATAGTCACAGAGAGAGAGAGGCAGAGACATAGGCAGAGGGAGAAGCAGGCTCCATGCAGGGAGCCCGACGTGGGATTCGATCCCAGGTCTCCAGGATCGCGCCCTGGGCCAAAGGCAGGCGCCAAACCGCTGCGCCACCCAAGGATCCCCAACACCACTTACATCTATCTATCTATCTATCTATCTATCTATCTATCTATCTATCCATCCATCCATCTATTCATGAGTGACACAGAGAGAGGCAGAGGCAGAGACAGAGAGAAGCAGGCTCCCTATGCGGCGCCTGAGGTGGGACTCGATCCCAGGGCCCCAGGGATCGTGCTCTGAGCCCAAGGCAGATGCCCAACCACTGAGCCACCCGGGAAACAAGGACGCCACTTTCTCAGGGTCTTTCCATCAATGGACAAGGGAGCTGTCGCTGCCACGCTGGCATGAGTTGGGGCGGCGGTGGCGGTGGGTAGAGCGAGGAGAACCTGGCACGGAGGAAGGAGAGTGTCTGTGCTCTGTTCTGGCACAGGTGTCAGAGCCTGAGCGGGGCGAGGCTGTCCCAGGATGGGGTGGGAGGGGGTGCGGGAGTGGCTTGGAGACTGGTGGACAGTCCTGACACGTTAGCATCTCTGGTCATCAATCCTTGAAAAGACTAGAAGGGCGGATGGCCATTCAGCCACTCATTTGCATGACAATGAAACATGAAAGGTGAAAGAAGAGAAGGAAGGAAGGATGGAAGGAAGGAAGGAAGGAAGGAAGGAGAAAGAAAGAAAGAAAGAAAGAAAGAAAGAAAGAAAGAAAGAAAGAAAGAAAGAAAAAGAAAAATCAGAAGGACACCCTGCCGGGGGTGGGGCCTGTGAAGGCAACAGGAAGGAGACTGGTCATTCGAAGGGGGAGTGGACCCAATACAGAATATATTGAGGACAATTGGAGTCAGCCTTCTCCTTATTGGAGAAGAGAAATACACATAAAAATAGGGGTGCCTGGCTGACCCAGTCAGAAGAGCAAGCGACTCGATCTCAGGGTGCTGAGTTCGAGCCCATGTTGGGCGTAGAGATTACTAAGAATAAATAAATAAACTTTTAAAAAAGAGAGAAAAATAAAACTCTAATTATAGAAATTATAGGCGTTCATAGATCTCATGGTTCGTATGATCTCAATGTATGGAGATACAGAAGTAAATGTAGACATAAAATATGCATATATGTTTTTGTGTGCTTTTCATGTTGTAACTTCCTCTAATTTGAGGTTGTTTCAAAATAAAAGCTAGAAAGCTGTTACTATTGGATGGTAGTACTATTTAAAATAGAGATAAGATGCTAACAGCATTTGACTGTTAAAAGAATTAAGTGATATAATTCATGGAGCGGGTATAAGATAGTACCTGGCACATAGTGAGCTCTCAGTAACTATTATTATAATTCCTGGGATAAAAGCATGTCATGAACACTATTCTGCATCTCATTTTTGTTTTCACTAAAAATACATCTTGGAAATCTTTTCATAACAGAACATACCTGTTTTTTAAAATTCATAAACCTAGCTTGTGTTCTTTACTATATTACTTTTATAATTAGAAAACAACAACAACAAAAAAACCCAATAATCGTGGGGGGATAATCTGCCTTAGTATGTCATCTGCCGATGACTCATAATTTAATTAATTCTTGTTGCTAATGGAAACCTCTGGTTGAACAAGGCGTAGTTGTATTTTAATAGCAGTTCTTTAGTAGAAAGAATAAGAAAAACATATCCAACACCAAATCCACGAACACATGGATATTTACACTAATTTTTCCTACTTTTGCACAGCTCTCAATCAAAAGCATTGGGTGATTAAACCAGCTGTCAAAATTCACTTCTTTATTCATTTTTTTTCAATGTATGGACAAGTCCCTACTTGAAAATTGCTCTGACCAGGTACCTTTGCTGCGTTAGGGGGGCAGCAGTGAATCACACAGACTCCCCACCCCCACAGGGCTCTCTTATTCTAGCGATGGGGAGAAAGATAATGAGCAAACACCCAGTCTTATATGATACATCAGTTAGTGATAAATTAAACATTAGATCAGCCCCTTTCCTTCATGAAGAAAGGTAATTTGGTAATTTTTAAAAGTTTATGCCTTACTAATCATTTGACTTTTAGTAACCTTTGGAGCTTCTGTTTCCATATATCAAAAATAAAGATAATAATATTTATCTTATAAGATGGTTGTAATCAAATATGTTAAATGCCTGGCATAAAGCCAGCCCTTAGCTGGTACTTGATAAACAGAAGCAATTATTATATGTAAGTTATACAATTTTGGGTTCTTGCTTTTGCGACTAAGATAAGGAGTGTTGCTTTGACTTATAGAGAAGCTGTTTCCTTCCCTGGGTTTGGTGTGTCACTGATAGATCCCCAGAACTTACCAACCTGTTCCTACATAATTAGTCACATTTCCTTTACTGTCTTTTCACACTTCTCCCTCGTAGGGATAGGAAGTCCATAATTCTATTGGGTCACCTTCCAGAAGGGATCCCAAGAAATTGGTCATGGTTTCTTGTCACTTACCCAGGAGTCCACACTTTGAATGGACATTTTGGCACTGTCCTATCATTAGGATTTTTAGGCATCTCTTCTTGGAAGCCAGGACTTACACTAAAATCTTCAAAGCATCAAGTTTAGATTTGGCCTTGTAAAATATGCTGAATACTTAGGTCTACATCCCAAGAACATTGAAGAAATGGAAAGGTTTTAGGAAGAGAATGACTTGACTTCACTTACATTTTAAGAATTCCCAGGTTGCTCTCTAAAGAAAGGAGTAGAAGAGCCAGGAGAAGAAGCAGGAAGACTGGGGCTGCTGTAAGCCAGGTGGAAAATGTGGAAGTTGAATTGGAGTGGGAGCAAGGACTAGGAAGGAGCATGGGCTTGGCATTTGGTCTGTTTGAAGCCAGGATAGATAGTACGTGCTGATGGATTTTATGTAGCAGTGGGAAGGAATAGGGGAGTTTGTAGTTTAAACATTTGGGCTGGGACACCTGGGTGGCTCAGCGGTTGAGTGTCTGCCTTTGGCTCAGGGTGTAATCCCAGGGTCCCAGGATCGAGTCCCACAGTGGGCTCCCTGTATGGAGCCTGCTTCTCCCTCTGCCTGTGTCTCTGCCTCTCTCTCTGTGTCTCTCATGAATAAATAAAATCTTAAAAAGTTTTTTTTGGGTAAATTTATTTTTTATTTGAGAGAGAGAGAGTGCATGTGCAAGGAGGGATGGTCAGAGGGAGAGAGAGAATCTCAAGCAGACTCCCTACTGAGCAGGTGTCCATTGCCTCTGGGCTTCATTTCATAACCCTGAGATTGTGACCTGAGCCAAAATGAAGAGTGAGATGCTTAACCTACTGAGCCACACAGGTGCCCCAAAACATTTGAGTAAATTTATATGGCTGTGCTATTTATTAAATATGGGGAAAACCTATGGCATCTAATAAAACCCTCCCAAGTGCCAAAGGAATCCCAAATTGAGTGCTTGACACTGCAGGGACCACGAGTACACTGAGGTTCACAGCTGGCCTGAAACAAACCTCTGGGTCCCAGCCTAGTCCCCAGAGGCCTCTGCATGGCCAGGACCAGCCCAAAGCCTCCAGTGCAAAGTGTCCAGGCCTCTGCAAGCTTCTGTCCCATGCCTAATCCGGTAATGCCCACAGAGCTAAGCACTTTCTCTCTCTTCTAGTCCAATGCAGTTCTATCTTCCAACTCAGGGTAATTAAGGATGGGAAAAACCATCCACCACACGGACAACGTTCTCAGCTTCACTGTCCAGTCAAGGCAATCAGCAAGACACCCCAAAGTACATTTCACATAGACTGGGTCCTTCAATAAGTACAATAAATGGGGGGAGAGTCCAGTTTATAAAATTCTATGGCCAGAAAAAGAACTACTGAATTCTTTAAGAAAAAAATCTAGTTAAAAATGTCTGTAATTCCCATAGGAAGCACAACACTTCACATCTTGCAGACTGTAGCATCTGTACTTAGATGTCTGGAACCTCACCATCTTCTCCAAAAACAAGAGAGAGAGGTGCTTGCTTCACAGTTTTGGAAATAAGGGGGCCATTCGCATAAATAAAAAATGATGGTAACTTCCAATTGTAAAAAATGATGGTAACTTGGCAAACAAGCTAAAAACTAATTTCCAGTGGATGCCCTACCACGTGTGCCATTTCCATTCTTTTTTTCTTTTTAAAAGATTTTATTTATTTATTTATTTTGAGAGAGAGAGAGAGAGAGAAGAGGGAGGAGCAGAGGGAGAGGGACAAACAGTTTCTGTACTGAGTGCAGAGCTGATGCAGAGTCAGTCTCACAATCCAGAGATCATGACCTGAGCAGAAACCAAGAGTTGGATGCCCAACTGACTGAGCCACCCGGGAGCCCGCCATTTCCATTTTTATTTAATATATGCGCTTGTAAGATAACTGGGTCTTGATCAGATATGACACTAGGTTTTCCTTCCAGAGCAGCTACTACAAATGACTGGATTCCAAGGTATCTTTAAGACACGGTGGGGATAGGTGGACATCCCTAGTGGGAACATTTAAGTGTATAAGACTTTTGGAACCAAAAAAGCTATCAGCTCAACTCAAAGAGTCGTCAGGAAAGTCCTCACCCTCCTGGCTCCCTTTGCCTTGCTTCCCTCATCCCCCAGACTTGGACTTCTCTGAGGCACCCATTCATTTCCTTCTCTGAGGCTGGCACTCAATTCCACTTTGCCAGCCTCTCTGGCAGCAGCAGCAGTAAATTATAATGGCTCGCAACATTTGTTAAGCCCTTTCTGTATACCGTTAGGCAATGTGCCAAACACTTTACATGCATCATCTTACGACCTTGTAAGAATTCTGCAAGGTGGTAATATAATATCATTATGCTCACTTTATACACAAAAAGCACCAAGTCTGAGAGATTAAGTCCCTTGCCTGTGGTGACACTGTTGGTAGAGTGTCAGAAGTCAGGTTTTTGTGACTTCAAAGCCTGAGCTCTTTCCTCTTTGCATTCAGCCCTTTATTGCTCCCTTTCCTTGTTTCTCCTGGCTCGTGCTTCCTGTTACCAGCCTCGCTATTCAGCTGGCTTCCTCGCAACAGATTGATCTTGCCCAGTGCCCGGGTGTCCTGAGGGTTCCCTGGCAACCACCCGCTCTTGAGGTCCTGGGCTCACCAGTGTCTTTGCAAAGTGCTCTCTGCCGCCCCCACCTGGCAAGCCTTAGCGCGACTAGAGGGCCTTGGACAACACCTTGGCTAGGAAGAGCATCACTTTCTCACACACTCTATTTTCATTAATCAGATGCCTACGTGTCACCATTTAAATCAAAATCAATTGTCAAGATTAGGATCTAAGAATCCATTTAAGGTCTCAAAAACGGATTAGAAAGAATGTAAATTTAACTTTAATTGGATACACAGGTCCTCAAAAAAAAGTTAATGGGAAATAAGGACATTTCAAATTCAAAATTCTTTGAGGCTTTTCCTAGAAATGAGAAATTATAATTAAAAAAAAACACTGTGTCTCTTTAACATGATTTCTTGCTTATAAATATGTTTGTTCGTGAAATTTGCTGGAGCGTTTCGGGCATGCCAGTCAAAAGTGTAAATTGACTGATTTGAGGTCATTGCTTCTTCAGCTTATTAGAAACAAGCCCGTGGGAGATTAGTCATGATCTCTTGGAGCACTATATTGCTTGCTTGACCCTGTTGTGTGCCGGGTATGCAGTAGGTGTTCAGCAAATGTTAGTGAATTATAAGGAGTATCTAAATAGCTTTTATAAGTTACAGAGGAGTGGAGAAGAATATTATTTAACTTGGGTTAACGCTAAAATTTTCCCTGACTCCACAGTTGTTTGGAGGGCTTTTTCAAGAAGATACTGTACTTGTACGATGAAATGGGTGCCCTGTTCCTCCAAAGTTAATGACTTTCTCAAGCATTTGGCTTTCTTGCCATACGCTTAGCACCATTATTTCTAGGCCAATCAATAGGCACAATTCCAAGATTAAGAGCAATTTGGATCATTATTCTCCTTTCATCACATATTCATTATTTTCTGTTTGAATAAGACCTGTAATCAGTGTTATTTACCAATCTTTACAGTGAAACTTTAAACCACTGATTGTTCCTGTCTTTGCAGGTATTAAATGCCATTTCAAATATCCTTTCAATAATTTTGTAATAGCTAATGAAGTCCATTTTTCCAGATTTTTCAGTCCGCTGAAGGAGCATTGAACCCCCCAGGAGTCTTTAAAAAGTATGTGTTGTTTAATTGGTGGCAGCTGTTCCTTAGAAAGTTACCCAAGTATATAAAAGTGTTTTTTTCCCCTGTTTAATAGCTTCGTTTTTTTTTTTTTTTTTATCATGGTTTAAGTTATCCTTGAAATATATATGGAATACATATGAAGGTCCCCTGAAGTTTTTTGATATTGAAATTTTTCAGATACTATTAATTCCAACATATGCAAGACATTATAAGACAGTACCCTTTAATTTTGGATTTAATTACTAAAACTTAAATAAGTATATTCTCTTGGTACCCTGGATAGATTTCTTCAAGGCAAGTTAGTAGTTTATTGTGGTTAATTCTAAAACGTGTACATTCTGTGTTACTTGAATGCAACATTTTTCCTGCCTTGTCCTTGAATTCTTTCCAAAAATCATTAAGCATTGGATACATACAGCAATAGCAGATTTGCTTAAATGTCACTATTAATCCAGTTTATAACCTCCAACATTTTGTATGAAGAATTTTGGAAAGAAAGCCTCACATAGACATCTAATGTCCAGAATAAGCAGAGCCAAATATAATGATTTTACAGTTGAAGGATAGCCAAGATGCACATTTTCTGAGTGTGGTTTTACTGAGAGGCTGTGTGCAGATGAAATATGGCTTTTAAGAACATAATCTTCATGGAAAAGGTCTTTCTTGTCATAGCACTGGGCTGACTTTCAAGCCAAGGTCAAAGTACTTGCTGCAGGCCTATTTTTAGGTTTTCCATTTCTCAACAGGACGTTCTCGGTTTTGAGTTAGTGCAGCACAGACTGCACAGTGCTGGCGAGGAGGAGGGTGGCCTGGTCCCTGCGGCTTCCCAAGGCTTCTGTCCCTGCTTCGTGCATCTCCCAGGTCCTGGGTGGACTGGCTCTCTCCAGCTGGGCGCCCCGCCTGGCCCCCTGGCCCCACCAATCGGTGTCCTCTCTGAGAAGGCAAAGGCACACTGGGGCTCTCCTGCTTTTGTCTCTTGGATTTTTCTGAGAGTGGAAACGTTACGTAATCCTTATTAACCAAGAGCTGTCTAGATCGTCAAACTGTAAACCTGCAGGGAATGGAAGTAGTGAGGTCACCTGATTTCACCAAGACGGAGGTGGAAGGAGGCCGGGACACAAGAGCATGTTGCTAGAGGGTGTCAAATGCCATTCATTTGTTTCTGAAATTGAATACAAGGGCCTGGAAGTCTGTAACAAAAAAACAGATCAATGCATTTCCATTTTCTAGTATGGTTTTCTTTTTTTATTTACTTTATTTTATTTTATTTTTAAAGATAGTTTTAATTAATTAATTAATTAATTAATTTATTTATTTATGAATGAGAGACAGAGAGAGAGAGAGAGAGAGAGAGAGGCAGAGACACAGGCAAAGGGAGAAGCAGGCTCCATGCAGGGAGCAGGATGTGGTACTCGATCCCGGGTCTCCAGGATCAGGCCCTGGGCTGAAGGCAGCGCTGAACCACTGAGCCACCGGGGCTGCCTGTCTAGTATGGTTTTCACTGAAAGAGTCTGGGGAAGGAAGCTGAATGGACAGGGAAAAGAGCAGTGAGCCACCTGGATGGCCACAGAATCTCTGAAAGGAAGACGTCTGATGGAGTGATCATGTATTTTCTCCCACAAAAGGAATCAGTAGGTTGTGTCTTAAGGAGCACTTCCTAAATTTGTTACAAGCAGCGCTTTGATTTTACAGAAAGTTTAGAAGTGTGTGCATTCACAAAACATTTTCTTTCTTCTCTTTTAGTGAGGGAAGATTGAAATGTTCCATTCTGGATGTTGGAGACTATTGCTTCCCCTCTCCGGCCCCATAAAATTTTACTTTCATTGCGTAACAGCCCCATCTTGTGGTTATTTGCAAACTTTCCATTAAATACATGTTGCATTTTCACAGTTACGGGCATAAGTGGGATCCACTCTTTTAATTTGCCCCCTAGGCTGGATGACATTAAGCAGGAACGAGGAAGGAGCGCACATCGATTCAGTTAGAAGCCCACAGACCGGAGAGAGCACATAGTCAGCTTCAGTGAATGGGGGTTGAGTTGCTGTCGGGTGAAGGGACAGTAGTGCTGAGAGCCAAGAGGAAATGCGATGATGTCCCTGGGGGGAGGCACCATCAGCTGCCTCCTTATCTTGCCAAATTGTTTGACCTAGTACCTACCAGCTTCCCTCACCCCAGGGGGCTCGCTTCTCCGCCTCAGTATCCCTGCCACCTAACCCGAGCCTTGCAAAGCCCGGCGCTGCCCTTGGGGAGGACTCAGGTTTGGGTTTGGGTGGTGGAAGCACAGCGAGATCTAGCTTCTGAAGAGCTGGAAGGGAATGGCTCATGTAACCAAACAGCCAGAGGAACAGAGGAAGCGGCCAACTAGGGAGATCTGAAACCGGGATTTGAACGCCAGCAGGACTCTTTCTCCAGCTTGTGTATCTGAATATCTCTGCTTATTGCTCCATTTTCTTTTTTTTTATTTTTTATTTTTATTTTTTATTTTTTTATTTATTTATGGTAGTCACACAGAGAGAGAGAGAGAGAGAGAGGCAGAGACATAGGCAGAGGGAGAAGCAGGCTCCATGCACTGGGAGCCCGACGTGGGATTCGATCCCGGGTCTCCAGGATCGCGCCCTGGGCCAAAGGCAGGCACTAAACCGCTGCTCCACCCAGGGATCCCTATTGCTCCATTTTCTACTCTGCTTCTTAGGTGGCTCATCGCAGCTTCCAGGCCCAGATCTTCACAGCTCCCTAAACGGAGGGAAGAGGGGCCCCTGGGGGCTCAGTGGTCAAGCAAGTGCCTTTGGCTCAGGCCACATGGGGTCCTGGGGTCCTGGGTTCAAGTCTGGCAGCAGGCTCCCTGCGGGGAGGCAGCTTCTCCCTCTGCCTGTGTGTCTCTGCCTCTCTCTCTGGGTCTCCCATGAATAAAGAAATAAAATCTTAAAAAAATTAAATATAATGGAGGGAGGAAGCTCTTTTTTCCCAGAGAGTTTTGGAAAAAGCCAGGGAAGAAGCCTGACCTGGGGAAGAATAGGACCACACTTTGGTCAATTGCAATGGCCCAGTGAGATACACCGACTGATCTGCTAAGCTCGGGTAATTGGCCACGGCTCAGCCGATCACTGTGGAGAGGATGTAGGGTCCTGGGAAATGATGGAACACCGAACTGGAGGGGGGAGGGGAGGGGCAGTTTCTCTAAAGAAGGAGGGGAGCAGGTAGCTCAACACCCTTACCTGCAGCAGATTCTCTCCTGCCCTGTTCTGTCTCTATCATGTCACCCAATAACTATTTGCTCAATGAATGACAGATTCACTACATGAGTAGAAGACTGCAGGGTAGGCATTAAGTGGTACTGGGGCAGGGTGACAGGCGTGTTGGCTATTTTCTGGAACTGTAGAAACCACACATTTTCTTCCTTATTAAGCCTTGCAGCCTTTCCCCATTGTTGGCTTTGGTCATGTATGTGCTTTCTTCGTCAGAGCTTAAACCCAGAATCCTGGCTTTTTTCTCTACTGGATTCAGTGAATACCTTCTTTATCCTTTGCATGTTTTGTCCTTAGTTCTGACGTTGGGGTCACCTTCACTTTCCTGAGCATTCCTTGCCACATAGAATAATAATAAAAAAAAACAATAAAAAATAAAATAAAATGGCAGAAGGAAGTTTCATAACAAATTGTTTTCCCTTTTAAGATATTTAAAGATGTGCCCAATCAAAAGGAGCTTTCCCCCCCATGATAATGCTTTGGTTTTATTTAAATACTGAAACAAGTTTGGTTGCTAAAATAACTTAAGTTTACTTTCGCTTTTTCTGTAACATTTTGTTTTGGTCATTTTTTGGGGGGTCTTTATAATATTTTATTGTATTTTTTTTCCATGACTGTGTAACTATTACCTTGTTCTTGGAATTTTAGTTATTAGCAATTTTTATTATTATTAATAACATTGTGATGAATTCCCTCGAGATCTTTAACCATGTGTTTGATTTTCCTTAGAGTTTCCTAAAAATGGGATTGTTAAAGTATATAAATATTTTTATTAAAAATGTATTTCATTTTTCCTTTGTTATAGCAGGTTTGAAAAATGCTAAAGATACATGCGAGAAAATACATATAATTCTTAATAAACTCATTACTCAGAGATAGCAACTATTATAATTTTATTGGATATTTATTTCATGTATACATTTACTTTAAATAAGAGTAATTATAAAGATACTTTATTTTTTTAAAAGATTTTATTTATTTATTTGAGAGAGAGAGAGAGAGAGAGAGAGAGGGAGAGAGAGAAGCAGACTCCCTGCTGAGTAGGGAGCCCCTGCAGGGCTGGATCCCAGGATCCTGAGATCGTGACCTGAGCCACCCAGGAGCCCCCAAAGATACTGTAACCACAGGGGCACCCGGGTGGCTCAGCGGTTAAGCGTCTGCCTTCGGCTCAGGGTGTGATCCCGGGATCGAGTCCCTCATCCGGGTCCCTGCGTGGAGCCTGCCTCTCCCTCTATGTCTCTGCCTCTCTCTCTGTGTCTCTTACGAATAAATAAGTAAATAAAATCTTTTTCAAAAAGGTACTTTAGTAATATCTATTCACCCAGCAAGAATTCACATTTTTCACATTATTAATAATTTTTAATGGTCCACTTTTAAGAAAATATTATTTATTTATTTATTCATGAGAGACACAGAGAGAGGGGCCGAGACCCAGGCAGAGGAGGAGCAGGCCCCACGCAGGAGCCCGACGCGGCCTGGATGCCGGGCCCCGGGTCACGCCCTGGGCCCCGCGGCGTCCCTAAGGGCCGGTGACGCCATCCTCTGAGATGGACGGACACTGATCCGTCGGAACGCCCCGTCGGACGCTTGCATTGCTTCCCGTTTGCTCCTTTCACCTTGGGGTAAACCTCGGAGCAGGTGCGCACGCGGCCGCGAGCCGCGGTCCTGGGCGCACGGGCGGGCTCAACGCCTGGGCTCCGGGGGCCCCGCGCCGCGTCCCGGGCTCCGCAGCCGCAGCCGCAGGGAGCGGCGGGCGCCGGGGCGGGAGGGCCCGGGCGGGCTGCGGGGTCGGGGCGGCTCCGCGCCTGCCCTCCTGGGGCGCACCGAGAGCGAGCGTCGCCGCGGCTGCTGGCGCCGCGTGACTTGGCGGCCCCTCGGGACCCGCGTGGGCTGCGGGACACCGGCGCGGGCGCAGGGTCCCGGGGCGGGGGCGCCTGGCGACGGGGAGCGGGCGGCCCCCGCGGGCCTGCAGGGCTCTGCGCACGCGCACACTCGGGGTCCGCCCGCAGCACGTGGCGCGAGGGAGCCCAGGCCGCGGCTCGGTTCTCTGCGGCTTGCGGGGAGCGTCGTGGGGCCGCCGTGCGCTCGGCCTGAGCGCCCCCCCCACCCCCCCAGGCCCCGAGCAGGAGCCGCGGGACGAGCCGCCCACCTGCTGTTCGGAGCTGCCCTGTGTGGCGGGTCCTTCCACTTAGGGAAGCGCGCAGCGCACTTGGCTGCAGCCCCCCCCCCCCCCCACGAGCTCGAGGGGCCCGGGCTGCGGCCCTGAGCCCAGCGCTGACCCGGCCCTGGCCCCGGGGACCCCGCCTCGCCTGGAGCCGGCCCGGGGCTGGGGGGGTGGTCCGCGGTGGCAGCCGGTCTCCCGGACCAGAGGGGAAAGCGGGGCCCAGCAGGGGAAGGCTGGGCCCACCCGCCCCCGTCCTGGGGCCCTGGTGCGCTCTGGGGAATGGGCCTCGGGGCTGCCTGGAGCCGGCGGGGGTCCAGGCTTGCTCGGGGCTTGCTCTGGGAAGCCAGGGGTTCCCTAAGTGTCCCCCCCCCGCCCCCCCGCCGCACTCCATCCCTTCGTCAAAGGACAGTGAATCCGGGCTTTCTTCCCCTTTAATAGCAGAAAAGAAATGTGTCTCTGGTAGTAAACGTTCCCTTTACCGCACAGCTCTATTTCACCAGGGCTGTGGTCACTACATTGTTGCCGTGTGGCACCAAGCCGAGAGACGTGCGCCTCGTAGCATTTGCTCCTGACGGTCCAGTCATCCTCTGTTCTCCAAACCACAAAAGCAGCCCCGTCCAGAAGCAATCGCACCAAGTCCATCCCCAAATGCCCAAACCATTGAGTTTCCGAGGGAAATTTGGTTGCCAATGAGCTGTTGGGTCACCACTTCTTTGGAAAACCATGCTTGTACTCCAAAAGGATCCTAGGCTCTGGGGCCATACAGAGTTTCAGAATGAAACTTGATTTGTAGGAGGCGGAAATCTTGGGCGGGCAACAGGATGGATCATGAGAGCACCTGCCTTCCTATCCTGTAAGGAATCTTCTGGCCATCATTGAATTCCTCTTGGTTATGGTCATTTAAAACAAAATGAAAAAAATTTTTAGATGACTTTTTTTTTTTAATGTTAGTTGAGAAAAGATTTTTAATCAGTCCTTTCCACGAAGACCATCTTTGAGTGTCTCCAGCATACATTGAGCACCTTGGAGGGATCACGTGTTCTCTTAAAGACCTTACCTTGTGCAAAGGTTGATGGGCAACCTATGCTACCAAAACAATTCTTGTGAACCAGATAGTGCTGTGAGTTGTATACCACTGGTGTGTTTCTGCTATTTTATTTTTGAAAATTAAGTTTAATAAACAAATGCTGTAGGTCTAGGTCTGGATGACCCCAGCCCATCCCTTCTTCCTGTGGAATTTGAACTTGAAATTAGCTCAGGCAGCTTTGATGATTGCTAGGCCTCATCTGTAACCCTGGAGGGAGCGCAAGGATTTCTCAATTAATTATGTGCTGAGAAGGACCCCTTCCCTCCTCACCTCACAAGCTGAATCAGGTGGGTGATGGTTCAGGCATAAGTCCAATCCTCTTCAATTTTTCCCTCTGCACGGAAAGGAGAGCCGAAGAAGAATGAGTGACTAGACTTTGTAACTGCTCATTACGGGGCCATTCATTACACTTTTTAGTATGCAGTATGTTAATAAGCCAAGATATTATGGCAGAGGGTCCATAACTAATCTACTGTAATAAATAAGAGTAATGGCCATGGTACCAGTATATTCTATGGATATAATGTGCTGCTGGCAAAGTGTGACATTTTAAATAAACTTTATTCTTGAGGTATTTAAAAAAACATAAAGGCAGTAATGAAATATAGAGCACAACATTAGTTGACACAGCAATTCCTGCCTCCCAAGACCCTGCTAAATAACCAGAGTTTAAATCTTCATCTTGAAATACACAGCTCGTCTATGATTTTAAGTGAGTTGTAAAACTTTTATGGAGTGTGCCCTAACTTTATTTAAAAAATATTCTCCACTTTTATTGTAAAGGTGACCCAGAAGTACCTTGTGAATAATAGAACAACATATTTAAGCGATTAAATTCACCTCTCCAGACAATACCTGAGCCTTTGTGGTACTTCTGTCTCTTCCAGAAGGAAGTGAGAACAGGGAGGAATCTTGAATTAACAGTTTACCCCGAACACACTGATTTTTAACTCCAGAAGGGACAGAGCTGTACCTCAAATGGGCAAACTTCAAACTTCTGCCATCAGGTTGAAATTAGGATTCAAAAGCTAACACCACTTATTGTAGAAAGTCACAGAAAGTCAAATATTTGTATACCTGAGTGTTGAAATCACCAAAAGTTCATACCCCCCACACCTGGTTTTGAGCTGTTGTTTTTGGACTTTCAAAAGCTGGCTTAGGCCTGTGGGATGAGTTCATTCCCATATATGGAGAAGTAATTTTAAGTCCAAAAACTAATTAAGATACTCAAGTGCTTTTTATTTACTGCCAGTTTCATCACTGAGTTGCAATCTCCTAATTACATCAAACTCCTGTACAGTTCTCTGTAAAGAACAAACCGTTCATTTTCTACTTTCTTTGGTTTTTCTTCTTAAGCTTACAGTCTTTGAAGATACTTGCTGTCTATTAAATATATATATTATGTCTGTGGGTATTTATATACATACACACAGAAGGGTCTTGAGCCTAACAGTGTGTGCGGCCTCGTGTGGCTATGGCAATGGCTCACCAAAAATGAGGAAGCGAGGATTCGTCTCTTTATTTCTTCTTTTTTTCACTGAATCACATACAATAACTAGACTGTGTCATAACCAATAAAAAGCACTTAGCAAGTAGTTTCTTTTCTGTGGTGCCACATTGAACATTATTCAAATGACACGGGTTTTAGTCACTGCAAGTTCTGCTTTCTGTAAATTCCATCAAACATCCACTTCAAAAAATATTTGCAGGAAGGCAATTATTACAGAGTCTTGTGAAGACCACTTGGAGTTCATGAACACTGTCTATTGGAGTGTTTATAGAGGGCAGGGAACATGATGGCGCTGGGCCTTTTTTCCTCCATAGGACTCCCCTGTGTGAGCATTCGCTGCCTTTTTATCAGTGCTCGGTGGCACCTCTGTTCTCTCTCTGTCTCCACTTCCAGCCCCAGCTTCGAAGGGAAGAAGTCAAGGAGAGGCGCAGCAAGGCTCAGGTATGGCTGTCGCCCATGTGTCTTTGGGGAACGTGTGCTGCTAAGCCTGGCGGCCTGGAGCGAAGGTGGGCAGTGTGGACACATGTCTTGTATTTCAGGTAAGGTTAGGTAAGCGGTAGGTCTGTACTGGGGAAAGTCTTAGTGGGAGGGAAAAGGTAATCTTTTCCATGTTGCCAATACTCTTCCATTCCTTTTTTTTTTCTTAAGGTTTTTTTAAAAGAATTTATTCATGAGAGACACACACACCGAGAGAGAGAGAGAGAGAGAGAGAGAGAGAGAGAGAGAGAGGAAGAGTCACAGGCAGAGGGAGAAGCAGGCTCCCGCTGGGGAGCCCTATGCAGGACTCAACCCCAGGGCCCTGGGATCATGACCTGAGCCAAAGGCAGACATTCACCCAGGTGCCCCTAGACTGCTCCATTCCTAGCTTACTTGCCAGAGGAGGAAGAGAGTAGAGGAGTGGCAAGAAGTAGAGAAGAGGCCAGCAGGTGGGGTTTATAGGGAGGGAGGCATGAGTGGGGAAGAGCGGAGGAAGCTGGAGGGATGCCAGGAGCTGGTGCTGGGGAAGGGGTCTGGGAGTAGGGTGGGAATGGAGGAGTGGAGGTTGAGGCTCCACTGGGTGGTGGGGAAGGGGAATGCCGGGACGCCTACCTTCCTGAGAGGCTACTTTCCTCTCGCATGGTCCCACCACTGCCCATACTGCTCTGATGTCTCCTGTTACAGCCTGCAAAGTCAAGCCATCATTTTGCTTTTAAAAATTATTGAGGGACCTGTGTGGATTCTTTCTCAATAATTTTTGTATCCTCCAAAGTGGAAGGAAATCAAATCCTCTAAAGCACACACGAGTTTTGTCTTACAAACAAAATGTGTATTTCATTTTACAAATATCTTGGTGGCTTTCAATTTATGTGTACACCAGGATAACTATTTTGAAAATCATTTCAAAGGGCCAGTATTCAGGAGCTTTTAGGTGTGATGGATCTGTCTCCTGAAGGTGGTTACACGAATGTTAAAATTCGTGGAACTATATGCCAAAAAAAAAAAAATCAATGATTTAAAAAGTAAAATAAAATACAGTATTTTACTGCCCCAAGAAAAGCCCAGCTCCATTGTAAGATCCAAGGTCTCTGTCTTTTTGTCTTTCTTTCCGTAATTAGCCTAAAGGCTAATGTGGCTGTTGAGAAGAGACTAGATTAACTCTAAAGGTCTAGACTCGCTCTCTACAAACATTAATGCATCCAATTAAACAACACTTACCAGACACTTGCTGTGGAATTCCCAAAAGGCCACTCTCCTGGAGGGGTGGGTGTTTTGTTTTCCCCCTCAGATGTTCAGCTAGAGCAAAGTTCAGGAAATCTGTGCTCTCCTTCTGACTTGACATCACACTTTTCTTGAACTTCACTGGTCCTCCTCTGCAGAATGGGCTTGATTCCTTTCCTCTCCTTAGAAAGGTTGGTATGAGGAAGTGGAGTCCTGGGAGTGAGCTGTGTGAATTGCGCTGTGCAACACAAGTGTGGGCTTTCTTAGGACCAGCTCCATGTACACTCACGTCCAAAGACCAGACAGCAGGGCTGAGGTAGCATCTCTGTTCTTTTGCTGAAAAGGAGAAACAGAAAAGGGTTTGGTTTTCCCTGTGCCCCAGGATACTGTAAGTGTCCTCCGGAGCATGTGCTAGATGGCACCCCCGATGCCCTGATGTTCTAGGAAGAAGGGAGGATGCAGCAGGGAATAATGTCCAGAGAGCTAGAGAAGCCCACTGGGGCAGCGACGAAAAAGACTCCAGGCACAGAGCTGAGGTTCAGATGGCACGCTCCTGAACTGTCTGCGTATAATTGGCATCCATTCCGATTGGTCAGTGGCCACACTCCACTGATGGTCGCTGATGTTGAACATAACCACCGCTGGGCAGGGACCACTGAGGCAGCATAAACAAGTGGGGCAGCTTACTGTAAGAATTTCAAGGCCCTCTTGGTTCAATTTTTCCCCCCAGCTTTTCAAAGAACATGAATACAGGGAAATATTTCATGACAGTGGGAAAAGCATTTCAGTGCAGCAGAAATTGGAAGTGAATGCATGGATGCGTGGCCGCAGAGCGACTGAAGACTGATGATAACTGTGGCCAATTATGTGTAAAAAGGACAGCTGCTAGCTGGCTATAGACTAGGGGTTCTTAACCTTTACAGGGCCATCAGCCCCTTTGGCAGTCTGGGGAAATCTCTAGATCCCTTCTCAAGATGAGGTTTTTAAATGAAATAATATATGTAAGATTATAAAGGATACTATTATTTCAAAATACAGGGATCTCATCGGTCAAGTTTTTAAAAGCAATTGTACCCGTGTAGAAATATGGGCGGTGTGGTGCCAAATATTTTGATGTTTTAAGAGAAGCCGAGTGCCAAATTTTTAAATGAAGCTTTCTGAGTTTTAAGTGTCAACATGACATTCTTCAAACATTAAGCCAGTCTACCTCAGCAACATGTCTGGGTTGGGTTGGCTGCTGGCCACCATTTCGAAACCTCTGTGTTAGATGTTGTAGGAGACTCTGCACAAAAGGAATGGTGACAATAACACATGATGTCAACAGGTAAGAGTGGGAACAGTATCATAGCCAAACCAAGGAAAGCCTAACACTTAGCCATTGGTCCGATGGAAGAGTACAAAATATGGCAGAAAAGATGTATGTATCCCATGTGCTTGGATTCAAGTTCATAACAAGGTTAGTCATTATTTTTCTTCCTTTGTGATTTTAATTTTAGCATCCCACCTTCCACTGCGATTTCCCACTGAGATACTTAGATTTTGTTGTAAGTTTGGATTTGGAATTTAAGGTTTTTAATTTGCTTTCATCACTTCTTTCCACTGTTAGAAAATGGATTCTTTTTTCTTTTTTTTTTTTCTTTTTTTTTTTACCCTGATAGGAAAGAGGGGAGAGCTAGTCGGATGCTGTCAGTATAGAAAGGTAATACAGGAGTAGACACCAAAGGAAAAACAGAGAGGAAGGTTGTTATTTCAATGAGAATTTCTTACAATAATAATATCTAGAAAGGATTTTTGCTTGGTTGGAACTTAACTGAAATTAGGTAAGATCAGATAATTATATTTTAATATAATTAGAAAATACATTGATCTCTCAAAAGAGTTATGGAACCCATATATATTTACTTATAAATGGGTCCCCACATTCCAATAAATGGAAGCCATACCATGAGGCCAGGGAGTTATTTTTTCAAATGAAGTCAAGGTAGTATATAGGAATGACCTTTCCCAAATCAGTGGCTTCTAAATTTTTTGACTACCCCATGTAGAAGAGAAGTATATTTTATATCATTGTATGTGTGTGATTATATATATGTATACACATACAAATATTTATATAAAACAAAAGCTCCATAAAACAGTACTTGCTCTTGCCAAGAGATGTGTTTTCTAATTCTGTTCCGCTCTATTTCATTTTAAAATGTTGGTCTGCGGCATCCCGGGTGGCTCAGCGGTTTAGCGCCGCCTTCAGCCCAGGGCGTGATCCTGGAGACCCGGGATCGAGTCCCATGTCAGGCTCCCGGCATGGAGCCTGCTTCTCCCTCTGCCTGTGTCTTTGCCTCTCTCTCTCTCTCTCTCTCTGTCTCTCATGAATAAATAAATAAAATCTTTTAAAAAAATGTTGGTCTGAATCCACTAATTGATTTCAAAACCTTCTAATGGCCTGTGACTTGCACTTTGATAAGCAGTGTTAGCATAAGTCACCATGTTTCTTCCATCCTCCGGGGTCCATCGGGTCTGGATCCGGTCCTTCTTTCTTCATCCAGGCTTGTTGAAGATTAGGTGTGTGGCTTCTGTATAATAATCCATTTCCATCTTCTTAATTCTTTAATTTACTCATTTTTTCATTTTTAGTTTCATTTATTCGATAACATATTTCTTGAATATTCACTATGTGGTAGACACAGGTCTTACATACAGGGCACCAGGAGTGTAAATTGATTATAATGTCATGTATTAAGAACTGAGCCAGGTAGTGTATGCACAGGTAGTGATGGAATCGCGGAGAAGTGGCACCTGCTGGTGGTGAGTTTGAAAGGATAAGGATGGGCTGGATAAGGTCTGACTAGACAGTCGCTTGCAGGCATCTGAGTGCCCTCTAAAATAAGCTCCCTGGTAGGAAGTGAGTCCATACACCTGAGGCCGGGGCATAGGCGTTGGCATGGGTAGGGAGTCTGGGATGACAGGGTGAGCTGAAGTCTTTGGCTTATAGCAGGGGGAGGGGAGAGGAAGTGATGAGATAATGGGGTTTTGGGAAAGTTTGGAGGTCTCTCGGCCTGGTGCTAAGTTTTTCTCCCACAAAGAGGTGACATTGCAAAAGTGTGTTATTTTCATGTTGACAGAAGGATCTCGTCTTTCACCATGATACTCCCAGAGAATGGATTCCTGCAAACTAGTAAAACCTAGTCCTGAGCTTGGAATGAACAAGAACTCTCAAGATCACTCCTCATGAAGAGCCCCTTCTTCCTCTGAAAGTTCAAAATGACAAGAGATTCAGTTAGAGCTGGAAGAAAATTCAGTAATGGTCCTCCAACCACTCCCATTTTGTAGAGGACAACTGAACCCAAAGACCCACCCACGTCCACAGAACTAGTCAGTAGGAGAGTCAGGCCCGGAAGCCGGTCTTCTGCGACATGCCCCAGCCTGGGCCCCGTAACTACCTGACGAGGAGCTTCTGGAGGGTTGGCCCCAAGGAGCAGGGCAGCCTCTCCTTTGCCTCCTTGCCTTTTGCTGCTTCCTGTGCAAGCCCAGGGAGGCACCTGCACAAGTGGGCCACTCTTTTGGTAGATGACAGCTTCTTGTTTAGAGGGTCAGCTGCCGTCACAGCTCACTGCAGTCTTTATGGCGTCTTTTTTGTTCCAGCAGCAAACATTCTGGCCGGCAGGAACTTTGGAAACTTACTGCATCGGTGTCTTGAGCTCTGTTCAGCTCCAAATTCCCTCTGTCCCAGCGCCTGAGGGAAACTCCTCAGGGTCAAACCCAGTTTATTTGGGAGGCCTCTGTCTAATTTCTTCTTTGCGTAGACAAAAATGCAGCATTAACAATTTAGTGTGTGCAAAAGTCACCTAGTGAACTTGTTAAAAATGCTAATCCCACAATCTGTCCCCAGACATTCCAGGTCTTAGGTCGTGCTGTACGTGAGCCTTTTAAATATCTTCTTCAGGATGGGGATACACGAATCCCCGTAGGGCACATTTAGAAAAAAAAATACCAGAGGACAAGCATAGAGGATTAGAAGAAAATGGAGAGCTGGGCTCCCCTGAAGTTATTTCCTCTCTTGGCTGAGGTGAAGTTAGAAGACCAAAAAGGCCTCCTTCAACGAAACCACTGAGGCCACTTAGATTAGCCTCCTTTCCCCAAACTGCCAAGAAATCTACACAAATTGGCCCACAAAGAAGCAGGCTTGGGACGTGAGCTGCCCAGGGAAAGGGGACAGTAGGCGCCCTTCGCTGTGGGGGGCGGTGGGCCCCAAGCCCAGGACAGAGCGGCGCCGGCTGGTCACAGGTCCCACAGTGGCCACAAGGTGGCGATCTTCTGCATCCATTTGAAAACGCTCTGTGCGTTCTCCTCAGGTTTAGCTTATTTTCAGTATTAAATACATCATTAGTTTCAGAAGGACGCATTAATTTTAAAAGGATGCAAGGAGAAACGGTTTAACAGGCAAGCCTTCAAACTCGCATTTCAATCAAATACTGACATACTCTAGATGGAAGAATTTAGTCAGATTTCCACATCAAACCCCAGAAAGTTGATAAAAATCTGTTTGAGAAAAGGCTGTAGTCTTTGCAAAATGAAAAATGTCACTCAAAGAAAGTGTCTTAAAAGCTTTCTGAGAAGTTGGGTTTTTTTTTTTTTTTTTTTGAGAACTAGCAGGTCATTAAGAAATAAAAAAAGCATCATGTGGTAAAACTTCCTTTATCTTGGTCTGCAGTCAGGATCAGAAAAGAGAGAGAGAGAGAGAGAGAGAAGCTCTGGATAAACATAGTACCAGGGCAGTTCTGAACAAAAGTGACAGCAGAGCTGTGGCTTGGCTGGTGCAGACCTGAGTTTCTCCCAGTGACACCCCCACCCCCCACCCAGGCCTCCTGGGAGGTGCAGCTGCAGGTGAGGAAGCCAGTGGGCCGAGAGCAGAGAGACGCTGTGAGGCACCACAGCACAACTCCAAGCCCACAGCGCGGCCTCAGACTACTGGAAGGGCGAGGCATCAGCAAGGTTGCACGCTGGGCCTGGGAGCTCAGGCACAGAGAGGCCTGGGGTTGGGTTTACAGTGAGAGCAAGACCACATTCCTCAGGGATAGGCCGAAAAAGATGGCAAAGGCCTCAGAGCCACTGGAGCATGCAGGGGACAGGGTGGCTGGTCACCTCGTGGGCTTTGGGCCATAGGTATCCGTGTCTGTGCACACTTAGCAGGGAGCAGCCCTTGGCCGCAGCCTCACAATGAGGATGTCCCTGACACATTTGAATGTCGGAACAATGTGTCTAGGAGGTTAGGCAGGAGGAGAGCGTGAAGGGATAAAAACTCACTTTTCAAGGGCACATGGGAAAGGTGGCCTCACAACCTATCCTCTCATTTTAGCTTCTCCTGGAAGAAGAAACCCTGGAAGGCAAGAGGACATCACTGCCGGAGGTACAAAGGGCTGCCAGGACTACAGGGTGGCAAGGAGATAGACAGGCCTCCGTAGATGGGCCTTCCTTGCTCTCACTTTTCCTCATGTTTTCCCATTGCGCTCATGGTCAGGTTAGGACATGGTTGGAAGGGGAAAACTCTCATGAAGAGGAAAGGCTGAAGGGACCGTTTTCCTAGGAATTTGGAGAGTGCAAGAGAGATGCCTGAGAGGTTGCCTTTTTCTCTTTTCTTTACAACGTGGGGCTGGGGCAAAGGCCTTGAGGTCCTGGTTGTTTTAAGGGACAGCCATCCTTTGGTTATCCTCTGTTCAGGCCCACTCACCGCAGGGAAAATCAGCGAGAGCTTTGGCAGAGAGGTTAGACATTCTCTGCAGATCTAGTGTGTCTGCAGGACAGTGTCCCATGAGAACCTTCCCTTTGCTGCTAGGCAGCTGATGGAGAGGCTTCTAGAGCTGAGGAGAGGGATATTTAAGAGACATTCCCTCGGTAAGACCGTTTCCCCACTGCATTATCTGTGGATCTAGGGAGATGGGCCTCTCGAAGCTGGGCCCATGGAAAGAGCTCAAATCTTGCCGTCATGAGACCTTGGGCCACGAGTAATGTCAAATACTGTAGGTGATTTAAGGATAAGCAGTTTTATTTAATGACCCTCGAAATGAAAACCATATCCCCTAGCCAGTGTGATAAATGCCTTACCTTTGGGGTACACGACTCACTGACCTGGGCTGATTTACTTACACTCGGGCAATCAGCTCGTAGAGGCAGGAATGGAGAAACATGGAAGTTGGTTTTAAGAAGTAAGGTTTTGAGTTTTTGTTTGTTGGGGTTTTCCTTGGATGGCAGATTTCATGTTTGGAGATGACGTTTCTGATCTACAATGAGGAGGGATGGTGCTTAGAGCTTATTTTCTGAGGAATGGGAATGGATTTGCATAGATTTGTCCTCTTCAGTCTCTGCATAACTGCATAATCGTGCAGGCAGTCAGCTTGACCCAAAGAAAGGGAGGAGAGCTCGCGGGCTGGCACAGGGGTTGGACTCCTGATGTGGGTCTCCTGGGCCTAGAGCTTAGGGCTGCTCCTCTACCTGCTTCTACCCCCCTCATTACACGTGACACCCTCACCTGCAAGATGGTCACCTGGACATGAATTTTGCCTTCATCAAGACATCTTTGTAAGTATGAACAGTTACATCATAAAATAAGAAATAAAGACAAGTTCCCTCTAAATATTTAGAAATATTAAACTAATAAACTAAATGCATTGTTCTCAGATCAAAGCAGCTGTTTCTAACTAATTGAGAGAGTTTCTTGTAATTAGATTTCTTTTAAAGATTTGCTTAAAAAAATAATGTTTCCTTTAGAAGCAGATGCTGTGTTGACTGGTAGTCAAATTACCAGAATCTTAGACATTTTAATATCACTTTAGATAATTAGCTGCGTTGCATTAATTTCCAACTACTGTGCCTTTGAGTTCTGTCTGGCAGCCATGTGGGTATTAGTCTCACAGGAAACTTGCTGAATGGCCAAAATGTTGGATGCCTTGGCAAGGCCGCAGAATTACAATATATAGTGTGCTCCTTGCTGTAAGTGGAGTAGTGTGTAATTTATTGTCCAAACTTTAGAGAATAAAATGAGGCACAATTAATAATCACTCCAGGAAAACAGATATAAACTGGGATTTCCTTGCCTATAAGGCAAGGTTTTTCCTTCAAAGTTATTTCACAGAAAGATGGAAGGTACAGCTATAATTATAAATGTTATTCAGGTTCTCATGAAGTTATTCATATTTCAGGTCAAGCTCCCTTTTTTGTTGTTGTGAACTGGAAAATACTCTTTAGGCAAGACATCCTGAAATGATTCCACCACTGTTAGTTTTGCATTTCTGTAGGGATCAACTAATGGAAATCAGGTTTAAAAAGGAGGGATAGAAATTTGACACAGATTTACTAATTATTCCTGCTGGATTTTGCAAACAGTTCTAAAAGCAAAACGGTAAAATGGGTGGGCTGTCAACCTATAGGGTAAATGGAAATTCCTATTGTTATGAAAATGTATGGGTTAGAAGAAATTTTTCAGCAACACCATCAAGCATGATTTTTAAAAGTACTATATGTCAAACAACTGAAGCGTGATGATATGTGCTCTGGATGACTCCGCAAAAGATAAAAAAAATTGGCCATTGTGATGAAGGACACAATGAAAACAGAAAATGTGTATGGAGACTGAATGTATAAGAGTGGGCAAAATGCTAAATGAAGCATTATTTTATGTAATACCTGATATTTAATATCAGTATATAGTTTATTTAACAAATTAAATATTATGATTAGACACTTGAGTATTTTATTCATATCCCCAAAAGTTTATGTATGCAAATTGGCCAAAAACTTCCCTTTGGATTTTCTTAGGGGAATCACTTTATATTTGGAGTCAGCTTACATCCAGGCATATGTTGTAATCACCACGTGGGTTTCTGTTCTGTGTAGGTTTGTAGCAACAGGCTCTTGAAATTTAAGAGGGGGTGGATAAGGGAGGGGTCCCCCTGACTTCCTGACTGGGCAGAAAATTCATCAGGACTCCAGGTGATAGAGCAAAACATTGAGTTTGTGAGCTTTGTCTTTTTTAATCCTAAATCCAGTTGCTGTCTTTCAAAATACCACCATGCAGGGGGTAGGGGATTATGAATATGAGCAGGTCCTAAGATTAGTAGGTGACCAGCAGGGTCTCTGCAAGCTAAGTCTCTCAAGGCTACACTGAATGGCTCAGGGGCAGTTCCTTTCAATCACATGCTCTAAGAAGCCTCAGCCATGGACCCTTGGGTCCCTAACTTAGTTTGGTGTTAAGTACGTTTATCAAAGACCAGCCACTGTATGGCTCTGGAAAGAAGAGTGTGTTGTCCTGGTCTCTTCAGGCCTCCTGGGAGCTTAGAGTCTAGCTGGGGACAGGGGGGTGATAAGATGCACTCTTGGGATAACCAGCTCTGCAACTTCAGGCAAATCCCTTAAACCTCCTGATGGAGTTAGAGGAGTTTTCTTAGAAATGTTAACATCAATGATGTTAACAATGAAATGTTAACAATGAAATGTTAACATCAATGGTATAGAAAATGAACACCTCCGAAATAAAAAGAAACAGGATCAGTGTGGCTGGGGTGATTGGGAAATCCTCTGATGTCTTAGGTCTTCATGATAAAAAGAAATTAGGCTTCCCTTCTCCATTTACTATGGGCTTAGTTCTACAGATCTTGGAGTAGAAGTACACTGAGGGTCAGGGAGGAGAGTTCACTTAGTTAAACCTATACAGATACATAAAAGGCCCTTAAGAACCAGAGAAAATAGTCTAGCCTCCCAAACCCTAACTTAAGGTATTACTCGGTAGAGTGAGTGGCTTGGGGAAAAAGAAATCATGTGATCCTGGTGATGACTCCATTCTCTTGATTGGTCCTCTAAGGGAACTTCAGAGATTTCGAGGTGCTGAGAGCAGGCTTAGGGATGAGAGAGGAGTGTAGAGATGGGGAGCCAGGGTATTGGAGCACCTCCAGGACTGCTAAGGTACTTGGTTGATCTGGCTGTTTTCTAAGGAAGATCTGGAGAGTCAGCCAGCGTCGGTTGGGGAGGCTTGCGGCTCTGATTCTCTTCCTTTTCCAACTTGCTCTAGTTACCTCTGTGGTTGGGAGCACATTGCTGGATAACCAGGTACATGAACTTCTTTGTAGAACTCACACAAACCACAACTATGCCATCAAAAGGCTGTGAGATAAAATTGAGAAGATGGATTCCATGTCTGTTGCAATCCAGGTGGTTCTAATTCCTACACTTTTGGTTTTCTTTAAAATTGGAATCCCTTGGTTGGGTAAAATACTTCCTTGCTTTCTTTAAAAAGAATTTCTTTCTTGTTTTAAGCAAAGATCATTGCAATCTGGTTCTGTTCAAGATCATCATGGTTAACATAAAAAAAAAAATCTCCTTCAGTGGGGTGCCTGGGTGGTCCAGTGGGTTGAGCTTCTGACTCTTGATTTTGGCTCAGGTCGGCTCAGGTCATGACCGTAAGGTCATGGGATTGAGGCCTGCATTGGGCTCCATACTCAGCATGGAGTCTGCTTGAAACTCTCTCCCTCTGCTCTTCTCCCCTCCTCTTTGAAATGAGTAAATAAGTTAAAAACAAAACCCAAAACACCCCAAGCCTCCCTCAAGTGCCTTCTTCCCTTTGTTTTGGGCTCATCACTCAGAATGCACATTTTCAATAGCCAAGTATTGTATTTAGTTCCAGGCAGCACATTTCATGAGGGATATCAGAAACCAGAAAGTTCCCAGGAGAGAGGGATACTTTAGGATCTGGAAACTATGACAAATGAAGACCAGAAAAGAGAACTGAGGATCTCGTCTGGAGAAACAAATCTCAACCTAAAAATTGAGAGCTGGTGCTGCCCGTTAATGCAAAAGTGGGACTAGATATCGCTCATTTTAGCTTTAATAAAACTTGGGGCTAGTCAACTTTGGAATGGGCCAGGATGAAGTCACGAAGTCATGAGAAATGTCCTTGGAAAGATGAAGTAGGCCTCTTTCAGGGGTGCCACATCTGGGACGCCTTGCTGTGTAAGGCTCTGAGTTTAAATCGGGGATACAGGTGATGTATTACAGAGTGCCTACCTTGGCAGTGCCTACTGTCTTCCAGAAGAAATGACGTCTAAATAAAACTATAAGTTAACAGTGTAGGAAGTGCATACCACGGACTAGGGACATACTGACAGATGCAGGACGGCCAGGAATCGGCAGACGCAGAGGGCTTCATTAGGAGGTGGGATATAGGATGGTTGTGAAATGTGGCTGAGATTCAGATAAGTGCTTGGGGAGGTTCTAGGGGTGCAGCTGGGGCTCCAGGAAGACTGTAAACAAAGGGCTGGGCTGGAACCCTGAGGATGCCTAGAACCAGGAGGAGGGTCTGTGAGGGGAGGACTCATAGGGATCGGAGATAGCTGGAAAGGCCACGTTCTGGAAATCCTTGAACTCTAGGTTGTTGGAGTAAATTCTCTGCTGGTACCTGAGTTGCTGAATAGCGATGTCTTTCATACTTGACAGGCAGTGTTGGCCTCTTTGTGAAGCACCTCGAGAGAAGACAAATGTTAGGGTAGAAAGCAACTACTAGCATGGCGTTTTCCTGACCTCTTTCATCAGTGGAGTCTCTAGCCTTAACAGGCTTTTAAGGGAAATAGTACATTCTTTCGGCATTTGCCCGTATTAGCCTGCCCACCCCTAAACCCTCAGAGCCCTCTGTATAATTACCCCCAGGAGGCCAGAGGTCATTTAGAATGGCAAGTGTAGGCAACACCCAGCTATTAGAACTCAAATTTCAGAGCTCTCCCTAAATTCTGGCCTGAAGCCTTTTGGAGATGGCAGGGGGCCCCAAAGGTGGGGAGCCTTTGAGGTTGGTATTTCCTGCCTGCAATGAAGGCGTGTGGTTTCTGAGGTTGGCATGGGTAGGCTGTGTTACTGTAGGGAGGGGTGCGGGTCCACTTCAGGGAGGCTCTGTCTCCTAAGCACTGGCTGCAGCCCTACTCTTGGCCCCTCTACTTCCTCAGAGGCACATATTTGTCTGTTCTCCCTTTTCCTGCATTTATTTAGCTACACTCCTAGGAAGTGTAGGAAGCTCAGAGGAGACTCAGGGCTGCTCCTGTGACCTGCTACCCCAGATGGGAGGGGTGTTCCAGACAGGGAGTGCTAAAGGGCAGCTGTTCCAGAACGGTTCTTCCAGTGAGTCTACAGGAAGCCATCCAGCTAGCCAGTGCTTCTCTGGTTTCCTGAGACAAGGAGAAGCTGGGAGGTGGGCAACACAGTCGTTGGTCTGCATGTGGGGCCTTTGCTTGGCAATAACCACCTTTCTCTGTATAAGAGCTGCCCCACTTGTTCTCATGGAGGGGCCCCAGAAGCCCCTCAGCAGCTTTGGCATTAGGCTATCCGAGGTTTAAAAAATGCTACCATCAGGATGGATTCACTGGATTTTAGAATAATTCTCACTCCGGGGTTCTCTTTAAAAATGTAATTTCACCAGATACAATAAAATTAGTCTATTGGGTCACTCCTCCCTAGTAAGAGGAGTGCATTGCCCTGGAGGCATTAGGAGTTGGAGAAGGCAGCCAAAGGCAGCTAAATATTTCGAATGGAGAGAACAGATAATACCAAGGGCCCTTTTACTTCCTTTAGGATTTGCCATGGGCCAACACAGACCCAGTTGAGCAGCATCTCTTGGCTCTGGGTAAGCTTCTCAGAGCCCAGGGTAAGGCTCTATACTCTAAAATGGATGCTTCTGAAGCCCTGTTTTATGTTCACTTTTCCCAGCAGCAAAGCACACGGGAACCCAGAGCTTAACCGTGATCTCTAATTCCACCCTTTCACCCCCGACCTGCTCTGTCTGGTGTCCTTGCGTTCATTTTCACCATCAGGGTCTTGTCTTTGAAGTTGGCTGGAGAGTCTTAAGTCTGTTTTTGGTGGGAAGGGGGCTCGTTTTCACTGAGCAGACCCAGCACTCATGAGGGCGTGGCAAGCTCTCCATTCCTACTCCAGGCCAGAAGCCAATGACCTGGGACCATCGCATGCACAGCAAAAAAACTTCTGCTCAAATGCTTTCCAGAGAGAACCGTCCAGCAGGTGTCAGTAAGTTCTAAGATGTGCAGTGAGCCTGGCTTGACGATCAAGTGTGCTCTTTTCCAAATCGGCTTAGCTTTCAAGGACTTCATAGGGGGATGGGACCCACCAAAGGGCCACGAGTAGTGGAGTTCCCAAACAGGAGAGCGAGGAGGGGAAATAGAAATGCCTTTCCTCACAGAGAAGAACTGAGATTTGTCGTGCGGCTGAGGATTCTAGAAGTCTGGCTGTGGAGCCCAGGCTGAGAAATGCATGCTGATTGACGAGGAAGAGATCCCAAGGCCCAGACAGCAGTTCATGCTGTCTTTTTTCACTGCCCCGGGGCACGTCCAATCTTACCTGGAGGCAGCCTGTTCAAACTAACCTCAGGTTTCTGGTTCTACTTGAATGAGGCCTGACCTGAGGTCATTGTGAAGAGCCCAGGCCCTGTCAGTTGGCCCAGGGGACTCCATTCTACACTAAAATGACCCTCCACCACATAAAATTGTGCACATTGGAAACCCAGGAGCCACTATAGCTTGGATGGGGGCCCTGTTTCTGGCTTAGCATCAGACCAGGCTCCAGGAGACATGAGGCAGAGGTGTGGAAAAGTCTTTACTTCTCCATATCCTCTTTGTTTGATCAGCATTTACTGAAAGACTGCTGTTCTCAGAGTTAGTGCTAGAAACTGTGGAGGATACGGAGAGATGCAATGTCAAGTGCCTGAGTTTAAGGGGATCGGTGTCCTGAAGTGGACTCCGGATTTACAATCATTGTCCATCAACTACTATCCTGTCCTATTGTGCTGGTTCCAATTAGAGGAGCCCCTCCCCCAGCTTATAGAATCTTAATAGAGCGATCAATTAGGCATCATACCCTACTACTACTGGGGTGGGATTGTGACCTAACCTGGATGATCAGTCTACACTGACATAACTACAGGAGGTTCTCTTACAGCTAAAGGAAATGAAACTAATCCATAGATTGACGATATTTGAGCTGTCAAACTGTTTAACACTATATAAAAAACAGCGTGAAGTTTCCCAGAGAAAGGATTGACTGATCCAGAGATGTTCTTGTTTTACATGGGATGTAGTTGTTCAAATATACTGAAATTGGGTTTCCTCCGATAATCAGCGGATATCATCATAAGCTACTGGAACAGGGGATGTCTAGGAAGTTGATTTTCTCACTAAACTTAGATTAATGAGTTCTGAAGGACCAGGATTGTGTCAAATAGTTGGCCAGTAGTTTTTGAGCCCTTGGAGATGCTCTGACATGTGAGTCGGTTGGCCAGAGGGAGAAGGAACCTGAACATGGACCTTGAAGGAAACCAGGCTCAGTTTGAAAAGTAAAAGTGCCCATTTAAAAAAGGCAAAATACCAGCTTTGCTTCTTTATCCTGAGATATTAGATACATCATCATCAGAGAATGGCCAGGAAAAGTGCTTGCTGAGTTTCCTAAGCCATTCTCCAAGATTCATAGTGTCACACATTCTGTTATTAAAGTGATATTTTGTGTTTTACAGTTTTCCCTGTCAAAGTCTAACCTAAAGTCTTTCCACTTGAGCCTGAAAGGAAAGGGGGTGGCAACAAGTCCATTCACTACTGCTCTAGCCCCATGTGCTAAGCAGAGACATCACGTGTTCCTGCCAAGGCCAGGGATGGTCTTATAATTGACCTTAGTACAAAGCTGTCCGCCTTAGCATTCATTATGAATCCATTAGCGTTGGCCTACTGTACACCACACAAGATGAAAGCTGCTTTCCAGCATAAACTGTACCCAGTGATACATGTTTATGTAAAGACCATGAGCAGAAATTTTGCTAGCTCTTATCTGTTCATAAGCTGGTGTAAGGCTCAGAGAAAGACACAACTTCAAAATCAATCAACTATAGATTGTGACAGTGATGCTGTGAATATAAATGTTTATGGAAAGGCAAATGAAGATAAGACCAGTTGCTTCTAAGTACTCGACACGTCAGTTTCCTGTCCCTGTGGGCAGAAGATAAATATTCAATGAATGAGGCAAAGAATGGTGATCAGTTGAAAGGGGTACAAAGTTTCACATTTCCAGATGTGTTTTGCTTCACACTGACAGATCCCAGACAGTCAAGGAGACCCAAGGTCATCTGCATGTGCTTTAAAGAAAAAAGTGACACAGCTTCCAACCAAACACTGGTCAGTCTCAAGCCTGCACTGGGTTGGGAAAGTTTCTGATCTTCAAGCTCATTTTGTTTCCTAAAATCTCAGATTCATTCTCACCTTACAGAGTCAGCCACAGTCTTTAACCTGACATAGAGGAAGGAAATGCAACAATCCCCATAAGGGGGACATATTAGTTTCCTAGAGCTATTATAATAAGGTGCTACAAACTGCGTGGCTTAATGCAATCAATAGAAGTTTAATCTCAGAGTTCTGAAGGCTAGAATTTCAAAATCAAGGTGTCAGCAAGGTTAGTTCCTTCTGAGGGCCTTGAGAGACCATTTATCCACTGCCTTTCTCCCAGCTTCTAGTGACTGGCAATCTCTGGCATCCCTTAACTTGCAGATACATCTCTCTAAACCTCACGTCCATCTTCACATTGGTGTTCATTCTCTGTCTTCATATGACCATCTCCTTATAAAGACACCAGGAATATTGGATTAGGGGCTCTCCCTACTCCAGGGTGACCTACCTCGTCTTAATTATACTTGCAACAACTCTATTTCCAAATAGAGTCACATTATGTGGTACTACAGGTTAGGACTTTGACATATATATGGAGAGAGAGAGAGAGAGAGAGAGAGAGAGAGAGAATTTTATGGGGCATAAGGGGAAACAATCCAACCCATAATAGGGAATGAGGAATTATCTGACCCTGTCAAATAATGAATGTTGCCAAAGCATATATGGTAACATCTTAGATAGTTTTGATTTGTGGTGGCAGGCCCAGGGGGCCTTTGAAACTAGGGGATCCGATAATGTATCCGCAATGGATAGAAGTGTTTGTTTCATTGTCTTTCCATCTCAACTCTGATTAGAATGTCCACTGTCACCTAAAAGAGAAATTTCTATATCCCATCATGAATTTTCAGATCCATCTTATTTTTTGTTTCCCAAATTTGAAGATGTCAGGAACACATCCTTTGGTATTTGTGTCAATAATACAAGCTTTCTGTTTCGGTTCAGGTGGCTTCTCTCCCCAGAGCTTTCTACCTGCCAGATTTTCAATATAGCTTCAATACATGTAGAAACAGAAAAACTATCCCACAGAGGCTAAAGTAATATGAAGCTGATTTGTTAAAAAGTCTGTGTCTATAGGATAAGTGGATCCTCAAATAGTCGATCTCAAAGAACTAGGTCGATAACGCCTCATTATTGAATGAGGACAACCAAAGTAATGCTACTTGGTAGCATGCATTTGCTAGTTGTTTATAACTTCTCACTGGGCAGATGCTGGAATGATATATTTTGTATCATGCAGCAACAGTAGACAGACAGCTAATATTTCTTTTTCTAGTTCAGTTATTCATATCTCAGCACTGCTGTAGAAAGGAGTCATCTCGCTCCTTTTACCGCAGAAAAAGGAGTTCATACTACTCTTCGCCACTGAATTGGAATATCCTGTGGCTAATGCAAAACCACACTAGAAGAGAATTTTTTACTTTCTGCTTTCTGACCTCCCCAAAGAGATCACTGTCAAGTATAGGCATTAAAAACTCTATTGAGGGTTCTTATAAAGATAATAGGGATAAAGAGAGGGCTGTATGTGTCCAACACTTGGACTATATATAACTTTATCCCCGGGGACCAGGTCAGCAGGACTAGTGCATACGTGGTCTATACCATAGGTTCCACTGGGCATCTGTAATTTCCCCTGGGGAGGAAATGCCTTCCCTTGAGAGCCATGGGGTTCTGCATACTGCACTGAGGAGATCTAATCCATTTTGGCTGGTTGCACTGAGATACTCTCTGTTCCCAATTAAATCAATTATCTGGGCAATCTTCATAACTAGCGGCAGAAGACTTGAGCTGTCAGGACTGGCTGTAGCAAAAATATTTGGGCATGTGGGTTAAGCCACAGTTGTTCTGTGGGTGTCTGAGGCTGGGGCAGGGAAGTGGGCTGAGTGCACACTGGGGCCAGCTTTCTCAGTTATTGTTGGGCTCTAACTAAACAGCAGAAAGGGCTTTTGCCTGGAAGTCAGGACGTAGTGTTCTCACTCCATCTCTGGCACATTAAGCGAGCTTCTTCACCTCAGAGTAAACTTACCTTTACATTTACAAAATGAAAGGGTGAAGCCAGACGGTTTTTGTTAGTTTTTACAAAGCAAATGCTGAATATCAGGCACTGTAGTAAGCATTATTTCATTTAACCCTTACAACCAATCTCTTATGAGAAATGAGGCCCAGAGATGATAAGTAACTTGTCCAACGTCACACAGCTAGTAATTTTTGATGATCAGAACACCCCTAAGTTCCTTTCTGACTATAATTTTAATGGCTATTCCTGGAGAAGTCAAGTGGAAGATCCTGTGTCCCAATAAAGACTTAAGTTCACTTAGATTCTTGCTCCTCAAAGTCCATGGACCAATCACATAGGCATCCCCTGCAATTTTTTTGGAAATTTGGAATCTCAGATCCCATTCCAGATTTGTGAATTGGAACTTGCATTTTTAATCAGATAACAAGTTGATTCCTATGCCTATTAAAGCTTGAGGGACACTGATCTAACTAAGGCTGACCAAAGGCCAAATTGAGACCATTCAAGGGATTTCTGTTTCCGGTCGCCTCTGGTAAGCATTGAAGGCTCTATACTAAGGGGCCAAGAGAGGGGTGCTATGTCTTCCTTCCTGCAGCACCAAGCCATCTGCCCCGGGCAAGGATCTGTGTTTCTTCTTGGACTTTGTACCCAAGTCATATACTCCTGACTGTTGGCTTCACTCCCAAAAGGAAGCTTTCCGTAGCCAGAGGAGATCTTTGTATCTTTGGGGGCTGACTGCAGTGGGAAGGCCATCATCAATGGATTAACATATGTTCAAGATGAAATTCTCCAATGTCCTTTTGCAGGCGGGAGAAATTGCTCTTCTCACTTTCCCACTGGCTTCCCTCCTTTATTTAACAATGACTCCACACAAAAGCTTTCTATGGAAAGATAATTGGATTTCTAACTCTATTTGTTCAAAACTCACTTAACATTATAATGGCCCCAGTTATATTGTTTGTATCAACTCATCAGTAGTAAAGTACCAACTTCTGAATAAATATGTAGATTTTTGTACATACATCCAGCATTACTAAAGCAGGAAAGGAAAAGGAAATGAGAAATAGAAATCCATTAATAAAAACAGATACCAGGTACCTTGCTGCACTAGGCTTAAACATGCTGGATAAGTTAGATTTTCAACGTCTGAGTGCTATTTTTATCTTACCTATGTATGCATTTGCTTAGTGTTTAATCACTGTGGAACTTCTGGCAAACGGGTCACTGAAGAAGAGTATAGCCTGCTGTATTCAGCACTGAAGTGCCAATTTACCTCAATCTAAAAAGAATTAAACACACACTTTAACAGTGATTATCCCTCCCTCAGCATGGGGGTGCAACAGAACCTTGGTTTCCTGAATATCCTAGAGGTTTTCCTTTAACATCTTTAGGCCAAAGCAGAATGTATGTGTGTGCGCGCTTGCGTGTATTTCTAGGGCTTTCACTATGTAGTTGGACCAAGATTTTTTTCACCTTTCAAGTACACATAACAAGGCCTTTTTTCCATGTTTTTTCTTCACTGTTCTTTCCCCTGGACAAGGAAGAGGCTACCACTCAATAAATGAAACAAAGGGCAGAGTGTATCATCCGCTAGGCCCAAACCAATGATGTTCATAAGACATCATCCTCCAGAAGAAAGCACGTGGCTGCTCTTACGTGGGGGTCTGGGGAGGCTTGGCGCTCCGACAAGTGGGAGTAGTTGGGGTCGGCCAAGGGGAAGCAGCACTAAAGTGTGGCTGCTGCTGATGGGTTGGGTTTCAGAAGCCTCATTATGGATTCAGAGTTGTCATTAACTAATTGGGAAGGGTTAAAACTGAATCGGGTGGTTACTTCTTGAAGATCAACTAGCCTTCAGTCTTTCCTTGTTGAATTTGGAGTCTAGACACTCTCTATGTTCACCTCCTGTCCCCACCTGCCACCTCAGGCAGCCCGTGTACTCACCGTTGTACGAACTATTAAGGAATATATTTATGAGTCCACTGAATCTTAAAGTGCCATGCCTTGGCACTCTTCCCTAGGGAGAATAGGAAACACACGGCCCATGTGTGCACCCTCCCCTTCCAGGCCTGCTCAAAGCTCATGCCACTCTGCCACAGAGCCCACATTAAGACTTTGACTGCATTCTAGCAGCCTCTACTCATTAAGTGAGATTGCCAACTGAAGGAAGACGATTGCCATCTTTCATGGAGGAAGGCTGTCATCCCTGCTCTTGAACAACTTTGTAAATTTTTTAAAAAAGATTGTATTTATTTATTCATGAGAGACACAGAGAGAGGCAGAGACACAGGCAGAGGGATAAGCAGGATCTGGGTGGGGAGCTCAATGAGGGACTCCATCTCAGGACCCCAGCATCGCACCCTGAGCCAAAGGTAGACACTCAACCACTAGCACCCAGGTGCCCCAACCTTGTAAAATTTAATTATCCTGTGCCTTCTACTTTTCAATAAACCAGCTGAGGAGAGTTCCAGGCAATTTTCCTCAGAAAATGTAATGTGTTATGCAATGCATGGTTGTCCTATAACTGTTAAGGGCAGAGATCCTGAGTGTCACAATGTGGAATAGATCTATTCCTGCCTGAGAGGGCACGGTAGTGCGTCAGATAAGAGCACCAAGACAGATAAACACGTGGATTCTAATTCTAGCTGAAAAGTTTACCAGCTCTGGGACATTGGACAATCTTTTAAACCTCTCTGAGACTTACTTTCCTCTCTTGTAAAATAGGGATAAAGCACATAGAATTCTTGTAAAGATTAGGTGAGAGGAACACATAAGACACTTAGGACGGTACTTGGTAGACTGTAAGTGCTCAAAATGTTGGTGATAGCATAATTTGCTATTTTATCTGTAAAGAAATCCTGGACATGGGAGTCAGAAGGTCTGAATTTGAATTTAGCTAATATTACTAGCCCTGTGGCCAACAGTCACTAAAATTAGAACACTTGCAATGCCTACGTAATTGAAGCTGATGTGTACTAACTTTGTGGCACTGTTCAAATCACCCTTCCAGGGCCTCGACTATCTTCTCTGTACAATGGTGCTAATAACTACTCAGTCTAAGAGATAAGGTGGCTGTCAGTATTAAATGAAATAATATCCATGACTTGATAAAGAACCATGGGTGGCACTCGTTTCTTGAGAATAATCGAGATTATTTAAAGAATAAAGGGGAAATAACTTAAACCAGGAACCAAAATTCCACCATAAATAGTATTTTTAAAGTACTGGTTGAATTTTATTGTTAAAAATGAAATACATAGGGGCACTTGGGTGGCACAGTCGATTGAGTGATCTCTTCTTGGTTTCTGTTCAGGTCGTGATCTCAGAGTCCTGAGATTGAGCCCCATGTTCAGTGTGGAGTCTGCTTAAGATTTTCTCTCCTTCTCCCTCTGCTTCTTCCCTGACATCTCTCTCTCTCTCTCTCCCCCCCCCCAAATAAATAAATCTTTAAAAAATGAAATGTATAAAAATAAGTTAGCTTATATTTTCCAAAATTTTATAGTTGTAATTATTTAGTAATCTTTAGAATTATAAAATGCATCTGATGTTCATTTTATTGGCTTAACTTGACAGACAAAATGTTTAGTCATCTTTTTCTTCACATTTGACTTTTGCTACACACTTATTGAAAGGGTCATTTTTTGCAAAAATATTAAAGGACTTCACTCATTCTCCCAAGGGTCTCTTTTAATTCTGATATTTAAATGACTCTCTTTTGAAGCTCAAATTGTGTCCTCATCCAAGTCAGATGAAAGCCCGCATCGTTTGCAGGATATGCAATTTCACTTTGTTGCAATCAATTTGCATTTGATTTGCATTGTATTATTGACCACATGGGAGTGTCCGACAAAGATCTTGATACCATATGTGAGGGTAGACACCAGCTTAATGGGAAGTTATGATTAAATAGGAACTAATTATAAAAGTGGTCAGTTAATTAGTGAATCTTCTTCTGTCCTGAGAACTTTTGCTTCCTCACCAAATCTTGGCACTGCATAGATGTAGTTAATGAGTCTCCCTGTTCCCATTAAGACTGTATATGATCCATTTCCCAAGAATTTGATTTGGGATCAAATTCTTAAGAATCAGACTGTATTTCAAATGCCCTCAGATGGGAGATTCTATTTTAAGGCATCCTTTGATGTTTCTCAAGTAAAACGAAAAAGCTACCTAATCCCTGACTTAATCTTACTTTTCACAAATCTGAATTTCCAGGAATCACATTTTCTTAGAGCGGAGTGCATCCACATGGCTTCAGCAAGTTGGCGAGGGTGGGGGTGGGGGTGGGGGTGTGGGATAAGTGTTGTTGCCTCAGTTTTCTCTCTGCAGGGAAGGGGCGAGGCCCAAGACCATTTTGAAGTAGGTGCAGGTGGACCAGGTATAGAAATAAATTCCCTACTTGCAAGGAAAGAGTGAACGCCCATGTGGAGCACCTTTCCCCTTCCCGGCTGCCCGACCAGTAGACGACTGGGGAACAGGACATAAGCAGGCCAGGGAAGCATGGCCCCATCTTTCCTCAGCACCTCCTGACCCTGTTACATCCCTTGACGTGTCTGGAAGGAGAAGCGTCCGGTGTTCGTCATGATCATAAAAGCCACCCTTTCCCCCATTTTTAAAAAAAGATTTTATTTATTTATTCATGAGAGACACAGGCAGAGGAAGAAGCAGGCTCCCTGGGGGGGGAGCCTGATGCAGAACTCGATCCCAGGACCCCAGGATCACGACCTGAGCTGAAGGCAGACGCTCAACCACAGATCCACCCAGGTGTACCCCCACCCCCGCCTGTTTCCCCAATTTTGAACCAAACTCTACTCTCCTATCTTGTGGGATAAGCAGTGAGTATGGTTGAGATCAAACCGGATTTCATGGTGCTTTTGTTAGATTTCCTAAACAGGCAGCTGTGGGCGAAAATTTAAACAAACAACAGGTCTTTTAAGGGGATCCTGAAATGATCTTGTCATTGTTGACTGTGTTGCTCCCAGGCTGCAGTCTGACCTTAGTATGACAAGAAGCTTGCCCTCTGAAGAACTGGGAGGGCCTTTTGAACAGGCTTTGTTCTTTTCTTTCTCCCAAGGAGGACAGTGGGGTGGGTAGAGAAGGAGACAGAGGGAGAGACAGGGGAAAGTTGGGGGCAGGTGGTGAGGCAGAGGCTCTGGAGAAAATGCTCCGCTCCCGGGAGAAGGGAGGCGCCATATTGCTTGTTGGGAGGACGCCTGCGAGGATGTGGGTCTCCACCCGCTACCCCCACCCCTGGCAAGTTCTCCCACAGTAAAGTGGCCGCGGCTGAAACTTCTCCTGCCAGGCCTGGGTCTGTGAAGCTCCCACACATTATCCACGAAGACCCAAGCCAAATGTTGACAGTCTCCAAGCCTCACTTCACTACATCTTCAGGCAGTCCTAAATGCTTGTAGCTTCTCGTTTAGAGGAGGGGAGAGAGATCCCCTTGGGAGACTGCCTTTGAAGTCCTAAGCTCTAATGTTTAAAATCTGTTAGCAAACCACACATTTCTCCGCTCTCTCTGGAGCAGCTGGCTTCTCTCCAAATAAAGCACAGGGCTGCTGAGCATTCTAATGGGAGATCTTCGGGCTCTCCTTTAAACACTGCTCATAAACCCCAGCTGCAGAGCGGTTGGCCTGAGACCACCTCCTACGGGCCACAGTCCTGCTTATAAAGTCCTTTGGGACTGGTGTCTGGAAGGCGGACTTGGGACCATTGTGCGATCCCGACATTGCAAAACGGTGTCAGGTGGTGGCCAGGGCCCTGGGACATCAGAAGTCAGGCCTAGAAGATCAGCAGAGGGAAAGTTGAGGCCTCCATGAGGCATTAGATGCCTCCTACCTTGTGTGGATGGCACCTTAGCTGTGTGGGGGCTCACAGAACTTTCGCAGGAAGAAAGAAGAAACACAGCACCTAACCTCAGGAGAGTCTCAGTAAACCTTAGATGTAAAGGTCATGTTGTTCATATCTGAAAAATGGTGACTCAACTGGTTCGGGGGAGATGAGAAGTACCACTCCAGGGTCTGCTGTGTGCCCGCATGGGAGGGCCCAGAGGGCCCAGATGGCACCATCTGGCCATATGGGTGCTTGTCCTCTCGCTGGGGAGATGGATGAGGACAACTCACGTCAGAAGGAGGCATTCTCTGGCGATGATATGCCATACCAACTGAAAGGCCAGCGTCTGGAGTCCAGTTTCTTAGCATGAATCCCCCTGCGTCCCCCCACCCCGTGTACAATCTCAGTAGGGCCGAAGCTTGTTAAGGTTGTACCATAGTGCCCACCTCACAGGGATGCTGGGCATTTCAAGTGAGCAATCCCTGCGAGCCCATGGCAGGTGCTCAGTAAACATCAGCTCTTGACATTATCCATTACTCAAAGATGGACTATAACTAGGCTCTAAGTGGCGGGGTATGCCAGAGGGTGACCCACAGTTCGGAGAAGCAGAAGATACGTGGCTGTGAAGTAGGCCTGGAAAAATGGGCTGGATTTAACCTCTCAGATGAGAGGGGCAAAAAACAGTCAGGACATGCAAAGGGCATGAGAGGAAGGCCCAGACAGTGGTGTCTATTGGGTCTATTGGGTCTAGACAGTCTATCGGGTGCCAGACTGGACTGGAGCTGAGCAAAGAAAGCACTGGGATTCGTTTACAAGGGCAGAGACAACCAGCGGGCTGGGGCAAATCGGACTGGCTAGGACAGGGAGGAGGGAGAGATGGAACTTCTCTGAGCAGGAGTGCCTGTGGTGATGGTGGAGTTTTAGGACTAGAATAACAGGACAGCAGAGAGCCTGGGGTCAGGCTGGCCAGCTAGGGTGCCGTAGGGGTGTATCGGGGGGTGCAATGACTGGTGGCATCTGGGGCTGGGTGGAGGGCTGCATTCGAAAGACCTTTGCAGGAAATAAGAAATGGGACTTGGCGACACTCACCTGGACGGTGGACACATTGTAGAATGTGAAGCCTTCGCTGAAAGCTTTCCTTCAGTCAGATATCTTGGCTTAAAGGAACAGAAATGCACTCAAGTTAAATGAAGTGATTAAAAATCCGTACACAAGCACAAGGATTCGGGAGAAGCTAGACAAGCAAACTAACAAAAGGAGGCCTCAGGGAGATGCTAAGTGGAGAGTCTTCTCTAACCTAAATGGCTCCAGTGAAATGTTTGTGTTTTTGGGCTCTACCGATAACAGGCTTAATTTTGCTCCAAGTGTGTGCATCCATCTCAGTTTCTCACTTCTGACCCCCTCCCTCACCCTTGACAATTATATTTTGTAGTCCCTATAGTGTAACAGGGATACTATTTGCAAACTAATATGTTTTATTCCCCTCTTCAATCATCTTCTTTGTAGCTTTCCATCTCCAAGGCTCCACCGTGAAATCTTTTATTCTTTGAGAAAAGAGTAGTTTTGAAAACTGGGCTAGTGTGAGAAAAGCTTTTCTAAATGCCTTCAGAAATTCAGGAACTGACCTTGTTTGGGTCAGATCATAGAACTCCTCGCAGGGCCTGGAGATATCTTTTCCATCTAATCTAGCCAAGTCCCAAGGCTTGACTAGCACTGGTAGAGGGATCACAGGGTGCAGGTGAAGTGAGGGGAAAGCCACCCTCTGCAGGACCGAGGGAGAAGGGAGAGAGACAGAGGTGGAGGAAAGGAGATTTCAGACACCTGTTTTGTCCTTCTTCTTATCTCCCACAGTTGCCTCAAGGCCAAATTTGAAGGGCAGCGGGTAGCTTTTGGACCATCTAGGTAATGCGGAGTGTTCAATAGCATGAAGATCCTGCTCCGCTCTTGCCCAGGACACCAGAAGGCCATCACTTCCACGTTAGCTCTGGGACAGCTTCATCAAAGTGAACCCGGTGGTGCCTCCTGTTGCTTTAGTGTTTTCCAACTGCTTTTGGTGTTTCAGTGGTGTGGATTCAACACAGAGGAAAGAGTTCAGGGAGCTCTCTTTCTGAGCAAGAATGTTTTGATGCTGTGACAAATGAATGGGAGTCACAGGCCTTTCATATGGGCAGGAGCAGAGGGAGGCCACAGGACAGGGAGGGCCACCAGCCATAGTCAGAGCTGCACGAGACAGGATGGCAGGTGACACCACCTGCCAGTGGCAGTGGTGTGTGTCAGCAGGGCCAGCTGTGGGGATGAGAAGAGACAAAGGACATCGCATGGCTTTTAGGGCTCTTCCCCATTTGCCCCATAGACTCAGATGCCATACTGAAATAGAGAAAAGAAAGAAATAAAATTCTAACACACTTCGTAATACCTAAAGAAATGTCAAAATTATTACTTCCAGTCAAGAATTGGGCTAAGGTGTTCTGCTTTATTTTGCTTTGTCCCTTTGTTACCAGTCAATGGGGCCTCAAGAAGATTAAAGAAGCTATAAATCAAATGAGGAAACCACATTTTCTCCAATTCTGTGGAATTATACTTCAAATAAATTTATAACCTTACCATGAGGGTGTCTGCTTGCTCATAGTTTCCACTTGAATATGGTCCATCATGATTTCCCAGCCAACTCCCAATTGCTCTCTAAATCAGTATTTACAATTTTATTTCTTACTAAGTGTCTCATTTGCCCACCATTTGTTAATTTAAGGACCCCCCCAGGCAGAGAACCTGCTTTGGACCAGATCATCCCTTTGAGCCAGATTGTGCATTGGGCTCTGACGTTTGTGTCAGGAAATGGGAGACAGCTGTACATAGGGAAGTTCCAGGAAAGCATCTGAGGTACAGAAAGTAATAGCCTAGTGAATTCTTTACTATTTCACCTATGATTCAAGTCATAACCAAAGGAAAAGTTGGAAAAATAAAGGCATAAAAATGTTCTGTCTCAAAGACATGTTCCTTCCTCTGTGTCTTGCCAGTAGACCTTTGTAGTTGTGATTGAGTTTCTCCCCTACCAGAAATAAGTGTAGGGTGTCCTGTAAATTTCACCTTCTTCTCCCACATGGGGAACCGAGGATCCGTCCATTCTTTTTATTTATATATTTATTTACATATTCCAGTTCCTCAGATATTACAGTTAATATAATTTTGCCATTATATAAGTAGAATATGATTTTTCAAAGAATTCAAATATATTGGAACAGATGAACTAAAATCACGTATCGCATGCCCAAACACACTATTCTTATTTGAAGATCTGAAGATAATTCAGCATTTTGCAGTATCTCTGGGTTATAATTATGAAAGTCAGTTATCATTGTTCTTTATATGTGCATCTGAGAGAGTTTTGGCTAACAGTCTATGTCAGTTTATAATTCTTTCTCATGTTGGCATTTATTCCAAATTTCATTCTATCCAAAAGCAACTTTGAGGTGTCCTGTGGTGTATTTCCTCCCTTGTGAACATCTTTGTCAGGAGCTCCACATGTTCACACAGCAGGGATGTTGAGGATCATTTAAAGAGAATCAATCGTAAAACCCAGTCCAGGTGATACATACTCCATCATGAGCTCGGGGCTGGTTAGCTAATGAGAAGGCCACATGGTGACCGAGGGGTGTTTGGATATATAGAGAGCTGCTGGTTTGTTTACTCATTAGCCTAATATCAGCATAAGTTTAAACTTGCCTTTTCTGAAATTTGTGTGTCAGTGGCAAGAGCAACATGCCAATATGAGGATTTGGTAGCTGGCATCAGTTTTAACCTGGGTATTATCACCTACTCACAGCCATGAGACCAATAGAAATGGACAGCCACAGAAAGTCTCTCTTATTTTTTCTAATTTAGTGCCACTCCTTAGTGTCATGTGGAAATAACATTCACTTCAATATCAGCTGTAATTGTTAAAAAAATAGGTTAGGATAGAGCAAAATTATAAACAAATGTACCTTCAATTATATTTGCAAGTAGGGAACAGCTGATCATCCTAATCCCATGCCCTTGTGGCTCATCTACTAATTTACTTTTATTCAACCAATATTTAGTGAACAGTTACTATATGCCAGGCTTTTTGTAAATTGCTGGAGCACAGATCTCCTCAGCTAGCTTTCCTCCCACCTCAGCCCTGGTATATTCGGGTATTTACTTGTTTTGTGGGATGTCCACTTCCAGGTCAGCTTAAAATCTGAAGAGAGAAGAGGTATGCAGGGTAAACAGTCTTGAGTAGCATTTGGTCAAGGGGAGATGAAAGGGTGAGGGCCTGAGAATCCATAGCTAGCTACTCAACCAGGGATAGATTAAGGGGTGAGGTGTCTGGGCTTCTGTCCCCAGCCACCTAATTGAGAAGGGGCACTCAGCATTACAGGACATTAAATAGGAAAGAACACAGGTTTTTGCAGCAACTGTTCTCAGACGTTGCCCTTCTCGTTTGGAAGGAATACATGGACAAGTGGGATGGGCTGGGCAGGAGCATTGTGAGACCATCCCCTGGGAAGGCTTTGGAAATAGTGAATGTTAAAGAGTGGTATTATTATTATTATTTAGAGAGAGAGAGAGAGAGAGCGACATAGAGGAAGGTTAGGAGGGAGAGAGAATGTTAGGCAGGTTCCACTGAGTATAGAACCTGATGAGGGGCTTGATCCCACAACCCTGAGATCATGACCTGAACCGAAATTAAGAGTCAGAGACTTAACCCTGACTGAGCCCCAAGAGTGGGGTGCCCCAAGAGTATTCTTGTGTTGCTGAGTAGTGGGTGTGGTCCCAGCCAGAGGTGAGCTGCTCAGGAATATAAGAGAGTTGAGGGAGGCCCTGGGTGGCTCAGTTGGTTAAGAGGCTGTCTCTTGGTTTCAGCTTGGGTCATGATCTCAGAGTTGTGGGACTGAGCCCCGTGTTGGGCTCTGCTCTCCACAGGGAGTCTGCTTGAGTCTCTCTCTCCCTTTGCCCCTCCCCCCTTCTCTTACTCTATCTAAAATAAAATTAATAAATCTTAAAAAAAAAGAAAAGACACTGAGGACCCCCCTCCTGTGTCTTCCCTCTCGGTTTCCCCTGATGTAACACATAGTCTGTCCTCTAAGCCAGGCAAGTACTTGAGTATTGGTTTAAAGGGGTGGCCGTTACTAGCTGTCCAAATTCCTGATTCCATGTTTAGCCATACTCTTCTAGTTTCTCTGGGACCTAAACCATTTGAGTGCTTTGAAAGGACATCAGAAAGCAGCATGAGGGCCTGAAGGGTGTTTGGAAATCGAGGTGAACTCCCATCCAATTTCAAGCCCTGCTCCTCTCCCAGCTAAGCCATGCAGGCTCTTTCAAGATGTGAGGTGAGTGAATATGTCCTCGGTCATTGCTCTTTTCCTCTGTAGCCCCCGCCGCCTTCAGGCACCAGTGCTATTGGAGTGCGCCCTGACACTTTAGGTCTCCCCGGTGGCTCCAGACACTCTGCTTGCCCACCTGCATCACAACTTAATTGTGAAGTGTTCAACACCCTTGGAGCTTCACCAGTGACTTTTACCATAGTATCATATTTCAAAATAGTAGTTGATTATGGCTCCATGTTGAACTTCTTCCCCAGAAGAAGACACCTTTTAACAGAGGTTAAAAGTAAAGTGTGAGAGAGAGACAGTGTATTTCAGAGGAATGCATGTGGCATGGTAGGCTGTGGGGACAGATAGTGATTTGGAGGCTTGTGCCGCCTGATAGTGTACCCCGGAAACCACAGCTCCTGTGGTATGAAAACTTCCCCATCCATGACTCGACCCTGCTCTCTTTCTTTGTCCTCAGCAGATCAGTTCCAAGTTATTTTCAGGTGCCATGCAAACCGGAGGACACCAGGTCTTATTATGTCTTTTCCCCATTTTCCTTTCTAAATTTCCTCATCCATTTGTGACTCAGCATTTCTTAGTAGCAGAGAAGAATTTTTCAGCCCCTTTTCATCTCAGGGTGTGACACAGTCGTGAGTTTTCTCTCTACTGTGAACAACAGGTGCATGGAAATCGTAGTTGGAGAGAACAGGCTGTAGCGATCAGACTCTGCAGGAAGTAGGGGCACCGAGCACTCCAACAGAGTACTGTACTTGGGATCTAAAACCATTTCAAAAATCAGTCTGTACTAGAACAATCATCAGCTTTCATTTGGAAAGAAGTTTGTGTTTTTCATTAGTTTCTTATGATTATGTATTAGAATTCAAATGTATTTGTTTTAAGGCCTAAATCCTGTGGACAGTTTTTACCTGAAAGAGACTTGAACAAAATGGCTCAAACAAAGAAATTTAGCTGAAAAGACTTTTGAGGAGTAGACACTTTTATGCGCTGAGGCTCTCCATGAGCATATATTCTGACATAGACCATCTCCTCAGACAGGGAACATAGTATTTTCTCGAATCTGCATTTTGAAGGAACTTGTGAAACTGTTAGCAACTCCTTGTTAAAAGCCTAGAGGCAAAGCCTTCAAGTGAAGACTAGGAAGTAAACAGTTTGGCTCCAATTTATTTATGTGGGTTACTTGCCTAAGTTTTTTTTCCCCTTCATGCTACTTTACTCTGTCCTTGTTTTCTGATGAGATAATTGATGAACACTGCATTGACTCCAACCAGAAAATTCCAGTCTCTAAAAGAGATCTTAGAGTAAGAAGGACCTGGCATTTACTGAGTGAGCAAAGAGGACAAAAATTCTATTATTCAAGAAATTTTTTAAGATGACATTTTATTTGCTGCTATCATATGTGAATATGGAATTTGGAAAAGGGTGGCAGTCAGAGCAGATAGTATTACTGGTCGTGAGCTATTAAAATTCATCGGGGAACACTCTAAGGAATATATGCGTGGAATATCCTTCATTTTATAGCAACCTGAGTTGATTAATTGATTTTTTTTCCTATGGAATTTATAAACCAAGGAGGATTGCTTAATATTTAAATCAACTTTAATGATGAGTGAAATTCCTCAGTCAGATGCTAGAAAAGAAGGAGCTTGGGGACAGAATCCACTTGGGCTATGCTGAAGGCATATTGAGGAATATGAATTGAATGTGAACTATCAGAGGAAATGATTAAAATGAATTAACAAATAGTGCTTGGGGAGAAATCAGTTACTACTCTTTACCGAGGACAGTGCTTTACACATACAACATTTTATTGAGTCTAGGAGGACACTGTTATTCCCATTTCATGGGCCTGAAGTATAGGTACAATGAAATGTAAGTATATGACCCAGTGGTCCTGGCCCATACTTCTTCTAACAAGAAATCATGTGTTCTTTTTTCTAACCCACAAGACCTTCCATGGAAATGTCCTGCCATTCTGCAGTGGATAATTCATCTTCTAGCTACAGAAATATAGGGATAGGGTTAAGGTTGCCAGATTTAGCAAATACAAACATAGGAGGTCCCAAATATTGTATGGGACAATTTTTTCCACTTAAAAGTTACCTTAATTGTGGTAAGATACATGTAACATAAAATTTGCCATACTAAAAAATTGTTGTTTATCTGAAATTAAAAGATAACTGATGTCCTATATTTTATCTGGCAATGTTATGTAGGGGACATAGGGGATTGTGAGCATTTGCCGAAAGGGAGGAACCTGAAGGAAAAAGCAGGCAAGAAATTGGAACCCAACAGTGAACCCCTAGAGTCCAATGAACAGCAAGGAATCTTCCTAAGGAAAAAAAGATGCACCTTACTGAGTCCATTTGCACAGGAAGCTGTGGGAGAAAGTATGATGACAGAGACACCAGAATGTGGTAAGCTTGGAAAAAGTTCACTTGTGGTAAGTAAACATTCAATAAACCGTGGCAGAATTAAGGGCTGCTGTTATCGAGAATGGACTCACTTCTTTGTCTAGAATAAGACCGACCATATTACCCCTGATGGCTCATCCTCTGGATACCAACCGTACCCATTCATTGTAGAGGTGTGGAGCTACTAAGTTAAGAGCACAAACTTTGGAATGATACTAGCTGCCATTATTATCTCCATCACTTTGATCAGGTTATAAAAAGTCCGTGGGCTCCAATGCTTTTATTTGTGTAATAGAGTTGATATTACTCTCTTTAAAATCTATTTTTGGCCCAGGGCACGATCCTGGAGACCCGGGATCGAATCCCACGTCGGGCTCCTGGTGCATGGAGCCTGCTTCTCCCTCTGCCTGTGTCTCTGCCTCTCTCTCCCTCTCTCTGTGACTATCATAAATAAATTAAAAAAAAAAATTTATAAAATCTATTTTTACTCAATAAACAGCAGAAGTGGCTTTTCTTCATCACCACCACCACCACCACCATCATCATCTAGAATGGGAATTGGTAAACATTTTCTGTAAAGCCTCAGATGGCAAATATTTTAGGTGTGATGGACCATAATGTCCCTGTCACAGTTACTCAACTCTGCTATTGTAGTGAGAAAGCAGCCACAAACAATATAACGGATACGGCTGTGGCTGTGTTCCAGTGAAACTTCATTTATGAAAACAGGCGTTGGGTCAGATTTGGCCTGTGGGCCGCAGTGTGCCAATTCCTGATTTAAAGCAGGGTCCTCAGTCTCCTCCCAAATCTCATTATCATGAGGAGGGAAGGAAAGAGGTGCTTCAGGAACTGCTGGATAAATAGGAATTTATCTGTCAGGACATCAGCTCTATGTGGATAATGGCAAGTGTGGTGAATGGCAAGTGTGTGTGTGTGTGTGTGTGTGTCTGTGATCTTATATTTTTACAGCAGTTTTAAGTTCATAGCAAAAATGAGGAGAAGCTAAAGAGATTTCCCATATGTTCCCTGCACCACTCATGCATCACCTCCCCCTTACCAGCATCCCTCACCAGAGTGGCACATGTGTTAAAATTGGCGAACCTACTGACTCATCGTAATATCATAACAGCCCAAAGTCCGTAGTTTGCATTAGGGTTCACTCTTGGTGTTGTGTATTCTGTGGGTTTGGACAGGTGTATGATGACATGTACCCATCATCATGGTATCATACAGAGTATCTTCACTGCCCTAAAAAGTCTCTGTGCTCCACCTGTTCATTCTGCCCCACAAACCCCGACCCCTGGAAACTACTGATCTTTTCACTCTCTCTATAGCTTTGCTTTTTCCAGAATGTCATGTAGTTAGAATCATATAGTATATGTAGCCTTTTCAGATTGGTTTCTTTTGCTTAGTTGTATGTATTTAAGGTTTCTCTATATCTTTTCGTGGCTTCATAGCTTATTTTTATTTTTATTTTTTATTTTTTTATTTTTTTTCATAGCTTATTTTTAATGCTAAATAATATTCCATTGTTTGGATGCACCACAATTAATTAATCCACTCACCTACTGAAGGACCTTTCAGTTGCTTCCAATTTTTTTGGCAGTTATGAATAAATAAAGCTACCATAAACATCCATGTGCAGGTTTTTGTGTGGACATAAGTGTTCAGCTCCTTCGGGTAAACAGCAAGGAGTATGATTGCAGATCGTATAGTAAGAGTATGTTTAGTTTTGTAAGGAACTGCCAAACCGTCTTCCAAGGAGGCTGTACCATTTTGCATTCTCACCAGCAATGAATGAGAGTTCCTGTTGCTCCATATCCTCATCAGCATTTGGTGTTGTCAGTGTTCTGGATTTTGGCCATTCTATTAAGTGTAGAAAATCTCATTGCTGTTTTAATTTGGATTTCACTGATAACATATGATGGGAAACATCTTTACATATGCTTATTTGCTACCTCTATATCTTCTTTAGTGAAGTATCAAGGTTTTTGGCCCATTTCTTAATGGGATTGTTTTGTTATTGTTCAATTTTAAGTTTCTTTGATATTTTGATGGACAGTCCTTTATTAGATATGTCTTTTGCAAATATTTATTCCCAGTGCCCTGCCTTTTGAGAAGGCCTGATGTGGAGGAGTAAGGAAGAAACATGTACGCTCTCTGTCAAAAAACTCTAAGGAAAAAGTTGAATTTTATGTATTTTGTGATAATATGTAACACGTACTGGATGCTTATTGTGTGCCAGCAACTCTGTTAAGCATTTTATACACATTATCTTCTTTAGTATAGCTCAAGCTCTAAAAAGAACAGGTAGTATAACTATCTCTACTTTGCAGATGAAGAAACTGAGATTTGGAAAGATTCACAGGATCACACAGTTAGCCAGAGTTCAAATTCAAGCAGTCTTACTCCAGTGTCTGGATGCTCGACTCCTATACCATAATCCTAGTGCCTTGTCCTGGGCCTGGTTCAGTACCATTCTAGAATCAGTTGTAGAAGGAGCAAATGAGTGGTGAATCTATGAAGCTGTAGATCACATCCTTCCAGGAAATTTGAAGCATTTTACGCACAAGTTGTTGAACTCATTGCCATTCCTTTTGAAGCCCAAGGGATTTATCCACTCTAAGTCAAATGTGGAGAGCTTGGCATAGACAGATTAAGGTCTTCTTAACTGGAGGTAGAAACAAGTAGTGAAGAAAGTAATAGGGAATAACACCCTATTATTATTCCAAAGAAGGTGTTTTGTTTACTAGGTGGTATCTGCTGTAAGCATTTGCACAATTTCACTGTGACTTACAAGCAAAATATTAGTAGCTATGTTGAGTAAAGATCTGTACATGTAGGAAAGTCACCAAAGGGAAAAATGCAGATTTGCAAATGATTAATAAGGTTTTACTTTATTTTTTCATGGTGTTGTTTTGTTTTCTTGAAGAAGAGAATTCTTAGAATGTCTGGGAAGGAAATTCAATATTGTATTTCTCTGTGTGTTTGCAGAATTGTGGGGTCTGCATATTGAGGTTCCTGATAACATGGGATCATGCTGAAATTGCTGTAGTGGGCCATGAAGAAGAGTGAGGTGATCAAAAATGTAAAAACTATTCCCAACCCAATGACTTGTGGGAATCCAGTGTGTGCTAGGGGTGCTTGGGGGACAGGCTCTGCCTGCGGCTTTTTTGAAGCCTTCTCCAGAAACATTGCCACTTGTATTTCTGTTGCCTGCTTTCATCCCCATAGGCAATGAATTTCACATTATAGTGAGCTAAGAATTTTGTCCATTAACAATTATTTTAATTGTGGTAAAATACATGTAATGTAAAAATTTCCATCTTAATAATTTTTTAAAGATTTTATTTATTTATTCATGCGAGACACACAGAGAGAGGCAGAGACATAAGCAGGGGGAGAGGCAGGCTCCTTGCAGGGAGCCTAATGTGGGACTTGATCCCTGACCTGGGATCATGCCCTGAGCTGAAAGCAGACACTCAATCACTGAGCCATGCAGATGCCCTATTTATTTATTTATTTATTTATTTATTTATTTATTTATTTATTTATTTTACTTTAGAGAGAGAAAGAGACAGAGAGCATGAGTTGGGAGAGGGGCAGAGAGAGAGGAAGCGTGAAAGAGTTCCAAGTGGACTTCACACTGAGCTCAGAGCCCAATGCAGGGCTTGATCTCACAACCTGGAGATCATGACCTGCGCTGAAACCAAGAGTCAGACACTCAACCAACTGAGTCACCCAGGTGCCCTCCATCTTAATAATTTTTAAATGTACAGCTTAGTGGCATTAAGAGCAGTCATAGTGTTGTACAACTATCACCACCATCCATCTCCAGCACAGTTTTCATCTTGAAAAATTGAAATTCTACTTAACTGCCCAATCCCACCTCCTCTCGATCCCTGGCAACCACCGTTCTACTTTCTGTTTCTATGCATGCACGTGACTACTCTAAGTACCTTGTGTAAGTGGAATTATGCAATTGTTGCTTTCTTGCATCTGGCTTGTTTTCTTTAGTCCCATGTCCTCAATGTTCATCCATGTTGCAGCAAGTGTCAGAGGGTCGTTCCTTTTTAAGGCTGAATAACAGTCCCTTGTATGTATGCACCACATTTTGCTTATCCACTTATCTGTCAAGGTACATGTGGGTGGCTTCTGTCTGTTGGCTACTGTGAATAATGCTGCTATGAACATGAGTTGAGCTAATGATTTCTTAACTTTTTTTTTGAGTATAGTTGACACACAATGTTCCATTAGTTTGGGGTGTGTATTATAGTGATTCAATTTCTCTGTGTGTTACGCTGTGTTCACCACAAATGTAGCTACCATGTGTCACCATACAACACAATTACAGTATCATTGACTCTATTCCCTAGGCTGTGCCTTTTATTCCCATGATCTCTTCATTTCCTAGCTGAAAGCCTGTATCTCCCACTCTCCTTCACTCATTTTCCCACTCCCTTCCTTCTGGCAACCATCATGAGCTCATAAATTTTACATAACACTGTGCTAAGCTCTGTATAGAGGAAATGCAGAGACAACTCTCTTGGAGTTTCTGTTTTATTTGTTTTTTTATTTTTCATTTTTATTTATTTATTTTAAGTAGGCTCCATGCCTGGTAGGGCCCAACATGGGGCCCAAACTCATGACTCTGGGATCAAGACTTTAATGAGATCAAAAGTCAGATGCTTGGAATCCCTGGGTGGCTCAGCGGTTTGGCACCTGCTTCAGCCTCCAGCCCAGGGCGTGATCCTGGAGTCCCGGGATTGAGTCCCACATGAGGCTTCCTGCATGGAGCCTGCTTCTCCTTCTGCCTGTGTCTCTGCCTCTCTTTCTCTGTCTCTGTCTCTCATGAATAAATAAATAAAATCTTAAAAAAAAAGTCAGATGTTTAACTGACTGAGTCACCCAGGCACCCCTAGGAGTTTCTTTTTTAAAATAACATCACATTTAGCCAGCAAATATAATACCTAACTCTTAACTCTTTCATTTATTTGACATTTATTGAGAGCTTACTATGCACTCTTGTGTACTAAAGAATTTGGCCTTGCCAACGAGAAGTTCTAGCCTTTGCCTTTGACTTCTGGGAGGTAATCTCTGAGCCTTTGGAAAGTTATGCCTAGTAGGAGAGCTTTGTTTGCTTGGGGCCTTTAGGTCATACTAGACGTCTAACAATGTATTCAATCTAACAGTGTATTTATGGTGAGGGCTGCCTGCATTCATTAAACCTTAGGATGGGACTGACCAGACCAGGAAGATTAATAGTGTGGCCTAGGGTCAAGGAGTGAGGGCAATCTTGGAGACTTTATCTCTAACTTTGTACTTGGTCTAACTCCTTATACCTAGGTGTTGTGTTAGGCACTGAGTGTATCCTATTAGATACAATACAGCTTCCTCAAAGCAAGGGAAAGGAGAAGTTAGATTTCCAAGTGCTGAGGACAGACTGTTGGAAGTGCTGAGGCATGAAATAGCATGGTACATTTCAGAAATGGCAAGCAGTTTGGCATAACTGGTCTTATTTTGCTTTCCCATATTTTTCTGTCTTGGTGGATGACATCTCCATCTATCCAGCTAGTCAAACCAGAAGTCTAGAAGTCATCCCTGACTTCCCTTTCTTTATTTTAACTTCATGATGTATCCCATTAATTTGACTTTCTATACCTCTCAAGTATCTACTCCCCATCTCCTTTACCACTGCTACCACCACGTGGTCTACACTACCATCAACCTCCATCTGGATTCCTGCAATAGTCATCTAACTAGTATGCAAGATCCACCTCACCTCTGTCAATCCAGTCTCTACACTGTAGCCAGAGTAATATTTTAAAAGTACAAATTTGATGATGATGTTACTTATTCCACCACACAAACATTTAATCTTTTATGGTTTCTCATTGTTATTAGGGAAAGACCAAATCCTTGGTCTGGTTTCAAGATCCTGTAGGGTCTGGGCTCCAATTTCCTTCTCCAGCCCCTTTCTACATAAAATCACTTCACCCCACCTCACTCAGGAAGATGATAGGAAGAACAGATGTGTAGGCACAATACCCATGAAAAAAGGGAGAAAGGATGTTGCCCAGATCAAGCAAAGATTTCCTGACTAGTGGTCAGAGAAGTGAAGGAGGAGAGATAAGTATAGGGATATAAATGAAGAGGACAGGGGTGCCTGGGTGGCTCAATGGTTTAGCGCCTGCCTTTGGCTCAGGTTGTGATCCTGGGGTCCTGGGATTGAGTCCCACATTGGGCTCCCTGCAGGGAGCCTGCTTCTCCCTCTGCCTATGGCTCTGCCTCTCTCTCTCTCTCTGTGTCTCTCATGAATAAATAAATAAAATCTTAAAAAAATAAATGAAGGGGACAAGTACAGAGGGTCCCAAAGTCAGCTGGGGTTATCAAAGCAAATGGCCCTGTTATTAAGTGAGCTGTTGATTATCAGTCATTGAGGAGATCTTCAATAAACAAAAAAGAAAACCCTGGCTAGTGGTGAGATCATAGATTCCCTCCAAAAGGCCAAGCAAGATGGGAAAACACACGAGAGGGAAACTTTGCACTTACCGAATTTGCTGCCTAGCTCTAGCGATTTAGTGAACTTGACCATCAGGTAACAAATCTGGTGTTCTCAGCCAGCGTCATATTGGACACAAAGCCTATCGATATTTCAATCATAAGGCTATTTGATTGATGGTTAGGATAACTGTGAATTCCTTGGGCTTCTCTTGAGTGTTTTCCCATGTGAAGTCATGTTTTAACATAAGCGATATATCATATCTAGGCAGCAAGGCATGACCAAACTTGAGCACCTGGCTGGCACAGAGACAGGTTTTAGTGACTGACTTTGACTATGGTGAGCAACGGGCAAATGTAGACAAACCTCTTTGAGGGAGGCTTTACACAGAGTACAGATTTTTTAGTTCAAATGTTGGCTATTTACTTGGTATGTAACTTGAGGTATCTTATTCAATAAGTTAGCTGTGAAATGCAAGTAAAAAATTCAATAGCTGTGAAATGCAAGTAAAAAAGTTCTACTTCAAAAGATAATTGTGGGCAAAAACAAAACAAACGAACAAAGGAAGAAAAGAAAGAGACAAACCAAGAAACAGACTCTTAACTATAGAGAACAAACTGATGGTTACCAGAAGGGAGGTGGGGGGGAGAATGGGTGAAATAGAGGATGGGGAGTAAGAAGTGCATTTATCATTATAAACACTGAGCAATATATGGAATTGTTGAATCACTGTATTGCATGCCTTAAACTGATATAACACTATATGTTAACTCTACTGGAGTAAAAATAAGAAACTTAATAAAAAATAAAAATGAGAAATTAAGATGTAAAAAAAGATAATTGTGGGGGTAAATGAAATAAAACATTTGTAACATCTTCAGTAGAGTGTCTGGCACACAGAGATCTGGAGAGGGCACACCCCACTTTCTGTAGCCATCTTCCTAACATGGCTTCCTCTTTCTCTTCCATTCTTTTTCTTTCCCTCTTTTCTCCCTTTCGTGTCTTTGTCTGATACCCTAGTTGTTCATGGCTCCTAAATTCAGCCTTCTATTCAGGCCTCTCATCCCACAGTTGTCCCAAACCAAAATAGCTTCTTGCTTGTTAACATTCATCAAAGCTCTATTTCCTGAAGTTCTGACCTCAGCCAGATGTTAAGGAAAAAGCACTTTGATTAGTTGGTTAAAGTAGTTCATTACAAAGTGTAAATAGTTTATAGACATTAATACATTAATTAGTACATGTCACTAATACATGTTATTTTGTTCAAGCATATCTCTGGTGTGTGTGTGTGTGTGTGTGTCTAGGGACTCTCCCATTACTTGTGTCCAACCTGAGGCTGTACAGCATAGGTGATTAGGAGAGTAGGCTCTGGAATTAGTCTGCTAATGAATCATATCCAGACTCAGTGTCATATTAACTATGTGACCTTATGCAAGTTACTTAGGCTTTCCACATATTAGCCTCTTTATCTATACAATAAGTCTAATAAAATTGCAAGGTGAAATGAGATTATTCATACAACATACTTTGAAGAGTGCCTGGTGCACCATAAGTTCCCCAGTAAGTGTTAGTCATCGTGATAGTTGATCATCAGGCCAGTCATCCCTACATCATCCCACCTCTGCTTTGAATCTCAGAGAAAGTGGGACTCAATTTGATACTTCCTGCTCAAAAGTTTCCTAGTGATAAGAAGAGCTTCTCCTTTTGCTTTGTCCATGACCAGAGAGCAAAATTCCAGGAACTCAGCATCTAAGCATAAAGTCATTTCAAGGTTTGTGTGATGGACAAGGATTCAAGGGTAATTAGGTTCAGATGAGGTCATGAGAGTGGAGACCTCATGACGTTAAGTGCCCTTATAAGAAGAGACCCCAGAGAGTGCCCTCTCTTTCTTTTCCTGCCATGTGAGGACATCACTAAAAGGTGCCATCTGCACCCAGGAGGAGGGTCCTCACCTGGAATCAGCCATGCTGTCACCCTGATCTCAGACCTCCAGCCTCTAGAACTGTAAGAAGATAAATGTCTATTGCCTAAGCCACCCAGGCTGTGGTATTCTGTTACGGCAGCTCAAGCAGACTAATACACTTTGAATGATAAGAAGATCTTATAATCATCCAAGTATAAAATGTCACAACTTTTCCGTGCCCTGGTAGAAACTTACTAATAAAGCTAAGACTTTGCTCATTGACCTGTGATCTTGTTCGCTACGCTAATGATAGTCACGAGCTAAAACCCCCGTCGGGTGTCTTTTAGATGAATCACAAAATTGTTGTCCGAGTTGGATAAGAACTTCGGAGTCATTGATTTACCTTCTTGTGTGGTGGGTGAGGTAATGAGGCCTAGAGGGGGTAGGAGCTTCGGCAGGAGCCGCACAGTGGGGGTCCGGCTCTCTCCCTCCAAGGCCTCTCCTCTCCACACAAGCCCATGGTACACATCATCAGTCACAGGAAGCCCTGGTGAGGCTGTAGAGACGAATTAGCTCAAGCCAGAGCTCCTAGGGCGTGCAAAGATTTCCTTTCCTGCTCTTCATGTGCACAGGAGGAAACACCGGGCAGCAGTGTTAACCGTTTACCTGCTCTCTAACTCAGAGATGCCGAGGGACTGGGGCTTGTTTCTTATAATAGGTCTAAGCTTCCTCTTGAGCCCCATCCCACCCCTCAGTGTGGGAGATGGGGTGACAGGGAGTGGTGTATTTGGGACAGTGGGTCGTGACACCTATATTTGCTATCAAACAGCATGGCTGCCTCTTCCACTTAGTCTCTTTTAGATCATTTGGCTTATTTGGGTTTATTATTCCAGTTTCTCCCCCCACCCCCACGCTCCTTCTCAAAATGGAGCACACCTTAAGTCAGTCTGTGCAAGTCTGTGCGCTGTTCTGTGGTGCTAAGTCTGGTCCGTGGCTGGTGTCTGCTGAGTTGCCCCTGGACCTGCATCATCACCTTTGGGTGCAAGATCAGGTAATTTGGCCCTATCGCAGGGCTTCACAAGCCTGCCAGTTCTTTCTGTGGCTCCTGTCCCTTCTCTGAAGCACATGGGAGCTTTGGATCCTCTGGACCAGGGATGGGCCCGCTGTGGCCCTCTGGCCAAAGCCTGTTTTTGTAGATAAAGTTTTATTGGAACATGGTCACGCTCATTCATTTTCACACAGACTATGGCTGCTTTCGTGCCAGTATTGAGTAGTTGTGAATAAGACCGCGTGGTTCACAATGCCAAAAATGTTACTATCGGGCTCTTTAGAGAAAATGTTTGCTGGCCACTGGTCTAGATCACTAGAGCTGTCCAATAGGGCTTCCTACAATGTTGGGGCCGCTTCTTATCTGTGCTTCTCAGTACAGTGGCCAACAGCTGCATACAGTTATTGAGCACTTGAAATGTGACTAGTACAACCAAGGAATCATATTCAAGTTTTATTTAAGTTTGATAACTTAAAAATTTAATTTAAATAGCCTTATGTGTCTGGTGGCTACTATGTTGGACAGTGCAGCTGTAGACACTCCGAACAGGCCCTGGGAGCCAGGAGTTCTGCCTCAGGATCTGCCCCAGCCACTCCCGGGGTAGATGTTCCTACTGAAGGCTTTTCACCAGGTGTACACAGCTTTCCTCAGGGAGTGGGGAGAAATAGGCCATTAGTCCCTGAGGTTCCAGATTCCTTCACTTCTATCAGATATCCTATAGAGTACCACCCACCCATGCTCTAGGTTTTGCCCCAGAGAAAGGTTGCAAAGAGCACTCTAACTCTCTTCCATGGCCCCTGGGTCCAGGAGGGCAGGTGTTTCCTCCTTTGTCCCGTGGCTGAGACTTCCCTTCAGTAAGGGAACTGCTCTGTCTTCCAAGTCCCCGAGATCACATTTGTTCTCTTGCCTTCCCAGGGCCATCTGATGGATGAGGTGCAGAGGAAGAAGCCAGCCTCACTATAATAGAGGGCCATCATGGCGGCACTTGAAAATACTGTTCTTAAAGGGCTGCTACATTAACTTGATTTATGTGAGGCTAGAAGCTTGACTGTGCTCAGGTCCAACACACATTTGTTGCGTACCTGATGTTTCAAGACCTCAACCCATTGCTAGAAAAAACCCTATCTGCTTTTCTCCCTTGGCTTTTTCTCTTCCACACTCCTAAACTGACAAATACAGTTTCACCACCATCCCTTTGAATCTGCTTCAACAGTTTTAGAGGAAATACCTGCAATATAAGCATAGTCTTTTCTTGAATAATCAACATATATGATCTTGAATAATCAATTATTAACTTTCCTGGAATGCCTTTCCTGATCCCGTCCCTTAAGGCCTCATCACTCGCCCACCTGTGGCAGCGCCCCCAATCCTTTCCCTGCTTCGCTGTTGTCCACTGCACTCATCATCACCTGCCAAACTCTGTGATTACCTGACTCACTAACTTCCTGTCTCCCGCTTAGCATATGGCTATAGTCTCTGGTTCACAACTGTATTCCTAGAACACAGAATACTGCCTGAGAGAAGGTAGGCACTCCAATATTTTTTAAAATTTTCATTCCAAAATAGTTAACATATAGCGTTACATTTGCTTCTGGTGTAAAATATAGTGGTTCAATGATCCTGTAGATTACTCTGTACTCACCAGGACAAGTGCACCCCTTAATTCCCATCACCAATATATTTCACTCACCCATCTACCCACCTCCTCTCCGGTAACCATCAGTGTGTTCTTACAGTTAAGAGTCTTTTTGTTTGTTTGTTTGTCTCTTTTTCTCCTTGTTCATTTGTTCTTGAATTCTACGTCATGAGTACAATCATATGGTATTTGTCTTTCTCTTATGGACTTTTTTTTCTTAGCATTATACTCTCTAGCTCCATCCATGTTGTTCCAAATGGCAAGATTTCATTCTTTTTGATGGCTGAGTGATATTCTATACTACATCTTTTTGATTGTCCTAATTTTATTTTATTTTTTAGAATTTTATATAAATTCAATTAATCAACATATAGTGTATTACCTTTCAGAGGTAGAGGTGAATGATTCATCAGTCTTATATAATACCCAGTGTTCACTATATCATTAAGGAGGGCTCCTTAATGTCCATCATCCAGTTACCCTATCCCCCCATCCCTCTCCCCTCCAGCAACCCTCAGTTCATTTCCTATTTTTTAAAAAATATTTATTTATTTATTTATTTATTTATTTATTTATTTATTTGACACATGGAGAGAGAGGCAGAGACAGAGGCAGAGGGAGAAGCCAGCTCCTCACAGGGAGCTTGATGTGGGACTCGATCCCTGACCTGGGATCACGCCCTGAGCTGAAGGCAGATGCTCAACCCCTGAGCCACCTAGGCGTCCCACTTTGTTTCCTATTTATTAATTAAGAGTCTCTTATGGTTTGTCTCCCTCTCTTATTTCACCTTGTTTTATTTTTTCCTCTCTTCCCCTATGATCCTCTGTTTTGTTTCTTAAATTCCATGTATGAGTAAGTCATTCTCTGATTGACTTCTTTTGCTTAGCATAATTACCCTTTAGTTCCATCCACATCATTGCAAATGGCAAGATTTCTCTTTTTTTTCCATGGCTGAGTAGTATTTCATGCCATATATATATATATATATATATATATATATATATATATATATATATCTATCTCAATCACATCTTCTTCATCCATTCATCTGTTTATGGACATCTGGGCTCTTTCCACATTGCTGCTATAAACATCGGGCTGCAGGTGCCCCTTTGGATTACTACAATTGTTATCTTTGGGGCAAATATCCAGTAGTGAAATTGCTAGGTCATAGGATAGCTCTATTTTCCACTTTTTGGGGAACTTTCATACTGTTTTCCAGAGTGGCTGCACCAGCTTGCATTCCCACCAACAGTGCATGAAGATTCCCCTTTCACTGAATCCTCGCCAACATCTGTCATTTCTGACTTGTTAATTTTAGCCATTCTGACTGGTGTGAGGTGGGATCTCATTGTGGTCTTGATTTGTATTTCCCTGATGCTGAGTGATGTTGAGTATTTTTTCATGTGTCTGTTGGCCATTTGTAGGTCTTCTCTGGAGAAACCACTATTCATGTCTTCTGCCCATTTCTTGATTGGATTATTTGTTCTTTGGGTGTTGAGTTTGGTAAGTTCTTTATAGATTTTGGATAGTAGCCCTTTATCTGATATGTCATTTGCAAATATCTTCTCCCATTCTGTCAGTTGTCTTTTGGTTTTGTCAACTGTTTGCTGTGCAAAGCTTCTTATCTTGATGAAGTCCCAATAGTTCATTTTTGCCTGTTTCCCTTGCCGTTGGAGGCATGTCTAGAAAGAAGTTGCTGCCTGTTTCTTCTCTAGGAAGAAGAACAGATTTTGATAGATTCTTGTCTCACATTTAGGTTTTTCATCCATTTTGAGTCTATTTTTGTGTATAGTGTGAGGAAATGGCCCACTTTCATTCTTCTGCATGTGGCTGTCCAATTTTCCAAATACCATTTGTTGAAGAGACTTTTTTCCATTGGACATTCTTTCCTGCTTCATAAAAAATTATGTGACCATAGACATGAGGGTCCATTTCTGGCCTCTCTGTTCCATTTATCTGTGTGTCTGTGTTTGTGTCAGTACCATACTGTCTTGATGATCACAGCTTTGTAATAGAGCTTAAAATCTGGAATTGTGATGCCACCAGTTTTAGTTTTAGTTTAGTTTTCTTTTTCAACATTCCTTTGACTATTCAGAGGGCTTTTCTGCTTCCAAACAAATTTTAGGATTATTTGTTCCATCTTTGTGAAAAAAGTTGCTGGTATTTTGATAGAGATTTCATTGAATGCATAGATTGCTCTAGGTAGCAAAGACATTTTAACAATATTTGTTCTTCCAATGAGCATAGAACATTTTTCCATTTCTTTTTTGTCTTCCTCAGTTTCTTTCATGAGTGTTCTATAGTTTTGTGAGCACAGATCTTTTGCCTCTTTGGTTTACCTAGGTTTATTCCTAGGTATCTTATGGTTTTGGATGCTATGCTACATCTTCTTTACCCATTCATCTATTGATGGATACTTGGGCTGCCTCCATAATTTGGCTATTATAAATACTGCTGCAATAAACATAGGGGTCCATGTATCCCTTTGGATTAGTAATTTTGTATTTTTGGGGTAAATACAGTAATGCAATTACTGGAATGTAAGGTGTTCTATTTTTAACTCTTTGAGGACTCTCCATACTATTTTCCAGAGTAGATGTACCAGTTTGCATTCCCACCAACAGTGCTCAAGAGTTCCTTTTTCTCCACATCGTCACCAACACTTGTTTCTTAAGTTTTTGATTTTAGCCATTCTGACAGGTGTAAGGTGATATCTCGTTATGGTTTTGATTTGCATTCCCCTGATGATGAGTGATGTTGAGCATCTTTTCATGGGTCTGTTAGCCATCTAAATGTCTTCTTTGGAGAAATGTCTGTTCATGTCTTCTGCCATTTTTAAATTGAGTTAGTTATTTTTGGCATTGAGCTGTATAAGGTCTTTATGTATTTTGGATACTAGCACTTACTGGGCATATCATTTGCAAGTATCTTCTCCCATTCAGCAGCTTGTCTTTTAGTTTTGTTAACTGTTTCTTTTGCTATGCAGAAGCTTTTTATTTTGATGTAGTCCCAATAGTTTACTTTTGCTTTTGTTTGCCTCAGGAGACATAACTAGAAAAATGTTGCTTAAAAAAGAAATGTTGCTAAAGCCCATGTCAGAGACTGCCTGTGTTCTCTTCTAGGATTTTTATGGTTTCAGGTCTCACATTAATGCCCTCAGTCCACTTTGAGTTTATTTTTGCATTTGGCATAAGAAAGTGGTCAGTTCATTCTTTTGCATGTAGCTCTCCAGTTTTCCCAATGCCATTTGTTGAAGAGATGGTCTTTTTCTCATTGCATTTTCTTGTCTCCATTGTCAAATGTTAATTGACCATATAATTGTGAGTTTATTTCTGGGCTCTTTATTCTGTTCCATTGATTTATATGTCTATTTCGTACATTGATTAATTTTGAATGAATAAAAACATGGGATTATACCTCATAGTATGACTTTGGTATTTTATTTTATTTTTTATTTAAAGGTTGTATTTATTTATTCATGAGAGAAACAGAGAGAGAGAGAGGCAGAGACATAGACAGAGGGAGAAGCAGGCTCCATGCAGGGAGCCCGACGTGGGACTCGATTCCGGGTCTCCAGGATCCTGCCCTGGGCTGAAGGTGGGTTAAACCACTGAGCCACCTGAGTTGCCCCTGACTTTGGTATTTTAAAATGAATTAAACTCCTTCCCTTCTGGGAGTAAAGATAGTAAAGGCCAAGGGGGATGAAGACTACAGAGATCTTTCTTTACTGGAGGAGCAAAAATTGTAAAAGAACATGGAATCCCACTCACATCATGGGTTAAAAAAACAAAACTTTGACAAGTTAAATGATGACTCATTGCTGGCAAAGAAGATGTAAACCCACCTGCTCTGTTTCCAAAATTCTAATTTTTCAACCATTCTTTACTTAATTATAAATATTGCAATGCAGATTAACTTCTAAAATTCATATTTACATAAAATTACCAACTTCTGGAGGTGTCTGTTCTTTTATAATAAAATAATGAGGTTGTGGAGATTACTTCAGTTTCTATTTGGAATTAACTAGAACATTTTCTGAATTATATTTCACCTAACATCTTTAAGCTTCAATGTATCCTAAATTAGGCCTCTTTCTTAGAAAATAAAAGGGTACTAGCAAATAAAATTTCTGGAGATTTATTTTAAATTAAATAATGTGTGTAAAAGCATATCATTAACCATGAAGTGTTCTGCATTAGTAAGACGCTGCTACTATCGTCATCATCAGCAATCTCGGGAAAATTTTGTAATACGGTTTCCTTTCTCACCCTGCCAAGAGTGTGAAATTATTTGGGATTAGAAATTGCCTAATGCTTAGATACTTAATGAAAGTAGCATATATTTCCCATTCTGGTGAAGTGATAGGAATCTGTACAACCTCATCACATGGAGAGTGATAGCTTTGAAAACACAGGACAAGAGAAAAGGGGGGAATCAATGGAATTGTTTTTGAGTAGTAATTATAGATTGTGAGGTGCTGATCTGGTTGTCAGGGATTGTGAGTGAGATTTTACATGAGGGCACACTTAATATCAGGGTAGTTAACCCAAAGAAAAACAAGTCTTGATAAGCCCCTGGGTCTTTTCTTGCCAGAGGATTACCTGAACACGTTTCTTCTAACAATCTCCTGATTTTATGTAAATGAGCAAAATCTATGCAACTTAAGCAGCCCAAATCCAGTGCAAGTGTTTGAGAAAAATCACTATTTGAGATAGGTTTATTTATTACTTCCACTTTGCCTTTTGTTTGAATATGACAGAGATGGGAGCAGAGGAAGGAGTAGCTAGTTTAAGCAGGCTGTTTCCTTTCTCTGAGCCATGGTTTTCTCATCTGTAAGATGAAGCAGATAGATGGTCAGGGATCACAGATGATCACAGGGACCTGGTGTGTATTTGTATGAAGCCTGCTTGCTGCAGCTAAGGTACTAGGGAGTTCCTGAGAATTTGGTAAACCAGAAGGCCTTCCTTAAGGGATTCACAGTCAAAATGCTGTATGAGTTCTAGCTATCTTGGGGTGGAGTCTTTTGGGTTTTCTATGTAGAGTATCATGTCATCGGTGAAGAGGGAGAGTTTGACTTCTTCTTTGCCAATTTGAATGCCTTTTATTTCTTTTTGTTGCCTGATTTCTGAGGCTAGGACTTCTAGTACTATGTTGAATAGCAGTGGCGAGAGTGGACATCCCTGTCTTGTTCCTGATCTTAGGGGAAAGGCTCCCAGTGCTTCCCCATTGAGAATGATGTTTGCTGTGGGCTTTTCATAGATGGCTTTTAAGATGCTGAGGAATGTTCCCTCTATCCCTACACTCTGAAGAGTTTTGATCAGGAATGGATGCTGTATTTTGTCAAATGCTTTCTCTGCATCTATTGAGAGGATCATATGGTTCTTGGTTTTTCTCTTGCTGATCTGATCAATCACATTGATTGTTTTACGAGTGTTGAACCAGCCTTGCATCCCGGGGATAAATCCCACTTGGTCATGGTGAATAATCTTCTTAATGTATTGTTGGATCCTATTGGCTACTATCTTGTTGAGAATTTTTGCATCCATGTTCATCAGGGATATTAGTCTCTAATTCTCCTTTTTGGTGGGGTCTTTGTCTGGTTTTGGAATTAAGGTGATGCTGGCCTCATAGAACGAGTTTGGAAGTACTCCATCTCTTTCTATCTTTCTGAACAGCTTTAGTAGAATAGGTACGGTTTCTTCTTTAAACGTTTGATAGAATTCCCCAGGGAAGCCATCTGGCCCTGGACTTTTGTGTCTTGGGAGGTTCTTGATGACTGCTTCAATTTCCTCCCTGGTTATTGGCCTGTTCGGGTTTTCTATTTCTTCCTGTTCCAATTTTGGTAGTTTGTGGTTTTCCAGAAATGTGTCCATTTCTTCTAGATTGCCTAATTTATTGGCATATAGCTGCTCATAATATGTTTTTTAAATCGTTTGTATTTCTTTGGTGTTGGTGGTGATCTCTCCTTTCTCATTCATGATTTTATTAATTTGAGTCTTTTCTCTCTTCTTTTTAATAAGGCTGGCTAATGGTTTATCTTATTAATTCTTTCAAAGAACCAACTCCTGTTGGTTGATCTGTTCCACAGTTCTTCTGGTCTCTATTTCATTGAGTTCTGCTAGAATCTTTATTAACTCTCTTCTTCTGCTGGGTGTAGGATCTATTTGCTATTTTTCCCCAGCTCCTTTAGGTGCAAGTTTAGCTTTTGTATTTCAGTTCTTTCCAGTTTTTGGATGGATGCTTGTATTGCGATGTGTTTCCCCCTCAGGACTGCTTTTGCTGTATCCCAAAGATTTTGAATGGTTGTATCTTCATTCTCATTAGTTTCCATGAATCTTTTGAATTCTTCTCTAATTTCCTGGTTGACCCTTTCATCGTTCAGCAGGATGGTCCTTAACCTCCACGTGTTTGAAATCCTTCCAAACTTCTTGTGATTTAGTTCTAGTTTCAAAGCATTATGGCCTGAAAATATGCAGGGGACGATCCCAATCTTTTGGTATCGGTTAAGACCCGATTTGTGACCCAGTATGTGGTCTATTCCAGAGAAGGCTCCATGTGCACTTGAGAAGAATGTGTATTCAGTTGCATTTGGATGCAAAGTTCTATAAACATCTGTGAAATCCATCTGGTCCAGTGTATCATTTAAAGCTCTTGTTTCTTTGGAGATGTTGCGCTTAGAAAACCTGTCAATTGTAGAAAGTGCTACATTTAAGTCACCAAGTATAAGTGTATTATTATCTCAGTATGTCTTAACTTTGGTTATTAATTGATTGATATACTTGGCAGCTCCCACATTCGGGGCCTAAATATTGATGATTGTTAAGTATTGGGACTTCATCAAGATAAGAAACTTTTGCACAGCAAAAGAAACAGTCAGCAAAACCATAAGACAACCTGCAGAATGGGAGAAGATATTTGCAAATGACCTATCAGATAAAGGGCTAGTATCTAAGATCTATAAAGAACTTATGAAACTCAACAGCAAAGAAACAACAAATCCAATCATGAAATGGGCAAAAAACATGAACAGAAATCTCACAGAGGAAGACATAGACATGGCCAACAAGCACATGAGAACATGCTCCGCATCACTGGCCATCAGGGAAATACAAATCAAAACCACAATGAGATACCACCTCACACCAGTGAGAATGGGGAAGAATAACAGGGCAGGAAACAGCAAATGTTGGAGAGGATGTGGAGAAAGGGGAACCCTCTGCACTGTTGGTGGGAATGTGAACTGGTGCAGCCACTCTGGAAAACTGTGTGGAGGTTCCTCAAAGAGTTAAAAATAGACCTGCCCTACGACCCAGCAATTGCACTGCTGGGGATTTACCCCAAAGATACAGATGCAGTGAAATGCTGGGACACCTGCACCCCTATGTTTATAGCAGCAATGTCCACAATAGCCAAACTGTGGAATGAGCCTCAGTGTCCATCGACAGATGAATGGATAAAGAAGATGTGGTCTACATATACAATGGAATATTACTCAGCCACTAGAAACGACAAATACCCACCATTTGCTTCGACATAGATGGAACTGGAGGGTATTAGGCTGAGTGAAATAAGTCAATAAGAGAAGGACAAACATTATATGGTCTCATTCATTTGGGAAATATAAAGAATAGTGAAAGGGAATAAAGGGGAAAGGGGAAAAATGTGTGGGAAATATCATAAAGGGAGACAGAACATGAGAGACCCCTAACTCTGGGAAATGAACAAGGGGTGGTAGAAAAGGAGGTGGGGGTGACTGGGTGATGGGCACTGAGGGGGCACTTGATGGGATGAGCACTGGGTGTTATGCTGTATGTTGGCAAATTGAACTCCAATAAAAAATAAATAAATACAAATGTTTAAATTCTTTCCTGTCCTGGTTTGGTGGGCAAGCCTCTGGCTGGCTGCCCCTGGAGTGAGTGATTGCTAAGATGCAAGAAGTCATGTTCCACCAGCCTATATCTTTTCTTGTAGGAGAGTGCTTTTAATGTCCACCTGTGCAAGTTGTTATTGCATCTAGGTTTAAATGTGCCCTTTTTGCCTGCTCTGTGAAAACTAAGCTGGGCCGTTTATTTTTTTTAAAGATTCACTTATTTATTTTAGAAATAATGAGAGAGAGAGAGCATGAGAGAGAGGAAGGACAGAGAGAGGGGGAGAGAGAGAGTCTCCAGCAGACTCACCACTGAGCACAGAGCCTGATGCAGGGCTCAATCCACAACCCTAAGATTAGCAACCAAGCTGAAATCAAGAGTTGGATGCTCAAGTGACGGAGCCACCCAGGTGCTCCCAAGATGGGCCTTTAGATAGTTTTCTTATGTCAGGTGGCATGAGGTTAAGCTATGCTAGTAGGTGGTGCTGGAGAAAGATTATAGAAGAAAGAAGTTTACTTCTTGATTCTAGTGAACTCTCTTGGTGGGCTCCCTCTGTGCAAGCAGCTTCTCCAGTGTCCATGCCTGTAGATGCATATCCTCTCTAGCTCTTGGCTTTTGTAGCATGGGTGACTCCTCAAGCATTTGACTCCTGCATTGCGTGCAGCTACTGTAGTGCAGTGACTTCTTCAGTGCCCACTTTTACATGGAGAGTGATTTCTCAAGCATCTGGATTCTGCACCATAGCCATTTCCCCAACGTCCAGTTCCTATAGGGTGTGAAGCTTCTCCAGCACTCAGCTTCTACAGCATGGGTGACTTCTTAAGCATCTCTCTACTGTAGTGCATATAACTTCTCTACACCTGGCTCCTGGATGTCTTTGGTCACGTTAGTAGCAGAATACTTCTGACAAGACACCTCCCTGTAAACAGCTTTTCCCAATACCCTAGAGGGAGGATTTCCAGCAAGTTCCACTGGTTTAGCATCACAGCGACTTTTCTGACAATCTGTGAGCCATAGTCATGCACTCCAACAAGATCTGGATTTTAGCCTTAGGTAGAAGAGGTCTTTCTTGGGTGCTCTATCTCAGCCCTAAGTGTAGCACCTGACCTTATAGCTGCTGTTTCTATATTTGTTAGAGTTCTCTTCATTTCTTAGTAGCTAATCTCTTGTGACTTCTTAGATTTAAGAATTATTTATAGTAAATTGTCCCTTGTTTAAATTACTGTGTGGTTTCTGTCTCGTGAATGGACCCAAACTGAACTATCCTGGAGGTCTCAGTAGCTCTCCCATTTATGTTGGTGTCATTCAGATGGGGCATCCCTACCCATTCCAGGTAAGACACTTCTATCTATCTCTTTCTAGAAATTAGACATGCCTTACAATATATGCTTAGGTCTCTTGTCTTGAGTGAAGACTCTAACCTCATTGAATAGATAAGATCTCTGAGAACAAGAAAACTTGCATAATTTCTTTATGATCATGAAGCCAGTTAATTATGGAGGTGGCACCAGAACCCATGGCCTGACTCCCATTCTGGTGCTCCTTCCTTTCTGCCCCAGTGACATTATTCACCAAAAATATTGATTAAGCAACTATTCGCACATAACTAAATTTGTAAGTTTTAATTAAAATTTGAAAAATTGATCCAATATCCTTCTTAAGTAGAAGGGCTGGGGGAAGTGTGGAATTTAGGATCAGAGAGACAGGGGCTATTCACCACTTGCAGGAAGTAGGGAAAATGGATGAACATTGTTGTAAAAAGGAAATATCTATATTAAACATTTGTTGTAAAGAAGAAACAAGATAACATACACAAATCACTTGTCATCATTAGACACATTTAGGGAAGCCAGACAACTGAAAAAGCACTTAAATCATGCTGAATCCATTTCATTTCACACAATTCTTTTCCTTGCTTGCTCATTTCTTTCATGTATATTTTACTTTATTTATTTTTTAAAAGATTATGAAAGGGTATGATTTTACTTATACTGACACAGGTATATGATTTTACACTAAGATAAAACTAAAGAAGCTAAACATGTCTTCAAGAGACAGGGTGCTTTTTGCAACAGTATATGTTATAAAGCTTCATTTTCTCCCTCATCCCCCAACTTCATTGAGGTAAAATTGACAAAGAAAAATTGTATATATTCATGGTGTACAACTTGATGTGATATAAGTATACACTGTGAAAAATTACCACAATTAAACTGATTAACACAATTATTGCCTCACAGAACTATCACTTTCTTTTGTTCTCTCCTTTTTTGTGTGTGGAGAAAAACACATAAGATTTACCTTTTTAGCAAATACCAAGTATACAATATAGTATTGTTGCTATAATGATATTGTTGCACATTGATCTTCAGAGCTTATTCACCTGGCATAATTAAGACTTTGTACCCCTTGACCAGACCAACCTTCTCTCTCTCCCCAGCCTCTGGCAACTACCATTCTACTCTCCCATCTATGAGACTGACTATTTTAGATTCCACATATAAGTGAGATCCTGTCATATTTGTCTTTCTGTGCCTGACTTATCTCAGCATAATGTCCTTTAGGTTCATCCATGTTGACACACGTGGCAGGATTACTTCATTTTTAAGGCCTAATAATATTCCGGTGTATATATATGTACCACATTTTCCTCCTGCATTCATCTGTTGACAGATACTGAGGGTGTTTCCATATCTTGGCTATTGTGAATAATGCTGACATGAACATAGGAGTACAAATATCTCTTCCAGGTCCTGATTATATTTCCTTTGGATATATACCCAGAATTCCATGCATATTTTAAGAAAAATAGTTTTTAAAAGGCTTTCCCAATTTTTTATCCTTTGTTTGTAACTATTTCTGCCCTCAAATAATGAGTGTACATCTAGCAAAGAATGGTCAAATTAATTAGAGTGAGTCACAATCATTGAGAGAGGGTGAGCTACATGCTACCTGATTCATTGCTCCTTCATAGAATCAAGGTGGGTAAGTGTAAAGTTAACTGCATTCAGACAAATATATCACAGGAATCACTTTTCTGTCTGTCAGGCACTATTTGCAGAGATATCTGGGCCATTCAGTGTCATCACCACCTGTGTTTGAAGTCTGATTCTCTAGGGCAGACGCCTGCTTAGGTACAATACAGCCACATCAACATGCCTGGCCTCAGCCCCATGACTCTCCCCTTTTGAAGCTTTCTTATTTGACAAAGAGATTTGGATTCCATAAACCACACATCATTTCACATTTCTCTAGTCGCATGTTCCACAATTTGTAAAAAAAAAAAGGGGGGGCATAATAAGATAATAGGTGGTATTAAGGTAGAAATTGTCATCCTTTATTAAGTGCTTATTATAATCCAGGTGTTTAATATATATTTTCTCATTTTGTCTTCCCAACACTCCTGCGTGGTAATTACTATTATTTCCATTTTACACAAAACAACCAAACTAACTAGAGTTTGAAAAGATGAGCTTGCCCAATAATACATGGATCCACTTGACATAAAAAAAAAATTATCTTGGGGATCCCTGGGTGGCTCAGCGGTTTAGGGCCTGCCTTCAGCCCAGGGCATGGTCCTGGAGTCCCGGGATCGAGTCCCACATCAGGCTCCCTGCATGGAGCCTGTTTCTCCCTCTGCCTATGTCTTTGCCTCTCTCTCTCTCTCTCTCTCTCTCTCTCATGAATAAATAAATAAAATCTTAAAAAAAGAATTATCTTTTCAGTACACCATATTGCCTTGGTAGGTGCAATTTGTTAGTCTACCATTATGAAACAAAACACCATGCATATACTGTGATAGAATTGTGCTTACTTTTTCCTTCTGCGTTCAGAGCCAAGAATATGGCTTTTCTCTGAATACAATGACTTTCCATTTATCCACACACTGATTATACTCAAGAACAATGCATCATTTGGTTTGTTGTTGGTCTATTTTTATAAATCTTGGTGTTCTACTCTCTTCAAGCTTATTAAAGCCATAGTTCTCTGTCCTAGCTAGCTTGACTTAAGTCAAAACTTGCCAAATTTTGCAAATTTTTTTCCCCCTGCTTTGAAAAAGAATTGTGATGCTTGTACCAAAATCCCAGCCCCTGCCTTTTGTTTCCCAGGCTATGTCCTCATTGGTCTGTGGATGAAGAAGGGATTAAGGCAAAGAATTAGGGTATTTGAACCAGGGTGGAATATCTATATGGTCCTGTTTCCCTGCCCCTTCTCTCACCCTAAGAATGGAGAAGGAGCCAGGCTCTGACAGGAAGAGAGGGAAAATGTCCATGAATGTGAGTTGTTAGGAAACCACATGTAGCATTTTGAAAGTATTTATTTAAAGGCATGTATTTAAAATTTTTCGAAGAAAATTTAGTATTAAAAATAGTGAGCAATGCCTGTGCCCTATTCTAAATGTTGATTTGCAGTGTTGTCACACCTCAAATGAGTTAGAGACATAAGAATCAAGCATTACCAGGAAAATAAAGGAATAGATATATTCTTATAAAGTAAATCATAGAATATAGCAGAATTATGTGAAATGCTAGTATTGGGGAAAAAAAGAACACAAGTCCAAAAGCTGCTTGTGTCAGTTCTTTAGTGCTTAATAGAAACAGGCCATTTTTAGTGCTTAACAAAAATCAATCCTATTTTAAGAAAAACTTGTGGCCCTGAATTATACACTCTGTACTGAGCCATGTTTTTCTTTCACCTGAGGACTCAGTTAAAAAAATCTCCAGTTTTTATAGTATTATCTTTGCTTATTAAACAAAGCATGTGCAAGCAACATGGAAAAATGAGCCACAGCGACATGTCTCTGAAAGTAAACAAGATTAGTACTGCATAAATGTTAATGAGTGCCCTTTAAGGAATGAAAGGGCTAACCCTAAACTGCAGAAATGAAGACCATCAGCTCATGAGCTGATGCTATCACGGCATAGTGAGGATCAATCTTGGAAGAGACCCTTACGATGCCAAGGTACACGGGTTTTGCAGGATGCACACACGTGGTCCTGGCTGACCAGAGGTGGGACTTGGACCTGAAACCCCTGCCTTAAGTTGAGACCTTGGAAATTCTGTACCTAAATATTCTAATGACCCGTCTTGAAATGCAAAGGAATTTTGTTTTGTCAGCAAATGTCGATACAAATGCAGTTTCTAGTGAGAGACAAAGTATGACGTGTGGTTGTACATGGTGCTGAAATCCTTGGATAGGAAATTTATATAAGCCTGGTGCTAGACTAGGGCTACCCTTGGAGCTCCTGGTAGGAACAAATACAAAACCACTGTCTAGGGACACCTGGGTGGCTCACTGGTTGAGCATCTGCCTTTGGATCAGGTTGTGATCCTGGAGTCCTACTATCGAGTCCCACATGGGGCTCCCTGTGGGGAGTCTGCTTCTCTCTCTGCCTGTCCCTGCCTCTCTCTGTGTGTCTCTCATGAATAAATAAATAAAATCTTTAAAAAAACAAAAAAATCACAAACCACTGCCTAGGGATACTTTCATAAACCGGTGTGTATTAGGCTCATAGAAAATGGCTCAAAAATAAAATTTATAGGTAAAACTCAGAAACAATCCCTTATGAGGGAAAACAACAGACACAACAAACAGGAAGATTTGCACCTCCAAGGACTTGAGAGAATTAAGAAGTCTGAAAGAAGCTATAAAATAGCTCTGTTTAAAATGATCAAATAAACAAAAAAGGTGAGATATAAATATATGGAAACAACAGGACACAACTTAAAAAGAATAGGCAAAGTTGAAAAATTACAATTAGAATATCTATGCATGGAAAACCACTCAGGAGAAGAGACATCTCAGAAGATGGTGTAGCTGGTATATGTTGCCACAGTAATGCTATGGCCTAGGACTTGAATGATTCACAATAAGCGTATGGTGCCCATGTGCCTGGGGTCAGCTGGGGCTGGCAAGGTGGCTCTGCTATCCTTGGCTGGGTCTACTTTTGAGGCATTAACTGGCTGTTGGCAGACCTAGGCTGGCCTCAGTTGGAGTTCCTGGGGTGACTGGGCTCTGATTTTCATGCTTTTCATCCTCCAGCAGACTAGAGTGTGCATGTTCTTATGGCAGTGATGGAGGTGCAGGGGCAGGAACAGCTGGCATGCTGCCTCATTTTTTTGATCAAAATAGTGACATGGCTAAGCCTGATTAAGAGGCAGGGTAGGTCACTCCACTCGTGGTGAAAGGGAGGTCACGGAAGAGGGTGCAGATTCGGGAGACAGGAGGAATGGAGGATGTTGCTATAGGAGATGGTAATTGGGTGAAAAAGCTAGTTTAAGGACACCTACAGAGAGAATGAGTGAAGAGAGACCTGAGAAAATTTCTCAGTTCATAGCAGAGAAGTCAAGAGATAGAATATGTGAACAAGGTAAGACATTGGGACGGACTGAGATGGCCCAACATATATCTAATCGGAGTGCCAGAGAAGACAGTGCATTCAAGGAAGAAATAGTGAGAAGTTTAGAGTCTATAACAGATCTGCTGTCTCTAATTTGGAAGCACAATGAGTCCTGAGAAGAACTTTATTTTTTTCAAATGACACCTAAAATATACTTTAGAAAACTTGAGACTATAAAGAGAAAATTCAAAAGACAACAGAAAGAATAGTCAGGGAACTTACTAAGATAAAACAAGTAAATGAAAGCAAAATTTTCATTAGCAACAACAGGTACCAGAAGACAACAAACTAATACCCTCTGAGTGCTGGGGGAAAATAACCATCCATCCAGAACTTCATCCTCCTAAATAGTCACTCTAAAATGAGGGCAAAAATAAAGACATTTTTCAGATAAAATCCATGCTGAAGAACTATTATGTAATGTGTTTTAAATGAAAGAAATGAAACTCAGAAGGAAGGAATAGAAATGAGAAGCAACAGGAATCAAAGACATGGATAATTTAAAGTATTATTAACTGCAAATAAAACAGTAACCATAATAATGACTAATGGGGGTGGAGAGGCATGAAAACAGGATGCAGGAACTAGGATTAGAGTTCTAAGTCCTTGTGTTATTCAGAAGAGTAGAGGTATTAGTTAACCATAAATTTTGTTAAGTCAGGTATGCTTGTTAAAATGTAAGAATAACCATTAACAGAACAAACATAGAATATATAACTTCAAAAACAACACGGAGAAATGGAGTCTACAGATAACCTATTTGACAGAAGGCAAGAACAAGTGAAAAGACGTACTGTCTGTCTCTGTCTCTCCGTAAACACACACACACAGAAACACAAAATAAGGCAAGAAATGAATTACAATATATCAGCGATCACAGTATTTGTAAATGCATTAACTCGGGTATAAAATTCTTAACCTTGGAACCCCTGGGTGGCTCAGTTGGTTAAGCGTCTGCATTCGGCTCAGGTCATGATCTCAGGGTCCTGGGATGGAACCCCTCATCGGGCTTCCTGCTGAGCAGGGAGCCTGCTTCTCCCACTGCCCCTCACCCTACTTGTGCTCTCTCACTCTCACTCTTTCTCAAATAAATAAATGAAATCTTTAAGGAAAAAAGGAAAATGTTTAACCTCACTAATAATTAGGGAAATATAAAATGAAGCAAAGAAACACCATTTTAGGACTGCCACCTTGTTAAAAGAATTATGGTTAATAAATAACACCTGATTTATTGCCAAGGCTATTGGGAAACGGGGCACATTATACACTATTGACCCAAGTATGACTTGGTAAAACTACTTTGTAGGGCCGTGTAACAACAGCTGGTGAAATTGAACATGTACAAACATATGACCAGAATTAGAGCTCATGTGCATACACAAGCAGATATTCGTAAGGAATCCAGAGAGAAAAATTGGAAGCAGCCTAAGAAAAAGGTAAGCTGTAAAGAATATTTATATAGTACATACACTCTCTCACGTTGTCTCTTCCCCCCCAACCCCGTAGCTTATATTACCACACACACACACATGAGCACAGGCAGGTTTAAGGTACAGATATACATGTAACTCGCTCATGTAGTTATAAACACATAATAAAAGTTTAAAATGTGCGCTAGAACAATATCCACCAACTTATCCTGCCTCTGGATAGAAAACAAAAGTAATGCAAAGGTAAGGAAGGTGGAAATCATTTTAATGGGTTCTTTAAAAAAAATTGTATTAAATGTGGCAAATATTAGTAATTGGTAAATTTGTGTATTAACTACACGGGCATCTGTTATAGCTGCACGCTTTTACATGATTGAAATGTTTCATAATGAAAACTTCAAGGAAATTGACAACATAAAATACTGAGAGAAAAACCGACAATCATCACAATAGAAAATGAGATGCAAAGCCAAGGTGAAGTGTTCAAAAAAATCACTTTAGAAAAATCATGACATTTCCAAGGATGGCATTAATAGAAATGTGAATGTGACCATGATGATGTACTCAAGATTTTCTACTGCTTTAGAAAAAATGTGAGTTCAACTCAGTGTATTGCACTTAGTAGGTTAGGAGAGTTACCCATGGAACACGCTGTTCGCTGGCACTCAGCTAAACCCAAATTAGAATCACTCAGCTTTGAAATTTCATGACTTTCTGGGCCTGGAATTCATCACCTCCACGATGTATTAGCATTATTTTCCCATCTGGGCCTTCTTGGGCAGCAGCAGTAATAACCTTGGATTTTGTTAGAAGTTTGGGCTGCACCTGCCTTGAGTTTCAAGGCAAATAGCGTCCTCTCTCATTTCAGGGTGAGATCTGTCAAACTCACAGAGCTTCTTTCCAACTGAAAGTCTGATTTCCTGATGAACTTCACTTTCCAGGTGGGGCATTTTCTTTTTTGAAAAGTAAACTCTACACCCAATATGGGGCTCGAACTCACAACTCTGAGGTTAAGGGTCACATGCTCTGCCAGCTGAGCCAGCCAGACACCCCACAGGTGGCGCATTTTCATCTGGGGCTGTGAAACAAACTCGGGGCTTTAATCTCCAAGGCCTCAAATCTCCATAATGGGCAAGCCACAGGGAGCTAAGAGCCTCTCAGGCCCAGGGCCTTTTAACTCCCTTTATAGAAACTGCTCAGGAGCACACAGAACTGGCTACAGGTAGGGTGTTAAATTGGACCAAACTTTTTTTATGGCTGAATAATATCCCATTGCATATACACCACATGCAAGAGGGTTCCTTTTAATCTACATCCTTGCAACACTCGTGGTTTCTTAAGTTTTTGAGTTTAGCCATTCCGACAGGTGTGAGGCGATATCTCCTTATGGTTTTGATTTTCATTTCCCTGATGATGAGTGATGTTGAGCATCTTTTCATGTGTCTGTTGGTCATCTGGATGTCCTCTTTGGAGAAATGTCTGTTCATGTCTTCTGTCCATTTTTAATTGGATTATTTGGTAGGCGCTTGGTGTTGAGTTATATCAGTTTTTTATATATTTTGTATACTAACTCTTATTGGACATATCACTTGCTAATATCTTCTCCCATTCAGTAGGTTGTCTTTTAGTTTTGTTCATTGTTTCCTTTGCTGTGCAGAAGCCTTTTATTTTGATGTAGTCTCAATAGTTTATTTTTGCTTTTGTTTCCCTTGCCTCAGGAGACATATCTAGAAAGGCATTGTTTTGGCCAATGTCAGAGAAATTACTGCCTATGCTCTCTTCTAGGATTTTTATGCTTTCAGATCTCACATTAGGTCCCTAATCCATTTTGAGTTCATTTTGGTGTATGGTGTAAAAAAGTGGTCCAATTTCAATCTTTTGCATGTTGCTGTCCAGGTTTCCCAACACTATTTGTTGAAGAGACTGTCTTCTTCCCACTGCATATTCTTGTCTCCTTTGTCAAAGATTAATTGACCATATAGTCATAGGTTTATTTCCAGGCTCTCTATTGTGTTTCAAAGAGGAGTTATTTTCTTACAGAAAATCTCAACTTTATAAAGATTCCAGATGTCAGAGCTCTGTGGGTCCTGGAAAATATGTCATTTTTAATGTATTTCTAATCTCATACACAATTACTGAACTTTCAAAACCTAACTAGAGTAACTCTAGTATCCCATGGGACTGAACACAGGAGCCTCGGTCCTCTGCAAGGACTGGGGGATGCTGGCATCCTCTCCGTGGTCTCAGTGTGGGTCAGTCTCCACTAGAATCCCCTTCAAGGGACCCCGCTCATGGCAAAGGCTTCATCCACTGCCCCTCTGCATGGCCCCATCTAGAAGAGGATCATATAGTTCAAGTACAGAATTCTAACAGAACTGTAGAGGGATAAGTACTCCAAAGAACAATATAAATACTGGTATTCCTGGCCTATGTGCTAAGGCTTTAATTCTTATTGCTTAGAAGTGTTATGGAGATAGTGGCTTTGAAACATATTGCCAAGCTCTTCTTTCCTTTCTGGGCACAAGACCATTTTCATAGTCCATATTCCTATCTACTTGCTGAGGTAGGTAGTACCTCGGGGAATTAGGACTTTTTTTTTAGGATTTTACTTATTTATGAGAGTGAGCAAGCAAGCATGAGCAGGGGGAGGGGCAGAGGGAGAGGGAGAAGCAGACTCCCCCCTGAGCAGGGAGCCCCATGTGGGGCTCGATCCCAGGACCCGAGATCATAATCTGAGCCAAAGGTAGATGCTTAACCAACTGAGCCACCCAGGTGCCTTGACTTAGGAGTCTTTTCACAGGAAGTCTGAGTCCCTAAGGAGGCAGTGTGAGGAACAATAAGATTTTAAGAATATTTGTTTTCATTAACTGTTAGAAGCTAGGTCCTGTGAACTTGAAGATGGGGATTTCCAGAAGCCAGGGAAATTTCAGTTTATGATACAAGGGTATTTTACTTTGGTCAGGTAGAAAAGATACAAAGAGGACCTCATCTCCCTGTGATGAGAAAGGTGGGCTTGGAAGCAGGGAGAAGTAGGGCAAGATGTTCAGACAGGGTTCCTGGCCATCATCTACCCCTGGGGATGAAATTCAAGGGAGACAGTACCATATAAGTATCCAATTAGGCATAGGTCAGCCTGAGACCACAGGAGCAGGAAGTGTGCATTCTTCGATGAAGCCTGGGAGAGATTGCAAGTCTATAGGAAAATCTCCATCTAGCATGGTGTGGGGCTCCAAGTGGGCAGAGAGGAATCGAGAGAGACAGCTCAAGACAACACCAAAGCCTACATCTAGCATGCAGAGTACTCTCGCAAGGAAGCAGAAGTTCTCAGAAGCCAGTGGGCTGTCAGGGGCCTCAGGACTAAACGAAGAGGCCACCAGAAAAGGGAGCTTTGAGACAAATAGGCCTCAGACTTCAGAGGTGGGTGCCAGCATCATGTTCCATGTGCCAGATGGGCCCAGCTACATTTCCGTCACCCCATTCAGAGACCTATAGACCAACCCAAATAGCTATAGGTTCTTCCCCAGAACACAACGGATAGAGCCTGACCTGCCACCTCCCAGTGGAGCCAAAAGATGGGGACCTAAGAACATGGATCCCAGAGCCCTGATCTTCCTTCCTGTCAAGTAACCAAGTAAGCCTCTCCCCACCCATCCCATTCAGTGTGCGTCATCTCACATGGGAGCGGTGGGCAGAGGGAGGAAAACATGTACTTGAAAGAGATCAAGCCATTTAAATGAGACTGTCTAAAGCAAAGACCTGGGACACCTGGCTGGCTTGGTGGTCAAGAGTCTGCCTTTGGCTCAGGGCATGATCCTGGGGTCCTGGGATCGAGTCCCACATCCCTGCAGGGAGCCTGCTTCTCTTTCTACCTATGTCTCTGTCTCTGTCTCTCATGAATAAACAAAATCTTAAAAAAAAAAAAAAAGCTTAAAAAGTAAAGCAAAGACATGAAGATGTTCTTGATTGGCAAGTTTAAAGTCACCATGCCTTGCCCTAACTTTCAGGATGGTGGGCATATTGGGAAAGATTGGATGGCTAATAGAAAATAAGATACATTTTCCTGTACATATGAGTAAAAATGTCAGGTTGCAACATGTCTATTCCATAAAGGAAACAATTGTGTGTTTTTTAATACCTCCCCTCTTCATTAAAGGATTTGAGGCAGCTGCAATCTATGTATTGGAGAGTAAACACTTAAGGAAAGATCCAAAGTTTCAATGAGCTTTAGTTATTAGGTATGAAGAAGAGAATATAATGCTGTATGTTAACTATACGAGAATTAAAAATAAAAATAGAATGTTGAATCACTTAGTACAAGTGATTCAACATACAGGTTTGCATGAGCAGTGTGGTAACTTGTATCTTTTCTATTTATGGAATGTCAATATTTTTGTGGAAGAAATCAGAGAAGCAAGAGCTCTCTTAATCATACCTGTAGCTCCAGCACTTTCTAGATTTCCTGGAGCGCAGTGTGTGCTCAGTAAATATTTGTTCAATGAATAAATGAAAAAATACACTGCTTAGCATCAGAATGGATAACTTAAAACATTCGTGAGCTCTTTCAAGCCATGGATGGTAGCATGGGCCAAATGGTGGAGCAGAGGAAACTGGGGTGCCAGGAGGTAGGCATTACCCCAAAGAGTTACCCCATCGTCACCATGAAAGACCAGCTTCAGAGAGAGGGACAAAAGAAAGGAGTAGAGGTGAGGCTTTGCTGTGCATTGCCACCCCTGTCTCTCACAGGGTGTGTGTGTGTGTGTGTGTGTGTGTGCGTGATTGTTTCCTGGGCAAGAGTGCTTGTTGCAGCCTTAGGAGAACTATAGGATCCTTTGTAGGCACCTCGTGGAGAGGCACTCTCAAGACAGACTCTGGGCCCAGAGCAGAAGGGGTTGGTCGGGAGAAAGGAAAAGAGCACCAAGCATGGCCTCAGGGAGGCAGGCCCAGCCTAAAGGTGGGACAGTGGTTGTTCTAAAATTAGACTCAACTTCTAAACTTTGTTCCATTAAACTTACAATGTGTGATGAATTAAGAAATATTTTTATAAGCCCTGCAATGTCTTGTGATGTAATTCGACTATATTCTTTATTAAAAGAGTTAAGATGCCAATTTGTTAAGTATAAAATTTTTTTATTAAAGATTTTATTTATCTATGTGAGAGAGAGAGATAGTGAGAGAGAGCATGGGCAGTGGGGCGAGGGAGAAGCAGGCTCTCACGTGGAGCTCGATCCCAGGACCCCGGGACCATGACCTGAGCTGAGGGCAGATGCTTAACCGACTGAGCACCCAGGGCCCCCATTAAGTGTAAACTTTTAATGCATGACTACCACCACCCTATTTTGGCCTTTCTTTATTTTTTAAAATGCCAGAATTTTAAAAGCTGAAAGCCACCATGCCCTGTCGGAGATGTTCTGCTGCCTATAAGTGGAAGCAGAAGCACATACTGCTACAAAAGGCTCCCTAAGTGAGACGCTTGCTCTATCACCTCTGTGCATCTCACACACTGGCCCCTGGGCCCTGAGCACAGGCCGCTCGTATTCACCCCTGACCCCCAGGAATAGTTTTTGGGACTACATCTTTCCTCAACACACAGCCCAGGAATCACATCCTCCCAGAAGGGCCTGCCCCTCCCTGACCCCCCCCCCCCCCCCCCCGCCGCTGGGCTCAAGGCCTCACTGAAGGGTTTCCATAGATCCTGTCATATTCTTTACTGCTCATCTCTCTTCTCTCCAGAGTGTAAATACCTTTAGGGCAGAGGCCACCCATCTCATCCTCTTTATGTCCTCAGAATTCAGCACAGGGGCTGGCATGAGGTAGCTGCCCAGGCCTCAGAGCACGTTTCTGGGAGCCCCAGTTCCTAGCCATGCTCCTCCCCAGAATGGTAGGAGCACTGTTGTCGGGGGTGGGGATGGTCCTACGTCTACACAAGTACATCTCACCGATTAAGCAGAAAGCATAATGATCTTGGAGAGAGACCCAAGGTCATCCGGCTGCACACTGGGACTGATTTCTTTTCTCCAACACTAAAGAGACAGGGGCAAAATCGAGCCAGATAGAGCATTGTCATGGGAGTGAGAATAGGAGAATGCTGGCACCGCGGAGCCAGCCGGAGGGAAGTAAAGGCCTTTGTCCGGGGCCGGGCCCTGTGAAGCGTGGATCTGGCAGAGCCGACGCAGGCCCACCGACCTCGAGGCTGTGCCGGGTCACAGGGCTTTGCCTGGCATGCGGCCTTCATTTACAAAAGGCCCAGTGCTGGCCCTTGGTTGCCCCGTGCAGCCTGTGCACCTGCTTTCTACAAACGAAAGCTTTGCCCTTTGCCATTCAAGTGGTTGGCCTTTTGCAACACAAAAAATTAATACCATCCAGGAACAAGCTACCATAAGAGTAGGATGGAGTCTGGGAAGATTGAAAACTAGGGAAAATCATTTAAGTCCAGCTAGAAGACATTAATCAGTACTCTGCTTTCAAGGATTCCACAAAGCTATTGTGCAATTCACCCCAATGATGTCCACTTGCCTTAATGTCCTGGGGTCTTGTTCTATGGGGCCCATGAATCTTGGCTGGCACGACCTGGCACTACTGGTGATGGAGACCATGGCTGACGGGATTTGCACTGGAAACAGGCTTGTTAATTAGTCTAATGAAGTCACAGGAGTCATTAATTAGCTAACACGTATCTAATTAGCTCGCAGTGTCGCCTGTCAGAGCCAGAGGTAAATGCCAGACCGGAATTCGGTGGTCCTCCTCATTATCCCCTAAAATAAATTGAGACATGCAGCATGGAATACCAGGTAAAGGGTGGAGATGCCCTGGTGGTGAGTGGGCATGCTGCAGCTCCCACGCTCAGGTGGAGCAGTGGGAGGTGGGTCACCAGGTGAGACACGGATGTATCATTGTAAACTACCAACAGGTACTTCTGTCTCAAGTCACAGAAGCAACACCCCTGTTCAGGCTTATGTTGCCTCAAGGTTGTTATGACCCATGCGAAGATCAGTTTCTTCGAGGACTTCTGAGTACTTTGGGCAAAGTTACACACATCTATTTGGTGGTGGCAGCGGCAAGGTTTAGGCTGCTACTACGTTAGTTCTCCAGTCGCTTTCTGTCTCATTCTGTAAGCTCTGTTACCTGGGCAAGTTGGACTGAAGGAGCCCAGCATGGAATTTGAGGAGTTTTTCCAGAGTGACTATCACCACAAAGAGGAGCATCCTCAACATGGAGATCCCAGGTAGGATATGAACACTTGATTATTGACTGTCGTGCACATTCTTAGAAATCCGTTCACAGGGGTCTCTGGGTGGCGCAGCGGTTTAGCGCCTTCCTTTGGCCCAGGGCGTGATCCTGGAGACCCGGGATCGAATCCCACGTCGGGCTCCCGGCGCATGGAGCCTGCTTCTCCCTCTGCCTGTGTCTCTGCCTCTCTCTCTCTCTCTCTATGACTCATAAAAAAAAAAAAAAAAAAAAAGAAATCCGTTCACAGTATGCAGTGCTTTGTATTTGCTGTTGTTTGGGCACTTATGGACATTTTGAACTCTGATTTGCTTGAAAGTGATGAGACTAATGTTCTCAAAGCTCTTACCAGCATAGGATTTTTTTTTCCAGCATAGGATTTTAATTATCATAGTTGATTGCCATGAAATCTGAGGCAAAAAAGGATCAAGATGAATTTCCTCTAAAATCTTTTAGATTTTCTATTCCTAAAGTATAAAGTGAGAAGCAGCAGCAAGGTAGTATATTCATGGATTTCTTTTTTTTTTTTTTTTAAACAGTGAGAGAGAGCTCATGTGCATGTGCGAGCATGCAAGCTGTGGCAGAGGGGCATAGGGGGAGAGAGAGAGAGAGAGAGAGAGAGAGAGAATCTTAAGCAGCCTGATGGAGCCCGATGCGGGGCTCGATCTCGCAACCCTGAGATCATGACCTGAGCTGAAATCAAGTGTTGGATGCTTAAATCCACTGAGCCACCCAGGTGCCCTAGGAATTCACAGATTTCTTAACACTGTGTTTTCTAAAAATATTGGACTATAGTTCATTTTTCTACCTGGATTAACCTCTGGCAGGTAGTTCACTGGATTTTAGCTAGGATTTAGCTAAGTGAAGAGCCCCTGGGAAATGGATTGTGTTTAATTATCAGAACTTCCATGTGATTTTGAATGGGCAAAGTTCACATGAAGTCCTGACTTTGAATGTTCTCCTCACTTCTGATTATAAAGAATGAGACCAAGTTGGGGAGAGGTAGGGATGGGGGGTAAGAAAATGAAATGTTTGGAAAGGGAGACATTTTTGGGACACATTTTTGAGATAACCCAGTGGAGTTGCTATGGAAATCAATGGAGAACTCATATCCATGTATAGTTGTCTCAAAATAAATAAGTCAGTATGCTACACCAGACCCACACTGGGACTAAGGCCAGATGTGAGAGAAAGGCTCACTGGTTAACAGTTGACAAGCTAACCAACTTGGTCAAGAAGACAGGATGCCACACTTTCAAAGAGAGCCTATCACCTTGGGGAAGTGCTTTTCTGAGAGCTGGATTGGAGTATAAAAGGCCATGTCAGGGAGGATATTTTTGAATTGATAAGGGACTTTAGAATGCCGAGGGAAAAGCTCCATTAGCAATTTTAGAAGAAAACATAGCTTATAAGGGAGGGTATCATTCTAACTTGGAGCTGAACTACTATGATTTCATCTATAATTTAATAGCAAATCACAATATTTTTCTTTTCTGACATCAACTTAAAAATGATGTAGTAAAAACTATGGCTTCAAATTTACTTGCTCAGAATAAACCCACAAAATCTGACAGGAATACATATGTCGAGTGAGTAATTTTGATTTTTTATTTGTTCTGATGAGATGGATATTCTTTGGATTTTATATTAAGTGTTATAAGATGGACCTCTGCAGTTATGGTTCTTAAATTTTTTATTTATTTATTTATTTATTTATTTATTTATTTATTTATTTATTTATTTATGTTCTTAAATTTAGAGATAATACAGTTGGAACACAGCTCATAATACAAAACAGAATAAAAACAATTCACGTTTGCTTCCCAATGGCATTTTCATTTCTTGGTTCTTTATGGTATTTGGCTCATCTAAGAAAGTGGAGGAATCTATCAATTATATCTCACTTAAAAAAAAAAAAAGAAAATAGGACAGAAAAAAATGTCATAAAAAACATGCAAAGGTTTAACCAACCTGCATGAGTGAACAAACTCAAAGTTCAGCCTGGGATTCAGCCTTTAATTCCAGGACCCTGGGCTGAACCTAAGAAATAATTAAAGGAGCTTCCCAATGCCTAAAGGAGATTTAACTGTGTTGCAGCCTATTATGAAGTGATTTCATGTGCTTTGTGATGGACTTTACATAGAATTCACTTCTAAAATATCATGTATGTTATTCATCTCAGGGGTAGACATAAATCTGCCAAAGCTGTCTACAAATTTAGCTCCAATTCTTGCCCCAGGTTCACAGAACATAATAGAGCATTAATCTTCATGAGGCTTAAGGAATTCTTGCGAGTTCCCTCTGATTTGCTGAGAGTTGTGTGAAACCTCTTGCTAACGGCCTTTATCATGTCAGCATTTCAGAAAATGCTCCACTTACTCATCCCAAACAGAGGTAGCCTCCTAGGTGTTCATTTCTTTAGGGAAGCCAAAGAGAGGGATAGGAAATATTATGAAGATGAAAGCAAGGGTAAAATGAAAGACTTCTCAGCCAGCACTTTCCTTTGGTTACCAATATTTAAAACTGACCATTCTGTGTAACTTCTCATGGTTTGCTATAAGACTTTATTCCTAATCCCACCTTTGACCCATGTTTTAGGAAAAGAAAATACAAAACAAGATTGAGGAGGAAGTGGTAAAAGCAATTCTACTCAGTAAAAATATATTTTAGAAAGATCAAAGTAGGGGTACCTGGGTGGCTCGGTCAGTTAAGTGTCTGCCTTCAGCTCAGGTCATGAGCCCAGGGTCCTGGAATCGAGCCTCACGTTCGGCTCCTTGCTCAGTAGGGGAGTCTCTCTCTCTCTCTCTCTCTCTAATAAATAAATAAAATCTTTAAAAAAGGAAAGGTCAAAGTACTACCGTTGCCAGATTCATACTGGGTGGAATTTGGTGGGATACCCAAACGAGTCTTTCCTTTGATCATTAATAAAGTGATCATCTTAGGAGTGCCTCTTGGTGAGCTCAATGGGATAAAAATCTTCTATGGATGTGTCCTCCAATAACTGACCAAGGGATTATCAGACATTGGGGCAGACATCAAGGAAAACTAAAGAGCAAAGTAAATGGTTGGCTGGCTTGAGAATTCTTGCTTCTTGAAGATAGGAAACACAGAGTAGATGGGTGATTTTAAAAATACCAAAGCCCAGATCTCCTTGACCAACTGAATCAGAATTTCTGGGGTTGGGGGCCCAGGTATCAATACCTTTTAAAGCACCCCAGGTGACTCTGAAATGTTGTTGGAGTTTAGAATCACCAGAGAAGATGAATGATTCCTCTTTTATAGAATAATGATTCATAGATTCTATTGGGAAATCTCTAGATAGTGAAAGCAGTTTTGTGGAGTAAAGCAGAAATTGTAAAAGTTGGAAGAGAAAGTGGATGGCAGTGTTCCTCAAACTTTGATGTGCATGAGAACAGCAGAAGAGCTGGTTAAAATCAGATTTTGATTTGGTAGATCTAGGTAGGGGATTGAGATTTTACATTTCTGACTCAATACCCAGGCAATGCAGCTGCTGCTGCTGGTTCATTGACCACACTTTGTGTAACAAGAGACTATGGGTAAATGTCCTCTTGCCCTTCACCAAGAGAAGAAAGGAGGTGTCCTTTTGCCTTGAGGCTTTGAGGCTTATTCTGAAATAGGAGAGTGTACTAACATCATGGAATGCTTTATTTTTGAAACCAGCTATGATCCACTAACTAATTAAGAATCTGTTACCCTAAATGTTTTTGAGGAGGAAGTTAATAGTACTTCTGTTCCACTTCCTGAACAGTTAAATTTAATTCAACAAATAGAATTTGTTAAGACTTAGGGATTAAAAAAAGATATATGAGACAGCTTGTATGAGGGAATTCACAATCTTTCTGGGGAAACAGAAAATTAACATGTAAAATGCTAAATCAGTGCTCTAGGAGCACAGCGGGGAGGAATCTGTATTGACCAGGGAGGAAAGATTCTTGGAAAAGCCTTCATGGAGGAGGTGATATTTGAATATGAGGTTGAAGAACAAGTAGGATTCTAATACGTGAAAAAAGGAAGGGAAGGGGAAGGATGCTTCAGGAACAAAGGCGTAAAGCAGGGGTTCCTAACTTTGGCTGCACATCAGACCATCTGGGAAGATCTAAAAAGTACTTTCAGAATCTAAATTAATTGGGGCCTGAGAACCAGTATGTTAAAAAGCTCCCTGGTGATTTTAATGGGCAATTAGGTTGAGGATCACTGGAAATATATAAAGATACTGGCTTTTTGTTAAGATTTTTTGAGGTATTTGGAGGAAAATGGGAGGAATGCAGAGCAAAGAGGTCCCAGATGGTTCTTGGCAAAGATGGCTTGACCCACTGCAGTGTAGGGAAGAAAACTTGTTATCACTAATAATTAAGGCAGTATATAATTATTACTGAAATAACCGAAGGCTGTGAATGATGTGCTTCATAAATATGGATTAAATTGAATTAAGGTCATTCCCATAGCAGCAGTCAGCTCCCTGTCTTGCATACATGGCTGACATTGTTTTCCTGAGAGAGGAGAAGGGCTAGTGGCCCAGCTAGCACCACTGTGCTGGAGGCCTGGGCTGGGCCAGTGGCCACCAGGGAGGAAAGGAGGTAGATTTAGCACAGGCGATAGAGGGAGTCCTCCATGGCAGTTCTCCTCAAAGCATGCTGCTTGGGCCAGCAAAATCAGCACCGATGAGGAGCTTATCAGAAATGCAAATTCTGACACATACACCCCCAACCTGTTGAATCATAACTTCTGGAAGAGGAGCCCACGAAGAATCCAGTAATTTTTACGTCAGCTAAATTTTGAGAAGCACTGAGCTACAGGGCTGAGGGACTACAGGACTCACAGATGACATGAACTTATACACAGAATTTCTATACACATAAGTTCTATGTATAGAACCCCATGGAAACCCAAGAAGGAGGCAAAGAAGTGGAGATGGAGAGTCAGGAGTGAGAAATGCCCCTCGGCAGGGCGTATGGAAGAATTGCCATGGGAGCATCAAGCTGCCAGTTCAGGACGCACTGCTCATGAAGTGGGGGAGGGGACAGGAGGACTGGCGGCCATGGCAAGGCTAGGATGGATGCTGCGGCGTGCTGGGCCATCACAACCAGGGTCAGCCCGAGTGAACAGGTCACCACTGAACACACTGGGTGACGGAGTGATGGGCTAGCCCCCTGAGTGGCTATAGTCCTTTCTTTCTGGCAAGCCTGCTTTCCTTTGCTAAAATTTCCCATATTCTCTCCTGGGAATCTGGTGGAAAAATGCTGCTGGACAAATATTTTCTATATTAGAATGTCCTTCTTTTTCTCTTACCTTCTGTTTTTCAGTTTCACTTACCTTATGACAATAATTTTGTATTATGCTGTCACATGTTTGCTAAACTGAGGTCTTTGAGTCTCTAAGCTCTTTAGCCCTCATGTCTTCTTCATGCTTTTTCTTGAGCATTCCTTTTCTTGATAAACTCTAAATCCTGTTTCTACAGAACTTTGTGCCCATTCATTCTTTCTTTGCCCCTGTTATAACCAAATCCAGTCTCTCTGGTTCCTTCTCAGCTCTATGCTTCTACCCCATTTCATTTATTTCCTACTTAAATCTTCCAATGGCACAAAGATCATTTCCAAGTTGATAAAACTAAAAACCTCTTGTTGTTCAGGTAGGATAATGCTATTTACAAATATCAGTGGCTTCTGGGGTACCTGGGTGGCTCAGTCGCTTAGGTGTCTGACTCTTGATTTTGGCTCAGGTTGTGATCTCTGGGCTGTGGGATAGAGCACCATGTTGGGCTCTGGGCTTACCACAGAGTTTGCTTGAGATTCTCTGTCCCTCTGCCTCTCCCCCTCCTTGCTGGCTCTCTCTCTCTATTTCTCAAATAAGTAAATAAAATCTTAAAAAAAAAATCAGTGGCTTCTTGCTCAATCTAAAATAGTGATGTCTACCCTGCAGCCATTTGAGATCCAGGGACTTCCATCTCCTGCATTTTGGCCAGAAGGCAAAGGATTGGGTGAGATACTAGAAGATAAGTGTGTCATTTCCACCGACATATCATTGGCCAGAACTCAGTCAGATGACTTCACCTTACTGCAGGGAAGTTGGAACTGTGGTCTAGCAGTGGAAAAAGAATTGGCATTTGATGAACGCACTTTGCCACACCCTACTTTCTCAAGGTCAGTCTCTTTACAGCTGCTATCTTTCAGATTCTTCATGTGAGAGTTGTAATAATGAGAGCTAACAGAGTTAGTCTCTGTTTCGTGTACATCAGGTATGTCACAGACATTATCTCAGGCCTTACGGCAATCTCGCAAAGCAATTATTTTCATTCTACCCATTTTTACAGATGAGGAATCTAACAAACCAAAATAAAGTAACTTACCCCAGAACCCAGGCAGTCTGCTTCCAGACCCCAGTAGCTTATATTATACAGTCCCCCTGCAAAGAAAGAAAATGACCACTAGGGCCTGACAAAATTGGAGAAATGACTGTTCTGTAATCTACTGGTTGTATAACCTTGCATGAGTTTCTCAGCGTCTGTAAGCCTTGGCCTCATCATTTGTAAATTGCATTATTAATATTACTTACTTAATAGAATGATTATAATATTAAAATGTAACCTACTAGCAATGCTTGGGGATGTAAGGCTAAAACTATTTCTAACTTTAGGAAAAACAACTGAGTTTCCTCTGCTGCCGTTTCTTCTTATTTTCCTAAGAGAAAGTTTATACCTTTGGCTAGAGAAATGTCAGAGATCCCAATAGGAATCAAGCTATGTTCATACTCTGAAACCATTTAGAATGTACACATCATGAACAATTGTCTCCATCCCAACAAGACATAAAGTTTCCTAAACTAAATTGAATACAAATACGATTATTTGGCTGCTCTGGTCCCTAGAGATAAATACATTTTTATTGACAATACTGCTGGGTATTCGGAATTCGTTATGATGTTAGTGAACTTAACATCTACATTCAGAGCTGAACCTCATTAATTCTCATTTTATTAAATCATACACTAAATCAACAAAACTAACAATACTATCTTATTCCACTTCTTGAAAGTAACCATTATCCAATATTTCCTATTATTAAGATTTGTGTTATTTCATAAGAAATATTATGAGAAAATTGTTTATGTAAGACTGCTAGGAAAATTGTACTTCTGTATTATTTATTTTATCATATATATTTAAATATAAGAGCAACTCCTGTTGCTTATTTTAAAATTGAGAAAATACAAACAAGAACCAAACACACCTAAAATATACCCCTGACTATTTAAACACAGATACCATCAATTTATTTTCTTTTCTCTCAATTGTTTTTAATAAATATTTTAAACAGTTGGAATTATATAACTTTGCATTCTGCATTTTTCACTTAACTTTATGTCGTTAACATCTCCCCATATTACAACATTTTCTTTGAAACATGTGTATGAATGTCAAGTGGCTGTACCATCCACTCTCTAGTCTATGTTGATTTTTATGTTGAAGTATTTTCTATGATAAACAGCACTCAAATGGATATTTTTATAACTAAAGATTTTCCCCACTTACTTAGGATGATTCATAGAAATGGTCAAGGGAATAAACTTTTTAAAGAACTTTTGTTTTCCAAAAATCTGCACCTATTCATAGTACTGCCAGTAGGAAGTTGTGTGGTTTTCTTTTTTCTTCTCGGTTATTGTTATTATTTTTATTTATTTTGTACTTATTGACGTATAGTGACACACAGTGTACATTAGTTCCAAGTGTAGTACAACATCATGTTTCAACAAGTCTATAGGTTATGCTGTGCTCACAGCACATGAGAATTGTGTGAGAACTATCTGTGAGAATTGTGCAGTGTTCATCTGACTTTTATTCACTTCTTTAGTAGAAGGGAGCAAAAGTCAAAGTTCTTACATTCACTATCTTGCTAAAGCTTCAAATTAGGTCTTGTAGGTGAATTTAGCAGGTATTAATTTCCTCCATAAAACAAGGTAATTGTTCTGAAAGGTTAAAGGAGGTAAATAAGTTACATCATATAGTGGCAAAGCTAGGGCTGGGGCCAAGATCCTCTAAGTCCCATTTCCAGACTTCTTGCCCACTCTACTGGGTATACTCTGAGTCATAGTAACTGAGAACAGTCCATTAAATGGGAAGGGGTATTGAAGAAAAGGAAGAGGTTAGCTAGAGGAAGAAATAGGAGAAGAAAAGAAGATGAAGGAAGAAAGGGAGGGAAGGAAGGAGGGGGGAGGAAGAGAAGAAATAAATCTGTAATGTTCATTAATATTGGTGCTAAATTGCTTCCTTTCCTCCCATCTCTCCAAGGGCATCTGTGATAGGCATAACACAACTGGTAAATAAAAAAGCTGGGATTAAACCTTAAGTTTCTCTGATGAAAAAGGTCATGGCTCTTTCTCTATTTGAAAGAAGAAAGTACTCTACTTTGATATTCTAAAGGTAGTTTCTGGGAAGCCATTGGGATGGAAAGCTTTATTTTAGACATGAAAATTATGAGACTCACCCCCTCCACACACACACACAGTTGTCTCGTCTTTGCTACAATTCCAGGAATCAGACCTTTACCTTTCTACCCAAATAGATTTTCATTATCACTTATTCTCACACTTAGTCATAACCACTATCCAACTTTATAAACTTACATCTACTTGGTTATGGATGGACCTTTTCTGTAGATTGTCTTTTGGACAAAACAAAAATGAAAACATGCTGTATGGTCCCACCAGAGAACAACTCTTATTGAGTGGGTCATTTTGATGGCTAGGAGGCAAAAAGTGTGTGTGTGTGTGTGTGTGTGTGTGTGTGTGTGTGTGTGGTGTGGCTTGGGGAAGTATAGTCTGGTATGATCAGAATTGGCTGTTTAACCTCTAGCAGGATTCTTTAGAGGTAGCAGGTAAAGTAAAGTCTGTTTTACACACACAGAAGGTTTTCTCAGAAACTTGCCTTCTTCCAGCCACATTTTTATCTTTGAAAGAGAACATGCCAGGTTCAATCTCGACTCCCTTGAATTCCTTCAATCTTCTTCTAGCTAAGAAGAGAGGATAAAATGCATCAGTATCTGAAAATTTAGCCTTGTCTTCATAAAGATGATAATCATTATTAATAGTATTATCTACAAAGGAAAGGAGAACTCTGGGTGTATAAAATTTAAACCTCAAAGTTTCTAATAAACATTCTTTTGTCCTTCATTTCCTTGCTTACTAGATTTTAAAAGGGGTTGCTAGCTGCTGCTGAAAAATATTACTTGCTTAACACAATGTAAATTTATTTCTCACTCTCATAGATAAAAAGTAAATGTTCCTGGTGGCTTTCCCCCCAACTAGTGATTCAGGGACCCAGGCTCCTTCCATCTGGTTGTTCTGTCACCTTCAAGGAGAGGCTTAGGAAGTTTCCCTGGGTGTCAATACTCATTCAGCAGACAGAAGAAGTCAATCTATTAGAGCACCAGTGGGAGATTTCTATAGGCTAGGATGGAAGTGGTACTCATCAAATTTGTTCACATTCTAGTTGCTGGAATTCAGGCATATGGCTTCATCCAACTGGAAAGGAGGCTGAGAAGTTGAATTGAGTTGTGTGCCTGGAAAGAAGGGAGATAGCTCTGGTGAATAGCTTAATCAGTTTTTATCAAACTGACTAGAAATAGGACCAGATTAATGCAACATGGACAACATGGCAAAGTTAAGTCCTTTAAGACACTGAGTAGGGGCGCCTGGGTGGCTCAGTTGGTTGTCTGCCTTCACCTTAGGTCCTCAGGTCATGATCCCTGGGTCCTGAGATGGAGCCCCATGTGGGACTTCTTGCTCAGTGGGGAGCCTGCTTCTTCCTCTCCCTCTGCCTGCCACTCCCTCTGCTTGTGCACTCATTTTCTCTGTCAAATAAATAAAATCTTAAAAAAAAAAAAAGACACTGGGTATATTTGAAAGTGAGTTCATTCTGGTAGTCATTACTCAAAGTCCATAACATATTTTTGTAATTCTTCAGAAGGACTCCTTCCCGATTTATTTCCTCTTTGATAAAACCAGGAAAAATGATAATTTTGCTTAGGACATAAATCACAGAAGTGCCACTTAAGGTCAATGTTGATTGGTGGTCTTCAGCCATATTTTACTTCTCATTAAAGCAGGCAGACTGAAAATTGTGTCTAGAGGTGATATTTAGTAAGTCTGAGTTAGGAATAAGTCCTCAAGAATGAAAATGTTTCTGTCTGTACATATTATCTTTGTGTCTCCAGAAACATTCAGAAATTCCTGTTGATTACAGCAGTATCTATAGTTCAAAGAAGAATTCAAACCACAAGCTATTCTAACATCTGTTTTGGTTATATGGTCAATCTGAAGAGTTGTAATTTATATTCACTGGCACCACATAATGAAGTTATTTTCAAACTACTGTATTTTGTAAAAAGAAAACAACAACAAAAATGACCTCTTTGTACTTAGATGTTGAGCCGAGTCCTAACTCTCCATACCAACAGAAGGAAAAAAGTCATGAGTTATGAATAATAACTTAAGACTCACCTTAGACCACAATCTTACCCTCTTTGCTACCCAGCCTTTATGGCTAACTTTCATTGCAGTTCATTACCAACCTTAGGCCCATCAGAGAAACCCGTAACAGGGCACTGAAAAGACAATAAGAGGGTAGAAGACTAGCAGAGGCCTTGGATAAAAGGATAATTATATCCTATAGTTGAAAATGAATGTGGAACAGGAATTATTGTTAAATGGAAACAGAACGCATCATATAATCAGACCACCCAATAGTCCTAGTAAATCTTTTGTGAATGAGGGGACCTACTCTGTAACCTCAGTTAGGTGTTTCCTTGGACAGATAGTCTTCATCGCTGGGAGGAAGCTCACCAGCAGTCCTTCTGATCCTGTGCCTAATGCTGCCCACACTGGTTAGGCGCCACCAACTGCCTTTTCCTTACTGGATTCCAACCAGCTTCATTTGTACTAAATTCTACAAGTACAGCAACAATAAGCAAGCTCAAAAGCAAGGCCAGGAAATTGCTACGTGATGTGAAAACTAGTAGTTGCCATTTGTTGGACACTTGGAAGTTACCTGGCTTTGTGCAATGTCCTCTGCCATATTGGATCCCATTTTATCCTTACCAAAACCCCCCAAAGGGTTCTGCATTTTTCTATCTTGGTGACAATGATCTGAAGCACATGGAAATTATGTACGTAACACTAAGCAAGTCACTAATCAGCGATAGGGTTGGGGTGCAAAGCCAGGTTTATCTAACCTCGGAGGGCAGGCCCTGAAACACTACATCCGTTGCCTTCCCCTCTGACTTGGACCTTCTTTAGACTCTGTGCTCCTCACTGCTTAGCTCAGATTTCCAAGGGGCACCAAGCCCTTAGCTCAGATTTCCAAGGTGCCAAGGGGCACCTCTTCTGGTGCCCTTGTATGGGCAACTTCCCGGGGTCTCTGACATCTGCTACTGCTCATCTACTCCACTGCTGGCCCGGCCGCCCGCACTGTTAGGCTGCTACCCCCCTCCCTCTGGCCTCCGCCTCACCCATCCCTGAGGCGGGCTGCACCCCGATAGACCACTGCACACGCAACCACCAGACAGTTTTATCACCACATGGTTATTAGATTCGACACCCTTGACTACAGCACCTATAATTTCAGAGACGTTAAAATGTGAATAAAACTAAGACAAAAACAAATCATTGGAATTGATGAAATATCATAGTGAGATTTCCAGTCTACAACGATATGCTTATTTCACGAGAATTTCTTCTGAAGGAGAAGTTGGAAACTCTTGGTGTGATTTCTTTAAAGATTTAAGCTAACATAGCACATTTTACAATAAAGACTTATGTTGGGGACTGTGGAATGAGAAGACACATCTAAAACTCACTGTTCTTTTTTTTCTCCCCTCATGTTACTTATATTCCACATCCATGGTAAGCATATGGCCTGCTAATGCCCCCAACTGAGCTGTCTGTAGCAACTCAGGATGCTGGCTGGTGTTCACTGTAAACAAAATCACCAGGAAACACCTACCTGAGCAAAATCATCACTTACTTTGATTTGGTGATTATCTTTTTCTTTACTGATTAAGTACATCAAACTTGGAGTCAGGTTGCCTTATTTACAGGTCAGTGACACAAGTTAGCTCAAGTTAACTCATGAACATGACCCCTAGCATCTCTGGGCACCCACAAGGAAATTACTGAAAAAATAAAATAAAAACATTAAAGTTGAAAGCTGACCCTTGGTGCTTATACCACTTATAAGGTGGAGGTGTTTATTTTTATTCAGTTTGTCTGTGTTGGTGGGAGCCCGGGCACAATGAAAGAGTTTGCAGCGTTTATGCCCAAGAGGCTGGGATTGGAGGAAGAGGGAGAGGACCTAAAGGACGTCTGAGCTGGAACGGACAGATGCTGCGTGCCCAGAACCGGTGCTGTGTCCTCCCCCGGCCTAGGTCCTCAGTGGCTGCCCTCTGTAGTCCTCACAGGCTAGCAGAAAAAGGTGCAAAATCCTGAACACAGAGTTCTTTCTCCTCACCTGCTTTGCATTTTCACACAAGCAAATTAAGAGCCCAGCTGTGGCATTCATTGTTGGAAGAAGTCCTAGGGGCAGGACATGGCTTTGGGGTCACTTTAGTTGAGTTTGTTAGCTATCACTTAGCTATTCAAGTTAGGGGGGACAAACCCCTCAAAACACACCTCCTCTCTTTAGTTTATTACTGATTAAGCCACCAGCAATTTTCTCTCTTCTCCCCCTTATCCAGCTCTGGGAATGTTGTATTCCGAAACAATAGCTCCATGTTGTCGTGTGTCTGGACGTGGGAGCCCTCCCAAGGGGCCCAGGCCGGGGTGGGGGGTGTCCATGCAGAGTTGTGACACTTCTGAGGAGCTGGTGCCATGCAGGCCCTGCACTGGGGAAGAGCCCTCATCTGTCAAGCACCTCATGGCACCTGTGATGGACCGATGGTGACCGGGGCGGGAGGCCTGGGCAGCGGAGGTGGGCTCCCCTCTGGGCCAGGAAGACCTTATACCTGCTTTTGGGGCTCAGATGGAAAAATCCATTCATTTAACCATTTGCTCATTCAACTATTACAGAACGTCTGCCTTAGAAGGAAACTGAATATTCTCCGATCTCGGCAGGTTTTGTTTTACTAAACCTGTTTTTGCTTGACTTTTAGGCTACGACTGTTTATGCACAGTAAATGGGTAAGAACAATAAAGTGACATTTATATAAATGTGAAACTATCATAGACAAGCAGTAAAGCTTCCGAGTAAGAAATAAAAACAGCACTGGACTGATCCGCTGTCCTGTCTGGGAAAAAGACCTGAAACATGTGTCATGGCCAGGGCTCGGCCCATTAAAAGCAGCCTCCACTGGGCAGACAGAGGATTTCCAATGGGGACCCCTTCTTTAAAAATTCCTTCTCTCCAACAGCTGCTGAGGGTGTGTGTGTGTGTGTGTGTGTGTGTGTGTGTGTGTGTGTGAGAGAGAGAGAGAGAGAGAGAGAGAGAGAAGAGAGAGAGAGAGAGACTTTAGCAGGAATACATTAGCCCATTTGTCATTTTATCATCATGTTGCATAATAAGTGATAATCATAAACCTATCAAATATCTGATTTAGAAGGAACCTAATAGATCAAATAATAGTTCCTTCTCTTAATTTATAGTTGAGGAGAATGAGATTTAGAGAGTCTACCCATTAGTGGCAGAGCCAGTGCCAAAGCCCAGGCTTGTTAATCTTGGACATGCAAATTAATACAGGTTTGATTCATGTCTCCAGGAGGCTTACAATGCATTTGGAAGCCAGGACCTGTTCAATGGGAACCAAAAATGGCAACCTAGGGGTTCAGACTTTCCATAGTTTAATACTCTTGATGGCAAGAGAGGGGGAACTCAGCTGAGCACACGATGGTCAGGTTGCAATAGTTTCCCAGATACGTTAATGAGAGAACTAGTGGCAGGTATCACCTCATTGCCAAGATGCTTCTGGTGCTTTTCCACACACACAGTCTTTGTACCCAAGAGGAGAACACACTGAAGAACACGTTTGACTCTCGATTGTTATGTTAGGCACGAAATAGCCACCGATTCAAAACTCAGCTCCAGCTGCTACCAATTCCAGCACAGAGGATCTTTCTGGAGAGTTATTAGAACATACTGTAGCCACCAGGAGTCACTAAACGCTCTTACCTTTGGGGACCCCTATTTCTGGTGACATTGATTTTATTGTAGCAAATGCTGAGGAAAATACGGGCTGTGGTCATGAAGTACGGCGACATAGGCTCACTGCGCCCCGAAGGCCCAGGGGCGGTGTAGGCCGCTCCTCTACCCTCCCTCAGCCCACGCCGAGTTAGCAGCAAACGCATGAGCACGACGAAGCGGATTTACTATTCCATTTAGTACGTGGAAGAGGACAAATGACACGACAGCCAAATTTATATTTCCTCGGAATCAAGTCAGTCTCGCGAAAGGCTCTTTTCCAGAGGCTCACCGCGAAGAGCCCAGCAGGGCGAGGAGAAAGGCCGAGCCCCGACCCCAGGACGCCTCCCCGTCCCCATCTTCCGCTCTTGACAATGAGCGAGCTCCGTGTAACGGGCGGGGACACGGCTCTGTCTGGTCCTCACAGATGGACACATCTATCAGCGTGTCAGGTAGGCGTCAGTTAGAGCTGACTTACGTTTTCCTCAGCTTTGGCAAAGTCATAATGATTATGTAAATTTATCTGAGGGCTGCTAACTTGTAATGAAGGAAGAAAATATGTCCTGCTCGTGTACCAGTTTGCAGGATGTATAATGACTTTCTCTTTTCTCTCGACAGCATGGCCCTGGCAGTCCCTCCACTTCTAGAATGCTTATGCTCCACGAGCTCATCCAATTAGAGCACCAGGCCTGGTGCTGTGAAGTCACCGCTATCAGAATCGGTACCTGGAGGAGAATAGGTGAGACGGGCTGATTTCTATCATCAGATCCAAGTGACTGCTCCAGACAGGGAGCTGCCAAAGTACAGCAGCATGCTCCGGGCCCAGCAGATACCCAGATGGGCTAGAGAGTGTCAGGAGGCTGGGCCTGAGGAAATTTAAAGAAATTTAAATGAAAGAAAACTAAATCTAGTGGAATATTTCCTTTCTGTCTTCCTCCTTTTTTGTCCTCCATGGAAACCTGGTGTGAGAGATCACACTGCGTCTTGCCCAGATGGACTTAGGTAGTCTTACGGGGGAGGCTGAAAGAATTGCTAGCGAATATGCATGAGGATAAGTATAAGTTTTGGAGATAAGTATGAGTAAATGTTGAGGCTGAGGAATTTTGTAAGTGACAGAAATAAGTGCTTTGAAGGAAAAATTAATCACTAAGATTTGCCTTGTTTGTCAGCTAAGGAAGCAGATTTCAGAGCTTTTAGGAAAACATTGTTTTAGCTCATGTCAGTGACTACAGCCCTTTTCCTGACTGGCTCTTTTCCTCATCAACACACCAGAAGAGATCAGGCTGGGCTTTTGGGGAAGGGCCAGGTGAGGTTTCCTAAGGTTTGGCCAGGGCCCCTCCTCCTCCCTTCTTCCTTCTTCCTCAGCCGGTCAGGGGCTGTGCCTCTGCTTCCATCTTGGGTTGACACCAAGTTCTGAGGAAATCTCCTTATTTTCCAATCTTTTCTCCAGGAGCAGACCGTGTGAGGAGGCGATTTTACTATGTCACCAAATTCAAATATAGACAGGACATCCTAACTGAGAAGGTTTGGTTGACAGAGTGACTGGATTGCATGGGAATTGTCAGAAGGCCTGTGACTCTGCTCTCAGAATTACACAGTAATTCTGGAGTAAGTTTGGACCTTAGCAAACTTCAGACAAAGACCTAGAGAAGTGATTTGTCCAGTTGCACAGAGCCACAGGTGGCTAAGCCATGCTTCACCAGAAACAGACATGTTCACAAAGATTATGCCCTTTCCACTGCTGTGGTACAGGGCAAAGTCAAGCCATGGCCCTCACAGGTGGGATAGAGAACATCTGTGGATGGCCATTCAGAAAGAGAAGGACAATGTTAGCAAACACTGTTAAATCAGGCACCCTTCCGGACTGTTGTTCATCCAATGTTACTCCAAATAACCAGTATTATGTAACAGTGCATTTGGAGATGAAATGGGTAATGTTGTTATTAAGATTGCTTACAATTTGCGGTTGTGAGATACAAGGACCTGCTTGCATAGCCCACGCCCATGCAATGTACCATCCTTGCCGCTGTGGCTGCCACTTGATAGGAACAAGTGTCCAGCATGAGCAAGGTACTCTGCTGACCACCCAGCTCATGGTCATGGATTCTAGTTCTTTAATTCTGTAACATGATACATCCGGTCCACAGGCAGTACCAGTATCACAATGAACGTCTGTGAATGGTGGGAAATGAAACCACCGTGCTGTTGTGTATACTTTCATTTCGAAGTTTTATCCTCACTAAGAACACTTTACTTATTGGTAGGATGCAAATGTTTGTCTTGTTTTAAGCAGCATTGCATTCAGAGATGAAGGAGGTAAAACTCATTCCTTTGCTGATGTTCCCACTCCTTAGATGAGCCAACGAAACTTGATGAGGATAAAATACCCAATTAAATGGTACTTTGACCTTTGAGTGACTCTGACCAAGACGTAAATGTTCTAACATATCTAAATTTTAGGATGGCATGTGAATAATATCATTTTTAAAAAAAGATTTTATTTATTCGTGAGAGACACAGAGAGAAGCAGAGACACAGGCACAGGGAGAAGCAGGCTTGCTCTGGGAGCCTGATGCAGGACTCAATCCTGGGATTCCAGGATCACGAGCTGAGCCAAAGGCAGACACTCAACGACTGAGCCACCCAGGCATCTCCTCCCTTTTTTATTTTTTATAAGATAATATCACTTTTGATGCCCACATTTTCAAATTCCTTCTCAATCACTTTCCTGTTTCTAGGATATTATGTATAATTCAAGGAGCCTTTTGTTTTACTTATTTATTTTATTTTATTTGTTTTACTTATTTTAAAAGTGTCTGACCCACCAAGCTCTTTCATCGGAGCCCACTGTGGGTCTCTCCCTGTACCTTCTAAATTAATCCCATGTTGATGAATTTTGGAATTCATAAAAACCCAGAAGGTTATGGCTGTGCTCTGTGGCACGGTGAGATAAGCTTCTGTAAAGGGCCAAATAGTAATTATTTTAGGCTTTGCAGATCGTATGATTTGTTGCAACATCTCAACTCTGCCATTGTAGTGTGTAAGCAACCAGAGGTAATGTATATGTAAATGAATAAATGTGGCTGTGTTGCAATAAAACTTTATTTATAAAGACAGAATTGAATTTGGCCCATGGATTGTAGTTTGCAGATCTCTGCTCTATGGCATCTCTATGGAAGCATTCACTCATCCAACAAATTTTTATTGAGTACCTATAATGTAATAGGCAAAATGCTAGGCTTGCAGGGACAACGGTAAACAGACATTGCTCTTATCTTTATAGAGCTCACGTGTTATCCGGGCAATAGACAGACAATGAGTGAGGATGATAAACTAAGGATGATAAATGTTAAGACACAGAGAGTCTAGGGCACTATTGGTATATGTCCCCTTATCCAGGCTCTAAACAGAAATCAGAATGGATCAAAAATTAGATCCAAAGCTGGGCTGGGGAAATTTAACATAACCTATCCATGTTGCCTCAACACGGATCATTTTTCCCCCATTTCCCCCCCATCTTCCCCCATCATTTTTCCCCCTCCATGGATGCAGATGTTTTGAAAGAAGTGACTTACTTGCACACCTGAAGAATGAGTTGGAGGTAGTCTGATGAAAGACTATGGGGGAGGACAAGAGAGCATTCCAGGCGGGGAGAGTAAGAGTTGGCATAAAATGGTTTCTCGAGTCCCTAAGTCTTGAGTTCCTGAGTTCCATGAACAAGCCAGGCTTTGCAGCAATGGAAGGTCAGCCAAGAGGCCTAATTTACATGAGGTGGGGGTGGGGTGGGGGAATGATGTGACAAGAATCAGAAGGAAGAGAGGATAGAGATGCACAGAAATTACAGTAATCAAGGAGTTGCAGAGAAGATTAAATATCAAGCAGTCACATCACTTTATGAAAGCTACTTGCTGGCAGGCTCATTTGGTTTATTCCTGACCTAATTTACTCAAATTTGAGCCTGAAGGCCGATCCTAATTTGCATGTCCAAGAGTCATGTTTGTCTTGAAATCTAAACCTGATCACATTGTAAATGCGAATCTGGAAAGACAGCAAATGTAAATGCCTGTTCTGAATGTGATCATTTAATTGCATTTGGAAAAGAAAATAATGTAAAAGATGAAAATAGGGAGAATCATTAGCAACCAGCACTAATTAATGTTGGCAGAATAGATTACATATTGCATGTCAAAAGTAAACTCTAAGTGACATTCTTCCGTAAGCACTTTTGGAATCCCACATTGCAGCACTGCACCGGGTCGGGTGTACCAGCAGATGCGGCCGACTGCTTCCCGGAGCCCCAGTTTGAGTAGGTCACGTTGGACAACATCACCACCTGAAGTACTAAGCTTGACAAGGAACTGGCTGAGGAGCACCTCAGCTGTGGGAATTCCCACTTCCCAGCCCCCATCAGACATGTGATGTGTACCTAGGATTTTTATAAAGGTGACAAGAAGTTATAAACTGAGAGAGGGACAGAAAATTGTCAGTAACTCTTTGTTATTCAAAGCCATAATTTATATTAAAAACTCTGCTTTAGAAAGTTAAATAGTTGGGGATTAAAAAAAAAAGAACTGAAACAGCCTTTTTAACTTATTAGAGCGTAGGACTGTAAGGACATAATAAGCAGCAGAGAAACATCCATAATGAATTTATATTGAGAGTGGGTTTAATCCTCCAAGAAAAAATCAAATACTAAAATACAATTAGCCATGTTAGCAAAATCTTATCTCTGTTTATGCCTTTAATTTAAATTGGTGACTCTGGGAAAAGAGGAAATGCTGATTATATGTTTCTGCCATTTTGTTTTGCCAAATGTACCTCAGAAAGGATCTGGTACCCAGGGAAGAATGGGGACCCAGAAACAGGGACAATTATTTAATTATTTGGGAGAGGGAGAAATCTAAAGGGATGGGTAGTCTCAGAAATTTTTTTTTTTAATCTCTCAACCATGAAGGGTCCCCAAATTAGGTTTAGGGACAAACTGAAGGTGATTGCCAAGTAGTAGCTCTTGCTACTACTTGGTGAGGGAGGGGCCAGGGGAAAACATGCTCAGAGGCAGACCTTGCTCATTCCCGAAGAAAGAACCTAAGCAAGATTGCTACTGTTCCTTAAAGGGCCTTCTAGAAATCTTGTGGTGTTGTTGTGTTTGTGTATGTTCATCAAACTATCTCATTTTAAATTATGTTTCTTTTCTTTTCCCTTGGATCAAACTTAGGGTATGATATAGAATTTTTTAAAAATTATGTATGGAGACAGGTTATACTATCTGTAAATGTTACTTCAGATTAGTAGAAGTGGTGTCAGTATGTATGTGTCATAAAATAGGAGGCATGTTGTGTCTGATAGGGTGGAGACTCTGTCATAGGCCCCTGGCTGCTTCGCGGGGAGGGTCATCGATAGGTTTCAGCCAGAGCCTGTAAATGGCAGCCTGTTGGAGCTGACGTTTTCTTTGGCCTGCACGGGTATTTTTTTTTAATGTGAATTATTTTGCCAACATTGAACATTTCTGGAGGTTTCGCATGAAAGTCCAGATTTTTGGCATCTTGAGATAACATAACATAAAAAATATAAAATAATCTATGCATGGCAGCCCTGGCAAGGCCCAGCCCAGAGCCAGGCTCCATTTGCTGAAGGTGAGGCAAGGCTGATCCATTCAGACCACGCAGACCTCATCGATGTTACCTGCTTGGCTTCTGGGACATCAGGGTTTGCATTGGCTCAAGTAACACCGTAGTAGAGGTGTTGGCAGACAGCAGGGAAGAGGGAGAAACAAGGAGAAGCAGACAGCCCGGGTGGAAGTAGTGTGTAAGAGGAATGGAATGGGAGGAAAAAAGGAGAAAGGAAGCCAAGATGGAGGCTGTGTGAATAATGGATGGTGACAGAGTGCATGGCCTCCCTGCTTCAACCCCCCCTTAATTGGGAGCAGTACACACACGGTGGAGGAGGCACAATAGCATCAGGCTTTTCCAATTCCTTCTGGCTTCACTAGTTGGCACAGGTGAAATTAAGTGCTAAATGAACACTGAGAGCGGCCTAGAAGGGAAAAAGGGATCACAGAAGGGTGGCATGCTACCTGAGACACGTGGGGCCGGGAAGAAGGTGGATGAGTATTGGTTGTATACAGCTAGCACCGTCCTAATGGACATGGGGAGCTACAATGTCCGAACCCCCCTTCCTGATCCACAAGTAGCTTCAGGAGACTTGAGGCTGCCTGCTGCTTCTCCGCCAGCGCCCGTCCCTGAACCATCACCCAGTCACGGAAGCAACCTGAGATTTTCCTCAAAGGGTAGATCTCCTAGCAATCCTCGAGGTTATGCTGTCCCAGTCCAGTGCTAGCTGCTGTGGCCACTCAAGGATTACTTGCCCCAGAGCTGGAGTGCTCAACACCATGGAGACTCCTCTCTACAAGAGACTCTTGAGCCAGGCACAGCCTTGCCCCAGGCCCCTCGATAGGAGGATTCAGATGGCTGGGTTTATCCTATCAGGAGCGCAGACCCAAGCACTAGAGGTAGCCATAGAGCGCTTGGGTCCCCAACAAGCCCCTTAGTAATACTACTGTCACGCTGGTAGGACGTCAAGTTGCTACATGTTCTCCATTCTCTTTCAGGCCAGGGTTGACTAGATGGAACACTGTGGTCCTCTTCCAGAGAAGAAAAGTTACAGCGCTTGAAGAGAGCATATAAAGCCAGTGTTAGAAATACTGAAATGGAATCAACAGTGTTCGTGCCTGAGTGTAGATTTTGTGGTCTTAAAGGTAAGCTATTCATGAAAACCTCAGGTCCAATTCTTTTTCATGCAGTTATTTTCACTTTATAGGAGAAGAAAAAAGAATCCAACCATATATTACTTGGGGCTGAAGGCATGCCTTGTGATTGTTTATAATATGATAATGTCTTGTGGGAGGGCAGGACATTATTCTCACTATGAGATGAGAAAACCAAGCCTCAAGAGTCAAAAGTGAGTTGCCCAAAGTCATGAAGGTTATGTAGTCAAGACTTGACAGCAAGTTCTACTTTTTTGATCCTGGCAGTGGCTGCTATTTTCTGTTACAATTCAATTTATCAAGATATGAAACAAAATATTCCCAAGACAGTTTATCAAAGGACAAAACATTAGTGGAGTAGTATGTTTTTAAAGTTAATTTACATGCATTTTTGCTTTTCCCAGCTTTTTATTTTGAAAAATTTTCAGAATTCAGAAAAATTTAAAAATAGAATACCTGTGTGCACTTTACCAAGATAAAACAATTTTTAATATTTTGCCACATTTATGAATGCTTCCTAAATATTTATATACACCTATTATATGTATATATATTTATACTGGCATGTGTAAATTTAAGTATCTATACATCTATTTGCTCTTTTTCCTGATTCATTTATAAATGAATTGCAAACATGCCACTTAACTCTTGTACCTCAGCATCATTTCCTTTTTTTTTTTTTTTAAAGATTTTATTTTTATTTACTCATGAGAGAGAGAGAGAGGCAGAGGGAGAAGCAGGCTCCATGCAGGGAGCCTAACGTGGGACTTGATCCCAGGTCTCCAGGATCAGGCCCTCGGCTGAAGGCGGCACTAAACCGCTGAGCCCCCCGGGCTGCCCCTCAGCATCATTTCCTAAGGATAAAGATACTCTCCTAATAACCAAAATACCATTATCAAACCAAAAACAAAACAAAAGAAACTAAGGAAAGTAAAAACAGCTTCATAACATCACTTAATACCTATTCCATATTTAAATTTCCCTAGTTTTCCTAAAGTACCTTTTATAGATTTTTTTCTTACTCAACATCAAAATAATGTCATACATTATATTACTTGGCTGTTATATCTCTGTACTTTTTACGTCTAGAATAGTCCCTCTACTTTTCTTTTCTTTTTTTCCTATGACAATGGATTTTTTTTTTTTAAAGAGTCAAGGCTGTTATCTTGTTGAATATACCATGTTCTAGATTTGTCTGTGTGTTTCATCAGAGGTTCACTTGTTCATCTATACTGCAGATTTCCTGTAAGTGGAAGTGAAGTCCAGTGGCCTCCCTCAATCAGCTACATGCTAAGAATACTTTATGGCAATGTAAGCTTTTGATCGCACTGCCTCAGGGAGATGTAACATGAAGATGTCTCACTATTAGTAATTTAAAATTGGATTACATGGTTTAAGGGGTAACTGCTATTGTTTTCCACCGAAAAGTTAAAATTTTCCCTTTGCCTGGAATAAAAAAATCTCTGCAGGACACTTTGGCACTGCGTCAACACCGTGTAACCCAACCATCTTTTACCAATTATTTTAGCATGGGCTGCAAAATGGCTATTTTTATTTTTTTATTTTATTATTTTATTTTATTATTATTTTTTAAATGGCGATTTGTAATTCCATCATTCCCCTATGTTTAATATCTGGCATTCTTAAGAAAAGTTTTTCTTTCTCACACTTCTCTTTCTTTTGGTAGTGGGGGGTGTAGTTATTTATGGCTTTCTGGATTTTGTTCAAATCAGTGTGTTGTAAAGGGTTTCTGTCATTGTTTTTGATACTCAAATTATCCCAGTATTGACCAGGAAGAGCTCCTTCTAGTGTACTCTGTTGTCCTTTTGACATAATCCTTTCAACTCTTGAGAATTTTCTTGCTTTCAAACACAACAGGATTCTCAGGCACAGCTTGGGCTTTCCTTGCCTCGGGTCTGGAATGAGCCATTTCTCCAAGAAGCTCTAGTTCCTTTTGGTGGAGAATGGTAACAAGAAATCAAATATGGGTGTGCCATGCATTTTAATTTTTGGTGAAATTATTCCAATAGATTTATCTCAATTATTATCTTCTTAAATAAAGGAATTTCTTTTTAAATTAATTTATTCATTTTAGAGAGAGAGAGAGAGAGAGAGGACACACCCATGAGGGAGGGGTTGGGGAAGAGGGAGAGAGAGAATCTCAAGCAGACTCCCCATCGAGTACAGAACCCAATGCTGGGCTTGATCCTAGGACCCTAAGATCATGATCTGAGCCAAAGTCAAGAGTCAGACACTCAACCAGCTGAGACACCCAGGCCCCAAGAAGGACTTTCTTCTGTGCACCAAATAGTGGCCTGAGTGCCCAGGATTTAGTAGAGGACAACACAGACAGTCTCTGCCTCTGTGGTGTCTAATGAGGGAGACAAACAACAGCAAAGAGTAATGTGTAGTAACAGCAATATGTTGAATGCTGAAGAGTGCTATGGCAAAAATTGCAGCAGGGAGAGGGAACATGGACAAACAAGTTGGGGAGTAAAACCATAATTTTAAATTGCATGGTCAGGGAAGGGTGCATGGAGAAGGTACTATTCAGGACAATGGCACATGGATATCTGGGGAAGAGCCTGGGACATGCAGATCAAAGGCTGCCAGGCAGGAGCACACAAGCTATGTTATAGGAACAAGGCCAGTGTGACTGGAGGAGAGAGAGCAGTGCAGAGTGGGAGGAGCTAGTGGGTGCAGATTGTGTGGTCACTGTGAGAACTGTGACTTTCACTCTGAGGGACATGGGCAGCCATTGGAGGGCTGTGAATAGAGAAGTGACCAGATCTGACTTGCATTTTAACAGGAGCACACTGACTACTGACATGGGGAAAGCCTACTGGGGGGTTCGAAGCAGAAGCAGGGAGAGGGGTAGGAGGGTAGAACAGTGGTCCAGGGGGAGACGATGGACCAGGGTGATAGTAGTGGAGGGAGTAAGAAGTAGTCAGATGCAAGGTACATTTTGAAGGCATATCCAACAAGATTTGTTGACAGTTTGATGTGGATTTTGAAAGAAGACAAGAGTTAAGAATAACTTTGGGTTTGGTCCTGAACAACGAGTAGGATGAAGTTAACATAATTGGATTGGAGAAAATTAGGGTTAGTAGACATCAAACGGAGGCTAAGTAAGCAGGTGGACTTATGAACCTAGAGTTTAGATGAGAAGTTTGGGTTGGAGAAGCAAAATGTAAGTTGACAACATATAAATAGCATTTATTTTATTTTATTTTATTTTATTTTAATTCAATTTGCCAACATATAGCATAACACTCATTGCTCATCTCATCGTACACCCTCCTTAATGAAAAATATGGAGTGTTTCACAAATTTGCGTGTCATCCTTACACAGGGGCCATGCTAATCTCCTCTGTATTGTTCTAATTTTAGTACATGTGCTGCCGAAGAGAGCACTATATGTGGCATTTAAAGCCATGCAGTGGGGACACCTGGGTGGCTCAGCAGTTGAACATCTGCCTTTGACTCAGGGTGTGATCCTGGGGTCCGGGATCGAGTCCCACATCCGGCTCCTGCATGGAGCCTGCTTCTCCCTCTGCCTGTGTCTCTGCCTCTCTCTCTCTCTGTCTCTCATGAATAAATAAATAACATCTTAAAAAAAAATAAAGGCATGCAGTGGATGAGATAACAAAGTAAATAAGTCTAGAAGCAGATGAGAAAAAGTCTTTGGTTAGATCTGAAAGCTAGGGGAGGTGAGGGGGATCCAGCCAGGACCAAGGAGGAGGGGCCAGTGGGATGGGCAGTACACCTGGAGAGTCTAGTGTCCTGGTCCCTAGAAACCTCCAAAGAAGTCAATAATTACAGCATGTTAATGTGTCTTTTAAACACAGGTAGAATTTTAATTCCAATATTTGACCTTATAGTCAATCAGCTTCAATATATAAAACCACAAACAAAATATATGGGGTAACATTTCTAAAAAGACATTTTATTTTTTATTTTATTTTTTATTTATTTATGATAGTCACAGAGAGAGAGAGAGAGGCAGAGACACAGGCAGAGGGAGAAGCAGGCTCCATGCACCGGGAGCCCGACGTGGGATTTGATCCCGGGTCTCCAGGATCACGCCCTGGGCCAAAGGCAGGCGCCAAACCGCTGCGCCACCCAGGGATCCCTAAAAAGACATTTTAGAAAGAAGTTATAGTTCCTAAGAGATTAATTGCAAAACCACTGTGCCTAATACTCCCATCTCTCAGAATACAGCACACGCAGATCCCCGCAGTATGTGGGGGACGAGTGCAAATGCACCGCACCCTCTTTAGAAGGTCAGCAGTAACGCCCTTTTGTCTCCACAAGCTAGTGAGGGTAAGAGCCACAGGCGGGGGCCAGACGACCAGGAAACCACCACCAGGTGATGATGGTTAATGGCTTCACTTATACATAACTTTTTTTCTTAAAGATTTTACTTATTCATCCCCAAGACCCACAGAGAGAGGCAGAGACACAGGCAGAGGGAGAAGCAGGCCCCCGCGGGACTCGATCCCTGGACCTGGGGAGCACGGCCAGAGCCCAAGGCGGACGCCCAACCACTGAGGCACCCAGGCGCCCCCCCATACATGACTTTTTATGTAACAAGGGTCTCTAGAAGCCATTGTACTACCTCAAAGGAGTGACTCACTGAATTTGGACTGATGCGAAGTCGATCTTCCTGCCTCCCCCTGGGACAAGGAGGACAACCTTGTGTCCACGTGGATGGCCGCTTCTGATCTCTGTGATGAGCATCAGCTCTCGCCACAAATCTCACTTCACCAGGAAGACTTCCTTGTATGATGACCTCGACTCACCCACTGTACTTCATTTCCCTGAAGCACATTGACCACACTATAAATTAGATTTCTAGTTTCTTTACGTATTAAGATATGTATTATTTTACAGATATTAATGAGTGGAGGTACATACTGAGCATCTCTCTCCATTAGCACTGTAAGCACCGTAAGAACAGAGACCTTGTTTGTGGTTTTCTTGCTGTTTCTCCAGCACTGAGGCTAGGACCTGCCATAGGGGCGGTCCAGACGTATTTGCCACATCAATAAACGAATGAATGAAAGCAATGGCCATTAACTCTCATTTACCATGAAAAATGGCTACAGCAAATTCCTCTGGTTCTCTCATTCCCCGGCCCCACTAATGACTTGGAATTCCTAAAGGCCCTTAGAGCATCTCGAACTGTCCAAATGGGAAAAGGTAAAGCCTTAGAGGCAGGCCTTCCTTCGCTGTGAGGCGCATGCCCTACCTCTGCTGGATCTCCAGCCCCTGGACCCTTTTGTGCAATAGGTGTACAATAGGTGTACAAGCTGCTCGAAGTGTGGCCACGGACACCCGGACGTCGCTGTTGTTATGCTGATCTCGTTATCCTGAAAAAGAACAGCGGAAATCCAATGTTGCTTTAACAAAGATTACAGCAAAGGGAAATAGTGGCATTCACAGAATCATTCTCCACTGGAAGGCTAAACCTTCAGAATAATGTAAATCCACTGTACAATGCGGCATGAATGAATTCATCTATGGTTCTGTAATCTGCATACATCTGTCCCTCCCTTAAAGCAGAATGTACTTTAATTAAAGCCCTAACACTCTGATTAAAGATGATAATCCTTTTGCACTGTGAACTTGTGATAAGTATGTTCAATTTGTATCCATTTAAAAGACAGTTGCTGCCTTTTGACCCAAGCTTGCTTGCATGGCTGTCTGTGAAACCTAATATTTATCTAAGATTAAGTTCTGCTTAAATCCTCTTCTCTGTCTTTAGCTGTTTGCAGCACTCACAGTGTGGGTTTTTTTGTTTTTTTGTGGTTTTTTTTTGGGGGGGGGGGGATAAAGGAAGAAACCAGTGTTATTTCTTTTGACAGATGCTGGTAACTTTGGGGATATAGTCGATCTTCATAATATTATTTTATTACAATTCAATGAAAAGGAGCAGAATCTTGATTTTAATTCAATTTTATATTCTTCTGCTGGTCCCAGCCATGAAGGATAGTGGGCTCCGGGAACTGCACAGAGATCACTGATAAAGTAGATATTACAGCGATTAAAGATTACATCTGGTCTAGAGCTGGAGCATTTCTTAACTGCAAAATGGAGAAAAACAGGGTTTTAAAATATTATTACACAAAGTATGAGGCAACCAATTGCAGTTCTCTTCACCCTCCCAAGAGACAAACTGTGGCTCAGAGAGGTTCAATAACTTTCCCAATTCTCCCAGTTAACAAGCAGCTGAGCTGGGATTGGAACCCAGCTCTGATTCGAGACCCTTTTGCTCCACACTCTGCTACGTCATCCCAGCAGCTCCCCATGGATACACAAGGTTCATAGTCTGTTCAGAACAGCAACGACAACAAAAATGCAAATTTCCCTATTTTAAAGGCTGTGAGCAGATAGCTGTTCTACTTTGCCAAGAAAATCAGTCAGTGTATCCAGGAAATTAGGCATCAGTGGCAGGTAAATCATTTATTACTTTTACAAAAACTAGATTTTTAAAAATTGCTTCTGTGTTAGTTTTTACATACTTTTAATCAATTTGAGCCTCTATAGTTTTATTTAATTTATTCTAGTTCTCCTCTCCTACCCTCTATCCAACTCTCCCCCCTCCCACCATACCAATACATTCGCGTATAAGGGGATCATTTAGGGTCAATGACTCAACCATTTGCCTGGTTGGTATTGCTTGTGACCTGTTTTGCCCTCACTGTGACCCCAGTGAGTATTCCTGGGTGTCCCTCCTGGAGTCTCCCACCCGCAGCACATCAGGTACCATCCTCTACCCATCCTGATGCCTCTGTAGTTGGGGTCCAGCATCCAGCAGACACTCAAATACTCAAGGCTGCAGGTGGACCTCTTGAAGATGACAGCATGGTCCTCACACTGACAAGATGATGGGAAGCACATAAGCTGAGGGTGTGGACTTGGGACACGCCTCTGAGATCCAACTTGCTCCCATCTAGAGGGTGAAATGAGGCAACCTGCCTAAGGAAACCACTAGACAGAGAAAAACAGATGGACGAGAACCGAGATTTCCTGTCTCCTGATCTTCACTCTCTCCACTATTCCATAAGGTGAAAAGAATAACATTTATCTATTAACAGGTTACTTATATTCTTTTTTTTTTTGAATAGGTATTAGCAGCAGCTTTCTTTTTTAAAAAAATATTTTATTTATTTATTCATGAGAGACACACAGAGAGAGAGGCAGAGACACAGGCAGGGGGAGAGGAAGGCTCCTTGTGGGACTCAGGTTCCCTGATGTGGGACTGGATCCTGGATCCCGGGATCACGGCCTGAGCCGAAGGCAGTTAGATGCTCAACCCCTGAGCCACCCAGGCGTCCCAGCAGCAGCTTTCAATAAAGGATGAATGTTTAATGTAATTTAAGCAAAAGTAAAGAGAATTGAGGCATATATTTAAGGAAGTAGGTGAGCAGTTCTCAGTATGAAAGAGGCCACAAGGGAATACAGTACTAAATCTAAATACTTAGATTTAGATCTGAGTTTCCTGGAGGCCAAGTTGAAAATGGAAAGACGTCTGGGTTATATAGCACTCATCATCTAATAAAAGAAATATTCAAGGTTTATCATAAAAGCTTCATCCAAACGTTAAGCTTGAGTGAAGTTGTCAGCTATATTATAAGAGATAGTGTCTTCAATAAACACTTTTATAAGTGATATGTGGCAATTCTTGATAGAATTCATTCTAAGTCTTGGTTCTGTCTAAAATCAGCATTTCTTTGGGAACCTAAAGCACTAGGGTTCAGATATGTTGTTGTAACTTGATTTGACTCAGGATAAAGTTTAAAGTCTTAAAAGCAAATGTGCTCAAATATCAATGTGAAAATAATTTACTGGTAAGGTTTTCTTTTTTAATGATATAAATCTATATTTTATTTTATTTATTTTTTTAAGGACAATGATGACCGTTTTTAATGATTCTTGTTCAAAACATTGCTGATCCCCTCATGTTTGCTCCTCCAGGTTGAAGGAAACTTTGTCTCTAGAGATATCTGTAACTTACAGAACTTTTATGAAATGTTGTTTTGTAAACAGATTAAAATATTTATCTTTTCTCCCTACCTGTAACCCTCCAGAGTCCAGAAACTCTCAGTGAGTATTCTTTCTTTTATAGCAATTGTAAATCATCTGCGTAGATTGGGTGGGAATCTGTATTGTAACCAGATACCATTGGAAGGATTGGTGTGTATTATTTCTTTTTTTTTTCTTTTCTAATGTAGACTCACTGCCCTCTCTCACCCTCATCCTTCATTGTCTAGGCCTAAGAATCTGTATTATTAACAAACACTGGGGGCACCTGGGTGGCTCAGTTGGTTAAACCTCTTACTCTTGGTTTCAGCTCAGGTCATGATCTCAGGGTCATGAGATTGGCCCCTGTGTCGGGCTCTGCACTCAGCATGGAGTCTGCTTGAGATTTTCTGCCTCTGCCTCTCCCTCACCCCCTCCCTCTGCCCCTCCTCCTGCTCACACTCAATTTCTCTCTCTAAAATAAGTAAATTAACAAAATCTTTAAAAATACAAAAAACAAAAAATAAGCTCTGGTTCTGATCCAGGTGGCCAGTGGGGCACATTTGAAGAAATACCAATCTAGAAGAAAATTATTCCTATGTTCCTTAGCTTTGATCCGCCTCTTTGAATATAAATTTTCCCCACTTGGTTTTGATTAGCAGCCAATAGCCTGAAATTGATGTTTCAGGGAAGACAGAGGAAATACATAGGCTCTGGGTTGTTGAGCCTCCTATGCTTTGTATTCCAGGCATACACGAAGTAAAGATGGGGTCTGCTTAATGAACTCAAAGCTTGAGGAGTGAAGGGGGCCATGAAAAAGGTTGAGGGTAAGTGAAGGAAGAGCAGTCATAAGGGCCAGCCTGGAAACTCCAAAGCTGATCTTTGCTGCTTTGCTATTTTCCAAGGCCCAGTCCTGCCTGGCTTCTGCAGTGCACAGAGGCAATCTGTGCCTCACCTCGCTGTCTCTGCCTATGGTTTATGCAAAGCCCTTCCGAGAAGTCCATTCTGAATCAGAGAGGTAGGGCTAAAGTGGGGGTCCACTGGGGTCTGCGGATTCCTAAGGATTCATGGTGGATTTCAGGGGCCCTGAACTCCCTGAAATCATACATGAATATTTTGTGTGTATGTGTATATGTGTATTTTTGTGAAAAGAGTTTCCAGTTACAACTTTCATCAGATGCTCAAAGGGATTAGAAAGGATCCCAAAGAATGGAGAATCGCTACAAATTCCTGGTGCAGCAGAGCTCCATGTTCACGTTGGTGTGTTCCATCATGCTGCAGCCTCAGGTCAGTTGGCTGACAACCTCCTTGGTGACAGCTAGGTCACCAAGTCTCTCTATATAGGAGCCACTCTCCCTGCCCAATCTGAGGATTATGGTAGCAAAGCTGTCAGCCTTAATTTTGACAAATTGTTTTGGGTAATTAGTCCCTTTTAATTGCTCATGGAAATAGTAATTTTAGGTGACAAGATTATTATATGCTGCTTGTTAATGGGTCCTCCAGGGTCAAGAAAACACCTCTGGGATTGCTATGACCTGTTCTCTTCCATCTTTGGCATTCCCCCTTGAAATCACCAGAAAAGACGTTTAGTAAAGTCAGTTCCCACTCTGTGAAAGGTACAGAGCACGAGTTTCCTTTTATCCATTTGCCAAGTGAAGGATTAGAGGAGGACTTTCAACTTTTCCCTGCTACTCACTGCCAGCCAATGCCAGGCTTCACAGACTAGCTGATCATTAACTCGAAGGGCTGAGGAAGTTTCTGGCCCTTCTCTTTGCTTATTTACCCATTCAACCAAGTTGCTTTACAAGCGAGTGAGTTTTAAATAAATAGAGTCCTAGGTGATAAAATATTTGGCTCTCAGCTCAAGTTGAGTATTTTCATTGCTTTTCACTTCACTGAACAGGAGGGTCGGTCTGACCAGTAGGTCAGGGCAGATCCAGGTAATGGTTCACCATGTGCCTGCTCAGGGGAGCAGTGGATGGAAGGCAGAGAACTCTTCTTGGCACTTTAGGAGGCTGGGAATTGACTGCCTGTTTACTAACTGTGTCATTCTGGGCCAGTTGTTTGACCTCCTTAAGCCCTCATTTCATCATCTGTCAAAGGGGATAAAAATAATAGCTAGCTCATAGTTCAACCGTAAGGACTAAATGATATCATAAATACCCAGCATATAACACGAACTGAAGCAAACAAAAAAGATAGCATCTATTATCATTACAGTCCATTTCTCCTTCCGAAATCCAGATCTTATTAAGAAGTCTGAATTAGTGGGGAGGTAAAAAAAAACCCACAAATATTACATTCATACCCAACTTATCTCCATGTCTTCCAAGCTTGTTAAGGTAGGCACACCTAATCCCATGTATACTGAAATGTATAACGATCTAAAATGATGCAGATGAAGGGCACCTGGCTGGCTTAGCTAGTGAGCATGTGACTCTTGATCTTGAGGTCATGAGTTCAAGCCCCAAGGTTGGCATAGAGCTTACTTACAAAAAATAAAATGATGCATATGAAGATAGAAATGACCACATTGCTATCTATTCAAGGCAGTTAACACGGATTTCAGTGTGCATAACCACGTTCCCTGAAATCAAATATTTCTTGTGAAACTGACAATAAAAGAATTTGCAGAGGACCCAATTTTTCTCTCTGGTTTTTCTTGATGGAAAAAACCCAAAGACACTACCTTCATGGTGACTTTTCTTTTTTTAAAGATTTTATTTATTTATTCATGAAATACACAGAGGAGAGAGAGAGGCAGAGACACAGGCAGAGGGAGAAGCAGGCTCCATGCAGGGAGCCCGACGTGGGACTCAATCCCGAGACTCCAGGATCACGCCCTGGGCCGAAGGCAGGCACTAAACTGCTGAGCCACCCAGGGATTCCCCAGGGTGACTTTTCAAAACAGTTTCTTTTTTAGAAAAATATGTTTGTTCTTCTCCCCTGGTTTCATATTTATCTTAAAAATTTTATTCCTAGTCTTTAGAAACTAAATTTTAACAAATTTGCTCCTTCACAGAGCTGGTTCTTAGGTTTATGCATTTCATTTCATATTTTCCTGATCAAATTTCATAAGGGTCAGGGATCACACTTATGGGTATTTCCTGATGTCTGCAATCATACCTCTTTCTCTATTTACTCTTCAGCAAGGGCTGCAGCAGGCAAACTCAAATATTGCATGACAGAGTAAAATGTCATCTCAAGAGTAATGGCTAGCTCTCCAGTAATACCCTCAAGTAAGAAGCTCCTGCTCTAAGAACTGGCAATAGGATAGAGAGCTGGAGCTTTGTGTGTCTAGGATGGCAAAGATCTCTCCTTTTCTTGTCCTGAACACTAAGCTTCCCCAAGCCTTAAAAAAGGGAAGGGAGAGTGCTTAAAATGATCCCAGCTAACTTATTTAGATAGAGGCTTGCTGGAGTCTCCAGAAATATGAATTATACGGAAGGCTAGAGGGTTCAGCAGTTTGCATCTATGTAACGGAAAATAACACAAAGCACATATGCTATGGAGATTGGAATATTTGTCTGGTTTCTACACAAAAGATAAACCCACTTATTCAGTAGTGATATTACCTGCTCTTCTAGCTCCTGTGATCCACATGACACATCTTGACCAGATCAGCTTGCCCCATGTATTCCGATGGAATGCCAGCAACGGCCTCAGCCTCTAATCTCCAACTTCCCAACAGCAGCTTGGATTTCATGGCCAGATATCAGAACTGTGCAGCCCAATCCTTCCCTGAAAATTTGCAGTTCAGGTTGTAATGTTGAAATCATATATTATTTGTGACATTTTTATATAGTTCTTATCCATGTGCTAAAAGAGTAATAGAGAGTGGTTTTATAAAACCCCTTTCTCTTGAAAAATGAATTTGTTGTAAAGGAATTTAATACTTAACATTAAATTAAATTAAATTAAAATTTCATCTTGGAATAAGTTAGCTAAGTTAGTCTAATAATTAAAATTTTAGAACTCCTGGATTGTAACATTTGGAGTTTCATATGCAGCATTAATTAAGCTCACATCAAAATAGATTAGCCACTTGTAGATACAGTTACCAGTCACTCTGTTTCTGGAACCAATCCAGAAATGTTGGAACATTGTCAGGCACTTACTAGGTGTTGGACAAGTGACAGAAATTGATGATGCACATTTAGAATATCTACAGAAAAGAAAGTGTCAGTGTAAAGTAGGTGTATATGAGAAAGCCGCCCTCCAGGAAATTTGACCATACTTTTCTACCACCTGCATGATTTCAGTGTACCATAGAATAGGATTAGAGGCCTATTTCTGCCTATGTTCATGATTTTATCATGGAACATAACAATTCTAGACCACACATTTATAGTCAGATGCAAAAAAGGATCCTGATTTTTTTCAGAACTCACAAATGACTAAATTGCCTTCTAGCATTTTTCTTGTCTTTTGAGGAAATGTTCTGAGGAGGCTATATTTTTAAATCTCATTTCAATAATCACCCAATAGGCTGAGGAATTAGTAACAAGTGAGTTTAGACTTGAGTTCAAGATGTAAAAATCATCCTTTTGTGTGACTGTGCTCTGGTGGAGTTACTGCCTCCTGGGGGGTTTCTAAAGCCGTGTGCTTGGAAGTTGGGAAGCAGGGGTGGGTGGTGGGTGGAGGATGGCTGACATGCTTGTGTAGTGTGTAATGTTGTGTGCAGATATTTATATGGTTGTGGCTCAAATAAAGTTTAAGTCCAACTATAATAAAGGTTCTTTGCATCCTGAAACCACTGCCACATGAGTGAGGCGCAGGGTGGGGTTCCCTGTTGGTGGTCAACAGGGTCTAGTCTGGTTGAGTCTGAAGGGGCCTGCTTCTGCTTAGAAAATGATCTTATATTTTAATCAGTGACAATAGACAACTCCCTGAGAGGTGCATCCATTTGAGGACTTCTTTTGACAGTAGATATGCTTGAAATATGATTTTTAAGGTACCCCAATAACTGACCATCAAATACACAGATCAGAGCTAAAAGTAATGTAGAATAACACTGCAGTCACTAGTGAGGTTTTCACTTTGTTTCATATCCTTTTTAGACCACGTGGAACATTTCATAATGTTCTCCATAAGACTCTCAGCTCCTGGAAAATCTCCTTTATTTTCCTTTTTATGGGAGAAGAAGAGGTTATGAAAGAGGGAGAAGAATGAAATAATTGTAGTTAATCATCCTCTCAGTTCCTGATTAGGAGTGTGTATGTGCCTGCCCACCTAAGTTTGTAAATGTGTATTTTCCCCACTAGTTATTTCCCATCTCAGAAAATGGTATCAGCCGAACAAACCAGAAACCTAGTTTTTAAAAAAATATTTTATTTATTTATTCATGAGAGACACACAGAGAGAGGGAGAGACACAGGCAGAGGGAGAAGCAGGCTCCCTGCGGGGAGCCCAATGTGGGACTCGATCCCAGGACCCTGGAATCACAACCTGAGCCAAAGGCAGATGCTCAACCACTGAGCCACGCAGGGGCCCCTCTTTGGTGATTCTGTCTCCTTCCAGTCAATCACCAAATCCTGTTAATTGATTTTCCTAAATATTTCTTCAGTTCCCTTCAAACTAGGGTTACACTAGGAAGATACCAATTTGTTCTAATTCCTATATTATGTTGAGAACATTCATCATTTTTCATGAACTTGGGTTATGACCTCCCAGCTTGGCTTCATTTGAAAGACCATGTCTCCCATCTACCCACAGACTGCCATGGAGTAGTCCTCTGTAGGTAATCTGCTCACCCGTGCCTGCCCTATGTTGGGGTATTGGCTTTCACTTCACTAATTCCACCTTTCCCACTCATTTCATCTTGCCCTCCTTAAGCACTCTGCAAGAATCAGGCTCAAAAAACTCTCTCCTGGTTATTCCTAAGTATGGCTGTTTGTGTACAATTTTTAATATGTTTGTTCCTTTGTTCATTCATTCATTATAAATACATATCCCTCCTTCTTCCCTAAAATAATTAGAGTAGAGACAGGTTATAAGGATAATACGAGCACATCAAAATAGTATAGATTAAAATAAGTGGGAAAAATAGGGAAGTGTGAAGGGAGGGGACATCACTGGCACAGAGCCTGGAGCTGATCCCAAGATGCATAGATGATGCATCCCATACAGTCTATTCTGTATAGAGCCTGGAAGATGGCAGGCCCTAAACTGGCTTTGGGCTAGCTAGCACTGCTCCTTAACGAGAAAAGTTTAGTGTCTCTAAGATAAAATGTGAACTAATAATTAGGAGAAGAACAACTAGTCCCGATTCTAAGAGGTCACACTGTGTGGTATGGTGAGGAGCAGGGGCCCTGGAGCAGATGGCCTGGGCATGGGAGGTGGGGTGAGTGGTGGTCAGCAGTGGTACACATTAGGATCACCAGGGAAGCCTTTAAAAAACATCATCTGGGGCCCTTCCTCAGGACAACTAAGTACGAATCTCTGGGAATGGGACTGGGAAGCCCTATTTAAAAAATTTCCCCTGATGATTTGCTGCCAAGGTCAATGATTTAGAAGGATGGAAAGTCTGTGAATATGACAGGACATTCCTCCCGGAGAACTTCTACAAATCTTTAGGTGTGTCTCCCCTGGAATAGTTCTATAAAGATCAAGCTCTTTCATTTGAGTCTCAATGTCAGGAACAGTGTGTATACACACACACACAGACACAGACACACATATTTTAATTGAAGTATAATTGACAAATAAAACTATATATTTACAGTGTACAGGGTGATATTTGATATACATATACATTGTGAAATGATTAACACAATCAAGTGAATTGACACCATCCACTACCTTACATAGTCCCCCCCCTTTTTTTTTTTTTTACAATAGTCAAGATATGGAAAGAAATCCTAAGTGTTGATCAATGAATGAATAAAGAGAATGTGGCATATGCACACAATAGACTATTATTCACCCATAAAAAGGATGAAATCCTGTCATTTTTAACAACAGGGATAAAACTGGAGGGCATCATGCTAGGTAAAATAAACCAGACAAAGAAAGACAAATACTGCATACTAATACTTATATGTGGAATAGTTAAACAAAAAGAAGTCAAGCTCCTAGACACAAAGAATAGAATGGTGGCTACCAGGGGCTAGGGTGAGGGAAATACAGATATGTTGGTTAAATTGATCTGAGGATACAAATTTTAGCTACAAGATGAATATACTCTGGGAATCACAGCGTGGTGATTATATTCAATAATGCTATATTACATACTTGAAATTTGCTATAAGAGTAAACCTTAAGTACCCTTACCACGGAATAAAATTTTTTAAGAGAAATTTTTTATCCCTTCTGAAATGTATGTGTTGAATTTCTGATCCTTAGCGTGGCTGTATTTGGAGATGGGACCTGTAAGAAATTATGAAGGTAAAGGAGATCATAGGGTGGGGCCTTGATTGGCTAGCAGTAGTGTACTTATAAGAAGGGACTCTAGAGAGCTCACTCCAGAATTGTGAGAAAATAGATTTCTGTTGCTTAAGCAACCTAATATTTTGTCAGCTTGAGCTGATTAAGACATGATTTATATGTATATAATTGTACATATATGAATTATATATGTGTGTGTATATGTGTAATTTATGTGTATAACTCATTCACTCTTAGAATATACCAGGCACAGTGCAACTGTGTGTGTGTGTGTGTGTAGTATATAATGATATATATACAAAAATAAACACCAACAAAGCCATCATAGATAGATGATAGATGGATAGATATAGATAAAAGCTAATGTATAGCTAACTGCCTGTCAACTTAATCTTGCCCAAATGTTGTTCTTAACCAACCTTTCAGAGTAATATGTGTATATTATTCAATGTAATGTGCTATGTGAATTCATTAACAACCATGAGCAGCTCGTTAGTTCCATGTTTCACTTCTAAGCAATAACAAACTCAGTAATTGACACACTTAAATGCTTAGTAAAACTAAATCTTTGGTCCAAAATACACCAAATAACCTCCTGGCTTATTTGTATAGAATGTTATTTAGTGCTTTGTACCCTGTAGATCCTTAACAAGGGCTATAAACCATCAAGCTCAGGGATTATAACAAAGTCAGCTTGAATTTTATTTCCATCTCTTAAAAATATAGCTCTTAACATTTGGGACTCATTTTGGAGATTGTTGATAAAATCTATGGGCCCATTCTGCAGGAGAAGGCACATCACACATATATTCCCAAATTTGTATTAAATTTCATGGATCCAGACACTTGCCTCTGGCTGTTCATGGCAGGATACCTCGTGTCCCCCATTCCAGACTTCCTGTAGGTGGCCCTTGCCATATTTCTGTCCTCTCCAGGTTCTGGCAATTGCTCCCCCCTATCCAGCTGTTCCCAGCTCACTATCCTTTCTTGTTCCTACATCCTGACCGCTCCCTTTGTAAATAGTAATTCTTCCAGTACCTCGGTTCCATTGTGCCACCTGATTCCTGGAATACAGCCTCCAAAATATATCTGGGGACCCCAAACCATTTTGAAAAACATGGACTTACAACTCCATTCCACATGAAGATCTTTCAGTTACTTTTTTTTTTTTTTACTGCAAAACAGAAGTTAGTTTTTTTCTTAACTGGTGGAACACTTTTTAAAAGATAATCTTCTATACAAGGATATTTACTCTTACATGTAAAAATTCTCATGGAATTACCAGGGCTTATAGCTTGAGAAACATGGTGCTTGACTTATTTTCTTAACTGGCTGCTGGGCATCACATGTATGAAAGAATTGAAAGCTTGAGTAAAAGACAGATAAATGGCCTCTGTTGCTTGCCTCTAAGCTACGGTCTCGTCATCCTGTCATGGAAGGAAATTAAAATTGTCTGACACATATTGAGTTTCATAAAGCCACACTGTTCCTCTATGGGATCCTGTGTGCCTGTAGAAGTCAGTACCACAAGTAGGTTTTTTGAGGATTTGATCTACAATCTTCATTGGGAATTAGAGCTAAGTAAATTCATATTTAGTTATCAGGGTCTCTCTTTGTCCCTTTTAAAAAATAAAAGAACTATATAAATGTTTCTTTCCTCAGTCCTTCAGGACTTTTTCTATCTTCAGAGAATCCAAAAATAATATTCAGTTCCTCCTAAGATGAATAACTGAAATACTTGTAATTTGCAACCTGCTTAATTATTAACTCCTCAACTGTTCTATTTCTGGTTTGCTTTTTTATTCTCCCCAAATAGGTATTGCTCAATCCAGAATCAATTTATAATTTGTTTTTCTAAGCACTGAGCATGACAGTTTTCACTAGCAAACAAAAGCCCACCTTTAAACCACTTTTCCCCCCAAAACTTTAAACTTGATTTAAATATTATTTTTTATAAGTATAAAAATCATCAAAGAACCTAGAAACCAATATTACATATTTTGTAGAGGATTAGTAAAGAATTAGCCACAAAAGGCAGTAATTTAGGATTGTGCCTATTTTTTCTAAATTTCTTAGAAAAGCTGTTACTCTACAGTAGCTTATAATCATTACCATCATGAAACACTGTAGACATTCCAGAGTTAGAGAAACCATCTGAGTAATGTGATTTTTTCTCCATGCCCTATCAGAATAAGATGAATGAATTATTTAAGATTTAGGTTTTTCTGGGACACCTGGGTGGCTCAGTGGTTGACAGTCTGCCTTGGGCTCAGGGTGTGATCCTGGGGTCCTAGGATTGTGTCCCACATCAGGCTCCCTGCAGGGAAACTGCTTCTCCCTCTCCCTGTCTCTGCCTCTCTCTCTGTCTCTCACAAATAAATAAATAAAATCTTTAAAAAAAGAAAAAAAGATTTAGGTTCTTCTTTTTCATATCACTTTATTTTTCTTCTGAGTTTAAGATCCTTTGCATTTACATGTCTTCCCAACATGGCAAATAACAAAAACTAATGAAGAGGCAAACAAAATGCTAGTTATGTTTTACTTACTCTGGGTAAATAATCAGCAGTGGAAACTAGTCCACTACTTAGATATATTTCCTACACTTCACTGTCCTGCCTTCCTCTTTCTTCCACTGGGCCTCTGGAGAAGTCACCTCTTAGAGAGCTGGTTCCATGATTGATTTAAGGTTGCAACACCATGGATCTACTCTAAGTCAACAAGCAAATGATAGAAAAAAATGTATTTATAAAGAACTTATTTTGTGCAAGTCACAGTGATAGGTGTTATAGGAGAGCAAAACACAGTAATTTCCTTAAATGACGTATAACCTACTAAGTTTGAGGCACTAAGACAAATGGGTGCATAGTTATAATTCAAAAGATAATCTGATAGACTCCAAAAGAGACATAGAAATAAAAGTGTTTGGGGAGTCAACAGAGGCAATGATCATATGGAGTGGAAAGGATTTGAAAGGGGTTCTTGGACAAGGTGGATATTTGAGACAAGCTTTATTTAAGAGCCACAATTTGAAAGAGTCTTTGGGAAGGGTATTTTCATCAAAAATAAAACCATGAAATAAGACAGAAAGAAAATAATAGGACATGGCTATTCTAGTCATATCCTATTTGGCTGAAAAGGTAACTTTTGTGGAACCCTACAAGTCAGGTTAAGGAGATCAGGCCTTGAGCCTAGGCAAAGGGAGGTGGCTGAGAGGCATAAAGTAGGACTGATGAGGAGGCTGTTGGAGGTAAATGGGAGGAGGGGGAGGAAGGTAGAGATAAGTGCCCATAGCAAGAAACTGCATCTGGGTGTGAATGACCAAGACTTGACCGCTACCTTCCAGAATATCAAGGTTGCGGGGAGGGCAGAGATGGATTAGAGACAAGTTGAACCTGCCAAAGACATCATTTTCTTGTTAGACTAGTCAGCTCCCCTACTTGTGAAGGTCACTGCCTTCACATTTTCACCTAATAAGTTAAGCAGCTTACATATTTCAGAATAAAAATTCCCTTTTCATGTGAAGATGATGTGTTTCCAAAGTCTTTCTTTTGCTAAAAGGCAAAGGAAAGTTCAAGCATAACAGAGCCAGGAGCAGCAGCTATGGAAGAGAATGGCATCTAAAGGAAGAGATGTCGGCCATGGTCTCAGTATTTGTGCAGATAAAACACTTTCTGGCTTTGTGACTAATAAAAAATTAGCTTTCCCAGAAAGAAAAAAATGTATGAATTCAATGTTAAAATGTAAGGACTCAATGAAATTCTGACACATTGTACAACATGGATAAAAACCTTGAAAACATTATGCTAGGTGGAGTACGCCAGACACAAAAAGGCAAATATTGCATGATTTTTCTTATTTGAGATACCTAGAGTAGTCAAATTTATAGAGAAAGAAAGTAGAATAGTGGTTACCAAGGGCTGATGGAAAGAAGACAAGGGAGTTATTGTTTAATGGGTACAGTTTCAGTTCGGGATGATGAGAAGGTTCTGGAGACGGATGGTGGTGATGGTTGCACAGAAATGTGAATGTACATAACACCACTGAATTGGATACTCGAAAAAAGGTTACAGTGTCAAATGTTATGGCATGTATATTTTACTACAATTTTTTAAAGAGCAAAGGTCTTAAAAAAAAAAAGAGCAAAGGTCTATTTTGTGTTTCTATGATGCCAAATTCCAGTTCACTAATTTTTAGAGAGAAAGTTCACACTCTGATCTGATAGGATCATGCCCGCAGGTTGGCCTTTCTACACGGACCTCTGTTCTATAGGAGAAGTCATGGTCTCTAAGAAGTTTGCATGGGGAATTAGGAATCAGAGCAAAAGGAGTTGGGTATGGTAGTGGCTACCAGAAGAGAGATTGGCCTAACATTCTTGTCCTCAATGTAGAAATATATCTGCCAAGGAGGTCTGAATCTTTGCATTAGCCAGTCTGAGTACTCTTCCTCAAGATAGTGTAGCCAACCAAGGTTATTTTTCAAAGCACAGTTCATCATAGTCACAAATGCAGTGAGAAAATATGATGAACACATCAATAGCTATCAGAAAGAATGATTAAATCTAAAATACTCACTAGAGAGAAAAGGAGTGACATCCGGGAATATTTCTACAGGATCAAAGTCTGATTTTAAAGTGAAATTTTCCTGTATCAACCCAATATGCATTGCCCTTGGCATAAATGCTTTGGTGTCTCAGTGACAGTAGAAGACCAATTAATAAGGCTGTTTATCTTTGCAGGTTGACATAGCACATACGGGACTCTGTAGGATTGAAATATGCTACCAAAGAAGGAAAGAACATGATGTGAAGTGGAAGAAGCTGATAAGAAAAAAATGAGAAGAAATGTTGAGAGGGAAGGGAGACTAGCAAGGAAGGAAAGCAGTTGTGAAATAATGTTATGAGAAGGAAGAGGTCTATTAGGGTTCTGCAAGATGGAGAGCTAACATATCCCCAAGGTGCTGGAAACAGCTGCAAAAGCTGTATGAAATAGTTTTAGAAGAGAATTAAAATATGCTTTAAAAAGAAAATTTAAAGTCAGAGTGGTGACCTGAGTGGATACCTGTCTATCTGGAGGCTAGGATTTAAAGTTCATGTAGGCATAAGCCTCATTTTGGGTGAGGCAAGGTGTTGGAACTAAGATCCCCAAAATCTAAGGCCCTCAGATCCAAAAAACACATATTTCCCCAAGTAATCCAAATTCCATGCTTGATCCTTATTCAGACTTGGAGCTTAAATTTATATCATATTCCAGGAAGCCTCACTTAAAAATATAAACAGAAAATTCGGTCAGGAAATTGATGCCCTGGCACTCCTTGCATAAGTAAATGCAAAACCCACACAGGAGAACACAGACACACCTAGGTGGCAAGGGATCCTCACAAAATGACAAGACTTACTGAAGATGAGCCCATGATAAAAAAGTCATAGAATAGCAAGTAACAATTTTTGTGTGAGGTACAGGCAGTGGACACAAGATACGGGAGGATTAGACCCAATAATGTGAGTTACTAGAATGGAACTTAGAAAGTAACAACCAGGGGCACCTGGGTGGCTCAGTGGTTGAGCGTCTGCCTTTGGCTCAGGTCATGATCCTGGGGTCCTGGGGTCGAGTCCCACATTGGGCTCCCCGCAGGGAGCCTACTTCTCCCTCTGCCTGTGTCTCTCCCTCTCTCTGTGTGTCTCTCATGAATAAATAAATAAAATCTTAAAAAAAGTAACCACCAAAGAAAAGATCTTTAACATTATTAAAGCTATCACAGAAGTAATTAAAACACAGGAATGAGAAATGGAAAAAGACAAGGCCACTTTGAATAATGTTGATGCTGCTGCTGCTAATAATAGTACTAATAATAGTGCTAATAATAGTACTAATAATAGTGCTAATAATAGTATGAGGTATTAGTACTTTTCCATTTTATAGAAAACGCAGCATGACATCATCACCTCCCAGAAGCCCCTTCTCCTAATATCAACACTGTGGGTTTGGATTTTAACACATGACTTTGTGGGGGGTGAGGGGGTGGGGGAATGGATAGGCACAAATTTTCAGTCTATATTCTAGAGTACAGGGTCTTAACCACTACACCAAACCAAAGAGCAAATTTTATTTCCAAATGAAATTCCAGATTCCAAAAACTTTCAAGATTTCAAAATTACAAAAGTGAAAAAACTTATAAAGAAAACTCAGTGAATGAATTAAACAGCAGATTAAGCACAGGTGAAGAAAGAATAAGTGTAAAACAACTGAAAAAAAAATCTGAAAATATAGCACAGAAAGAAAAAAAGATGGAAAATATAAAAGCAAGAGTAAGAAATATGAGAATAAAATGAAAAGAACCAACATATTTCTAACAGAAGGTTGTAGTAGGAGAGGGTAGAGAGAACAATAAGTAGGCAATATTTAAAAATGTAATGACAGAAATTTCCAGAATTGGTGAAAGATATGAATGTTCAAGAAGTGCAGTGTAAGTAAAGGTAAATCACATGAGGACATTTTTTAGTGAAACTAAGAAAACTAAGAAAATATCAAAAGCAAGCAAAAAAAAAAAAAAGAGTGGGATTCCCTATAAATAATTAGATTAATAGCACATATCTCAATAGCAGCCATAAATTCTAGAAGATTCTTTATCTGAAAGATAATATCTTCCGAGTCCTGAGGAAAGATTTTTTAACCCTGAGTTTTATACTCAGGTAGAACATCCTTCAAGCACAAGAACAAAATAAAAATCCTACACTTAGATTCTTGCTGAAAGAACTAATTAAAGGATGTAGTTCCAGGGAAAAAATGAACTCAGAAGAATGTGTAGGATACAAGGAGCAATGGTGAGCAAAGAGACTGGAAAACATTGAGAAATCAATTTAGGGAATTAAACAGTGCTAGGTAACATTAAATGGAAAACTGAAATGTGATCAATTGAAGGTCCTCAATGCTCCCATCACCAGGGAGGAGAAGAAAGATATTTGGAACAGTGTTAGAGTTCACTAAGTTACTTGCGTGTATTAAAACATGAGGGCTTTATCAAAAGAATTGAGATTGAATGTTGAATTTTCAAATAATTAGAGGGGGAAAAATAAAGGAAAATTTGATTACAGTAGTAGAAGGAAAAAAGGAGAAGAAAGAGAAAGAATAGAAATAGCATGGGAAAGTGGGAACAAACATAAGGTGATGGAAATAAACGTAACAGTGCTCACAGGAAGTACGAATGAACTCCTTGGTCCATGAGACTGAGAAGTAAAGCCAAATCCAGCTATATTCCATATATGGGAGAACTTCTGAAACTTAATGACATAGAAGGTTGACATTAATGAGACAGGAAAAAAAATGTCAGATTTATATTTCCAACAGGATGGAGAAGTAGGTATAAGAAAACCCTCTGCCACCCCAAAACACCTAGATCTGCATAGATCGCTAAAGGACACTTTCAAATGTTTTATTAAACTCACAAGAAAATAGGGGAAATCCTTATAAGACAGAAGCAGCAAAGAGGAAGCCCGGACCACAGAAGCAGATGAACACAAACACAGAAACTGGAGCCGCTCTGGATCCGGGGTCAGCGGCTCCAGCTCAGGGGTCAGCGGCTCCAGCTCCGGGTCAGCGGCTCTAGATCGGGGGTCAGCGGCTGTAGGTCGGGAGTCAGCAGCTCTAGATCAGGGGTCCGCAGCTCTAGCCTCGGAGCCAAGCCCAGCCTGCCCTCCGTGTTGTCAAGCGTTAGCGAACCGGGCCAGGCCCGGCGTTCACATGCTGTCTCTGGCTCCCCGTGCAGAACTGAGTGGTTTAGACAGAAATCATATGACCCGAAAACGCTGAACTATATCTATCCCTCTAGAGGAAAAGTTTGCTGACCCTTGCTCCCGGGGTCCAGAGATCTGAGGATTCATGGCTGCCGGGGTTGGCGTGAGGTGAGGAGTGAGAGCGGGAGCCCAGGCCTCCCGTCTGAGCACCGTGAGGACGATTACGTGGAGACTCCTCCAAAAGACACCATCGAAATGAATCTCCTCTCTGTAAAGGGGGAGTTGAGGGGACATCTGACTGTTTGCAAAGGGTGCAGGCCAGGAAACCTGTCAGCGCGCTGGGCGTTACTCTGAGGCTGGTGCTCATTGCCCACCAGGCCCACCAGGTCCCCCAGGCTCACCAGGTCCCCCAGGCCCGCCGGCCCCCAGGCCCGGAAGCCCACCAGGCCCACCAGGCCCCTCAGGCCCCTCAGGCCCCCCAGGCCCGGAGGCCCACCAGGCCCACCAGGCCCACCAGGCCCCTCAGGCCCCCCAGGCCCACCAGGCCACCACAAAAGCAGCCGGCTGGCTCCGAGGTCCACTTCCACCGGTGTTTTCTCTGCATCTGCCAGCTGTATTCTAAAGAAGGTGTTACCAGCATTTCCTCTCTGTTGCTTCTGTGCATTTTAAAAAAACAGTTTATTTATTTATTTGAGAGAGAGAGAGAGCGAGTGAGCAGGGGGAGGAGCAGGGGCAGAGGGAGAAGCAGGCTCCCTGCTGAGTGGGGAGCCCTATACAGGGCTGGATCCTGGGACCTCGACCATGACCTGAGCCGAAGGCAGGTGCTTAACTGACTGAGCCACCCAGGTGCCCCATTTCTGTACATTTTTTCATTCGCTGTGGAAGACTGACTAGTCTCAAGGGAATAGTTTCATCCTTCAGGGCCTGACAGAGCTGGCGGCTGCCTGCAGGCAGAGGACACATTGGGTTCTCTCCCAAAAGCAGGCCACTACGACATCATGGCACGACTACCTTGGGGCAAGCCACCAGTGGCCGGTGGGAGACCTCCTGTGGAAGCCAGGGCCTGTGATCCCATCTCATATATTAGTCCTTTATTTCTCTGCTCATAACCCCCCTTTAATCTCCACACCATCAATAAATCTTGTCACTCACTGCAGGCTGATCACAGCTATTAGGGTGCGGAATTAAGGAAATTCCCTGTTTTTATGCTTGTAGCCAAGCTTAGAGAGAGAACAGCAACTGCCCCTGGAAGGCCAAATGTGAGATGGCAAAAGATGGTCTTCAGAGCACGGGGCTGTGGTTGGAGCCACAGGACTGGCTAAGATGATGGGCTGCCACCAGGACACGTTTGTGTGACATGTAGCCATTGCCAGAAACCTGGAGAGGAGTAGCAGGTGAAGATACAAGCTGACGGTTATGGCAAGACTATTGATATATAAAAAAGAGGTGAAATTTATAGTCACTAGCTGGGAAGTCATTTGGTACTTGAATAAATCTTAGGAAACGAGGTTCTATAGGATAGACAGATGGAAACAATGGCTCCAGGTAGCAGCCCTCACAGAGGATTCACATCTTCATAAATGCTTCACTACTGAAAGGGATTCAGCATCCATTGCAGATAATGAGAGATCACTGAAGGACACGGCGATTGCTGGGGGACTTTCCCAGCACCTCTTAAATCACATTACTATGATACGTTTGATTCCATATCCAGGTAAAAACCCAAAGAAGAGTCGCCACTACCTGACTTGCGGTTATGTCCCGTCATTTTCAGCTGAGGCCCAACATAGTTCTAGATATCTGGGACAACAGAAGGATGGCCAGGTTGGTATATCCTGAGAGTGGAGGCAGTAGTGTTTGGGGCTCAGAGGCCAGGTTACCTGCCTCTAAATCTAGGTTCTGATGAGATTAGGAAGACAAGCCACCTTACTGTACCTATTTCCCCATTAAGGGCAGCCTGGGTGGCTCAGCAGTTGAGTGCCTGCCTTTAGCCCAGAGCATGATTCTGGAGTCCTGAGATCGAGTCCCACGGCGGGTTCCCCGCAGGGAGCCTGCTTCTCCCTCTGCCTGTGTCTCTGCCTCTCTCTGTGTGTCTCTCATGAATGAATGAATGAATGAATGAATAAATAAATAAATAAATTCTATTAAAAATATATTTCCCCATTAAGTAAGAGGGCTAATGTTAGTGCGTAGCTCATAGACCTGTTGCTGATCAAATGACTTCATACACGTAAAGCCCCTAGAAGAGTGTCTGGGGTGTGGTTAGTGCTCAGTGCACGTCGGCTGATCTACTAGGTGTTCAGGCAAAGGCCTGAACAGAGTCAAGTCCGGGATCTGTTGTTCAAGAGCTTAGATTCAGGTGTCGGTGTCTGCGCAACGAACCCCCTTAAAGCAATAAGGTGCTGCCATGTCTCATGATTCCGTGGGAGAGTGGCCTCAGAGGAGCGGTTTTCCTGTGGCTCTCACTGGGGTTTCTTGTATGGCCACAGCCATACGGTGGCTGGGGCTGGAGTCACTTGGAGACCGGAACCTACTGGAGTGTCCCAGATGCCTTCTTCCCTCCGCGTGTGGTGCTTTAGTGCTTGTCGCCTGGCGTCTCACTCCACGGAGCCTCCCATCCTCCCCCCAGCTCCCCCAGTCCCCGTGTGGCCTCCCTTCCAGCAGGGGCTGACTTCTCGCACCGTCTTTCTCCTCAGAACACCACAGCAGCAGCTGCCCAGGCCTTCCCTCGCGCTTAGGTCCAGGGCTGGCACGGTGTCCCAGGGGAGACAGCAGTCACAAGGTCACCTAGAGCCAGGGCGGAGGGAAGGGACTGCAGGCTCACTGGTATGGTCTCACGGGGCTTTGCAGAGGGGAAAGGAGCGATGCCTTCAGTTCCATTTTCCCCCTCATTTGACAAGGATCAGACTCCACTCCTCTTTATTTTCACATCACCTCACACCTAACTGATCATAAATGGTTCTCCCCAGTCCCAGTCTTCTCCCCACTTTCATCCAGCCTGTACCAACTCTCATGTTAGCCTTCCAGAAGCACAGTCTTTGTTTCCATGCCCAAGAAAGGTTAACTATTTAGTACTGTCTACATGATAAAGTGTGGACACCTTAGGCTGTTATTCAAAGGTCCACGGGCTTGTGTCTGAGAAGATGAGGTTGGGGATAGGTTGGAGAATGCCGGAAGCTAAACTCACATCCCAATAATTACTGCCTTCTAGCTTTATCAAGCCTAACAGGTGCACAAACAACACAAAGGAAACATATGAATAATGTATCATTTCTTTTCATCATGAGAACAGACCACAGAGGCGACAAGGGTCAGCAGCCTGCAGGGATGAAGAAACGGCCAGATTTTAACAAAAGGGCACCTGGAAATTCATTCCTTCCTCCTGGGAAGGGTCTCATTATCACCCCAAAGCAAACTGCTACCTTGTAAAGCCACTCAGCAAGCCACATCACCTAGGACAGTCATCTATGCCCAATGTCGGAGTTCTGGGTCCCAATATTCTTGTGGCACTATTTTCCTGTGCCTGTGCTATAGGTTATGCAGTTGCCTCTATTTATACCTGTGTAGGAGATTAGGGGGGTTTCATTTCTCCAGGAGGGAAGTTTGGGTCCTAGTCAACGACAGAATTCCTCTGCGATGGTTTCCCAACTTCATGTTTTAACTTCAGACTTATCTGTGCGCCACACAATGTTACTATAACACTCCCTTTTGCCCCTTGACACAAACCTTTGCAGCCATTCATACCGGTCTACCCTCTGTTTCTCCACTTCCTAGTCCTTTCTCATCTCTCTGCGTAAGATAGGAAGGGACCGCAGGGAAATAATGGAGAAAACTCAAGCTGTTCCAATGTCCCACAAGCCATGAAGGTAGCAAGAAGGATAAGAAGGTCTTGTTCTTTAGCCCTATCATATTTACTGCCTTTTACTTATATTTTTTTCTTAAATATAGATGTTTTATTTCCTCAGCCATATGATGAACATGTTCTAGGAAAAGAAGGGATTTATTTTATTAATTTTTAAGGATTTATTTATTATAAATCAGAGGGAGAGGACAGAGAGAATCTTAAGCAGACTCCACAGAGACTGACATGTGGCTCAACCCCACGACCCTGAGATCATGACGTGAGCTGAAATCAAGAGTCAGATGCTTAACCAACCATGCCACTCAGGCACCCTAAGAAGGGCTTTATTTTAGACTATGTCTTTCTACCTTATATATTTATATTTATTCAGAGCAGCAATATAAATAATTATCTGCTAGTTGATTATCCCATATAAAGACAAAGTTCTTACAGTTCACCTATCCATCCATCAACCCATTCTGTCATTGAGTCAATAATCATTTACTGACTGCTATGCACCTCAAATCTCTGCCGGGTGGTGCCCATCACAGGGCAGTTTATGCAGGTTCTGGAACTCTTAGATTCCTCAGCATCTGATACATAGAACCAAATAAAATATTCAGCTTTAACATTATAAAAATAAGGGGATGAAATTATGAAAATAGTACAAGCTCATGGTAAACATTAAAACAGCATAGGAGGGCATAAGGGCAAAAGTAAGACTCCGGTTGCCACTCCACACAAACTTCCTATTCTAATAGCCTAAAAGTAATAGTTGCTGAAGGATTCTCCTCTATCCTTCAGAAATTTGTATCTTTTTTTACAAAAATATCATTCTATATGTATTTTTCTGTTGTTGTCCACATCTCTCATCTATACAATGTATTTTGGTTATTTTTTCATATAAGGTCATGTAACTCTCCTTGTTCTTTTTTTTTTTTAACAGTTTTATTGAGGAGGGGCACCTGGGTATCCCAATCGGTTAAGCATCTGACTTTGGCTCAGGTCATGATCTCAGGGTCCTGGGATCAAGCCCCGCATCAGGCTCCTTGCTCAGACAAGAGTCTGCTTGTCCATCTCCCTCTGCCCCTTACCCACTTATGCTCTCTCTCTCTCTCTCAAATAAATAAATAAATACATACATACATAAATACATAAAATCTTTAAAAAAAAGAATCCACCCAGTTTCATTGAAGGGCACCTGGGTGGCTCAGTTGGTTAAGTATTTGACTCTTGATTTCAGCTCAGGTCACGATTCTCAGGGCTGCACGATTGAGCCTACATCACTGGGCTCCACACTAGACAAGGAGCCTGTGTAAGACTCTCTCCCTCTCTGCCCTCTCCCCAACTTGCTCACTCTGTCTCTCAACAAAACGAAACAGTTTTATTGAGCTATAATTCATATACCATGCAATCACCTATTTAAAAGTATATTATTCAGGGGTGCCTGGGTAGCTCAGTGGGTTAAGTGTTGGACTTTTGATTTCAGCTCAGGTCATGATCTCAGGGTCCTCGGATGGAGCTGCATCCCAAGCCTGTGTGGGCTCTGGGCTCAGCAGGGAGTCTGCTTGAGGATTTTCTCTCTCCCTCTGCAAACCCTCCCATACCCCCCCACTGCTGCTCATGCTCTCTCTCTAAAATAAAGAAATAAATTTCTAGAAAAATAGTGTATCATTCAATGATTTTTAGAATATTCAGAGCTGTGCAGCCACCACCATAATCCTCATTCATTCTTCTTAATTGTTGCAGAGATTTTGTTTTATCTTATGCCACAATCTCAGTAAATATTTGTTGAATGAATTTAAACAGATTTGGATTGAAAAAGTGGGGGAAAAAGAAAATTAGAAACATAAAAATAAAAAGCTCCAAGGCTTCTGCTAGTCCTTTAAGACAGTTTTAAACAACTATGTCATAGTGATATAACAATATAAATGAAAAAATATTCTTTTCACATTATCTGAATCTTTTCTTTCCAAATAGCAGAGTCCTAATCCATGTGTACATAAATTCATTTTGCATTGTGCTGGATTTCCTTTAGCAAGTCAATTATTTTTGCTTTCAAGTAATGTTTTATTTCATTTTATAAGCTTAAAAACAAATATTACTTCCAATAATCTTCCAAATTAAGTTAGCTTATAATATTTCAACAGTAACAGGACAATTTTTCCAGCATTTGCTTCATATGTACTGTGAAGGTAAGCGTTTCAGATTAATACAATATTTATAAAACGTCTAAAGAAATGTAAGCAAATTGTTTTTGAAATTATTTATAAATATTAGGAGCTTTAAGCATATGTGGTGCTAAGTAATATTGACATGTCTGGGAAAATGTGCAAAACAGAGGGAAATAACACAACTACTCTTTCCCCACACTTACGTTCCCACATACAAAATAATACGTTCTGAGTGGGAAAAAAAGGCACTTGGTAAATTAGTAAGGCCTCCAGTGACATTAAAACATGCCCTTAAATCCAAACCTGAATCAAGCTAAGAATGAAAAATTTAGACTCAAATGCTGTTGAAGATAGGAAAGAAAAGAACACAGGCTCTTGTTCGTGTAAAAAGAGGAATTGTTGTCTCTACAGAATGTTGGAAAACATCTTTCTGGAGATTTTAAAAACATGACAAGAACACGACAGATATGATGCCACATTCCTCTCTAAGGATTGAGATTTGATTCCATGAGGCCATACAGCTCATGGATTCTATTATTATAATCCAGGCCACACTGAGGCTCAAAGTGCAATATTCATTGTTCCTAAACGCTTCGTGTCTAAATTCCTGAAAGCTCTCCCCTTCAGGACGGCTCTGGTGCTCAGCAGTAATCTAGCAAGTGCTCAACTTCAAATGCATCAGCAAGCATATACCATTTTTCCAAAAACAAATCGATCAGATGTCAGAAACAGAATTCTCAGATCTTTTTCTCTCCTTAAACTTAATCATTCCCGGGATTTGACGGAGATCTGAAGAATTCTCTATCTTAGATTCTTCAGGCAAACAGTCTTGATCTTAAAAAGTTTCTAATTTCTCCAAGTTTCCTTAAAAATGTCTCTTACCTTTCGAATGACTTTATACTTTGCCCCTGTGTCTTGGACTTAAAATCTAGCACAGGTAAGGAGATAATGGATCTGTTTTAATGAGGGCAAAATAAAACCCAAGAAAATACAGTCTCCATAAAAAATATCCAAATATATACCAGGCATAGGAAGCTCCAGCCTCTTCATGCTTTTTAAAAACACTGTACAGGACTTTGAATACGGGGAATTGGCTGAACTCTTTGAAAGTAGTTTTTACTTGGCCCACCCTCAGAGTGAAAATCATTGTTGTGAAAAACAGTCCTCAGGAGTTAAGGTGACCAAAAAGACGCCTGAAATGTTCTCTTCTTCCTACTTTCTGAAGAGAGGGGAGAGGGTAATAGAGAGGACAGATTACAGAGTCAGAGAAATTATCAGCGGAGGGAATGAGACTGTGCATGGTGCATCAGAAACCGCAAAAGATCAGTGTATTCCTGCAGCCATGGTAGCAAACTAACTTAAGGCAGTTTACATAGAAAAGCAATTTATTAAAGAGTGTTAGGTATTTCTGGTACACCAGAGAGTCTGTCTTTGAGGTTATCCAACTAGGGAAGATGCTCAACCTTTATTAGGAAGCTTCCTCAGGAGCCCCACTGCTGCTCTGGTAGTTCCAGCTCTACTTGCCTCACCTACCCTGAATGCTAGATACTAACAGCTATGCACCTATTACCTCCTAAGCTTGAAAGCCCCCACTGCCAGCCTTGCCAGAAAATGGATTCTTGCCTTCTCACATAGCTCTCTTATAACAAAATCTCAAATAGGTGCATTTGATTGCCATAGAACATATCATGAGAATGGGGAAAATTAAGCAGTTAGCTTCTACTCTGGGAGATGGGTACATGATGTGAGATAATCCCCAAATGTGAGAATGGTGTGGCTGGGAAGCTACAAAGCATGGTACGTTATCTTCCATTGGAAGAATGGTTCCAGTTATAGAAGCCAGAAAATCAGCAGGTCTTGATAGACTAGATATTACAAGTGAGGGAGAGGGGGTAGTATGAGTGACTCTCAGATTTCAGGTGTGCATATGTGGTGGATGGTGGTGCCATACTAAGTTGGGATGGGCATGTTTAGTGCAAGAAAGGCCATTGGGGTCAAGGATTCAGTTTGGGGGGATTCTGGGAAGACAATAGCAGAAGTGTCATATTTTTTAATCTCCTCAAAGCAGCCTATGAAAAGAAACCAAAAATAGAACAATAAAGCCAAACACTCATGGGGATAATCTTCAACAGTAGGCAACAAGGTGCTTATTTCCATCTACTACAAAATATGAACGGATAAGGAGTAACCGCTGACAGCTCTAAGACCTGCTTGTCCCAACACCTTTGCAGGACAGAGGGAAACAAGAGACATCAGATGGACTAGAGAACCCAAAAGAGCCAAGTATCCTCAATGGAAACTTCAGAAACCCGAGAAGGGTTTTACATTCTAAAAATGAGTGAGCACACCGTTTGCGGTGAGCTCTGAAGGGGCCCCAGAAGTCTGTCCCATCAGGTCCCAAGTCGTCAAAACTTACTTCTAGGACAAAGTTCTATCATGATGAGAAAATGCTGCAAGGAGAATGCAAATTGAGCACCACAGGAACAGTAGAGTCAAAGGAAATAGCAGGTCAAGATAAAATTACGGGAGGACACAGCTCCAGAAAGAAAGTTGCGAGATCTTTCGAACATTGCACAAATACAGCGAAAGAGAGAACTAGAACTGTGAGTTTAGAAGGATTATCTGGAGCCACACATATTTCTAGAAGTTAAGGAAAACAAAGGAAAGAATGATCTTAATCTTAATGTGAACAAAACGATTAGGAAGCAGAGTAATGTCTCTACAGAAAAGGAATGAACACTAGAGAGACGTTACCACAGTATGTCTTGCCAGAGAGAGAGGATGTGCTCTGACACAGCAGGGCTCTCATAGCTTATGGTCTGAAGCTTTGCATCAAATAGAGGACCCACAAAGGAGCACTGTGACTGTGGGAGACAACCTCAAGATAGTTGCCAAGGCTCACTGCCCTGAGTCTTGTTAAGGGTTCTTTCTCTTATGAGATGTGATGGTGCAAAAGGATGAACTGGGAGGGCATTTAGTGAATTGCAGATATAGGTAAGGGATTTTGCCCATGGACATTTTTGTGAAAGTTTATTCTAATGAGCTGGGTTCACTATATTTTTTATTCCCACCATGTTGAGAATAATCACGAAGCCAAATATTCCACCAGTCAGACTGATCTTTGTCTTTTTTTACATTTTCCAGCAGCTGCAACCTCCTGGGTAGGAAATGGCAGGGACTTGCAGTGGAGAGAAAAGACTTCTGCAGTGGAGGTAGACTTCTGAATAGTAATAACAGCAACTTTCAACAACACTGACTTGTTATTCTGATTAAATAATCAAAATTTTTAAATAGTAAGAAATACATACTTGAGGGTTTTTTTTTTTTTCAAAAGATTTTGAGAGAAAGACATGAGTGCATATGCACACACAATTGAGGAGGTGAAGAGGGGGAGAGGGAGAAGCAGACTCCCCAGAGCAGGGAGCCCAACCTGGGGCTTGATTCAAGGACTCTGAGATTGCAACCTACAGACTGAGTCACCTAGGCGCCTCTATGCTTGGGTTTTATTTATTTATTTTATCTAGTGCGCCTGGGTGGCACAGTTGGTTGAATGACTGACTCTTGATTTCCACTCAGGTCATGATCTCGGGGTGGTGGGGTCAAGATCCATGCAGTGAGCTCTGCGCTCATTGGGGAGTCTGCTTGAGATTCACTCTCTCTCTCTCTCTCTAAAAGTAGATAAATCCTTTTAAAAAATGCTCCTTATCTATAATACTATCTAGATATTAAATAGATAATTTGGAATTTTTGTTAGCATTTATAGATTTTAAAATATTCCTTCTAAGCAACCACACAAACACATTTTTTTCCCTAGCCAAAACACATATTCCCATGCTTGAAATGCTGTTTCTAATTTCTAATTTATTTTTACAGGCTAATTTGCAAAATGAAATTGTTTGGATGATTGGTTTGCAGTAAACATGGTATACCAAATTGGTTTCTAAATTTAGAGAAAGGTTGAATCTCCTCTTATAATAATCAAGAAATAATAAAAGTATTAATGATAATGGAGCTTCCATAATTAAAAAGTCAAATTCTGAAATAAGCAGAAATGAACTTTAGCAGGTAGTAGCAACATAAATTATAATTCTTGCAAATGGTTATTTTGAGCTCTTTTCATGGGATAATGCAATCTCCAATATGCAATTTACTAAATGATAATACATGTATCATATGTGTCATAATTATGTTCATAGTCTTGTTGAATTTAGTACTATTAGGCATAACAAAGACATAGGAAATAGTACATGAGAGTCTAAGAGTCATAAAACAAAGTTGTTTTAATGAACGCCTTGATTTCTATGTCTGATATTTAAAAAATTTTTAAAAAGTAGTAATTGTTATCCATAGAAATGTTTTCAAAGACAAATCTTGTTTATATATAATAGGATTTGCAGATGAACTCTAGATTTTAAATATAGTAGACTCCATGTCCTTTCTTGGAGGTTTTTGAGGGTTGATTTTTGGTAAGATCTCTTTGGCATAAAATGTTTTATGAAGTCCAGCTTCTCGAAGTGCTAACTCAAAACGGAGTCTAGGGTCAGAAATTATCTGTGGAAATAAAATACATTTAAATAAGTGGCAATTCAAACTAATTAAATTTTACCATTTAGTTCTATATTTCCTCAAGATGTTTAACTTATTTTTTTCTGGGTAGATGACTAGATGAGAATAAACTTGGTGTACACTGTGACTATATTATTGGTTTGCCTTTTTTTTTTTTTTTTTTAAACTGAAAATGTCCAGGGGCACCTGGGTGGCTCAGTCGGTTAAGTGGCCAACTCTTAATTTTGGCTCAGGTCATGATCTCAGGGTCCTGAGATAGAGCCCTGAGTTAGGCTCACACTCAGCCAGGGAGTCTGCTTGTGGATTCTCCCTCCCTTTCTTTCCCCCTCCCCCAGGCTCATTCACATGCTCTGTTTCTCTCTCTCTCTCTCTCTCTCTCTCAAATAAATAAATCTTAAAAGATAAGGTCCAAATCTTTTTTTTTTTAGCATTTTTTTTAAAAGATTTTATTTATTTATTCATAGAGACAGAGAGAGAGGCAGAGACAGAGGCAGAGGGAGAAGCAGGCTCCATGCAGAGAGCCCGATGTGGGACTGGATCCAGAGTCCCCAGGATCACACCCTGGGCTGCAGGCGGTGCTAAACCGCTGCACCACCGGGGCTGCCTGTAAAGGTCCAAATCTTGATATCATTTTCCAGTGCATCTGTGGTTTCCAATATAATGTGTAGGGAATATCATACTAGATTAGTCAAAATAGGACACCTTGAAATTATTAAAAAAAGGGGTAAAAAAAGCTCACTTTCAGTACTATCATTGATTCAAAATTGATAGCTAGAATTAGAAAATACAATCATTGATTAAACCACAACCTTGTGCATTGGTCTTTAAACATTCTAATTTCTCCATCATTCAGTAATATGTAAGTTATGTTTAAACGCATGGCCCCTACTTTAAAAACAAAAATCAATCGAGTTCTCCTTCCAAGCCTGAGATTTCTATTTCAAGCAGAATTAGAAAATGTTTCCACCAATGTGATCCTAAATGGGAATCGAAATATGAATAGCTCAGTTTCTATTTTCATTTATAGCCAATTGGAACTTATTCTTCTTCCCCTCCTTCTATGAATGTTAAATGTCAACAGACATTATTTGCAATGATAAGGTAGCCACATATTGATTTTAGCTAATGGGACATTTTATGTGGACTTGAAGTCCCCCCCTCCCCGCCCCAGAGGATAGGATAATAAGCTGTTGAATGCAGCCCCTCCTTCAAGAAACTCTTAAACTATTTGGGGTCATAAGAAAGTATGCAGATAACTACAGCTCATGGCACATGTGACTGATGTTCCAAGAATAGAATACAGAGGTACATCTCCTGGTGCGGGTGAGACTAGGATGACCTCGGGTAAGGCGGAGCACTTGAGCTAACTATAAAGCCCACCCTATTCTTCTATGAAGCAGAGTGGGGAGGAAAAGAGATGGAGCAGAAAAGGAAGTCACATGCACATTCAGAGGTCAAATAGGTCAACTTGGGAGCAGGGCAGTTTGGGTAGAATGCTGGAGTGACAGTCTACTACAATTGTCTACACAGGAAGTAATAAATGCTAAACTTGACTGGTCGCAAGGAAGAGAGAACCGTCAGAAACACTATGAAGAGAAGAGTCAAGTGATGAGGTACAGGAATGAGAGGCAGTGATGCGTACAAGTCAAAAATATGACAGAGATTTGTGTCTGAGAAGCAACATATATTTGAGCCTTAGACCTAATTTCTCCTCTTCTGGCTATAGTCTCTGTGCTCACTTCCAATGATTTATGCCCCACCTGTGTGCTCCCTAATTATGTCCTGGACTCACCTGTCTTCTCTCACCTTCTGGTTCATAAGGTTTAAAATGTCTCATTATACTATTTGTAAAATAGAGATCAAATGAAATGGAGACCTCTTTCGAAAACTGACCTCCATTTCCCCAATTTACCTCCCCAGAAGCAGCCCATCAGTTTCTTGTGAATGTGTCCTAGACATCTTCACCCTAAACCTGACAGGAACAAAACAAACTCTCTCCCTAAGTCTGTTTTTCACTTCTGTTTTCTTATATGGTTAATGGCAGCCACACCTAATGATTATAATTTACTGAATTACTTCAAGGTGTCAGGCAATAGCCTAGGCAATTGACATTTATTATCCTAATCCTCATAAGAACCTTACAAATTATTATTTTACAGATGAAGTAAACAAGACATAAAGATGTTAATAGCTTACACCAGTTCACACAGCCAGTAGATAGCAGATGTGGGTTTGAATCCAAAATGCAGGCTCTCCTCAGTGTCACTTGCTGCCTTGCTTAGGATCATTACTCCCTCCTCCAGCCAGGGCCATCCGTGACCACCCCCCCCCCACCTCCCACTTTCAGGAGAGGGGCACCACCTGAAAAGGATCTGACCCCTGCCACCAAACCCACCAATTTGCTGTCCAGGACACGTGGCTAAAACACGCCTGATTGTATAATTCACCTGCTTCTGAGTCGCCTGTGCTCTCAGGATAATATCTCCGCAGGCAAGAGTTACTGTACTTTTTGGTCTGACCCTACCCTGTTCCCAATCTCACCTACCAGCACCCACCCTTGCCACGTGCCTTACACTGGAGACACGTCAGTAAGGGCCCCTTTCCACCCTCTTCTGCTTGGTGAAACCCTTATTGCCTTAGCCCAGGTACCCGAGAGCTTTCCAATTTCTGACTTCGACTCTTGGCCAACCCCAGCTGCCCTGCTCACTTCTCCAACAAAACAATGCATCTTGCTTGAGGAGGCAGCCCTGGCGACGTTGCAGTGCCAGATACAGTATACGTTCCATACATATTTGTCCAATTAGTAAATGAGTTGTTCAAGAAGAGGCACACTCAATTTGTTAGTAAGTGAACAAAGTTTCTTACTTTTTAATTAAATATTTAGCTTCTCTCCTTAGATCTGTAAAATTAAACTAGGGAGAACTTTCTCCCTTAATTTCAGCATTGACTATGTTTTAGTGTGTTTATAAATGTGAACTCAGTTTCTGAAATTAAATTTATTTGCAATTTTCAAAAAAAAAAAAAATTCAGTGACATCCATTCATCTGTCCTCCTTCCCTGCCTTCCATCCGTCCATCCAAAAAGACTTTAAAATCCCTTCTCAGTAACAGGAACAGACTAAGAGGAGTCAGAAGTTCCTAGAAATGGTTAAATGACGCCTTAATACTTTTCCACAGAAAATGTTTTATCATTAGCTCTATTATCTTCATTTTAATTTCTGAAAGCTTCCCTCTGCTTTGTCTTATCAGTATCATCAGTTGTTGCTTTAATGGGATTTACATTATGAATTTAAACAAATTCTGAATGATAAACATTTAAACAATAAAATATGGTATTAAGACAACCTAAGTTTTAAAAATTATTTTTAACATAAAAATGTAAATTTAAAAAATAATTTTCAATGACAGATTCCTAATACCTTCAGATAAACTGTCCCATGGTCACCTATCAACTATTTTATAACATTAAGAATTGGGCAGTAATTGTGTGCTATCATTTAGCAGTAAAAATTATGCTAATCTATGTGGCATTCAAATGTAAATCTTGAAAATAATCTGAAACCCAAAACACTTCCATAAATCTTAACATCATGATGGCTTTTGCATCAATCATGCTAATTCCCATAATTACCTGGTGTTCATTGTATGTATTCAGTGTAAAGAGTGGCTTTTGAAGAATAAATTCTTCTTCAATTCCAATACCCATCCTTGCTTTTGATGCCGTTGTGTCTGACATCATTCTAACAGGGTCAAACTGAGCAACAATAGCAACCTAAAAGAAGAAAAAGCATGGCTACTTCGATTAAGATACAAGCTTCCTACATCTGGGGAACCCTGTTAATGTTTAATGTCCATTAAAGATAAAACATCTTTAATAAAATTTCCTAAGGACAGGCAGACAGAACAGTGAAGCAGGCCAATCCTAGAGATCCTTTTTTTTTTTTTTTTCAATCCTAGAGATCCACAAAGGAGTTAATGGTTTAAAAACAGAGCGTATTAAAAGGCCATGATATTTATTGTTTGCTACTGACTGAATAATTATAGTTATTATTAAATTTATAATTAAATTTAGATAAAAATTTATCTATCTGGTACTAAGTCACAGGAGATCTGATATAGAAAACCTACACATTGACTTTAAAAGTAAAAAATATTAATGTTTAACCGCTAGCAACTTATGGCCATGGTAACAACCCCACAAAGCTTTTCAGAAAGTTTAATCTGATCAAGCTCAGTCTCAAATATATTACTCATGCCTACAGTTGAGTTGTGTTGGCATTACTGGGCAAGATGGGTGAATCCTATTAAGTAACTAGAGTTCCAGGGACTGTTGTAAACCATTGACACCCTTCTACTGAAAAACTGCAGAGTCATTTTAACCTAACTGACCTTGTCCTTTATGATAATTGAAATCATTCAAACCTGTATCCTAATGAAAAGCCACTAATTTTGTAAATTATATGCACCATTAGTAACACCTGCCTGTTAATTCCTAAAGTCAAGAATTAACATTAAGAAAATGGCATTTTTAATGCCATTTAGAAACTGTAATGACATAACTGGGGGTTGAACATACTTTAATTATTATAGGTTTCCTAGTCAAAATGTCTTATACTGGTTCTAAACACTGATTACAGGTAATGGGCACCGATATTTCCTCTCTCAAAGAGTTCACAGATGGAAAGAATTCTAGTCATAGGGACTCTGTAAGCTATAAAAGTTACACTGTGATCAAGAATGTGTTTAGTAATAGTGACATTAAAGTTTTGTCCCCAGAAGGCCATGGTATGTAATTATTTGCTAATGATTGAATAATTTAAATTTTGTTGAATCTAGGATGACAAGGACTTACATTCCTACACTTTGAATTTATTTCTGTCATCTATTTTGTCGAAGAAGATGATATAACAGTTGTATGCATTTACATTTCTTCTAAATTATGCCATTTAACTAGACCTCCTTGGTTTGAATCCAGTCTGACAGTTAATAGCTGTGTGACTTTGGGGAACCCCTGTGCCTCCCCAGTTTACCCTTCTATAAAATAATATTGCTATAAAATAGAAATAACACATATCATGGGGTTGTTGTAGGTATTAAATGGGATAAAACCTAAGAGCATTCAGAATAGTGCTTTATACTTAGTATTTTTTAAAAAAATGTGAACACATTGCTACAAACCTCTGAGGCAGCTACTATTCTTATTCTCATTGTTCAGGGGAGGAAATGAGCTTAGGGAAATTAAGTAAAAGATCTAAGTTTCCTCTGCTAATAGGAGCAAACCAGGTTGTACCAGGTTTGACAGACATCAGAGGCCAAGTTCTTATCCGAGATTCCATGTTGCCTTCACTGACATGGATGGGAAATCAGAGAGTCATTTCCTGTCAGCCAGAAAATGGTGTCAATGGATTTTGGAGCTTATGAGTTGAATTAATCACTTCCAGATCAAATCTCTGAAAAATTATCAAGTAAAACTATTTTAATCACATTTCTCAAATTCTTATATTCCTGCTTTTGCCATCTACGGTCCACTTTAAAAACTTTGGTCTACTTTCTACGAGGCAAAGCAATGGGAGGCTCTAATTCTCTCACAAAAAAATAGTACTTTTAAAAAGTGGTTTTTCACGTGTTTGCTGATTGTAGGGTATTTCCAAACAGAGGTTTCTATCCCCAAAGAGGATTACCTGGCTCTAGCTCCATCAGGTTTTTTGAGACCATAAAATCCTTCTGGTAGATGCAAAGTTCCACTCCTGTAAATGGAAACTCTTCAGCTAATAAACTAGAGGAAATATGAATGCATTTACATCTTGGGAGAGCTAAAAAAAAAAAAATCTTGGGAGAGCTTTTTGAAAGGTGCTGATAAAATTATTTTAATATACTAAGAAACTGGAAACTGTTCAACATGAATCTAATTGTTCCCAGGAATGAAGACCGGTGTCCCAATTTGGCAAAGTTACATTTTATAATCACAGATGTTGTGAACTAAGCCTGCTAATAATGTTATTAAGGACACTTACAAACCACCCATGAAACTTTCCAAATTAAAAACACCTGTTTCCTCAGGGCTTCTAGCCGCCTCTCTCTCTCCTCTTCTTCATGTGCTTCTTGAAGGGCCACTTCTTTTTTCTCCACCAAACGCTTTTCCAGTAATTTTTGTCTATATTTCACCCTTTAAAAATAAATCACAAAGAAGTTGGGAAAATAATTATGGAAATTATATGAATAGGAGCACAGGGGCATAAAGCATGTTGGGGGCGACATCATGGGCATAGTTTATTTTTACTTGTTTTTGGTTGATGTCTCACATCCACACGATAAAATGCAGTGGTATAAAATGCAATCTACACTAATTCGAATAGCCAGAGGACTGCAGATCATGAGGCAGGAAAACACAGAGTAAAATCCAATAAATCCAATCCATCTCTTTCTTCCCTAGAATCATTGTATTGACTCTCAAACTGTCTGTCGCCTGCCACAGTTGCAGCTCATCCAACCCAACTGATGACAGTCTCACTCTTTGATTATTCCAGCAGTTTTCTGAAGACGAGTTTTAACACAATTTGAGATGTTAAAAGGGCTGTTACCAGTTAAATACACTTGCTTTTAGAAAGAAAAGTAAATAAAATACTATATTAATATGCCCAAAAGGTCTCAATTACTAGAACTTAAACCAAACTTTATATTATCACTCATTTTGTCAAGAATGCCTTCGGGGGTAGGGGGGCGTGTGTGCATGTGTATGAAGTTTAAAAATTGCACTTAGACTGTAGATGGCAGCAAAAACATGATTTTCCCATAGCATTGTTTCCATTCTTTTTAAACTCAGCAGGTACCAAAGCAGAGCACATTTCAATACCTCCAAACTCATTCGGTCCTCTTCTGCTGTTTTTAGACAGCCTCCCTTCCTATCTTTTTGCCCAAGCCACTCTTCTATTGAATTATAGAGAGGAGATTTATCTTTTCTAAAAGAGTAGGCACTTGGGTTCTCAAGGGAATAGGAGGCCATTGCCTGTCTTCCATTATTGATGGTTTAGATTTAACTTTCTTCAAGACATCAGTCACAAATGTGCTTTGCCCTTAGTGCGCCTACCTGGATTTTCCACAGAGGTACCTTCACTAAAACCTTTTAATTCTGGATCTTGAGGTTTGTTTACTGAGGTAGATGTTCACTATGAATCAAGTCCATTGGTAAGTGCTTTATGGGTTTTAACTCATTTAGGCTTCACCACGACCGGATGTTGGGGTACTATAATTGACCCTATTTTAAAGGCAAGGAAATGGAAGTATAGACTGATGATATAACTTGCCCATGTTCTCACGCCCAGCAAGTGGCAGAGCCGGAGATCAAACCCAGGCAGACTGACCCCAGATCTCACGCCAACCCTGACCTTCCCAGCTCCCTGCAATTAGCCACTAAGCTCTTCTCTCTTCCCTCCTTGATTGCTCCCCTCACCTCACTGACATGAATACTTACTGTGTGCTTACCCTGTGCTAGATATTATAAGCACATTGAGAGAAAGATAGCCCTTAGAAGTTTGTAGTTTAATAGAAAGACAAAAAACAAAACAAAAACAAGCCTAAGAACTAATCAAGGTATACAGTGCCTTCAGAGAGGTATAAACAAAGTCCACTAGGATTGACTGGGTTGTGGGAAAAACGGAGCAGATTCAACAAGAGCTTTGTGGAGGAGGCAGCATGTGAGCGGGGGCTCAAGGATTAGCATTTGGAGAGATGTGGTGGTGGAGGGGAGGCTGGCCTTCCTGGCAAACAGTGCCGGACAAGTGGGACTCAAGAAGCACACTCATACTCAGGCACCTGCAAATGTACGGTTGGCATCTAACAGTGGGCAGCTTTTTAAAAGATTTTATTTATTCATGAGACATAGAGAGAGGCAGAGACACAGGCAGAGGGAGAAGCAGGCTCCATGCAGGGAGCCCGATGTGGGACTTGATCCCCCGACCGGTATCACGCCCTGGGCCAAAGGCAGATGCTCAACCGCTGAACCACCCAGGTGTCCCAAGAGTGGGCAACTTTTAAGTTTTGCCCCTTGGGCAACTAGCTTGCCTTGCTGGTCACAGTTCTGAGAAGGGAAGAGGCCAAGGGGGCTAGAACAGAGTGAGTGAGGCACTTGAATCTGTGTCATTTGAACAGAGTGAGTGAATGAAAGACAAGCCCAGGGAAGTATCAGCAGGCTGAGCCCAGCAGTCACCTGGCTCCTTCAGGAAGATTTGCTCTTGGGGAGGAAAAGAATCTTTAAAACTAGGCTGCTCCTGAGGCTGACAGTAAGCAGCACAGGAGAGAAAGGAGGAGGGAAGCATGAAGTAGACGCTCAGAGTACAAAACCCACAATGGGCTTGAGTGGGAGAATCCTGAACTCCTCTCCTGGCCGTGGCTGTCCTCCTCCTCATCTGTGCTATCAGGAGTCCGTCATATACATGGGTTAAAGAAGACCTAGACCAGATCGCTTCCTTTCCTCCAAGGCCTCCACATCATGGAAACCTATTTCTCATTCTCTCCACTTCCACTAAGGCATGACACAACCTCCCTAATGAGGTTCTACTCGATTTATGTACTGAGTACAAGCTAAGTACACTACTGTGAAGGTTCAATTAAAAGATACCCTGGGATTTTATAACTACCATATGCTAATTCTCAGAACCTTTGAAAAGTTTCTATTCCTTTGGGATATATAGGTTGCTTTGTCTGCAACTAAGTTTTGTCTCCTGTGGAAGAGTAATACTCGATCCAGTTAGGGGAGCTTGACTAGTGAGGAAGAAGTTGCAAATCAGAGTCAGGCATTTAAACCTGTGTCTGAAGAAGCCCAGCTCACCCTTTACTCTGAGGCCCACTCACACATGCAACAAATGTTTACCAAGCACCTGCTCTGCATCTACCGCTGTTGCAGGCATTGGAGGTACAGTTTCAACACAGGAGACATGGTCTGTCCTCACAGAACTGACAATCTAGCGGGGATACATAGACCCAGCCAATTCTGTGAAAGGGTGGCCGTTGCTCTGAAGAGGCAATGGGACAGAGGCCTTGGGAGAAGCACTTTGCAGGCTTGGGGCATTCATTCAAGGAAGCATCCAAGAGAAAGTGCTCTAAATTTCAGACTTGAAAAACAGAGGGGGAGAGAATAAAAAGAATGTTCCAGGCTGAGAAAAATAGCATATGAAGTCCTAGAGGTGAGAGAGCACAATATTTTTGAAGAACTGAAAAATATTTGGAATGTCCAAGAGTGACGAGTTCCAAGAGCTAAGGCTAGAGAGACCAGAGGCCAGACTGGGGCTTTGCAATCATGAGGGCTTTGATAAGGGAAACGTGGTGATCCGAAAAACCTCTCCAACTCCTAACTCTGGGAAACAAAGGGTTGCAGAAGGGGAGGTGACATAGTCTCGACATAGACCAGCCTTTACAGATCTGGGCTGAAGACATAGACAGGGGGATCTTTATCAACAGCACAGAATCTCTCAGGGGGTTGGGGTAACTAGGTGACCGGCATTAAGGAGGGCACATGACGAGATGAGCACTGGGTATTAGACTATATGTTGGCAAACTGAATTTAAATATTAAAAAAAGGAAAAATATCTTCTCTTATATGGATATGGATTGTAAAGAGTCAAGACCAGGGAGGGGTATCCACATGCAAGTTGATGGTTTCCTAACCTAGGGAACTGGTAGGAGGTAAATATTGAGGAGATACTGAAGAAGACATAGATTTAAATTTTATGTAGGAAATAGAAAAAAATGGAATAATTTTTTTACAGGAGAGCAGAAGAAATAGAGAAATGAGTTAAGTTTTCCTTCTTGCATAATGAGCGACGGTGTCCCTCACTACAACTGGGAACTTAGAAAAACAGGGAAAAGAAAGAAATTAGGTTCAGTCTTGACATAGACCAGCCTTTACAGATCTGGGCTGAAGATGTAGACGGGGGATCTTTATCAACAGCACGGAATTGAGGCCATGGAGCAGATGGAATCAATCAGGAAGAGAGTGTAGAGCAATACGAAAAGTAGGTCTAGGAGTGATTGCCAAGGAAACATTTCAGAAAGAGACAGAAGAGGAAACCATTGAGGAGACTGAGGAAAAATGGTGCCAAAGCAGTGAAAGAAAATGACATTAACAATGTCAAATGCTACAGGAAAATCTCACATAACACCAAATGGTCACTGGACTAAATAGGGGGGAGTCATTGGTGATCTTGGCAAGAGCAGTTGGGAGAAAGGTGGCTGAACAACTCGTGGAGCAGACTAGGAGGAGGTGGAGGTGGATGAGGGAGTGGAGACAAGCCCTTCAGCAAGACTGGGGCCCCTGTAGGGAGGAGAGAGACGGGGGCACTGCGGGGAGCGTGCAGCTGATCACACTTGTGTTGGCTCCAAAGTGATGATCAAGATCCCTCTGGCCACCTTGGGGATTTGCCACGAAAAGTTTAAGCAAACAGGCAACACACTCAAACTCTTCATTTATACGGATGCTAGAGTTTAAACTCAAATAACAATTCCCTTTAAAGGGGGAACTCTCGGTGCCTCTTTCTTCTCTCAGTCTGGATAGAAACTTTTCTTTGCCTAAAGAGAAGTGATGCAGAAAAACTCCTGGGAGAAAGCCAAATACTCACATATTCATGGGGAAAGAAAATAGCAACACAGTAAAGTCAATCATTTGGAAAATTTTCCACATAAATACCTTTAGCTATTTGAGGTAGCAGATTTTCTCCAAATTAAACTGTTGCTATGAAAGTCAATGTCAGGAAGTGGCTAAGCTCAATAGTCTTTAAGTTGTGCACAGAATTCCCAAAAAGGAGTCCTAGGTCTATCTCTCAGTCCATTTTATTCTCTCAGAGTCCACAGAAGTGGGAAGTGTGGCAAAATGGGCATTTTCAACTTCTCGTGGGGGAGGAGAAGCATCGTATGGTTCAAAAGCAACAGCTGCTGCAGAATCAGGCTCGGCATTAACAATAATCTGGAAAGGATTTTGTTTAAGCCTCCAGGCCTGAGTGTAGTTGAAGGTACAGGGAGCTTTCATGTCGAAAGGGAGAGTTTAGGTACCTTTAGGAGACTCTTTATTGTGTACTGCACTCTAAGAGATGAATGGACAAAAGCAAATGGCTTGGAAGCACCTGGAACTTTAGTAGCAGGGTCTCTTCAGTAAAACTTCAGTGAAAACTGGACAAAATATTAAGTACTGAACCTTGACCTCCCCCCTGTCTGTAGCCGCAGGTAATTTCAATCTAAATAAACCTACAGCAACCAAGGGGGTTGATAGCTGATAGTGGCAGGATCTGCAACTTAAAACAACATCAGAAGCTTAGGCAGTAAATAAAACAACATAAAGGGATCCCTGGGTGGCGCAGCGGTTTAGTGCCTGCCTTTGGCCCAGGACGCAATCCTGGAGACCCAGGATCGAATCCCACGTCGGGCTCCCGGCATGGAGCCTTGCTTCTCCCTCTGCCTATGTCTCTGCCTCTCTCTCTCTCTCTCTGTGTGTGACTATCATAAATAAATTAATTAAAAAAATTAAAAAAATAAAACAACATAAGGACACCTCTTAATTAGGATACTGGAACCAGTATTGAACTCCCCCCAGAATTGTTTCAGGAAAGTGATTTGCCCTACTGAGTTAAAGGCAGTTTATATGCAAACTTGCTACTTGGGGTTGAGGTCACGTGGCTCACTCACTATTGAACAAGAACTCAGTCAACAGGCACCTGCAGGAGGAGCTGCTGCCAGAGGCTTTGGAGCGGCAGCCTGGTGAGCCTGTTCCTGCCTGTTGGGAAATCCATTTTTGGCTCAAGCCCACTCAGAAAGCCATTCTGCCCACCAAGTGGAGAGAAACCCCTCTCCTGGCCATGGGGTACTCCACCAGGGAAGAATCACAGATAGAAACACAGGCAGGCCAGGGGGCAGCACCTATCAAGAGTGGAAGGGGTGGGTAAGGGGAGAAAGGGAAGCCAGCCCAGAGAAAAGAAGGAAAAGAATGTAACTGGATGCTTCTAATAATATGAGCAATGAGATTAGACTCAGTGGGGAGCCCGGCTAAGGGCACAAGCGGGTGCCAATTTCTACAAATAGAATATGAATCCTGATACAAGGCAGTGACATCCTGGTACGGACAGGCATGGGGCAAAAACAAAGAGGATTCATAGTGTATCCACAGGACCAAGAGATGAACCCTTGCCAGCCCCAAACAGAGACTCTTCTTCCAGTTCAGAGCATTTCCTGGTCCCTTTGTGAGGTGTAAAGGCAAATTCCAATTGGAACTCTAGTCTTTAATTGATTCAGTTGGTCAACATATGGTTATTTGAGCACCTACTATGTGCCAAGCACTGTCCCCTGTGCTTAGGATATACCAGGGAAAAGATAAAACTAGACAAAAAAGATCCCCACCCTCTTAACTCTTACAGTATTTGTGGTTTGTCATAGGCTGCCTAAACTAACATTCTAATAAAATACGATTGTTCTTATTTAACTTATCACAAAGCCCTAAATTAGCCTCTTATATTGCTATAGAATAATGGTTTTCAACTATGACAGTCACTAGAATCACTAAAACTTATAAAAAGTTCTGATGCCAACCAAGGTCCCAAGCCAAACTAATTACATCAGAATCTGGGGTTGTGCTGTTGGGGCTCAAGCACTGGTGTTTTGTAAAAAGGTCCCCCAGGTGATTCTACTGTGCAGTCAGGCCTGAGAGCCAACACCCTTGGCCCACCGGTTCCCTAAGTTGAGCTAAGATCAGAACCACATGGAGGGCTTGTTAAAGCTCAGGTCACTCGCCCACCTCCAGGGTTTTTGATTCAATAGGAATGAAGCGGGGCCTGAAAATTTCCATTTATAAGACATTTCCAGATGATGCTGACTCTGCTGGTGTGAGGCCTACACCTTGAGAAGTAGAGTATAGATAAATATTCAGGTTAGAAGTTAGAAGGTTAGAAGGCCTCTGCCTGATTATTGTCACCAAGACAAAACCAGGAACAAATTACTACCCAGACAGGGCTTATTTCTGTTTGCAGGGGCCAAATAGCACACTTATATGCCTCCGGACTGACCCAAACTAGAAATTCCTGCTTTGGTGATACTGACTCTCAAGGGCAGCATCCTGCAACCTCACCTCCCCCTCCATGACCCTACCGCACACAAATGATGGGTTTCCCCAACCACAGTGGCCTCTCAGGCTCGGGTCAGTGTCAGCGACGAGCAGTTGCAAGAATGGCTGCTACTAAACCAATTTCTTTCTTCCCAATGGACGAAGTGCGGGTGTATCCTGATGACAGTTGAAGACTGCAGGCTACTGGACATATTTAAAGGGTATACTCAGAAAAATCAAAGAAGGAAGAAATAACTTGAAAATATTTCAGCCTTAAAAAGGAAGTATGAGACATTTCCTTTGGGAATAATTCTTGTAGCTCCAAGGGGGTGGATATTTTTCATACTGCAAGTGAAAACCCACAAATGAGAGTGAAGTACATTTTCCTGTTTGTGGCGACCAATTTCAACCTAGCGTCTGACTTCCCTTGAGTTAGAAACACAGACACATAAACAGCTGCGAAACAAGGACTTAAACCTGACAATCTAGAGTTGAACAGGATCACATGTGGGGAGAGGGCCACTGAAAGACTGTTGCAAATATCCTATAAGCTCCTTCCCCATATTAGTGCAGAAAGACATTTCTACCACAATTTGTCCCCCTTCTTCTTGTTAAATTTTATCTCTTTCCTTCTAGATTTCAGTTATCCTTTTATACCCTTAAAATTTGCCTAGAATACTGCTTTCTAATAGCATTTCCAGAGGTGCACCATTAATAAAGAATTAAGAATAATAAACATCTTTTTTAAGATCATGCACTAGCAAGAGTAAACAGCTTATTCCTGTGACCAAGCTTGGAGCTCGGCATCATCTAGAACCGCTTCCTGCCAGCATTTCAAACTGAAGAATTCTGTTCCGACTCCGATGTCTAAGGCCACCACATACACTGATGAAGACTATAGAACTCCACGCGTGGATTGCCTGCTAACTGCCTGTACTTTTTCTGTTCTCATCACTTATCCTTACTCAGCCTGCTACTTTAGCTCATCAGGCTCTCCATTTTTCTATGATCTATTTAAACTGTGTTCTGTGTGCCAGACGCGGAGCTAGATCTTCCCTCGTGAAGTTTGCTGTCCTACTTCTCCTCTCCCCTCCCCGCCAGGCTGTGAGGCACAGTCAGACTCCCTTTACCTCATTCCCTCTCCAGCTATGGATCCCCGGGTCTGTGTTTGTGAGGGTGTTATCACTAGTATCCCCTCATTGTCTTCTTTTCTTTCCACATATGCCCTGCAATTCCCAGCCCTGATCCTTTGCTGAATTTATTATGTATTTATAAAGTTGAACTTTACCTGGTCATTCAGCACTCCTCCAGATTAATTTTATTTACACCAGCTGCTTAAGATTCTCCCCCTTAGCAGAGAACCTCATCTCCTACTTTACTGGAAAGGCCATAAGCATTCATTTCCCCAATGTGCTTTGCCCACATCCAATTTTGTCAAGACTCATTCATATTTATCCTCTGCTTTTTAAGAAAAGTATGTATTCATGAGAGACACAGAGAGGCAGAGACATAGGCAGAAGGAGAAGCAGGCTCCTCTTGGGGATCCCGACCCGGGACTCGATCCCATGACCCTGGGATCATACCCTGAGATGGAGACAGATGCTCAACCCTGAGCCACCCAGACGTCCCTATCCTTTGCTTCTTAAATCTGGGCTTTTGTGCCATCAGCCTATTTGGTTCTAGGCTCTTGCTCCAGAAATGAATTTCTTCCTGTATTTCTTCAGTCTCTTTCTCATGGTCCTTTCCTTTATGGTTCTTTTTCCTCTACTTGCAAACTTCTTCAAAGGGGAAAAAAAATGTGCCTCTTATCTGAATCTCTTTTCAGCTGCCATCCTCTTCTTCATTTTCCCTTCACTGCAAAAATTTTTAAAAGAATAAGACATACTTTTGACATTAGTTCTTCACTACTCTTTTAATCCCAAACCCATGCAGTCTGGCTTCAGCCTCCTGCACTCTCTGGAAACTACTCTCCCCAGTGTCACCAGGGACTCCAGATTGTACACCTAGATTCTTTTAGAGCTTCTCTCTACTTAACCTGTCTGCATTGCCTGGGACTAGTGACCACCTCCTTGAAATGCACATCCTACCTCTCTGCTTTTCCTCTCTCTCTTTTAATGGCTCCTCTTCACCTGTCCACCCAGGGTCCCAACATGAATCCTCTTCTTAACTTACAAACATCTTTTGGGAAATCTGACTCCAGCTACAACAAGGCATCAGTGTCTGTAGCCTCCGCCTCCTTCAAACCCCCAAATACTCTGATCTTTTATTTTTTTCTTTATGTAAATTCAAAATTGGTTTCAGATAAATCTCTCAAGTGTAACTACATCATACTGATAGTTAAATACAGAGAGCATCTGCTTTATTGGGCATCTGAGGTTGGCGGCATAATTTTTTCACACAAAAAAAATCTTGGGAACAAACCTAATGACACATGCCTATGAGAATTCCGGAATGTCTCCCCGCATCCTTGTAGACACGAGCCACCCTGGTACCATGGAGAGGGCCAATATTCCATCTCGTCTGTTACTTTAGGTTTGTTCTAATTCAAAGGCAGAGATTAAGTTCCCATTGCTTGATACCTTATAACACAGCTGCAACAATTTTAACCTGAAATACTTATAGCAGGGTTAATTTCAACTACTTAAACATCACAGAATGTATAACTTTGAACAATATGACTCCTTGGAGCCAAGAAAATCTTTTATATCATTAACTGTCTGAGGTCACAACATTTGGGATTATTAGCTACTAATCATTTTATAAATCAGGAGAGGTCTTCCAAATATAATAATTTTATTAGAAGAGTTGTTGTTTTAATTTTATTCCTGCTTTTTGGCAGTAATCGGATACTAGGGCTAACTGCCTATTATGGCCAAATCTAGGTTTTAATAATTAGACCACATTGTGGTAGACATCTGTCTTTTTTTCTTTTTTTAATCTTCTAGCATAGACCTAGTAACAATCAAACCCTTTCAAACTGCCTTTCCTCATTCCTTCTAGGTCTGTTGAAACCTTTAATCAGAGAATCCTCCCCCTGCCTTTCCTGGTGACTAGATAGGGTTAATAATAGCAGTTACAAATATGGCCACAGTGACTGGCCCTCAGTGAGCTTCAGCTGAGCCAATCAGAATCTCTCCTGGGGATTTATAAATGGCTATTGAAGAAGAAAAGCTTTCTTTTCTCCCTGATGTCACTAAGCTAAAATAATGTAATTAAACCTGGAGCTGTTCAAGCCATGTCTCTTTTCCCCCCAGTCTCCCCAGCCCAGGCATATGAGGAAGTCCATATCAATGCACAAATAGATAAGAGTAAAAAAGTAGGAAGGGAGTGAGAGGAACCTACAGATGTCACTTGAGTACCTGAGGCAAGACCCACTCCTAGATTCCCATTCGGGTGACTCAATCTATTCTCCTTAAGCTAGTTTGAGTTAGTTTTCTCTCAGTTGCTTCTGAGGAGTCCTGACCAATAAACATATCATCTATGTATAAGGGAATACTTACTTATCTGTACAGACTCTGGAACAGGAGGGCACGTACCACTCTGTTCCAAGTGATAATCAGTTCATTTCCCAAATTGATGGCCCATGGAATGTTAATATCCCACAGGATGTTAACATGTGTGCCATGGATAATGTGCTGGGTGGTCAAGGAAGCCTGATAAAGATAAACAAAGTGAATAGGTTCCTTTATAGGAGGATCTCTCAGAATACTTATTAGAATACGGTGATACATGCATTATGAATTTTCAGAAAGGAGACTAGTGTGCTAATTTCCCCCAAATTATCTGATAATAGAAGCTTTTTTCTAATAGAGTTTAGTTTGGGAAATGTTACTTGCCTTCCACTGAACAAGCAGAGATATTCAAGTAAGCATTTTAACTAATAGGCATAAACACAGATATACTTATTTGTACTACAGTTATTTGTTTCCATGTGCTGTTTGTGTTAGACTACATTTCCTGAGTACATTGGCTATGGCTTAATTGCCTTTGTATCCATAACAACTAGCATAGTGCCTAAAACAGAAGGCAATATTCATTATAGACCAAGAAAGACAAGATAAATGATAAATTTTAAAAGTCATGGCAAACATTCAATCAAATTTTCTAAAGTATAGGTAAATAACAGGACATTAGAGTTGATAATATAAAAAATTAAAAATAAGTTGAATACACACTCTTGTTAAGCCTGTCTAATCAGTGGGTATTCCTTTGTAAGATCTGTAATCATTTGAGGAGTTGAAAGAGAAGTAAGAGAAGTTGAAACACCGGAGAACAAATCAGGTATCTAGTTCCTTTGATCAGTCAGGAACCATGGATGCTAAAAGGCAGACTTAATTGTGACATCCATGACACAGACCTGCTAGTCCTGTGATTTCGGATAGGCAGCAGAGGCAGGAATGACTTGTTTGCTTTTAGGAATTATTTATGATGATCTGAAATTTAATAGTCTACCCACACAGAGCAGCATTTATTTGCCTAATTGCCTTCATACATTCATTTATTCAACATATTAAGTGCCACATATGTAAATATGTAAAAGTCATAATCATATCAAGTCACATAAGAAAAGCCCAGAGCAACTAGAAACACCAATAATGTAGATGAAAAGATATATTTGAATCCATTCGGGAGCTTGCCACTTGCCATCACTGGAGTTCACTAAGAAGAGACATCTGGGGGCACCCGGATGGCTCAGTGGTTCAGCTTCTGCCTTTGGCTCAGATCATGAGTGATTCCAAGGTCCTGGGATCAAGTCCTGCATCAGTATCCCTGCAGGGAGCCAGCTTCCCCTCTCTCTGTGTCTCTGCAGCTCTCTCTGTGTCTCTCATGAATAAATAAATAAAATCTTTAAAAAACAAAACATCTGTCATTCGACACTAATTGGGTAATTTGCACAGTGACTCTTGAACTCACAAATGGTTTATGGTAGATAAAGTTTAATGTCACAGGTAATATGGATTGCATTTTAAAAATCTTCAAGGATCTATCCAATCATTTTATCAGTTTTATAAGAAGAGAACTCATGTTGAGGGTTTACCTCACAATATTAGCTTTCTTTAAATTATGTTTCCACTTTGGCTCGTACAGAAAAAGAAATAAAGGTAAGAAGGTGACAAGCACAGATATTTAGTTTTATTGGATTTTTTCCTGAAGAATCTTGTAAGATACATATAATTTCTGATAACCCTAGTTTCAAGAAGAGTGTTTTCAGAATAATCACAACTGAAAGAAGCATTGTGTTAGAATGAAATTTTAAAAAGCCTAACTAATGAAATACACCACTGGGTTATCAAGTTATAATAATTCAGTTTGGTTTTGCCTATTTTCAACTTCTGACTTTAATTGGTCCTATATTTCCAGAGACAGACTCCTGTGTCATTTTGATTGAACTGGTTTCTGTCCTCCAGGAATCCTGATGGAATGGCACAGAGAACAAAAGAAACCACAGTCCTCTCCCTCAAACAAATACTTTAAGTAAATAGGATTAATAAAACTTGCCTTCTCTAATATTGTTTGAAAATCCCCCTTACATTCTCTTTCCTCCTTGCCAGGTCCCTCAGAACTTCTGTAGACAGCAAACATCAAAAGGACCAAAGATTTTTATAGTGATTCAACCGCCCACAGCAATGAAGTAAACCCTGATTTTCTTTCAGCCTAGGAAATGATCAGCAAAGAGGCTTCACAAACAGCCTCTTTAACATTTGAAGTTTAAAAAAAAAATCAGTGTAGCAGAACGGTTACTTTCATAAACACCTTTGGGGCTTTGTTTTTTTTCTCTCCTCTTTTTTTTTTTTTTTTTTTTTTAAGTACCCTGCTAATCCCCCCTCTGCAAACATTATAGAATATTTACTTTACCATGACTTTTTGGTTAGGCATTTTAAATATGCTTTTAAAAAAACAAAAGATAAAAATATATTTCATTTTGGGCATGACTTTCCTCGTGCTTCTTTCCTTGGCTCCCTTAAGTGCTGATCGACTCCCCGTCTTGCCTGGAGTTCCTGCACGACTTCCTGCCCAGTCACGCCTCTCTTAGTCTCCCTTCAGCCCCAGAATTCAGCCTTTGGGGCTGAACTCTGAAATCACTGGGCGTTTTCTTTCTTTAGAGGCAGATCCCTCCACAAAGCAGGGCACCCTGCAATCCGGCCGGATGAGCGCTGCGGTTGGGATCTGGGGGGAGGGCGCATCCCCAGGGCCAGCTCCCTGAGCTCCCAGGCCTGTACTGCGGTTTGTCCAGGTGAGACGCTGAAGCTCCTGTTCCAGAAAGGCTATTGCTTGAGGCCAAGGGAGAGATGTGTGGTTTTCCTCGGGGCTCAAGCAGATAAACAAGGGGGGTGCTCAGCGGTTTAGCGCCGCCTTCAGCCCAGGGCGAGACCCCAGATCCCTGGGATCAAGTCCCACGTCAGGCTGCCCGCATGGAGCCTGCTTCTCCCTCTGCCTGTGTCTCTGCCCCCCCTCCCCCGTGTGACTCTCATGAATAAATAAAAATCTTTGAAAAAAATTTACAAATAATACCCACAGGGGATGCCTGGGTGGCTCAGTCGGTTAAGCATCTACCTTTGGCACAGGTCGTGATCCCAGGGAGCTGGGATCTAGCCTCTAGTTGGGCTCCCTGCTCAGTGGGGAGTCTGCTTCTCCCTCTTCCTCTACTCGTCCTGGCCCTGCTCATACTCTTTCTCTCTCAAATAAATAAATAAACTCTTAAAAAAAAAAAAAAAAAAACCTACATCACCAACCCTCAGCCTCACTTTTAAAGGATATATATTTTTTCTCAGCACTATTTAGGTACAGGCAGAAATAAATCTACAAAAACTCTGTATTTTCCTTTCTTATATTAAGCTAAAGATATCCACATCCATGTTCCTTGGGACCTCTCTGAGTGCAGAAATGGAGAAATGCCTAGAGGAGAGTCATGGACCAGAGAAGTAAAGTGGGTAAACAAAAGCACACAATTTGCACAATTTAATAGAATATCAGAATTATAGTTAAATCCCAAGCTTGGGGAGCAGCATGGGAAGCAGCTGGGGAAGGGTGGACAGAATAGAAGTAGGACCGAACTTCCTAAATAAGTTGTTGGTATAAACAAAACAGGTAAATTAACTTTTACGAAGTCCTACTTAAAAAAAGTTACCATGGGGATCCCGGGGTGGCGCAGCGGTTTGGCGCCTGCCTTTGGCCCAGGGCGCGATCCTGGAGACCCGGGGTCGAATCCCATGTCGGGCTCCTGGTGCATGGAACCTGCTTCTCCCTCTGCCTGTGTCTCTGCCTCTCTCTCTCACTCTCTCTGTGTCTATCATTAAAAAAAAAAAAAAGTTACCATGGCCAAGCATTGGCCTCTCTAGAGCAGGAGATGGGTTGTCGCTGTTCACATTTTGCACAGCATGTAAAGCAACAGCACGAGAGCTTCCTTAGGGAGAAGAGCTCTCTCTAGTCACAAGACCTTCTTAGTTATCAAGCTCACAAAAGAAACAGACCCAGCTCTCTCAGGCACCTTATTATGACCCCCAAACAGTAAGCCCACAGGAAAATCCACTTAGTCCAAGTTAAACTAATGAAAGGGGCATTGATCTTGCTCCTCAAAGGTAGATTATTTACCCAAACTCAAGTCATTGGGTGATCCAATGGCCTGGGTAGCAAAAGAAAGTGATTTTATTTTGCCTAAAAGCTATAAGCTGAATGTCCTCAGAATTCTAACTTTTTTTTTTTTTTTTTTACATAAGGAATTACTTTGTGGTAAGGAAACAAAATTGATAAAACTGGAAAAATATTCTCTTTAAACAAAAATGAAATATGGCTGCCCCAAATGACTAGCACAACGGCCAAGAGTTACATTCTTTCTTCAAATACTAACACTACATGTACACATCCTTCAACCTAACTTTTTTTTAAAATTGAAGTATAGTTGACACTCGATGTTACATTCATTTCTGGTGTGCAACATAGTGATTTGACAAGTCCATATGTTATGCTGTGCTCTCCACAAGCATAGCTACAACTGTCACCACACAACACTATTTCCACACCATTGACTATATTCCCTATGCTGTATCTTTTATCTCTGTGGCTTATTCTATAAATGGAGGCCTGTATCTCCTATGCCCTTTCACCTGTTTTGCCCATTCCCCCTCCCTCTGGCAACCATCAGTGTGTTCTCTGTATTTACACAAAATTCTAATTTCTTAGAGATATAGCCAACCTTGTCACATATATGAAAGGCAACTCACATTTTCTCTCCAGGTAACTCTAAATTTCAATCTTTATTGTCCTCTCCCAGATGTCACAACTCCTCCTGCCAGATTCCCCATTATTTCAAGAGACAAGAATATTCCCTAAGGCCTCCTTTTAAATATACATCTTTCTGAGATCATGTTTCTGGTTTCCCTGAAGATTGTCACATCAATAAATCTGTCTTCTGCCTGGATCCTCAGTTTTGAAAATAATTTTATCACCTTAGCTAGGTACAGCCGACATTTCTCTCTTATATGTATTCTTCAATCCAAACAGAAGGATTGCACCATTTGAAGGCATAAAAACATTTATATGTAGACCTTGGCATAATTGTAGATGCAGATGAGACTTTCTGCAAATAGGCCAATTGCCAAACCCAGACCACAGGAAGACCCTATCTGAACCTGGCCCAACATAAAATCAGTTAAGTCCATTATGTGGAAGCCTTAGGAAAGTATGGTTTATGGAGCAATAGCCTGAGACATCATAAGGATTAACTTGCTCCCAGTATTAAAAAAAAAAAAGAAAAGAAAAAAAAGGCATCAAAAGCCTTGCTCCTTTAGAAACATTTAGAGCTTTCAAGCCCACACACACTCAGATAGTACTGATAATTCTCTCTCTGTTTGTAGGATTTGGAAGAGCTACAAAGAATAAAGAGCCACAATATTTTGACAAAGTATGATGTATTCTTCTCTTTAGGTATGTTTGTTAGAAAACCTGGACTTTTCCCCTTCAATTAAAAAAATATCATAAGTATAAGAAGCTTTGAATATATAAAGACTTTCCAGGAATACAACAGATAAATACACATACTTGTTATATATAAAGCACTGATATTTTAAAAATCACCTAGTTGTATAAAACCACAGTTTTCAAGGTACTCTCACATATATTATTGTGAAAGATTCAGTATAAAACATTTTATTCAACTAATATCTAAACAGCATTACTCACTTTTTCCACTTCTGAGTACATGAGAGAGGCCATCAGCAATTAATTTTTAAAAATTTAATTAGGATTTATATCCTACCTGTTCCCAAACAAGATTGAAATGATGCAGAATATTAAACCCAAGGTAAAATGGCAACATTAAAAATCAAAGAACATAGAAAACCAAGTAAAAGAAGTAGATGTTTCCAAGCAATTGCAACAAGTTGTGACACTGGGGGCCGTGAACGTGAACTTGCCTCTCACAGGAGTTAGCCTTTGCTCACCAGCAGGGCGGGGGTTGGGAGTGGGGAGTGGGGGGTGGGATGCTGAAACACTGGGCTACTTAACAATATGTTTCCAGAACCATCTGACCATCAGGGCCTCTGGATTAATTATACTCCTGTATTTCTCAGAAAGTGATTGGTAAACCAACTGAAATGGGATTTTCAGTGATGCTTATTTTTAGAATGCATATTCCTGGGCTTAGCCTAAGATCACTAGTGGCAGGATTCTGGGATTATATTTTCACATACCCACTAGGTTCTATTTTTGCTCTGTAAATTTGGAAACCACTGCTTTTCTGGGATTAGTGCCTGTGATGTGGGAATAATAGAAAACTCAGGACCAGGAAGACAGAAAATAAGGAATGCCTGGGTGGCTCAGTCAGATAAGTGTAAAACTCTTGATTTTGGCTCAGGCCATGATCTCTGGGTTGTGAGATCATGCAGGCATGGAGCCTCCTTGGGATTCTCTTCCTCTTCCTCTGTTCCACTGCACCCCCCTCCCGACTCTCTCTCTCTTAAAAAAAAAAAAAAAGTAGAAAATTGTTCTGTTCTGGTTCTCTATCTCTTGGATACTGCTTTTTGCCCTCCGATTTTTGCCCTGTGCTCATAGTACTTTCAAATGCCTGGTCCATTGACAGCTTAATGTTTTTCTTTGGATGTTCCCATATACTTGGCCTCTTCTAACTATAGTATTCTCCTTCCAACTTCCCATCCCATCCCCTAAAATTGTTGTCTGTTGGCCATTTGTAGGTCTTCCCTGGAGAAATATCTGTTCATGTCTTCTGCCCATTTCTTGATTGTATTATTTGTTCTTTGGGTGTTGAGTTTGGTAAGTTCTCTATAGATCTTGGATGCTAGCCCTTTATCTGATATGTCATTTGCAAATATCTTCTCCCATTCTGTTGGTTGTCTTTTGGTTTTGTCAACTGTTTCTTTTGCTGTACGAAAGCTTCTTATCTTGGTGAAGTTCCAATAGTTCATTTTTGCCTTTGTTTCCCTTGCCTTTGGAGATGTGTCTAGCAAGAAGTTGCTGCAGCCAAGGTCAAAGAGGTTGCTGCCTGTGTTCTTCTCTTGGATCTTGATGGATCCCTGTCTCACATTTAGGTCTTTTATCCATTTTGAGTTTATTTTTGTGTGTGGTGTGAGGAAATGGTCCAGTTTCATTCTTCTGCATGTGGCTGTCTAATTTTCCAAAAGCCATTTGTTGAAGAGACTATCTTTTCCATTGGACATTCTTTCCTGCTTTGTCAAAGATTTTGTTCATAGAGTTGAGGGTCCATTTTTGGGTTCTCTATTCTGTTCCATTGATCTAGTTTCTGATTTTGTGCCAGTACCACACTGTCTTGATGATTACAGCTTTGTAATAGAGCTTGAAGTATAGCTAAAATGTCTGTGCTACCTAGAGCAATCCATACATTCAATGCAATCCTTTTCAAAATACCATCCACTTGTTGGTGGAAAAAATAATCCTAAAAATTGTATGGAATGAGAAAAGACCCCAAATAGCCAAAGGAATGTTGAAAAAGAAAAACCAAAACTGGTGGCATCACAATTACAGGATCTCTTTTATAGCTCTTCACAGCTACAATCTCTCCTTGTCTTGCTTGGGATTAATTTACTCCAGCACTGTTTAGGGGAACATGTAAGATACTCCCTTCATAGCTTCTGGCCATCAATAACCAAATATGGACCTATGTAGGAGGAATTATCTGTTCTCTGCTCTTTAATGTTATTTCCAGTTAATGGGCCTTATTGGATTATTCTCTATATTTGAGGTACATATCTTATGTTTTCCCTACTCTCCAAATGCTCTCACATTCTACTACTCTTGCTATCTTCCACTTTAGCTCCATATATTCCCTGGCTTATGTTATCTCCTCATGTGCCTCCTGTATTTGACCATTCACCTGAAGGTACATTCAACATCCTGACTAAACTTAAAGTTTATGGTCCTAATTTCTGCAGTATAATGATCAATCCTCCAGTCATACATCTGGGAATTCATCATCATTCAACACCCATTTAGTCCCAAGGTTTTGCTGCTCTTGTTCCCTGTGAATTTTTGCCTTTTCTCTTATAATTTAGGATTTTACTCTGCTCTCCCCACTATGCCCCACCCCTGACTTTTATTAGGATTGTTAAGACTGTTGTCAAAAATATTTGCTCCATCTTTAAGAAATATCTTTGTCCCTAGCTCAAAACTTCTCTTAGATCACGTACAGCATGTCCTGAGAGTTATCTATGTTTGACTCTGCTTCCTAAGCTCCCAGTGTTAATAAGAGCATTAGATGAAAACACCCCCTCCATACCCAGCTCCTTCAGTCTTACACTAAAGACTTCCAAGTTTCTAGAAAACCTTCTACTTTTCTTCGAACTGACCAGACAAGCCAGAACAAGGGCAAGTGTCTGCTGGGTGCATGGGGTTTAGGACGTCACTTCAGATTTTGGGGAGAATTCACAAGAAGGCCGGACAGCTAATATGGCACAGCAGGTCTGCATACAGGCAATTCCATAGCAATCCACAAGAAATCACAATTATCTCTTCACGGGACCTAAGTCCTATTATTGCTTTCATCTGCTGGGGTGACTGTGCCCCTTAGTCAAGTGCCAAAGCTGTCTCATACCAGCTGGAGGGTGACAACTGCTAAATGTTTAGGACTTTTGCAAGCTAGTTCTTTAATATAGCCATTAATAAACATTAACTTATATTAACTTACAATGAAATAAATCGTATTTAAAAACAAAGGGAACATGGCTAACAGACATGTGAAAAGATGATCAGTATCACTCCTCAAGGAAATGCAAATCAAAACTATAATGAGATATCACCTCACATCTGTCAGAATGGCTAAAATAAAAACCTGAGAAATAACAAATGGTGGTGAGGATGTGGAGAAAGGGGAACACTTGTGCACTGTTGGTGTGAATGCAAATTGATGCAGCTACTGTGGAAAACAATATGGAGGTTCCTCAAAAAAGTTAAAAACAGAAGTACTCTGCATTCCAGTAATCGCACTACTGGTATTTACCCTAAAAATACAAAAACATTAATTCAAAGGGATATATGCACCCCTATGTTCATTGCAGCACTATTTACAATAGCAAGCTATGGAAGCAGACCAGGTGTCAATCAATAGATGAATGGATATGGAAGATGTGGTATATATGCAATAGAATATAATTCAGCCATAAAAAAAGAATGAATTCTTGCCATTTGCATCAACATGGTTGGAGCTAGAGAGTATAATGCTAAGTGAAATAAGTCAGAGAAAGGCAAATACCATAAGAATTCACTCACATGTGGAATTTAAGGAACAAAACAAATGAACAAAAGAAAGAAAAAAAGAGACGCAAACCAAGGAACAGACTCTCAACTAGAGAGAACAAACTGATGGTTACCAGAGGGGAGCTGGGTGGGGGAATGGGTGAAATAGGTTAGGGGGATTAAGGAGAGCACTTGTCATGTTGAACACTAAATAATGGATAGAATTGTTGAAGCACTATATTGTACACCTGAAACTGAAATAACACTCTATGTTAACTATACTGGAATTAAAGTTAAAAACTTATTACAAAACCAAAAAGTCAATAAAAAATAAAAACAAAGGTGGCAATAAAAATTCATCCCTTCCTAATTATTTTACTATTATCTGTGCTCTTGGGGTTATTTACATCTGTTGTATCTGTACAATAGAAATAATATATAATGGCATACAACCACACATGTCCTCTCAATTCTGTGTTAAGTCACATCAAGTTGGTTGAAGTAAGCCATGGTGAAAGTATGTACACCAGAGAAAACAGCAAATGCTACAAATCAGGGCTTATCCCATCCCTTCCTTCAACCCCTAGAAAGCTGTTGAATACTGACCAGTACATTATTACTGTGAATCCACTTAGTATTAAAATGGAAAAATACAAAGGTACAGTATAGTTAGTGAAATTTCCCTACTTTAATTCACACTTTTCCATTTCTTCCAACCTGCTTTTCTTTCAAAGTGTTCCAACCTCTCCCAAGTCAAAACATGTGGAAGCATAACCTATATCAAACAACTGACCTGAATAGTGTTCATATTATTACTTTATTAATTGGCTCTCCTAAGATGAAGAGCCAATTAATAAGACTAAGACTTCATCTCCTAAGATGAAGTCAGAAATTCCTTTATATAAAGGAATCTGATTTTTCTGTTCAAAATCCCTTCTCCTTTACCTACATTGTCCCCAGATCCTTTTCTGCACATGTGTGTTTGTACCTGTGTTTGTGCATATCCATTTGCTCTATGTATAGTTACTTCTTAATAGCTAACTTGAACTTCAAATAACTACAGTTAAAGCTCAACTCTGTATCTAGGAAGACACTAGAAAGGGAGATCATTAAATACCTTAGAATCAATACTTGAATTCTTAAGAGGGAATTCAGGAGGAGATCAGCAAATGTTATTAAAGGATCAGGAACTGACTCAAGAAAATATAAAGAAAGTAAGACTCCTTATATGGCAATGATAAGGCTAATGGGAAACTGAAAGTGATCTTAGAGAATGACTGGGAATTTTATACAGAGGAGTCATTGTTCTGGGTTTCCACTTAGGATAAGTTAAGAGAGATTTAACTTACAGCACTTCATAGAAAGAACTTGAGAAGAATTCAGCAAGAGAAAATTATCTTAAGGGGTTATTTCCCCCTAAAGTTCTTTTTAATCAGCCATTTTAATCAATGTTTCCACAGAAGCTTAATTCAGAGGTAGAGAGTCTTATTACTAAAAAGTCACTCAAAAACGCAATCAATGGAAGATGGGATGTCTGGATTTTCCCCAAAAGTAGATGTGGACTTTAGCTTTCTAAATATTCTCAGATGTTCTAAGCTCACCTGAAGATCATATTTACTGAGGCTTCCTCGAATAGGTGGGTACGTATACATAAGGGATGAGGATATAAATACCAAAGACACATAATACCAAATCAGATAAAAAAAAACCTTCATTCTGAGACTCAGTTTCTCAACAAGATCCCTTTGTGGGAAGGCATGGGAGGGCCTTAAATAAACAAATTCCCCTAATAACCTACCATTTGTGTGTCTAATCCCATTTTGAACCCATTTACGCATTAAGTGCAACCTCCCAAGGTAGTTACTTCCCTGTTGTTTTTTTCTTCTAGTATTTGGGGATTTGTTAAATCCTATGCATATATTAAAACCCTTTTGGGATCCCTGGGTGGCGCAGCGGTTTGGCGCCTGCCTTTGGCCCAGGGCACGATCCTGGAGACCCGGGATCGAATCCCACATCGGGCTCCCGGTGCATGGAGCCTGCTTCTCCCTCTGCCTGTGTCTCTGCCTCTCTCTCTCTCTGTGTGACTATCATAAATAAAAAAAATAAAAATAAAAAATAAAAAATTATAATAAAACCCTTTTGATGGGGATCCCTGGGTGGTTCAGCGGTTTAGTGCCTGCCTTCGGCCCAGGGCATGATCCTGGAGTCCCGGGATCGATTCCCACATTGAGCTCCCTTCATGGAGCTTGCTTGTGTCTGCCTCTCTCACTCTCTGTGTCTCTCATGAATAAATAAATAAAATCTTTTAAAAAATCCTTTTGAAAATAAAAAGGCTATAAATCACTAAATGTATTAATTAACTGCATTAATTATAATTAATAAATTAAAAGTCAGAATTTACCCTACTCGGGACACCTGGGTGGCTCAACGGTTGAGCGTCTGCCTTCAGCTCAGGGCGTGATCCTGGAGTCCTGGGATCGAGTCCTGCATTGGGCTTCCTGCACAGAGCCTCCTTCTCCCTCTGCCTGTGTCTCTGCCTCTCTCTCTGTGTCTCCCATGAATAAAGTCTTAAAAAAAAAAAAAAAGAATTTACCCCATTCAATCCCTATGAGATGTAAGACTTCCAATGACTTCCATAATTTGGCCTCCACTTATCTATTCAATCTCTTCTCTTACCACCATTTCCCCAGCCCACTCCAAACCCTATGCTTCAATGGTACCAAATCATTGCCAGTTCCTTTAAATTGCATGGGTATTTGGCAGAAAGATATTTCCCATTTCTGGAAGATGTTTCCTTCTACCGTGAAGACTTCCTGACTCCCCCTGACCCCTCCTACCTGGTTTAGGTACTGCTTCTGTTTGTTCCTGTTGTACTTGTGCTTGCCCTCACCAAGAGTATCTGAATTCCCCATCAGACTGTCAGGTCCTTGGAAACAGGAACTGTCCTTTTTGTTCATCTCTCTATCCAACGTAGCAAGCATTCAGTTATAATTGTTAAACTCATAAATTAGAAAGGTTAATAGACTTAAAATAACATCACCACTACATTCCATACTTGAGGCTCAGTATATCAACTCTGGCCCTCTATACAGAATGGGATGATTTCATGGTCAATATAGTCACCACTTTCTGAATTTCATTAGGAATCATGCAGTCTCCCAAATGCAAGTTTATGATGATTTTATACACATATCAAGTCAGTTTTTGCTTTCTTTCCTAGTAGTGTCTGGGATTTCATTCAATTTTTTGGCTTATATCTTCATGCAATGTTTGTGGTGGCATCAAGGTCTATTTTATAGGTCGGAAAAGATCATTTATAACTATCATCCTATAAGGATGGTTTGTAGGATAAAAAAGGCAGAAACAGTGAACTGCATTTAAATTTATCTTGTTTGATTTTGTATATTACTGGTAGCACGTAATTCAGCCCTTTGTTAAACAAAATTGAAAAGCCACTGTGAAGTTCAAAAACATCTCCTCCTCTAAGGAACAAAAGCAGGAGAAACTTTCATTGTAATGAGGGAAATTAAACCTTGATTTTGAAATAGCTTTGTCCTCACAAAGATGAGTTATTAAGAGAGGAAACCAAGAGTGGAAAGATAAAGGCAGAGATGATCAGACTAGTAAAGATTAGTTGAATGTACGGAAGTCTGCTCTAAAGCTGTGTATAGGCTTTACTGGGAGAATTAGAAGAGTGTCATGGTGGTGAGGTGTGAATTGGGGAAAAATAAAATCCTGATCTATAAGAAATATTACTTGGCTTTATTTGCTCAAAAGCATATGATACTTTAAGCTTGGAAACTTTTAAATAGTTTCAATTAAAAAGATATGTTGATGTTGATTTAAAACCAGTTTTCAGCTGATGTTATTCTTAAGTTATTTCTCTATAACAGAACTTAGGAGTTTTAAATGACATTTTCTGAAATAAATTGAGATTTTAATTCCAAGTCATGTCTCACAGGAAAATTGCAGGTGAATAGGAAGGTCACCTTATTATAATTATTAGTAAAAATATAGTTATCTGCTTAGATTGTTATCAGGAACAAGCAAAGTTTTCTTTCCCTTTGGGAATAAAAGGGGTCAGTGATACAAACCTCCTGTTTGTGACTGATAATTAAAGATTGGTGATTAAAGCATAGGCACTTTTTTTCTGCCTCTCTTGCTCTTCATAAACTTGCTTTCTTAATGATTTTAATCAAAAGTTTACAGAAAAATAGGATTGATTTTATGTCATGAGATTGAAAAGCAACCCAGGAGGCTTGAGATACTCTCAAACAAGTCATTCTGGTCATGATTACAAATCATTCTGATGGAGGAGAGAGGATAATCAAATGATCCTGTACATTGGTCCAAAAAATAATCTACACAAGAACAGGGTGTGGAGACAGGATTTAGTGGCACCGTGTTTAAAAAGGATGGTTGTTATCTAAATCCATACACTCAAACAGGTTTTTATGTCTCACTAATTTATTTTAGTCTAAATAGTCAACAGTTCCATCATGTTTTTAGCCATGATATTGACTTTTTTGAAGCATTTAAAGTTGTAAATAGCATATCCATCATTTTGGGTTTGTCTGATTATTTCCTCTTGGTATCTAATGCTTTCCCTTCATTCCTCTTCCCCCTAACTTTCCTTTAAGTTTCAAACAAGGTGTTAACCAACAATATACAACTCAGAGGCCAAATCCAATCCTCCATTTTATTTTTGTAAATAAAGCTTTATTGGAACAGAGCCACACCCATTAGCTTACATATTGTCTATCACTGCTTTCCTAGGGCAGGGTTGAGCAATGCTGAGGAGACCATATGGTCCACAAAGCCTAAAATAATTATAATCTGTCTCTTTTTAAAAAATCTTTGCCAATTCCTATACTGGAAAATTGTTTAAATTGAGATAAAGTATTTTTGGCACAAAGGTGATGTATTTCATATTGCATCCTCTCAGGATGCACAATGTCAGGTTGTTAGTCCACTACTAGTGATGTTGTTTGTTTACTTAAAGCGGTGATAGCCAGATCTCCCCAATGTATAGGCATGTTTTTTTCCCTCTTTTCATTTAGTAAATAATTCATGAAGAGATACTTTGGTTCTGTAAATATTCTGTTTATCATATAAAAATATTCCATCTAAAGACTTTATTATCTACTGATGGTCTTTACCTGAAATAATTATTACATTGGCGATTGAAAAGTGCCAGCTTCTAAATCTATTAGGTCTTCAACATTTATGAGATGACAAAATGATAATTTCTTTGCTCCAAATGTAGAATCAGCCATTTTCTTCTCAGTTAATCCTGATTCTTTTAGGTGAAAATGATATTTAGAAATCAATATCTAAATTGATGTAGGTGCTAGCCTGTATGATTTAGTACCTGGAGTGTATGGCCCATAGGCTGAAATATTTATTATCTAGCCTTTTACAGAAAAAGCATACTGACTCCAGGTATAGGGAAATAGCAGAAGGGAGGGCCATTACATACCCTAGTCCTGTTAACATTAAAATGTTCCTTTAAACGTTTTGTCCTACCACAAATGTAAAATATTTCAAGGTCACAATACCAATGTTCTCACTAATAGTAAACCACTGAGTGAAGTTTAAGATTTCTTCCCAGTACTTTTCCCCTTAAAATTCATCCGACTGGGATCCCTGGGTGGCGCAGCGGTTTGGCACCCGCCTTTGGCCCAGGGCGCAATCCTGGAGACCCAGGATCGAATCCCACGTCGGGCTCCCGGTGCATGGAGCCTGCTTCTCCTTCTGCCTGTGTCTCTGCCTCTCTCACTCTCTCTCTCTCTCTCTCTCTCTGTGACTATCATAAATAAATAAAAATTTTAAAAAAATTTAAAAAAAAAGAAAAAAAATTCATTCTTCGACGGAGGATGTATAGAGGCCTAGTTTCTTTTCTTTTCTTTTTTTTTTGAGGCCTCGTTTAACTAATATTTTCCTTCCTGTGGTTATATTAGTTGGGAGGGGGCTATAAAAACATTTAAATGATAATTAAGGAAATTAGAATATGGAGTCGATACTAGATGACATTATAGAATTTTTGTTCATTTTCTTAGCTATCCTAATGGTATTGTGGTTAAGTAGGTGATTGTCCTTATTAGCTAAATCATGCCAAAATATTTAGTGGTAAGATTTCATGTCTGCAATGTTCTTTTTTTTTTTTTTTTATGTTTCAGTTTTTTAGAAAACCTAGATTTATTTGTTAAGCTATTACAAAGACAGGACAATTATCATCTGTAGTACTCTGAGGACTTCATCCCAATTTCACTGGTTGTTATGGAAACCAACCTAAGAGGTTAGAAATTAAAGGATATAAACCTGAGGTTATAACAAAACAGACTGGTGACATGTGGCAAAAGGCATTAAAGGCTAATCAGCAGCACTTGTGTTAGTGATAGTATATGTGGCTAAGATATTTCCCAAGAGGCTCCCTAAAGACACTTACCCCTCTGGAGAATGAGCAGCGGTCGGGATTTCTCTGAGATTTTTTTTTTTTTTCTTTTTAAGGGGTAAGGGAAGGCCTAGGCTCTAAAGGGGGTAGATATTATACTCCACCTCCCTCTTCCCATCCAGCCTACCTACACTTTCAAGTGCCTGTGTATTCTCACCGTGTGGCCTGCCAGGTTACGGAAGATGCACGTAGTGAAGGTAGGAACTATAGGCCTACTCAGAGGGCACCTATATACAGAGAGTTTTAAGGTAGATGATAAACTACAAATACCCTCTTAGTTCATTCACCTTTGTTAATAAAGGTCATAGTTTCTTCGGTGACAACTTTTTAATCTCTGTATAGTCTGTCTCATAAAAGAACTGGTTTAGGTAAATTTTGGAGAAGGAAAAAGACTTTTATCAACACTTACTCCACAGTAGAAGAGGCACCAAGTTCTTTTCTACAGCGAGGAGTAGAATCTCACAGCAGCATGAATCATTCTCAGTGACCACAATCTGCATCCCCGAACTATCCAGCAACTGTTGGAAGCTACCTCCATCCCACCTCATAGTCTCTTGTTAACTCTTCTGTCCAGACTCCAGCCATGTTACACTGGCTGCTCAGCCTGAGAAAGCCTGTGTTCTAGACTCTTCAATGTGGCCGGGCCTGCTGCTGCTAATTGGGATAATCCTTCTTCATGGGTATAAAATGTAGGGATGTCTGCCCACCCTTGTTCATGTGCTTCTGCATCCTATTCTTCTCCATCCTCGTCAGATGGTTATCTGAATCTTCATCCTCAGGATCTGGAGGCAAAGTTGGGCGTTCACACATTGCAGTGAACATTGCTGATTTATCACTAGGCACAAATCTAAGTTCAGCAATAGGTTCAACATTATCATCATTGTCTTATTCTTCAGCAACAGATACTTTTGATTCTTCCTCAAATTTGGCATTTACCATAACATGCAAATACTCACATGGATAGGCATCTAGGTGTCTGGACACTGTGCAAACTAATGGTGGCATATTCCATTGAGAATCCTAATCTAGGGCCATCTAACCAAGGAAGGTGGCTCTCAGTAATGTAAGAGGTGCCAAGATGCCAAAGGCCTTGCTGTTCAGCCCAGCCTTGATATCTGGCTGCTGCTGCCGGAGCCCCTCAGTTGAGCATGGCAGCAGGAAACTTTGGAGGAAGCTCACTGAAGCAGGAAGCACAGAAACACAGGCCTGGAGAGAGAACCAAAGCACAGCAACTCCACCACTTGCCTGAAACTTTTATTTTTTTATTTTATTTTATTTTATTTTATTTTATTTTATTTTATTTATTTTATTTATTTTATTTATTTTATTTTATTTTTAAAAAAGATTTTATTTATTCATGAGAGACACAGAGAGAGGCAGAGACACAGGCAGAGGGAGAAGCAGGCTCCCTATGGGGAGCCTGATGTGGGACTCAACCCCAGGACCCCGGGATCATGACCCAAACCAAAGGCAGGTGTTCAACCACTGAGCCACCCAGGTACCCCTGCAACTTTCTTTTAAATAGTATGGTAGACCACAGTGTATGGGCGGGGTGGAGAGAAAGAGGGAAGAGAGCAAGAATACAAATAAAGGAAATAGGGCATAATACTTAAAGTTAGTATATCTGGGTAGAAATTCTTTGTACAATTTTTGCAGTTCTTCCTTAAACTTGAAATTTTATCAAAGTTGGGAGATAGAGGAAAAAGAGAGAGATGATTGTGAGTTCAATAAAGATTTTAAAAAGTGATCCATATACACATGCACCAATACTTTGTCTCCTTGGGCAAAATTAATTAACATACATGTTCTGCGGAAGAACCTTTTCTTGTGCTCTGCTTTGGCTGAGGGTCAGAGCATACCTAGAGCTCTAATTACTTTAATGTGAAAGGGAACTGACAAAAAAGAATGACGCCGTCGATTGAATAGAATTGTCAGGTTTTCTAGCTTTCCTTAAGATTCCAGTTCAATTTATCTAGAGGCTAGTTATGGATAGAACCCAAATACATAAGGATATTTTACACAAAGCCACAGAATTGATGCGCTCCCCTTCTACCATCCCACTAACCTGGAGTCAGCAAACGTTTTCTTTAGAGGGTGAGATAATAAATATTTCAGGCCTGTTGCTGTGCTCATACAGTCACAGTATGTCCCATGGTCATTGTTACACTGACACTGTGGGCCATACAGCTGCTGTACGTGTCACACTATATGTGCCATTGTGGCCTACAAAAGCAGCCATAGACAAATGAACGAACATGGTTGTGTTCAAATAAAACATTTCTTATGGGCACAGAAATTTAAATTTCACGCAGTTTTCACATAATGTGATTTCTTTTTTTCCTAGGCATTTAAAAATGTAAATATTCTTGGCTTACAGACAATACAAAAAATAGACAGAATGGTAGGTATGGTTCAACCTAGAAAACAAAAGGGAAGAACTTACAATTGCACCTTTGTGCAGGCTGTGTTTTAGCTGCCTCACTTGGCTCTGGTGAAGGAAAGGGGCTCCTCTGAATGGCCTGACAAGGCTAAACAGCTCTATGCTTTTAAATCCACTGAGCAGATACTAAGTCTGTTCCCAGACCTCTGAGATTCAAAAGGTCCGTTAGCTGCCCTAAATAGGAAGGTTTGTTCTAAGTTAGTAATCAGTATAATCGGGAGGAGTCAGTCATCATGTAGGTAAATAACAACTAGAATCTTGGTCTATCAGCTTGGAACTAGAGAGGTTTCTCATTCACTTCCTTCTGCAAGTGAAGGCACCTTATCCACTGTCTTTTTAACCTGGGGCTTTACCATGACCGATTGATCACATGTTAATACCTCTGTGCAATCAAATTAGTTTGCTTGTAGATGTAAATTTGTCTTACTTAAATAAATGTATTTAGATACTGACACAAATAGCATCCTAAGTAATGGTTTTTATTTATAATAATCTCTATCCTTTGATAATATTGCCATAGTGACCTTGAACCATGATATGTGCTGAACCATGGTGGGCCCCTTTGGCCAGAGAGGGTTTTCCCCTATGCCTCTCCTTCATTGCAAATGACAAATGATTTGAAAACCTACCTCTCCAAAAAGAGCTTATGAAAAGAAAGGGCTTATAGGGATAGAGATGGAGATGGGGAAAGAGAAATATATAACTATCCTCAGTATTTAAATGGTTGTCAAGAGAAGGAAGGTTCAGTCTTGTTCCACTTGCTCTCAAGCAATAGAAGAAGGATTAATGCGTGGAAGCTGATAAGAAAGAGCTGGGCTTACTACCAAAAAATATAGAAATAACAAGAGGAAAAGAGAAAAATTCAATAGCTGTCCAAAGATGAAATGGACTGCCCTGGAAGACCGAAAGTTTAGTGTCTGGAGATACACACATACCTAGGATGTATGACCACTAAGTGGAGAGGTAGTAGAAAAGATTCAAAAATTGAAATCATTGAACTAGGTAACTTTAAGATCTATGACATTTAACACTTAGGCCTGACACTTTTGAGATGGCATTCTTAAGAAAAAAAGAGGCAGGGATCCCTGGGTGGCGCAGCGGTTTAGTGCCTGCCTTTGGCTCAGGGCGGGATCCTGGAGACCCGGGATCAAATCCCACGTCGGGCTCCCGGTGCATGGAGCCTGCTTCTCCCTCTGCCTGTGTCTCTGCCTCTCTCTCTCTCTCTCTCTGACTATCATAAATAAATAAATTAATTTAAAAAAAAAAGAAAAAGAAAAAAAAGAGGCAAAGATAAATAATCATAAGAGTGAGGTAATTCCTTATTCCTCTAGTTTAACCACAGCAAAGACAAACGTGGCTCATTCACCCACAACAAATTCAGGCCTTACCACTTTATTCTAGCTGTATGCATTCTCCCATTTAATGGATGTTTATTGAGATTGTGTGTTACTCTACAATTGCTAAATATGAGAACATTGTGGTGTAGACACAGATTTTGTTCTCATAAAATTAAAAATTTATTGGAAAAAATAAAAATCTAACAAGTAATTATAATTAAAATATGGGTGTTGAGATTGTGCAGATGTAGGACATTGTGCTGGTCTTTAAACATGATGACAGGGGCACCTGGGTGGCTCAGTGGGTTAAGCGTCTGCTTTCAGCTCAGGTTATGATCCTGGGTGAGGGTTAGTGGGATGGGCCTGGGATCCAGCCCCATGTCCAGCTTCCTGCTCAGAGCAGAGTCTGTTCTCCCTCTTGCTCTGCTCCTCCCCTCACTTGTGCATGCTCTCTCTCTCAAACAAATAAATAAAATCTTAGGGGAAAAAAAAACATGATGACAAATTATTTGATACTTCCTCTTTTTAAGAATTTGGAGCTAAACTCCCTTTACTTGAATCTGGTTAGGCTTATAACTACTTTGACCAACAGGTAAAATAGAAGTAACACTATGTGATTTCTAGGTCATATGGCTTCTGCCTTGCTTATTGGAAGATGAGTTTCTGGAGCCCTGTGGTACCTTGTAGGAAGTCCAGCTGCTCTGAGCCCACTGTGCTTTGAAGGAGTCAAGCTTCAGACAGAGACCATGTGGAACCCCAGAGCTCCTGCTTCTCCTAAATTTCTAGTCAACCCAGTCCAATGAAAAGAGGAAGTCATCAAATTATTCCAGCTCCAGGCATTCAAGCCACTCCTAGCCATTGATGTCTTCAAAGGTCTGATAGTCCAGACATCATGGAGCAGAGATAAGCCATCCTCTGTGGGACTTGTCTAAACTCCTAACCCAATGAATCCAAAGCACAATAATAACATCATTTTTGTCCCATGCCAACAAGTTATGGGATGGTTTGTCACCATATTTCATCACAACAGGTCTACGAGAACATGTATTAAGACCTAACCTTGTTTAGGGGCCAGAGAAGGCCTCCGAGGAAGTCACATTTGAGCAGAGACATGAAGGAGTAAGAATTAGCTGTGAGAGTGTTCTCAAAAGATGCAGTCTGAAGAGCCAGTGGAGGCAAGTAAAATACTGGGACCCTTCAGGAGCTGGTAGTGTTTAGGAGTCTAAAGAGGAGTCGGATGGGCAAGAGTCAGGTGGGAGGGGCGCCAGGGTGGCTCAGTGGTTGAGCATCTGCCTTTGGCTCTGGTTGTAATCCCAGGGTCCCCGGATCAAGTCCCTCATCAGGCTCCACACAAGGGAGCCTGGTTCTCTCTCTGCCTATGTCTCTGCTTCTGTGTTTCTAATGAATAAATAAATAAAATCTTAAAAAAGAAAATCAGTCAGGTGGGAGGTAAAAGATGAAGTAGAGTCTGACCATGGTCATCTCATAAGCAATATTATGGCATCTGAACTTTATCAGAAGTGTGAAGATGAACCACTGAAGAGTGTTTTGTATCAGAATCACATGACTGGATGTGTTTGCATTGCAGGCAAGGATGAAATAGTGAGAGTTATAGCTTTAATTCTGGTGAGAGATAACAGTAGACTGATGAGGATAGCAATAGAGACCAATATTCAAAAGGTAAATTCATGGGATTTCAGCAGCCTTTGGCTGTTGAAATGGGGAGTGAGAGAGGGAGGAGTCACCTGACTGGGCAGCAGGGTGAGTGGTAGTTTCCTTTACCCAAAAGGAAATAGTAGAAGAAGAACAGATTAGAAGGGTTGATGAATAGCTTCCTCTGAGGCATGGAGAATTTGAAGTGCCAGAGAGACATCCATGTGGCAGTCAGGAGACAGTTGGTTAAACATTATAGGTAAGGAGGAGAGTATGCAGAGGAACTAATATTGGAGTATTTTAATCCAGGTACTTTATAGATAGTATTTCCTTTAATTCTGATAACAACCATGTGGGACCTGCCTAAGATCAGAGAGACAGAAAGTATAGGGTCGAAATTTCAAGATAGATCTTCTTACTCCAGTTCAAAGTAAAAGACCTGTACTATTTTCCACTTATAAAAATCACAGTGCGGGCTGATAGCCTTTGGATTTGGAAAGCAGCAAAATCAGCATTTGGGAATGCCTCTCCAGTCAGTCTAGTGGGTGACCTGGAAAGCTACAGTTTGAAAAGGGACCAGAGACAAAGAAAGCTATCCAACTGATCTAAGCCACAGTGGAGACAGCAGTGCCGCTTGGCCCTATGGCATCACAGATTCCCTGATGTATTCTGGAGGGTCAGAATGTTCCATAGAGCTTGTCTAATACCCTCAGGACTGGATAGCACACTCAGGTCTTCTTTGCAGGGTTTTCTTTTAAGAACCAGCTCTTGGTTCACTAATGGACGCTGACAATCATTATGATGACTAGCATTTGTCAAGCAGGCGCAATGTGGTAGGCTTTGTGGTGAGTGCTCCCATGTTCTAATTTATTTATTTCTCAGAACAACCTTATAAGATAGTATTATTTTTTTAATCTACCTTTTATAGACTAGTGTAGCTACCAATTGGACTATTGACTTTAAGACACCAGGTGACAATAAGACTCCAGGTATTCATAATGAGCTGGATGTTATCTGAGCCACCTGGCCATAAAGCTGGGAGTGACTAGCAACATGGACTAATGAAATGAAAGTAGATTGAGCTTGACCATGAGCATGACCGGAAGACACAGATAATTTTTATGAACAGGTGGCTCACCTTCCACACTGACATCACTCCTTCAACCCACACATATGGCCCAAGGGGCATTCTCAATAACTAGCTGACTGGAGAAGAAAAAAAAATGAGCCAGTTTTATAGCCAGGTCTATACATATCCTGGCCCCAGACAGATGTAAACTGCTATGATGAGTAGCTCTGCTCTGAAATCTCCCTGAAAGATGGTAGAGAGAAGAGAAATTTTCCAAGTGGGTATAATTTCAAGAAGACTATCTTAATGTTCACTTTACTTGAGGCAAAGGATTAGGTACTGCCACACATTAGGTACTTGAATATTCTTTTTTAATTTTATTTATTTATTCATGAGAGATACACAGAGAGAGGCAGAGACACGGGCAGAGGGAGAAGCAGGCTCCATGCAGGGAGCCCGATGTGGGACTCGATCCTGGGTCTCCAGGATCACGCCCTGGGCCCAAGGCAGGCGCTCAACCGCTGAGCCACCCAGGCGTCCTGGTACTTGAATATTTTTAAGTAAATGAATAAATGATGGATTAATAACAATTTGTAGGTGGTAGTTAATAGTTTGGCCAGCTGATTAGGGACATTGAAGGAATATGATTGGAGGATTTGTGACAGGAAGAGTCAGAGAGATTATGTGTGTGGGAAAGTTCCCCTAATGGAACTGGTTCAGAGTGTGGGAATAATATATGGGTGATTTTAAAGAATTAGATGGAAGAGATGATCTGCTATATGTGTGTCAGTCTTCTTCTCCAACAAATTAATACTTGTTCAGTGGGCTCATGGTAAAATTCTCCCACTGGTGGGAACAAAAGTTATACATTGCTCTGTTACATGAATTTACCCTCATCAAGGCTGATCCGATTTTGTCAAGGGCAAAATACAGCAGGGATTTAGACAGTGTTAACTCGTTACAACGTTATATCACACTCATTCCATCAGGGGAAAGGCAAAAAGAATTTGGATTTTCTTTCCCTGTACACCATGTTTGCACCATTTGTGCACTGTTGTTGCATTCTACAAGATGATGCTTCTTCCTAAGGAACTCCCTAACTGTGTAAGATGTAGGGAAATGGGCTGAAGCCCCCATGCTGCTGTCCTTATAAAACAAAGAAATGGCCTATTGAAGACTTAGATATATCATGAGCTGTGAGATAGTATTTTGTGAGGTTGGGTGTTATTTTACAGGAGGCGGTTTTGCTCTCAAGTAGTGGCTAATATATTATCCCGTTTCTCCACACAGCCAGATCATATAGAGTGGGAATGGTGCTTTTCACTATTAACCCTAAAGACCCATTTGCAAAATCTCTTTTTCCCCATCCCTGAGACTCTAGTCTCTGCTGGTTTTAACTTCTAATACTGCCAGCGGGAGGATAACAATGGTTACATTGAAATGGGAGCTGATGTAAATATTTGCCTTTGGGGGTTTATCATACCAGTTAGTAAACAAGTAGAAAAGGAGGTTCTACTTGTGGAACAGTTGACATCAGAGGTGGAACAGTTGACATTTGGAACAGTTGACATCAGAAGGAAATAGGACTGCTGTCATTTAACAACAGAGGCAGGAAGAAGTAGGTGACCTCTAAGGAACTCCTAGGATATCTTCTGGCATTGCATGGTCAATAGTAAAAGTCACCATACATAAGCCGGTATAGGTCAACCCATTAGGTAAAGAACTTCACCCAGCCAAGATGCTGGCTGAAAGCAAAGAGCAAATGTAATGCATAATAGAAAAGAAAAATTATAAATAAATTTGAATTATGATTTTCACCACATACACACATATACATACATACATACATTTATAAATACAGATCTTCCTCGACTTAATAAACATCTTAATAAACCCATCGTAAGTTGAAAATATTGTCATTTGAAAATGTCAATAACACACCTGACCTGCCATACATCGTAGCTTAGCCTAGCCTACTGTGAGTGTGCTCAAAACACTTCCATTAGACTACAGTTGAGCAAAGTTATCTAAAACAAAGCCTATTTTATAATAAAGTGTGGAATATCTCATGTAATTTATTAAATACTGTGCTAAAAGTGAAAAAAGGAATGGTTGTATGGGTATAAGTGTACCGATTGTTTACCCTTGTGTGGCTAACTGGAAACTGCAGCTTGCTGCCACTGCCCACTCTCAGGAGAGAGTATCACACTGCATATCAATAGCCCAGGAAAAGATCCAAATCCAAAATTCATTATATATAATTTATATATATATATATGTATATATATATACATATATATACACACACACACGCATACACACACACTAATTTTCTGTCTGCTTTCTTCACCTCTCTTTTCCTTCCAATTTTACATAAGGCATGTTTATTGGTAGTAATCTAATATTTAGTCCATAAGTCATGGAATATTGGGATGGATCATAATAGAACCAGAGAACAAAAAAGCAAAAAGACATCATTTAGAGATCTTCAATTTAGAGCTAGACAAAATGTAATACATGAGACTTCGAGTTGATTCCCTTTAAGATGAGGTAAGCATGTTTTGAGTTGTAAAAGGTAAAATTACTGTGTTTGGTGGAAGGAAATTTATTGGCAATGTGGTATGAAAAGAAGGGTATGTTGATTTTTGCCAACTCTAACTGTGGACTATAAGAGACATCTTTTTAATCTTTCTTTCCTTTTCTCAGCTTCTGAGTCCTTCTTTTGAAGAAATTTCCCCTGTAAAGCGATGTCCGATACTTGCTTTCCCACCTTGGCAGCTGGCTCATGAGCATGTGATCTGAGTTCGGCCCATCAGCTGCCTCACTTCGAAGCCAGTAATGCAAAGAGGCAGGGCCTGTGGAGACACCGTGAAGGCTACTGGTGGCAGCAGTGTGCCAGGAGTGTGACTAAAAGCAGCACTGCCAACTGGGACATCTGGAGTCCAGAAATGGCAGAGGAGGAGGTGCAAACTGTGGCATCTAATGGACTGTGGCTGGACTTGCTGGGATGAGTCTGTGCAGGGAGTTGGAGTACAGTCTTGCCTCTTATTATCTTTCCAGCCTCTGTTATTCCCAGACATTTTCTAAGCTCAGTTCTGCAAATGATTCTGTAAGCTACCCTAATATGAAATGTTTTTATTGCAAAATCCAAGCAGAAATGATTTAGTTGTTTGTAAACTAGAACCCTAGTTAATACAAGGAGGCTAGGCTGGATGCTTTCCCAGCTCTAAAACTACATGACCCTATCAAACTCATATTAAAATACATAAAGTAAGAAAATAACCTAGATCATAAACACGTTCCTTTCACTAAGTAGTTACTATTTAATATCATCTGATAGCTGTGTGTGTGTGTGTGTGTGTGTGTGTGTGTGTGTGTGTTCCTTACAGGAGTAGTGCCAAGCAAGGAAGGGAAGGGTAAACAAGTGCTTGAAGCTATATTGTATCCTCATAGTGGTATTTTGAGGAGGTTACCATTACATTTCTCCCAGCCTGTGGCTTTATACATCCTTCATCTAACCATGCTTGCCAAGTTTCTGCCTGCCTAGCCCTGCAGCTTTAGAAAATCTTCCTAGAGTTTATGCCTAATAGGTCAGTGTGTCATTACCGGAAAGTGCTTAGTAAAACTCCCTTGCTAAGGAGTTGGTGATTAAAAACCTTTGTAACCTAAACAGTGGTTGCCTCTACTTCACTCAAAAGACCATGTGGGGCATCGGAGAACAAGCATCCCTTTGCTGTAGAAAAGACATAGCAAATCATTTGCCTCTCCATATTGGTATAAATGTTGAAATGATAGCATCTGTGGTCACTTCATTGACACATACATATGAAGGACAAATAGTGATGGGTACTAAAGGGAACCAATAATGCACATTTGTATAAAAATGTATTATAACAGGTTTCTGAATATTGCCAACCCTCAACCAAACACATACCTGCTGACATTCCATTTTATGTCCTAAACAAGTAACTGCAACAGACAGATCAATGTGGCATTTGGTAGAAATCCAGTAGCTTTTTTAATGAGCAAAGATTTCTAAAATCAAAAATCAAAGTTGTAAACAATAAATTAAAGCAGCCCAAACTCCTAAACAAATGGTACTCTCTGATTGCTATGGTTTGGAAAGGATCATAGATCTGAAGCTGGACCTGCCTACCTCAGGAGATAAATCATCATCCAAGACCTCTACAATGACCCTTAGCTGAGCCATCTATGCCCAGCTGGTGCTCCGTCTGCCCACTGGCACAAGATTGCTTATTTATATTCACATTAAAATTACTGTACATTACTTTGTTCATAAACTTCTAAGCCTCCCTCTGTCAACTATGCTTGTTCAGCTAAAATGCATTTAAGAACTATTACAATAGTCCTTAACAATACAATATTACAATTAAGTCCAAATAATTTTTATTCATTCTCCAATATATGAAAATACACACACTCACACACATACATGCCATAGTTAGTTATATTATACTGATGAGCATGTTCATTTTTAAAAAGATTTTATTTATTCATGAGAGACACAGAGAGAGAGGCAGAGACACAGGCAGAGGGAGAACAGGCTCTCTCAGGGAGTCCGAAGTGGGACTCGATCCTAGGACCCCAGGGTCACAACCTGAGCCAAAGGCAGATGCTCAACACTGAGTCACCCAGGTGCCCCTGATGAGCAGGTTCTAAGTATTATTATTTTTAGACAGAATTGCCTCTATGGGTTGGAAAAATGGTTTTTTGGTTACCAGTGGGGTCTATTTCAGTCTTTTACATTAATGCTAATTTGTGAAACATTTCTAATATCATTTAAAAGACAAAGCAAACAGTCTTAATAAGAACTATATTTGTTTAATGTCTCACAGTGATCCTTGGTCGACATTATTTGGAACATCCACTTGGAATGGGGATTTGGTTGACAGAGATTTAATGAACAAGAGCATTCTACTAATTTTGGGAAATCTCTTGCTGAGAAGCAAAAACATAACAAATGCTGGTAAAGTTTCTGTTGAAGTCACTCTAATAAACATACTCTTTAAAAATCACAGATTAGACTGTGAACCCACTTTAAATGCCCTTAATGTCTTCCAATACAACATGCTGAATTTTGTATATTGTTAAGAAAAGGCATGGAAAATAGAAACATCTGGTTTTACTACTTAGAAAATGCAATAATTGTCAATTTCCTGCTGTTGGCAAGCACCCCAAAACACACACTAGATTAACAAAGGCAATTTAGTGTTAGGAAGGCAGCTGGCTCTAGTTTCTTCCTTCCCAAATGGTCATCACCATCTTAAACTTCAAATATGTACTGTGTTGCAACATAGAAAAACTCCCTTCTTTCAGAAACAATAACTAAAAACTAGTGTTTGTTATTACACAAAGCATTACTTTCTCCATTAAACACACACCCAGGCACCTGTATGCACACTCACACACATACACACCTGCTTAGAGAGAAACCTGCAAGATTTTTGCTTACAGAGGATTCTTGAATTGATAAAATCCTCCATGAATATAAAGTTTCACCTCCATAACTTCCCTGGACTATTTCAATGAAGGAATAGCATCAGAATTTAAAAATTCAGGGCACATCTACAAAGGATGGGATCTTCTCAAGAACCCAGTAGATGATTTGGGTCCATACTTCAAAAAATAGAAAAAGAAGTCCTGTATACTGGTCCTCAAACTTCACTGCACTTTAGAATCCCCTGAAGATATTAAAAAAAATGGTTAGGACCAAGATCCCATTGCTACAGATTCTGATTTAATTGATTTGGGGCCTGGCCTGGGCATTAGGACTTTCAAATACTCCCAGACCCAGGTGATGCTGTTGTAATCAAGAATGCAACCAAGAATGCAAAGTGCTCTAGGATTATATTAGCATTGACCAAAGAAGTTCTTACATCTTTACCTTCCAGTTGTTGGTCATGCTGGCTTCATTCAGGCATCTGGTTATGAAATGCTAGCCAGAGGAGCTACTTAGCCAAGAAAGTCTGTTTTAGAAATCTTTAAATTACCTTTTAGAGCATACAGTTAAAATTTTAAATATGTTAAAGTTATTACAAAGGAGGTAAGTGGGAAAGGCAGGCTTTTTATTAAATTACAAAGAACAACAGTGAATATAAATAAGTGAAATGTCACAATTACATCCATCCTTGTAAAAATAACAGTTGGCAAATACAGAGGAAGGAGAGTCTACGTTAGCTGCACTTCAGAGAGCTGAGCTTCAGAAAAGTTAGAGACTGAACATTTTAACAAGCATTTACAAAATGTCATCATGACAAGAGGAGAGAGGGCCCTCTGCATGGAAGAATGATCTAATTTCTGCATATTTACTCTGCAACTTTCAATGGTAATGGGAAGGAATGATGCTTTCTGCTCTTCCCTGTGCATATCTGACGTAAAGAATGCTCAATAAAGGGGTACCTGGCTGGCTCAGTCAGAAGAGCATGTGAATCTTGATTTCAGGGATTTGAGTTCCAGCCCCATGTTGGGTGTAGAGATTACTTAAAAATAAAATCTTAGGGGTGCCTGGGTAGCTCAGGTGGTTAAGCATCTGACTTGATTTTGGCTCAGGTCATGATCTCAGGGTCGTAAGATCACACCCAGTGTCAGGCTTTGTGCTGTTAGATGTGGACCCTGCTTAAAATTCTCTCTCTCCCTCTGCTCCTCCCCATGCTCATTCACATGCATACGTGTGCTATCTCTCTCTCTCTCAAATAAACAAATACATCTTTTAAAAAAATCCAATTCCACCTGTCACTTTTTACATCTTTAAGTGTGGCTACAAGAAAATTTTAAATTGTATGTTTGATTTGCATAATATTTCTATTGGATAGTACTGCCTATACCCTGGAGAGATAGAAGGATGAGATGAAATTGAACAGGGTAATGAGGACCCTGAACAGTGTCAGAATCTGTAGGTTATCCAGTCATTCCATCGGAGACTGGAGTTGGTGTTTTACACGCGCCACCCCCCCCCCAACCAAATGAAGAGAGATAACCCAAAATGAGATCATTTTGAAATGAAAGAGCCTGAGATACTTTTATTTTTTTATTTTTTTATTTTTAAAGATCTTATTTATTTAATCATGTGAGAGAGATAGAGAGGCAGAGACACAGGCAGAGGGAGAAGCAGGCTCCAAGCAGGGAGCCCGACGTGGGACTCGATCCCCTCTCCAAGATCATGCCCTGGGCTGAAGGCGGCGCTAAACCACTGAGCCACCCGGGCTGCTACTTGAGATACTTTTAATGGAAAAGTTTTCATCTTTGTTCACTACCCTGGATGATGGGGTCTCATTAAGAAGTTGAGATCAGTTATTATTCTTCACACATTTGGGAATGATGTGAGTAAATACTTCACCTCAATACAAAGTAAAGTCTTTTATAGAGTTGATATCATACTTTTATGTAAATTTTGAACCCTGCTTGGTTAATCATCCTGTATACATTCATCTCTTACCAACATGAAGAAACATATATTGTCCTAGCAAAACAGATCTAAAAAGTAATACTGAAACGGAATACCATTTGGAAATAAAAAGGAAAAAAACAATACTTGCTATAACATGGATGAGCCTCAAAAACATTATGCTAAGGAAAAGAACTCAGATGCATTACATTTATTTATTTATTTATTTTTGATGCATTACATTTATATAAAATGTCCAGAAAAGGCAAATCTATTGAGGCAGAAATAGATTAGTGGTTATTTGGGACTTGGGAGTAGGATCAGGAATTAATGGAAATGGGTGTGAGTGATTTTTCTGGGATGATATAAATGATGTAAAACTAGACTATAGCAATGGTTGTACAACTACACAAATTTACTAAAAATTATTGTACACTGAAAACAAGAGAGTTTGTAATATATAAGTTCTTCAATAAAGAGGGTTTTTTAATGTTAAAAGCAGTAAGATTAATAGATTTCTATAGAGTATTCTAAATTTTTGTACATTATTATGAAAAGATGTGGAAAATAGACAAGTAGAAAAAATTGAAAACTATAAGTAACCTTGCCTTTGGCAAATACCCCAATATCTACCAATTTATTGTTAGGACATCAAAAATGAGATGTAAACTATTTAGAAATTAGATAATGAAACGCTATTTCAAAACTTGTAGAATGCAGCTAAAGAGACAGGGAAAAAAGGAATCTATAGCTAAATATATTTATTAGAAAATAAGAGATTGAGAACAAACTAACTAAATCTTTCAACCTAAGAGGATAGAAATAGCTCAATAATATTCAAGACCATGTTTCTTTCTCTGTCTTACCTCAAACTCTACTCCTAATGAAACAAGTCCTCATATTTTACCTAATCTAAATACTTGATGGACATTTGTCACCTCTGTGTCCCTTCCTAGTTCATACACTTTTCCTCACACAGCTACTAAAGAAAATCTAGAATTCGCTTCTTGGTCATCAATTTCTACTTATTCCAAAATAATTTTGAAGCCTTCACCAGAAAAAATCCTATGAAATCTTTTGAAGAAGCTGAGAGAAGACTTGAACTGGAGAGCTATTCCAGAAGGATGATCCTAGATTAGAGATTAAGTTTGGTATGTATTCTTTAAAAAAATTTCAATGCAAACAATCAACAGAATTTTTTAAAATGAAATTTGACATAAGAAAAAGATATTTTTGAAAAGAATAATGAGTGAACACTTGCTCTATCAAATAGCAAAACAGATTAATTAAAACAGCACAGTATCAATGTAGAAATATAAATATAGATCAGTCTTTATTTAATCGAGAGTCCATATGGATATGAAAGTATAATTAGAAGTATAATACATAATAAAGGTGGCATTTCAACTTAGTGAGTTAGGATGAATCATTAAATAATTGATGTTGAGAGAGTTGGCTATCAATTTAAACCAAAAAATGAAAGTCAGACACTTAGCTCATAGCATTCTTGGAAATAAAGTCCAGATGGCTAAATTTTAGAAGAAATGTGGATAATACTTACTATTTTCAAAGAATTAGGTACATCTATTTGCAGAGATGCTACATATAATTTTAAAGTTTATGTTTTGCAAACGTGATGCTGGACCAGGATTATAAACAGGGAATGAGTCCACTTTTGCTGCTGCTTGTCAAGCTGACTGCTATGGTTCAGAAAGGGGTCTTTTCCTAATTTGTCTATTCAGGTAGAGAATCTGTGCAGTTTGCCGTTAAAACAGAGCACCTTTTCTAATTGGCACAAAAATCTTAAATGCTAGCAGTAATCAAAAAATAGTTAATAATAAATAGGTAAACTTATAGATACATAAATGCTTTTATAAACACAAATGGTTTTTATAAATTGAACATGTCCCTCTAAAATTCATATGTTGAAGTCCTAATACCCAATGTGATGGTGTTTGGAGATGAAGTCTTTGGGAAATAATTAAATTTAGATGAGGTCATGAGGGTAGACCCTCATGACGGGATTAATGTCCTTGTGAGACAAGACATCAGAGAGCTACTGTCGCTCTCTCCACCTACGGACACAAAGCAAGAAAATAGTTGTCTAAAAGCCAGAAAGAATTCTCCCCAGAAAGTCACCATGCTGGCATGTTGATCGTGGACTTTTAGTCTCCAGAATTGTGAGAAAATAAATTTCTGTTGTTTAAACCACCAGTCTATAGTATTTTGTTATGTCAGCTGGAGTTAATACAATAGTATTATATTATAAAATGTATTGGGTTTTTTTTTGTTTTTGTTTTTAAACTCATTTTTTATATAGGTACATATAGAATGTATGCATATATATCAGTAGATAACTGATAACAGAAAGGACTTCAAGAGAAGACATTATATGACAGTGATCAACGGGCACTTTAGCTTGAACCTCGTGTTTTATTTTTAATAAAATGTCTCGTTATTACATGTTTTATCTAAAATGTTAAAATGCTTAAATATTTTGAGAAAAAAATTATTAGGAAGTATCTTATGTTTTAAAATTTCAATTGATAGTAATCACTTATAGTTAATGTGTGCTACATTCAGTACTTCTTTAATCCTTGCAACACCCCTATAAAGTAGACACTAGATATGCCTTTATTGTACAGATAAAGAAATTTAAGCACAGGGAAGTTGAACAACTTACCCCAAAGTCATATAGTTATAAAGTATGGAGCCAGGATTCTAATGTTGACAACCTGATTAAAGAACCTTCCCTCTTAACTTCTCTGACATGTTCAGAAAGAGAACAGAGCTTAGGAAATCAGGAGGTTAGTGGAAACTTTGGCAAAGACAACGTCAATAAAATAAAATAATTCTTAACTATGGGAAACAGAGGGTTGCTGGAGGGGAACTGGGTGGGAGGATGGGGTAACTGGGTGATGGACATTAAGGAGGGCACATGATGTGATGAGCACTGGGTGTTATGTGCAAGTGCCGAATCACTAAACCTTACCTCTGAAACTAATAATACACTATATATTAAATTTAATTAAAAACATTTTTAAATGAGGGTGAAACACAGATTATAACTGAGAAGGAAGACATAATTAATAAATAAAATGAATCACTATATCTTTTTATGCTGAACCACATAAAACTGCCAATGCTTAACCATTTCTGACCTGCAGAAATGGAATTTTCTTACAGTTTGACCTAATATATTTGGTAATTTATGGATATTGTTTTCAAGAAACTTAGAATTAAAAAATAGAAAAAGAAAATGAACAACAGAAGTTTTTAAACCCTCAAGGCCATAGGTGTGTGTTTTTAACAGATCTAGAAACTGTCTCAAGCTTTTATTCTGATGTGAAAATATGTGCCTTCAGTTAAAAAATTAAATATGAGATTTGTGAACTGTATTTAGTAGTAGAGAAAAAAATACCTAGCCAGATTTCTTAGTGTCAGGGTGGTTATTAGAGAACAGAACTTCTGGTTCTTGCCAGAAGCAAAAGCTACCAGTAGTTTTAACATGTTGAACTCCATCTCCCTAAGTCACAGAATGAGGACAATGCTTTCATTTACAACATTATCCAACATTTTCAGGAAACAATTTTTTGATACATTATATTATCCTGATGTTTTAATGAACTTCTCCACTGATTTCCCACTGGCATGCAAATATTAGGCTCATAACTATCCAAGTCTACACGTCACATGAGTTGAACCTACAGATCATAGACCCCTAAAAGTTGATAGCTCATTTAGCCCTCAGAAACGATCCAGTTCAATTTTACAAAGAACAAGGTAGAACTTCATAGAAGTTAAACGAATGGTTTTGGCCAAGTCATACACTATTCAATGAACATTTAAGACTAAAACCCTGGTCCCCTGATTTCTAGTACTTAGTACTCTTTTTGCTATGTGTGACATGCCTATTTTTTCCTGTTATGTAATGCAGATTAATCTGATTTTCCTTTTCTTCTTTTCAACTGGAGTTCTGAGTCAGCTAATCTTGATAATTATTGGAACAGGAAGCAAAAGACTGAAATGGCTCTGTAATCAAAGAAACTCCCTGGCTCTGAGGGGGAGATTCTATTAGAAGCATGCCTGCTAGATGCTGGGACCTCACATCTGTTCTGTTATTCCCACCCCCTTTAATTCCTATGGCTCTCTCTTGTTTTTCCAGCATAGCTTCAGACTACCTAACCAGCCTTTGGCCTCCACCATTGTCTTGTTCTTTAGTGGGATTTTTTGTCTCTGACTCATGGCATGACCTATTTGCTGGTATCCACCTTATCTTAGTTTGTGCTTGTTTGGCTGGTTTCTCATTGGCTGTTTTACCTCTTAGCCTTGAGCCTTGGCTTTTCTGTATTCTCAGTTTTCTCCATAACAGATTAAACTGAACTCTAAAATTCTGAGATATCTCAAAAATGACGTAAATTTCATCCAGAAAATCTTTAGGAATTGTCTGGCATCTACATGGAACTTCAGATTTACTCTGCAAACTTGGTGACTGGAGTTTGAGATAACTCCCATGGGTCACAAAGGAAGCTTCCTATATGTAAGTGAACCTCGTTGTATAAAATGGTTATATTTTCCAATATAAGTCTAAGGGGTAATTTTCATTATTTATTTTTTAAAAAGATTTATTTATGTATTTGAGAGAGAGAGTGGGGAAGGGGCAGAGGGAGAGAGAATATCCAAGCAGATCCCAAAAAGGGACTCAATCTCATGAACCATGAGATCAAGACCTGAGTTGAAACCAAGAGTCAGAAGCCCAACTGACTGAGCCACCCAAGCACCCCTATGAGGTAATTTTTAAATAAACTTTATTTTTAGAGCAGTTTTAGGTTCACAGCAAAATTTAGTAGAAACTACAGAGTTCCAGGCAAGTTTTTTACACTAACAGTAAAGTTACTGTGACCCCCTTTGTGAAACCAAAGAGCTATTCTTAATTTATCTCTTGTTAAAATCTACTCAGAAGCCAGTTATCAATTTATTATCTCATAACTCCAAACCTACCCTTCATTGCCTACTCTATGAAAGTAGAGCTACACCCTGTGACTATTTCTCCCTTTCAGCTGGCACAAAGTTATGTCAGAAAGGGGTTCTGGAAAGATGGTGATGGAAGAAGTGGCCTTCTTTCCTGTTTCTGGTGTACTCCTTCTTGCTTCTACCATATGGCTGCCTGCTGCATGTGTGGGGTACACCCAGTGGCACCTGTACCCATGGAGTTCCAATGGCACTCAATGATCAGCTTCCCATCAAATTTCAGAGGCACTCCCATGGTCAGATTCCCACTGAGTTTTGCAGGCCTCCCAGTGGTTGACTTCTAGCTTTGGCCTCCTATACTCAAGCAGGGTGTTTCCTGCTTGCCCAGTGACTATGAACATATGCTGGTTGAGCCCATCTAAGAACTTCACTATGCAGTGAACCCCAACTGTGTCTTCTACAATGAGGTTTGAATCCCAACCATGGAGTGTGTGTGGGGGGGGACACTTCCACATTTGTTTCTGCTATGGGAACCTTCGTTCAGCCCTGGGATTTTCTTTAAAGTTCTCTTTATCTCTTTATATAACAGAAGTTTTCTATTAGAATTAGTAATTCTTTATCTTAAATTTTCCCTATTCAAATTACTATGTTGTCTCTGTCTCCTCACTGACCCTGATTGATACAGTAAACTTGGAAAAGTAATTTTAATTTCTCAGGGTACTCATTCATAAAATCAGGACACTGGGTTAGTTGATCTCAAATGTCCTTTTCAGCTTTAAAATTACACCATTCCAAGAAATCCTCTGTGTTTTTCTATATAGGGTGCATTCTAAGTATACTAGAACGAATTACATACAGGTATAATTGTGTACTGCCTTCCCCAGCCATCCTCACAGTAAATGGGTCTCCCTTCTTAACTGAATAATGGTTTCCTCCTTCTAGGTCAACATATTCAGTCACAGCAGCAGCCAATATCATTTCATGCACACAGTGGGCAATCAAACACTATGAAATTGTCTCTGAGGGTTTTAACTAGGAAGCTATCTAAGGAACTAAATGGCAAGCTAGAGATTTGTGTATGAATATAAGACTGAAATGCATTATAAATATCATTTTATCTATTTGTGAATATAAATATTGTAAGAACACATTAAGTATAGAAAAATCCTCCCTCTGCTACTGGTTACCCTACCATCTCCATCACTATGCAATTTAAGATTTTTCTTTTACCTTTCTCGGTCTTTCACTGATTGTTCAGCCATTAATTTCTTCAGTTCTTCCAGGCGCTGAAGATCTCTCATTTCCATTTCTTGCCACTTCTGCTCTTTTTTAGCCCAGTATTTTCTTATCTATTGTATAAATGATACACAGAATTTAAATTAACAACTGCTAAGTCAAAATCAGGTGAAAAGTAATGAGAAAATATTCACTGGTTCATATAGCCAATATTGAATTTAAATGGCACTTTATCTTTTTCATTTCTTAGATCTGGCCACAGTATGTTGACAACAGAAAAAAAAATAAATGAAAACGTGAAGGTACATGTCCTGAGAAACTGCATGGTTTAACAATTTCTGAGGTGGAAACATAACTTATGCTGAGATCTAAAGTTTAAATCTAGGGCTAAAATAATTGACTTTCAGGGAACCACAATAGAAGCATGTTATTGTCTCTAAAGTATATGATCTACCTGTTACTCAAGAATATTTTTATCCCCTTATGGTAATGCAGTCTTTAACAAATATAGCTTTAAACCTATTTTTACTTTAAAAGCATGAGTTTATTTATGCTAATGGACAGCAGGATGTTGAAAGCTTTATGCTTCTGGGGAAGTGGCAGGAGATAGGTGGGAGGAAGGAGGAGAAGAAAAATTAGCAGAGTTGTGATATATAGTAGTTCTGACTTATGTGGTAAAATAAAGGACAAATTTATCCAGCTCAAAAAGGGTGAGAGCATTGTTCTTACTGGCCCTGATTTACTTCTGTTCTCTGAAAATGGAGGCAGACTGAGGAAACTGAAAGTACACATAGGGATTTTCAAGGGGATGAAACCATTATTCAAGGTCCCCTAGTGACGGGACAGTTGAAGTCAACCACTCTGGTTTGCCATGTTGTGTGTGACCCAAGAGACTGGATCTTGCTGGTAAAGAAAAGAGCAGAGCACCTCCATGGTGAATGATAGTGAGTAGCTGCCAGCAGAAGCTCTGTGTGGGGGACAGGTTAGCTTCACCCACAATGTGACATTGTCTCTTTTAAGAAGTAAATATGAGGGTGCCTGGGTGGCTCAGTTGGTTAAGCATCTGCCTTCAGCTCAGGTCATGATCCCAGGGACCTGTGATCGAGTCCCGCATTGGGCTCCATGCCTGGTGGGGAGCCTGCTTCTTTCTCTGCTTCTATTTCTCTCTCTCTCTCTCTTTCTGTCTCTCACGAATAAATAAATAAAAATTTTTAAAAAAGTGAATATGAAAAGCTAAGTGCTTTCAGACTTTCCCTAGCAAACATGGTCTCTGACCCCTGGGAGAACTAAAAGAAGCATCCCGAGCAACATGGCCACAGGCGTCACAACTCCAACACCAGCAACCACAATGGAGACATCCACTCAGTGCTTAGTGAATAGATGAATAGACGCACAGTAATTTCACTCCAGACATCATGGAGATGTGGATTTAGGAAGAATGGAGACGAAGCTAGAAAGGTAGCAGAACCAAAGATGGGAAGTGAAAGGAGAGGGTAGGAGAGACAGACATAGGAAACACTGACAAGGTATGTTTCGGAGCCCTAACGGATAAATGCCGCAGCATTCTATCAGTGCCAGATATGGAAATGTTAACATGGTTATATCTTCTTCCTCAGGGGGTTTAAGTGGTCTTTTTTATGCTTTATGCTTTTCAGTGTTACTTTATTGTTTTACAATGAATATGTATTTCTTTTGTAATCAGAGAAAACCAACTTCAAAACTAAATGTTTTAAAAAAAAAAGCAGATATTAAAGAGCATTTTCCTCTGGGCTCCAACAGACCAACAATGCTCATTTACACTGGGTGTTGGCGTTGGAGGGAAGTCAGTGGTCCTTTTGTCAACATCCTTTGACTACAAGCAGACCAACCCCAGGTTGCTGGTGTCTTCAGATTGCAGACATCATTTGGCCTGCTATCCTCTGCAGGCTCTAGAAGTAAGTCATACCTGAGGCATTTGTCATCTTTGGATCAATCATTTCCATTCCCAATTCTCTGCCATCTTCAGACATTGCTAGAGTGTGAGCCTCCCTCTCCATCTTTCTCTCTCTTTCTCCCTCTGACTCTTCCTCTCCCCCTCTTCTCTCTCTCCCCTTCTTTCTTACTTCCTCCCCATCTCTCTCCCTCCCTCCTCTTATGTGAGCACAATTTATTCTCTCTCAGTGCTTTCTACTGGGCTCTCTGAAACTCCTGTATCATTACACATTTTGACTGTTTTGACTGCAATTCTCTTGAGTAAAGGATGATTATCTTCTGATTCCCCATGTGCCAGGAGGCTGGGGAATGGTTTGGGCATTTTCCTCTTTGTTCACTGCTGCTTTACACTCCAATGATATTCCTCTCATGTACAATGCTTTCTTCCTTCTGTGTTAACTGTATCTGGCTATATCACTTTCTACCTGTCCTTATCACTGGCATGTGTGGACTTCCAGGTCATTCACAGATATTCATCAAGAATTCAGATATGCGGGTCACAGCCACATAGGACTCATTGTCCAAAACAACTCTTTCCACTTTCCTACACAACTTCAGCATCTGCCTGAATGCCCTCCAATCTATTAATCTCACAGTTTCATGATTTCCTCCATTCCAGGGAGCCACCTCTTCCTCCAGGATCCTATTGTCATCAAGCACATTTCAGTTCCAATTCTGAAATTTTCAATTATAACCATCGATTCTATGACCCGAAACTACCCACTCCTTTTCTATCATCCTCTGTGTTCTGGTTGCATAATTTTATTCCTCTAGTAGAGCCCTCATCACAAGGCTTTGCTAATTAATATGCTTGTTTCTCTCTCCCACCAGACTTCAGAAAGTGTGATGTATTTATCTGGCATTTCCAACATCGACTAAAGGGTCTAGACCATAGTATATACCTAATAAACATTTGATTGATGAATGAATCACACAATTGTAGAAACTGGCACCAAACTTATGGTTTCAACTGAATCTTCATTGACAATCAGCATTTCTTTTTTTTTTCTTTTTTCTTTCTTTTTTTTTTTTTTTAGCATTTCTTTTATGAACTCCTGGTTAATGCCTCTTAATTTCTCATGTCTGTATTCTAAAACCTGTTTACTATGTTAAGTTCCATATTTGCCTCTCCTTCTTCACTTTTATCAGGGGAAATGGAATCTCTAAATGATATTTTCCATGATGCCCTGCCCCTCAGAAGAAGAGATGCCTTTCTTTTGTTAAAGACTTATCCCTTTTGGGCTCTAGATCCTACTCCCCAATTCCATCTTCTTCATAACCTTTCTCCATCATCTACCTCTCTCTCCCTTGTACCTTCAAACTCTTGGTCTGTACTGCTTCCTTTTCCTCACATGGAAATATATACAGGTCTCACACATTTACAAAAATTTAAAAACTTTCTTTAGATCCCCAAGACTATACTTTCATTGTTCCCTTTTCAGTCAAGCATCTTAGAATACTTTTCTTCAACTTCACATCTCACGTTTTACTCCTCACCCATGACATTCCTACCACTGCCTTCCCTCCAAATTCAGTACTCTCACCAGTGATGTCCAAATGAGCAAACTAAATGATCCTTTTCAATCCTTATTTTACATAATGTGTTTGTATATTTAATTCTGTCAACCCTTATCTATAGTCTTAAGATATTACTGACTTTGGCATTCATTTGTTCAACAAATATTTATTGAACACAAGCTTTAAGCCAGATACTGTGCTATGTACTTGGAGTATGATGCTTAAAGAGAAATAAGGCCTCTATTTCACAGAGCTGCGACTCTCTAGAAAGAGAGAACGAATAAACATGTAAATGAAAATGAACAGAATATTACATCTCAAGTTCTAAGAAGGAAATAATTATAGAAATGATTTAGAAAAATTGGGGTAGAATTTTCATTAAGAAGGCATATTTTTGTAATGACACTTGAATTAAAACTTGAAAGATGATTGTGAGACAACTACAGGAAGAGATGGAGGGTGATCACCACAGGAAGTGGGAGCTCTAGGTCCAATAGCATTGAGTGGGAAAGACCTTGTGCATTTTTAAGACAGAGAAGAAGCCAGTACAGCTAGAGCATGTGGTATGAGTTAAGAATGAAGGTGAGATTGAGAAGCTAGCTGGGAGCTAAGTGGTAGGTGAGGATTTAGGTCTAGAAACAAGGAAAAGCTATTAGAGAGCTTAAAGCAGGGAGTGACATGATCTGACTTACATTTTTTTAAAAGTAGCTCTGGATATTGAGTGAAGAATGGATAGTAGAGGAACAAAGGAGAAACAAGGGGACCAGATAGAAGAATAAGGTAAAAATGATCACTTGGATCAGGAAATGAAGGGAAGTGTTCAGACCTGAGAAGGTTGTTGAGTGGAATCAAATTGTTCACTGAGGAATTAGATATGAAGATTGAAGAAAAAGGGAATCAAGGATGATTCCTAGCTTTTTGCTAGAGCAGTTGGTTGAATGATGGTACCAATAACTGGGATGGAAGATTGGAAGAGTAACAGGTTTGGGAAAGAAAGACAACCAGGAGCTCAGTATTGAATATTAAACAGTTGACGTGATTGCAAGACCTTGAAGTGGAGATTCCAAATAAGCATACATCCATACAGCTGGGTGGCTGAGGGTCAGTTCAGGGCTGGAGATCTAAATTAAGGAAATATCTATTTACAATGGTATTTGATGCCACAGGATTAGTAGAGATGTCCAGGGTGAGAACATAAATAGAAGAAAAAGGTGGCCATGTACTTTCATTCCTATCTGCCTTTTGCAAACTTTCTTAACTAGATCTATTGCCTTTCCCTCTTCTACCTGTCAGTTTTACTCTATCCTTATCATCAGGATAAATACTATCTCCTCCTTGACTCATCCTCTGAACCCTCTAGGAAAAAATCTTAGCTCTATCCTTGGCACACCGATGACCCTTGGTGAAGATCTGTTACTCTCCCTTCTTTGTCCTGCCTTGAGTTCCTGGATTCTTTTTCACGAGGCTCTGCCACTGCATTATTACTGATATATTTCGTCTTTCCTACACAGCTGGCATGGTCTGCCCTGCCTGTAGCCTGCTGAATCGCTCCTGTCCATCCTTTAAGATGCAATTGTAGCATTACTCTCTCAGCCTTTCTCTTTCTCCCTCTCTTCCAGACATAGGCGTACCTTCTAAGGCACTATTTAGGTATCCTTAGTGTAGCACTTTCCATATTGGTCTGCATTATTCATCTTGGTATTGTGGTACCTTGTATCATGTCTGACACAGGGCTTAATTGATTAGGTGAGTGGAAGTTTCTTCTGGTCTTTCATCCGAGAATAACAAAGTTGTGGATGGGAACAGGGCCAGCAGTTTTATTTGCAGGATGGTAAAGTCTGAACTAAGCACTTCCCTAAGGACAGTTCCATTCACTTTTTGTCAATTAATAGGAGCAGGAACTATGTGTCAAGAATTATTGGCTTTGAATGCCTCAAGCTAAAGTTAAGGCTAAGGATATTTAGCTAGCCCTTTGGGACATTTGTTGAGACACAGATTTCAAACACCCTGCTTTTCACTTTTTGAGTGATCCTTGTAACATTCCAATGATAGGGAAATCAGGCCCTAATTATGCCCCTATTTCTTCTTCTTATCTATGATTCATATTGGATGTTCCCCTTCCATAGTCCTACATTTTGCTCATTTTGATGAAGTTAAGCCAGTAAAAGTGTAAATAAACCAAATAATTTTTCTGTAACATAATGCTATGCTAACTTTTCAAAGAGCTTGAGATCATTTTTATATCCTACTTTACCTTTCTAATCTTCCAAACAATATTTCTCCTATTAAAAACTCCACTAGGAAACAATGTTTACAGCATTAGAGTACCTCAGAGTTTATTCTAAAAAACTTGGACTGATAGTACATAGCCATTAAATTATATTTTTCACTCCTTCAGTCCAAGAATTATTATAATTTAGCATGAAATAAGAATTTTTTTACACATAGAAAGCAAAAAGTTAGGACTAAAACATTATGGAAGGAAGACAGTTTGGTTTCTGATTTGAAGCAATCTGTGTGATGTTGAATCCTTGAACAAATAAGCTTCTATACCTTGCTTCCAGGTCATTATTTCAAAGGTTTTAGTGACTCATGCAGAAGGAGGTCATAATTCTTAACTAGATACATTCCCTGCAATCAATTTGACAAGCATCTATATTTCATCATATAATTCTTTCACACATTTGTGTGAATTTCTGAAAGGTAAAGAACATTCCTTACAGTATAGTATTTATTTGTATCTAGTATTGCCTCTTGCAAATGAGAAATACATGATAAACCTCTGCTAAATGAATCCAGAGAGAAATGATATGGAAAAGCAACATTGCACACAATACTTTTCTTATTTCAACTTATATAAATCCAAAACTATTAATAAAGCATCCAATTAGACAATAACAATAGACAATAAACAATCAGCAGTCCACCCCCTAAGTCATGTAGGGGTGGAAGTGCATTTAATTTCAAAAGAGCCTGGGGGGCTTGGTATTTCTCTAAGTCAGATTGTCCATGAAAGTCAGATTAAAGATCTTTTTTTTCTTCCAAAGATGGACACTTTGTCACCTCTATCCTCAAAACCTTTCAGCCAACATTATCTCTTCTATACTCTGTGGTACAGACAGCTCTGTGGGCTTAAACCCAGGAAGCTTCTGATAAAAATTTGGCCCCCAAAGAATTACTTTGCATGGCATTCTTTATGCAAATATTTTGAACTCTCTATATGGGCAAGAAATCAAAATAGAAAGTCAAATTTGCAACCATCCTGCCTAGTTATTTGAATAGATCTCCTTTCAGTTCACAATTCAGACTATTTGTATCACAGCCCCTTATCAGTGCCCTAAACTTGAATATTTTTGCCACCAATCTCCAACTTGATGAACAAGTACATCCACCATTGGTAAGAGGGTAGGTTGTCATACACTTTCTGAAGAATAAATAAGAAAACCACTCGCAAAAGCCTTAAGGATTAAGAAACAAAGTTTAAGAGGGCCTGGGTGGCTCAGTTCTTGAGCATCTGCTTTTGGCTCAGGTCGTGATCTTGGGGTATTTGGATCAAGTCCCGCATCAGGCTCCCCGCAGGGAGCCTGCTTCTCCTCTGCCTATATCTCTGCCTCTCTCTGTGTCTCTCATGAATACATAAATAAAATCCTAAAAAAGAAAAAAAAGAAAAGAAACAAAGTTTAAGAATTAAAAAGTAGGGACATATGCAAAGATTTGGGTATCGGTATGTTTATTACAGCCTTAAAATGGCAAAAAGTTGAAAATAATTTAACATTCCAAAATAAGAAATTGATTAAATGCAACATTTCCCATAATAAAATACTATATAAACTCTAAAAATTATGTGGTAGGAAAACAGGAGAAAATATACAATTTATTGATAAATTTTAAAAAATAGGTTAAAAATATTATATGCAGTATGATTCCAGCTAAGTTAAACGTATATATATCCCCATGTATATAGAAAAAGGAATATAAGGACACTGTTAATAATTTTCTTTTGGTGCTGGTTTAGGAATTGGGGTATATCATATTATATTTTGAGTGCTTGTTTGTATCAACAAAGGACAAAAATACTTTACAATTAAAGTATGTTTTTTAAGTCTGGCCAAGAAAAATCAATAGTTAGAAGGAATATCTAAGGGACACGACTATTATTCATTCCTGAAGTTTCCAAACTCTATTTCTATACCAAGTCAGATGACAAGAATATTGCATATCCTTGTACAATAACATTTTCACTTTTTATCACTTTGCATGCAGCATTTTCACTTTCTAGAGAAAGTTTCATAGGACTATGGTTTAATTTTATATCATAGGCCTTATAAAGGTTGATGCAATATCATATGAGGATTGATTTAGATTCTTCTGTAAAGCAGTTCTACTAAAAATGCTATTCACTGCATGGTTTGCCTCCCTCCCCCAGTACATGCTGTCAGCTCCTGATGTGCTGGGATGTTGTCTATTATTAGCAAATAAGAGCTAAATGCTTCCTTTTAACTTTAACCATGTTCAATTACAGCACCCCTTTTTAGTCTTGGTTTGCTGACATAACTATATTCCCATCCTCTTAATTTTTTGTCTTACATTCTCTTACTAATTTTCTATTTTAATGATTCTTAATAGGAAACAGATGGCACACTCAAAATTAGAATAAATCAAGAATATAATAAGGGGACAATTGACAAAGGAGGGTTGGAATTCAGGGCAATCATAAGACTCATGCAATAGCTGGGCTGCTTTATCACCCATTGACCAGAGTCAGAGAAAGCTGTGTGAGGAGGGCCACCTGACAGGAGCTGAGAACTCTGGTGGAGGACGCAGCTGGTCATCACAACTCTGCAGGGCTAGGAGCTGGGGAAACAACTCTCCCAACATCAGTCTCCTTTCTCATCCCCACCTCCAGTGTACCATTTTGGCTGAATCTAACCAGAACCCAGAGGGCAAGGGAGCTATACAAGACAACTCCCTGGGCTACAGGAAAGAATAGAGAGTAGATATGACCCAAGGGGGAGATGTCCAGCACAATAGTACTAATGCCTCTTACTATAATTTGCTTGGAAGTAGGTGATGTCTATATGCATAAATAAGTAACATGAATCTCTTTTAGGTGGTGTTCACTTACAAGAGCATTTTTCCATAGCAGAGCTGTCTACTTGAATTGGCAATAGCTGTTTTCTGCTGTGATGTAGTCTTATGTCCTTAGAACAATGATGAGCCAAGAAAGTATTCTGGGGTAAACACATTAGTTATCTCCCTCCTAATTGAAATGCCAGGTGGATTAAAAAATAACTGTCATGTCTTCTTTAGAAGTAAGGTCTATTTTCAGTATGAGCATTGAAATACTACATAATGATCGTGTCATATGTTGATATTGCTAAAATGAATTTGTCTGTAATCTTGTTTAATTTCTCTCTTTTCACTATTCATTAGGAAGGGAGTATATATACCAAGGATGTTGTATTTCACAGCCTGAGGTGTCACAGAGAGTAAAAAGTGAAAAGTAATCAAACCTCAGAGTCATTCAATCATAACTTCTTAGAGCTAAGGTGATTTTAGCGATCATTTATTCCAAACACCTCATTTTACATTTGAGGACGCAAACCCTCAGAGGCTGCATAACTTGCCCAAGGTCATACACCTTGTTAGGGCCTCCTAGCTTGGCATATTCTCCTCTATATCTCAGATTTAAAGTACAGTTGTATACTGCTTGTTCGTTATATTCGTTCATTCAACTAATATTTGTTGAGTGCCTTGTGCCAGGCACTGGAGATAAAACAATAAAAATAGACAAACCCCTCTTTTGTTATGGGCCTTACATTCTAGAAGAGAAAGAGAAAACAGCCAATAAATAAGCAGATGGGTGGCAGGTGGAATGATAAATGCTAAGAAAAAAATACAGTAGGGTAAATGGACAGAGTGACAGGAAAGGAGGATGCTATTTGAAGTTTGGTCATTGAAGTTGAACTTTCTCTCTGATAACATGATACTGCAGTGGGATCCTGAATGAAGTGAGAGGATGAGTTATACAGACATCTGGTAGGACAGTATTCCAGGCGGTGGAAATAGCCAAAGCAGAAGCCTACGGGGACCTGTACCAGGGTCTTGGAAGAGGAAGAAGTAGGCTGGTATGGCTTGTGCAGGATGAGTGAGGGCAAAAGTGGCAGGATATAAGATGTAACAGACAACAGATTATAGGAACTGACATAATCTGACATGAATTTTAAAAACATTTCTCTGACTGCTGTGTGGAAAATAGCCAGGAGAAGGAGAATGGGAATGGAAAAGGTGGAGGAAGAGAAATTTAAGGGATGGAGATGTTATTATAATAACTCTGACTTAAAAGGTAGAACCTTTTATTTATGACGATAGGTGAGGGTATTGGTAGGAGATGTGCAGGGGAAAAGTAAGAGTCAAAGATAATACCAAGGCTTTTGGCTAGAGCATTGGGATAATAGGTTTCCATTTTTTGAGAAAAAAAAAAACTGGAGAAGGAGTAGGTCTGCAGGGAAAAACAAGAATACATTTTGGGCATACTAGATTTGAGGCAGTGGGGTGTGTGAATTTGGAGTTCAGGAGAGAGGCCTAGACCAGGATCTTAATTGTATTTGTCAGCCTATAAATGACATCTAAATAATACCGCATTGATTGAGATCACCTAGGAAGTGTATATGCTTAGAGGATGGAGCCCCCAGGGCACTCCCAGGCCAAGAAATTAGAATGATGAGGAGGATCCATCCAAATTTATTGGAAGGAGAAACCAGTCAGGTCAAAAACAAAGGGAGATAAAAGCAGAGAGAGAGAATGGCTTCCTGGGAACCAAGTGTCAAGTTTTCCAAGGAGGAGGTGGTGATCACTTCCATCTTAATAGTTCAAGTAAAGTGAGGACTGAGATCTCCTGGAATGAACAAGATGAAGATCAATGATGACCTTGGTAAGCACAGCTTTGCTAGAGTGGAGGGACAAAATTGCCCATGAGAGAATGAGTAGAAAGAAGTTGGAGATAATGTGTAGGCCATAGAATGGTACATTTTCTACAGGAGGGTGCCTGGGGTCAAGGGAGAGTATTTTTAAAACAGAAGTCATAATGGCATGATTTGTAGGTTAATAGAAAAGATCTAGAAGAGAAGAGACAAGGGGTGGTGGGAGAGAGATTGAGATGACCTTGAATAGGAGAGAGGGGATGGGATGTAGCACATAAATGAAGGGGCTGGCCTTAGGAGTACAGATACTTTATGCATTGTAAAAGGGAAGGTGGGTAATGGGTACAAATTCTAATTGGTTGGTAGATGTGATATTGGAAGCCTGTGGAGATCCTATTCTTGCTAAATGAGATATTGATAGATAAAAAAAATCACATCAAAATCATTATTTTCTTCAGTCTACTCACCAAGAGAACAATGAAGGTGGCGTTTCTTAATCCATTCATAACACATCTTACACTTGACACTTCAACTATGATCAAACTATAATGGTATATGTAAGTGATGAATCACCAAATTCTACACCTGGAACTAATATTGTACCGTGTGCTAGCTAGCTGGAATTTAAATAAAAACTTGGGGAACAAAATCTATAATTGTGTGGTTTCTTATAAATTTCTCTCCCAAGGAGAGAAATCCTCAGGGAATATTAAGAAGAGTAAAGCGACAGACACAGTGAAACTGTTTGCACCCATAGAACAACAAATACTCCCTAGTAGGCAGACTACTAAAGAGTTTTAAAATTATCAGTTTCCAAAAAAAAAAAAAAATTATTAGTTTCCTGTCTATTTAACAATTTTGAACTAAACTAGGACGGGACCAAAGCCATGAAAATGACCCTAAATAGTTTAAAACTGAGCTTTCTCAAAATTGGTTAATCACAAAATTAACAGCAAACCGCAATCACAATGGTGCACAGCATAGCGTAGTGTTTAGAATCATGGACTGTGGAGTTAGGCTTCTTGGGTTCAAATTCTGAATCTCTTTATGGCAGTATGACTTTGGGGAAATTCTGTATCTTCTATGTGTCTCATTTTTTTCCTTGATAAAATGAAGATCATATTAGTACCCAACCCTTAGGGTTGTTGAGAAGATTAAATGAACACAGAACAGTGCCTTGCATGAAGCAAGCACTCTATAAATGTCTGTTAATTAAATCAAATCACTATGAATAATCCAGAGCTAGGAAGAAAATATAGCCAAAAATTAATACCTGGAATTAATTTAAAAAAATTTTTTTGAAAACTGCCTATTGGAAAATCTCTTACAAGGAAACATGTATCTGATTCTTGATGACCCAGGCTGCTATTTTCCCGTCTCCATCTGACTTTTTCTTAAAACTGCGCCCTGACAAAGAGTAGGAAGATTCTCTCACCAACTTTTGTTTTTACTTTTTAAAGAGAAGCCCTAGTAGAAAACTCCACTATTTCCCTAAGTTTTATTGAGAAATAATTGGCATACATCCTTGTATAAGTTTAAGGCATACTGTATGATGGTTTGTTTTGTATGATGTAGTGTAGGATGATTACCAAAATAGGTCCAACTAACATCCAATTTCTCATATAGATACAATAAAAAGAAACAAAGAAGAAAAGAATAAGGGAAAAAATTTTTTCTCCTTGTGATGAGAATTCTTAAGATTTACTCTCGTAACTTTCTATACAGCAGTGTTAGCTATGGTCACCATATTGTGCAATTAATACCTGTTATGCATTTATCTTATAACTGGAAGTTTGTACCATTGGACAATCTTACTCTACTTTTCCCTCCTGTCACCCTCTCTCTTGTGATCATAGTCCAATCTTTTTTTCAGAGTTTTTTTTTTAAGATCGCACACATAAGTGAGATCACATAGTATTTGCCTTTCTCTGATTTCACTTAGCATAATTACTTTCTCTGACTACACTTAGCATAATGATTTCACTTTCTCTTATTTTTTTAGCATAATGCATTCAAGGTCCATCCATGTTGTTGCAAATGGTATATTTCCTCAGTTTTAATGGCTGAATAATATTCCATTATATATATACATGTACATAAACCATGACTTCTTCATTCACCCATTGATGGATACTTAGGTTGTTCCCATGTCTTGATTACTGCAAATAATGCTGCTTTGAATATGGGGGTGCAGATAACTTTTTGAGTTAGTGTTTTTGCTACCTTTGGATATAGTCCCAAAAGTGGAATTGCTGGATTATATGATAGTTCTATTTTAATTTTTTGAGGATCCTCCCTACTGTTTCCCATACGGCTGTACCAATTCATAATCTTACCAATAGTGCACAAAGTTTCCCTTTTTCCCCACATCCATGCCAGTGTTTGCTACCTCTTGTCTTTTTGATGATGGCAATTATAAAGATCATTAGGTGATAACTCATTGTGGTTTTAATTTGTATTCCCTAATGACTAGTGATGTTGAGCATCTTTTCATGTACCTGTGGCCTTTTATATGCCTTCTTCATAGAAATGTCTATTCAGATCCTTTAAAAATGCCTAATTTTTAAATTGGGTTGTTTTTGTTTTTACTGTTAATTTTTATGAATTCCTTATGTATTTTGGTTATTAACCCCTTCTCAGATATATGTTTTGCAAATACTTTTTCCTATTGCATACATTGTCTTCTCATTTTATTGGTGGTTTCTTTTGATTGCAGAAGCTTTTTAGTTTGATGTAGTCCCACTTGTTTATTTTTTATTATGTTGCTTGTTATTCAGGTATCATTCCTAAAATCCACGTCAAGGAGCTTTGCTCCTATGCTTCCTTGTAGGAGTTTTACAGTTTCAGATCCTATTTTTAATTCTTCAACCCATTTTGAGTTAATTTTTGTGAGTGGTATAATATATGGTTCCAGTTTCATTCTTTACATGTGAATATCCAGTTATCCCAGTTACATTTATTGAAGAGACTCTCTTTTCTTCAGTGAGTATTCATGACTCTCTTATCAAGTATTAACTGACCATAAAGAGTTGGGTTTATTTCTGGGCTTTCTATTTTGTTCCATTAGTCTATTTGTCTATTTTTTATGCCAGTACTATACTGTTTTGATGACTATAGTTATAATATAGCTTGACATTAAGAAGTATGATACCTCCTGCTTTGTTCTTTCTTAGGATTTCCTTGGCTCTTCAGAGTCTTCTGTGGTTCCATATACATTTCAGGAGAGTTTTTTCTACTTCTGTAAAAAAATGCCATTGGATTTTTGATAGTGATTGCACTGAATTTATAGATGACTTTCAGTAGCATTGACATATCAACAATATTGCTTCTTCTAACCCATGAACACGGGATACCTTTCCATTTAATTGAGTCTTCTTCAATTTCTTTCATTAGTGTCTTGTAGTTTTTAGCATGAAGATATTTCACTTCCTTATTTAAATTTGTTGAGTATTTTATTGTTTTTGATGCTTTTGATGCTACTATAATGGGATTGATTTCTTTGTTTTTAAAAATTTTATTTTTTACTGATCAGAAATGCTATTGATTTTTGTATGTTAATTTTGTATCCTGCAACTTTACTAAATTTACTGATTAAACAGTTTTTGGTTGAGTCTCTAGGATTTTCTATATATAAAATGTCATCTGCAAATAGAGACAATTTTACTTCCACCCTTCTAATCCTGATACCCCTCCCTCCCCCCTCCCTCCCTTCCTTCCTTCCTTCCTTCCTTCCTTCCTTCCTTCCTTCCTTCCTTCCTTCCTTCCTTCCTTCCTTCCTTCCTTCTCTTTCATTGCCTGATTGCTCTAGCTAGGATGTCCAGTACTATGTTGAATAGAAGTGTAAGAACGGGAATCCTATGCTGTTCCTGATGTTAGAAAAGCTTTCATCCTTTCACCCACTAAGTATGATGCCAGCAATGAGCTTGGCTTATATGGCCTTTATTGTGTTGGGATATGTTCTCTCTATGCCTGATTAAGAGTTTTTATTAGGGGTGTCTGGATGGCTCAGTTGATTAGCAGCTGCCTTCGGTTCAGGTCATGATCCCAGGGTCCTGTGATCAAGTCCCAATATCAGGTTCCCTGCTCAGCAGGGAGTCTGCTTCTCCCTGCCCCTTACTTGTTCTTTCTTTCTCTGTCAAATAAATAAGTAAAATCTTTAAAAAGAGAGTTTTTATCATGCATGAATGAATGGATTTTGCTGAATGCTTTTCATGCATCCTTTGAGGTGATCATATAATCCTTTTCTTTCATTCTATTAATGTGATGTATCACATTGGTTAATTTGCATATGCTAAACATCTTTGCATCCCAGAAATAAATCCCACTTGATCATGGTGAATGATACTTTTAACATGTTGCTAAATTTAGTTTACTAGTATTTTATTGAGAATTTTGTCATCATCAGTAATTCATCAGGGATTGACCTACAGTTTTCTTTTCTAGTAGTGTCCTTTTCTGATTTAGGAATCAGGCCTTGAAAAATGAATTTTGAATTTTCCCTCCTCTTCAATTTTTTGGGAAAAGTTTGAGACGGTTTGGTATTAATTGTTCTTTAAATGTTTACTGAAATTCAACAGTGAAGCCACCTAGTTCTGAGCTTTTCTTTATTGGAAGATATTTTATTCCTGATTTAAAATCTCACTAGTAATTAGTCTATCCAGATTTACTATTTCTTTCTGATTCAATATTGGTCATTCATATATTTCTTAGAATTTTCTCATTTCTCCTAAGTTGTCCAGTTTTTTGGCATGTAAATGTTCATAGTAGCCTCTGAAGGTCCTTTTCTCATCTGTGGTTTCAGTTGTAATATCTCTTTACTCATTTATAATTTTGTTGATTTGGGTCTTTTTTTTCTTTAGTTAGTCTATTTAAGGGGTTTGTCAGTTTTGTTTGTCTTTTCAAAGAACTAACTCTTAGTTTGTTAATTTTTCTATTCTCTATTACATTTATTATGCTCTAATCTTTACTATTTCCTTTCTTCTGCTAATTTGGGCTCATTTTGTTTTTCTAGTTGCTTGAGGTATAGAGTTAGGTTGTTTTCTTGGGCTATTTCTTCTTAATGTAGGCACTTACTGCTATGAACTTCCCTCTAAAAACAGCTTTTGCTATGTCCCGTAAGTTCTGGCTTGGTAAGTTTCCATTTTCATTTGTTTCAAGAAACATTATTTCTTCTTTAATTTCTTCTTTGAGCCATTAGTTATTCAAGAGAGCATTGTTTAATATCCATGTGTTTATGAATTTTCCAGTTTTCCTCTTGTTATTGATTTCTAATTTCATGCCATTGTGGTCAGAGAAGACACTTGGTACAATTTTAGCCTTGTTATATTTGCTAAGACTTGTTTTGTGGCCTAATATAAGGTACATCTTAGAAAATGTTCCATGTGCATTTAAGAATGTGTATTCTGTTGTTGGCTAGAACGTTTTGTATGTCTGTTAGTTCCATTTGGTCTACAGTATTGTTCAGATCCACTGTTTCCTTATTGATTCTCCATTTGGAAATCTATCCATTGTTTAGACTATTAAAGTGCCCAACTATTATTGTATTACTGTTTATTTCCCCCTTTTAGCTCTGTTAGTTTTTGCTTTACATATTTAGGTGCTCCAATGTTGGGTGCATAAATCTTTACAGTTATATCATCTTCATGTCTTAAAACTTTTATCATTAAATAATGATCTTCTTTATATATTTTTACTATTTTTAGTTTAAAGTCTATTTTATCTGATGTAAGCATAGCTACTTTTGGAATTTTGCTTTGTTTAGTTTTTTGTTGTGGATTGGTTGGTTGGCTTTGGTTACCATTTGTTTGAAACATCTCTATCCATCCCTTGACTTTCAGTCTATGTCTGTCTTTAAGACTAAAGAGAGTGTCTTTGCAAGCAGCATATTGTTGGGTCTGGGGTTTTGGTTTTTTTATTAAGTCCATTCAGCCATTGTATGTTTTTTGATTGGGGAATTTAATCTGTTTACATTTAAAGTAATTTTTGATAGGTAAGAACTTATTATTGCCATTTTGTTAATTGTTTTCTGTTTATTTTGTAGATCCATTTTTCCTTGTTTCTTATCTGTCATTTCTTTTAAGTTTTGATATCTTTTGGTATTGATATACTTTGACTTCTTTATCATATTTTTTTGGTAATTACTACAAGATTTTCCTTTGTGGTTACCATAAGGTTTACCAAAAAATATATTAAAGTATATAACAACTTCACTTCAATAGAATATATTTTACACATTTACTTCTTTTCCCCTTTCATATTTTAGGTTATTGCTGTTACAATTGACATGTGTTTTCTTTGCATTGTGTAATAAAAGATCATTGTATTGATTATTTTTTCCATGTTCTTTTTTTTAACTCATAAACTAGAATTGTGAGTTATGTACCACTATTACCATATTGCAGAATCTAACAATGACTATATATTTACCATTACCAGTGAAATTTATGCTATTTTGTGTTTTTATGATGTTAATTAGCATTCTTTCACTCCCACTCAAGAACTCTCTTTAGTATTTCTTGTAAGGCAAGTGTTGTAGTAATGAATTTCCTCAGCTTTTGTTGTTTGGGAATCTTTACTCTTCCTTCATTTCTGAAGGACAGTACCACTGAGTATAAAATTCTTGATTGACAGTTTTCTTTCAATTTAATTGGACTTCAATTTGCCAACATATAAAATAACACCCAGGGCTCATCCTGCCAAGTACCCCTCTCAGTGCCCATCACCCAGTCACCCCAACCCCCCCCCCTCCCTTTCTACTACCCCTTGTTCATTTCCCAGAGTTAGGTGTCTCCCATGTTTTGTCACCCTCACTGATATTTTCACTCATTTTCTCTCCTTTCCCCTTTATTCCCCCTCATTAATTTTTATATTCCCCAAATGAATGAGACCATATAATGTTTGTCCTTCTCCGATTGACTTATTTCACTCAGCATAATGCTCTGCATCACTGGCCATCAGGAAAACACAAATCAAAACCACAATGAGATACCACCTCACACCAGTGAGAATGGTGAAAATTAACAAGACAGAAAATAACAAATGTTGGAGAGGATGTGGAGAAAGGGGAACCCTCTTGCACTGTTGGTGGGAATGTGAACTGGTGCAGCCACTCTGGAAAACTGTGTGGAGGTTCCTCAAAGAGTTAAAAATAGAACTGCCCTATGACCCATCAATTGCACTGCTGGGGATTTACCCCAAAGATACAGATGCAGTGAAACGCCGGTACACCTGTACCCCGATGTTTATAGCAGCAATGTCCACAATAGCCAAACTGTGGAAGGAGTCTTGGTGTCCATTGAAAGATGAATGGATAAAGAAGCTGTGGTCTATGTATACAATGGAATATTTCTCAGCCATTACAAACGACAAATACCCACCATTTTCCATTTTCTTTCAATTTTTTGAATGTTATCATTCAATTGTCTCCTGGCCTAAAATATTTGTGCTGAAAAATCTACTGATGCTCTTATAGGGGTCTCCTTATATGTAACTTTTTTTTTTTTATACTGCTCTTAAAATTCATCTTAATGTAGCCCTATTTGGTTCAATCTATTTGGGGTCTTTTGGTATTCATGGATCTGAATGTTCATTTCTCTCCTAAGATTTGAGAAGTTTTTAACCATTATTGCTTTAAATATATTTTCTGTCCTTTTCTTTTTCTATTTTCATTCTGAAATTCCTATGTGAATTATTATATTATTATTAATTATAATTATTATAAGTGTAATTATTCTTACTCTTTTTTCTTTTTCTCCTCTAAGTTTTCTAATGTCTTATCCTCTCAGTTGCTGAATCTTTCTTCTGCATGGTTGAGTCTACTTCTGAAACTCTGTTGAATTTTTCAGTTCAGTTAAGTTCAACTTAAAGATCCCTTTTTGTTTGGTTTGGTTTGGGTTTGTTTTTTTTGTTGTTGTTGATGGTTGCCATATCCTTGTTGAACTTCTCATTTTGTTTATGTACTGTTTTCCTAATTTTGTTTAGTTGTCTACATTTTCTTGCACTTCACTAAACTTCCTTAAAAGGATTATTCTGAATTTCTTTTTTTTTTAAGATTTTATTTATTTATCCATGAGACACACCCAGAGAGAGAGAGGCAGAGACACAGGCCAAGGGAGAAGCAGGCTCCAAGCAGGGAGCCTGACATGGGACTCGATCCCAGGTCCCCAAGATCACACCCAGGGCCAAATGTGGTGCTAAACCGCTGAGCCACCAGGGCTGCCCATATTCTGAATTTCTTTGAGAGTTCATAGATCTCACTATCTTTAGGGTAAGTTATAAGAATTTTATTAGTTCCTTTTGGTGGTATCATATTTATCTGATTCCTTATGTTGGCTTCTGTGCATTTTAGTCATGGAACTCCTCTTACAGACTTTACAGGTATGCTTTGGCAGGAACAGTTCTTCACCAGTAGGCTCAGTTTGGGTTTCTGGGTGTGTCTGCTGGTAATGTCTTTGGGTAGGTGGGGCTTACTGTTATGGCCTATTTTGGGGTGAGGGAAATATTCAAGCTCTGAGGACAGGGATGGGGATATGCCATTGACTGAGAACATTTAAATAGGACTGCTAGCTTGGTTCTCTATACAAGTGAAGCTATAGGATGGGCTCCACAGTTGTTTGAATTCTCTGGTCAGGCTTACTAGATGGTTGGGACTGGATATGATATTCAGTAATAGATGGAGCTATGAATTAGACTCCCTGCACTGTCAGAACAGCAGGACATGGCCCAAGGTCTGTTCTACTCACTGTCTGGGAAACCAAATCAGGCCTGACTGTGCACTGAATTCCCTGGTCAGGTGAGGCCACCAGTTTGCTCTGCAGATGAGGGAAGCCATAGGCTGTGCTCTCTGTTCAAGTGCCACTATGTGAAGGGCTGTTGAATCATCTATGCAACTTCTCAGGTGCTCTGGTTAAGTTCCCTAGCTGGACAGGTTAAAGGTTATATTCACCAATAAGCAGGGTGATGAATTAAATCCCCTGCCCTGGCAGAATGGAAGAGCAGCTCTAAAACTGCTTTTGTGTGTTGTCTTAATGAAGCCAACCTCCACCCCAAGTTCCCTGACTACTGCCTTTGCTCTGTAAACTATCAGCTCTGCTGCCCTTCTCTCAACTTGAGTACCACTGGACCACACAGCTTTCAGGGTATTTTTACCTCTGGTCAGATGAGGCTGGATGACACTCTCCACAGTAGGTAGGCCTGTGTCTCAGCTCCCTTGCCTGAATATGAAGGAAGGGATGCTCCTGGCTACACTCAAATTCCCAAACAGGATCTCTACTGGAGAAGGTCCGGGACCTATCCTCAGACTTGTCAATGAATTATTCCCCCTACCTATGCATAGCATAGGAAGCTTCCATGCCCTGTGGCTTTGCTCTGGGGGCTATCAGTTTTGTCCACTCACCTTTTAATTTAAGTGTCACTGGACCACACAGCTCCAAGAAACTGTTACAACCCCTTCTGGTTAAAGGGGACTGGATGGCACTTTCCACAGTGGGTGAGGCTATGACTCAGCACCTTGACTGGACATGGGCAAACTAGGCTCCAGGGTGGGCAAAACTCCTATCTGAGGATCCAAATTAGGCAGATCTGCACCCACAACTTGGTGCCGCAGATGAGCAAAACTACTCTTGTGATTACTATTTGGACATTGTGGGTACAAACTCAGTTTGCCAAGATCTGTGTGCTGGTTGTTGCAAGCCCCACCTTCAGCCTTCTCCATTACAGATCCCTAATAGCTGGGCCTCTGCAGATTGCCCTGCAATCCCTGTTGTATGAGAGAAGAGGAGGGGCTCCCACAAAGTGATTCAAAATGCTAGGGGAAGCTGGTCATCGCCCCTGGCCTTTTTCCACTGGAGGAACTGGAGGCTCAAGGGAGACCTCTTTGTGTGATGCTGGGTGGAGGATTAATGCAGTGTCAATGTGTAGCCCCTTTTCTTACTCTTCTCATGCAGTATGTGATGTCTGGTACAGGGGCCAGCTTCAGCCTCACCCCCATGTTCTAGAATTCTCCCAGTGCTGTCTTGCTCTTGAAGAGATGTTAGTTCTTTATCTGAGTGGGAATGAAATCAAGAATGACTTATGTCACCATCCTGGTGACATCACCTAGAGATGTTAATTTTTAAATACAGTTGAAACTAGAAAAGTGAGCTGCTTGGACTACCATCCTACCTTCATGTCACCTGTTGATTGATAATTGTGCATTTGAATGTACATTCAGTCTCATATTGAAATGTTAGAATCAGTTAATTAATAAGCTTAAGTTAATGTCCATTTCTAAACTTTAATAACAAAATCAGGAACATTATGAATATTTTAAAATTATATGATCTTTGATTTCTTTTGGATAATTAAACCTCCCATATTACATTAATTTCTTTACTTAATATTATTCAGAGGGCCAATATTAAAAATTCAGAAAATAATAAACTGAACCCAATTTATTTGGAGTCATTTTTACAAAAAATATACATTCACTATCTTCTTCTTCTAACTATTATAATATCCTGATAGTTACTTTACTCATTAGGTTTTATAGCTCCCTCATTTGTGGTATTTCATCAGACTCTCAAACAAAAAGACCAATAATTAAAAGACAATCACCCCTTTTCACAAGAGTGCAACTTTACACTTCTGGGAGTTAGTAATTGAGAGAACTGGGAGGTAGTTCAACAGACTGGGCCTTAGCCAGATGGTGCTACTTTGGCTTTAGTGGCAGGTGGTTCCTTTAAAGAGAGGATGTTTGCAAGTGAGAAATTTAAGTGGGTGTATATTAAAGCAGAGATCAAACTGGAGTTCAGAGAGTTTCAAAGACATATTTTTAAGGTCCAAGGCATCAATCAGAATTTTTATATTCTATATTCTCCATTTTATGAAAATGTAAAAAAGTGCTCTAAGCTCATTTTAGATCACCTGAGTGTCATGGCATTACTATGCTGCTGAGTGCTGCCATAATGTTTTTTGTAAGTTCACAGTTCAGTTGGTCCCTAGTGATACATTAAATACATTTACAATATTTATATCTTAAGTCATTTTAGCCTCAGTGGGATCCAGTTATCTCTCTTTTACACACACACACACACACACACACACACACACGTGTGCATGTGTGCTGTTCCTTTAACCAAGGGATGTTGTCCAGGTAGTGTTCTTATCTTAAAGGCTCTTTAAGCCTTTATCCCACTACCTAAATCCTCAAATCTATATCACCTTCCCTCTGCAATAGCAGAGAATTCACTGGAAATGAAAGGCAAGCAGTCACAGGCATTTGAAAGAAATTGCATAGGACAGTTCTATGTCCTGCAGTTCAGGGCACAAATGCATACAGTAGCAATTAAAAGCCTAAACAAAAACAAAAAAAATTAATAGAGAGTTGGTGAACCTTATTGGAGTCAGGCAGGGCAAAATGTTCATACACTAAGGCCTGAACTTTGATCAATTATAGCAAAACTAATAACTTATTGGCATAAGAGGATTCACACTAGGAAGCAATCAGGCTAGCATGGGCCATCATGAGGATAGATACCAAAGTATGGTTTGCTGATACAGGACCAGGAAATAAGAGAAGAGGAGATCCCGACATGAATGAAGGCAAAGGCGCTATCCTAAACTCCTTAAGCTATCAGTACCACTGAGAGAACTGGGAAAGTCACACTGTAATTATGTGTGTGCATATGTACATACACAAGTATATCCATTTGTAAATACTGTGTATATATGCATAAATACTTAATTTACTTATGTAGTCATAATTTAATTGTAAACTCCATGTAGTCCATTTTGTATTTTTAATTTTTCTCTATTTAATTTTTCTTTTTGGTCTACTCATAAAATTTAAAGCTAAAAGAAACCCTTTTGTATTATTAGTAAGAGCTTCTACTAACCTAACCAAGAATTACATATTATCTTCGTGGTGGAGCAGGTAAACACAGCCCTTTAAAAAGATACCAGAGTGGTACCTGGGCGACTCAGTTGGTTAAGTGTCCAACTTTTGATCTCAGCTCAGGTCTTGATCTAAGGGTCATGAGTTTAGGCTTGACATTGGACTCCATGCTGAGTGTGGAGCCTACATAGATAGATAGATAGATAGATAGATAGATAGATACCAGAAAAGGGGCAATTTCTGTTTGAGTAGGGTGACCTCTTAGAATTGCATGAAGGATTGTGTATAATGTGTCTCACATTGAAGACACTTGGTACACACTTATTGAATAAATGAATAAACCCATGGATAAACGATTATCCTATTTGGACCTTTAGTGACCCCCTTGGGTTTATACACAGTTTTACTGTCAATATATCCTACTGAGAGCTGATACAACTATTCTATGTATAATAAGGTGGTGAGAAGTGAGGAGTAATTTTACCTGAGCCTAGATGGGTGGGTTTGGTCTAGTGGTGGAAGTATTAGAAATGCCAAGTCTCTGAGTAGTTTTATCAGCCTGTTTCCTGCCATGAGAATTTTGGGAGGTCCATGAGCTTCCTTTCATTTCGTATTCACTCTGTCCTTTTCAGTCCAAGCTGGCAGTATTTCTGATAAAATTTTCTCAAGAACCAAGTGAACCTTTGCAGATTTTATGGGGATTTCACTCCATTAGACAAAAGCCACACAACCACAGGTCTTTTTGAGATAATCCTTTCTCTCTCTCTCTCTTGGTTTTCTATTGAAGTGGCTGAGAGAAATCACTCTTAAACTTCCAGAGTCTCTCTAATTTGAAATCTATGAGAAGCACTCTTAATCTCTTGGAAGGGTCTTTTATATGACTGAATACTCTGACCCTGTGCTCTTTGCAAGGCTATAACAAAGGGCTGTATATTCACACTTTCAGCCTTTTCTGTATGGCATGATGATGGCAATAATCTCTTAACTCTGGAGCTGTTTGCCACTTAGATAGGCTGAGAATTTCCCAGAGCATCAAATCTCTTCTTTTTACTATAAGTAGCAATAAACCCTAGTGGCATCTTCAACACTTTGGAAATCTTATAGCTCATCACATATGAAGTTCATTACTCAGGAATGTTCTCCACCTAACTGCAGCACAGAATTAATTCCTTAGGCTCCTTGTCACCACCTAGCAGTGACCCTCCTTTCCCCAGTTTTCAAGAGTATGTTCATCTCTTCCTTCTGAGACTCAGCAGCCACATCTTTAACATCCATATTTTTACTAAATCAGTTCAAGGCATTCTAGTCTTTTTCCTATTATGTTCCTAAAATTCTTCCTGCTTCTTCTCACTTCCCAATTCCAAAGCTACTTCCACATTTTCAGGTATTTGTTATGGCAACAATTCACTTCTAGATACCAAAAACTGTACTAGTTTTTTAATTGCTCTGTAACAAATTACCACAAATTTAGCAGTTTAAAACAACACTCAACTCAGAAGTCCGACATGGTGTACCTGGCTCTCTGCCCATGACATCACCAGAATGAAATCAAGGTGCTGACAAAACTGAGTTCTAATATGGAAGCTTTAGAGGAAATTATGCTTCCAAGCTTATTCTTGTTTTTGGCAGAATTCAGTTCCTTACAGTTGCAGAACCATAGGTTACAGGTTCCCATTTCCCTTCTGGCTATCGTCCAGGGCCACTCTCAGCCAGTAGAGTCTACACACATTCCTTGCCATGTGACTTCCTCATCTTCAAGCCAAACTATTGAGTCATGGCTTTTTCATGCTTTAAATCTCTGATGACCCCTCTTGTGGGTCATCAGCCAAAGAAAACTCTGTACTTTTAAAAGGCCCATGTGATTAGGTCAAGCTCTTACAGGTAATCTCCCTTTCTCGGGGTTATCTGTGCCATATAACATAACCTAACCCACAGAAGTTATAGTCCTGGTGATTATATAGGATATGTATCCCAGGAGGGCAGGAAATTTTGGGGCTCATCTTAGAAGCCTGCCTATCACAGGTGTTATTCATTAGCCCCCTTTAAGTCCCAACAATCCTGAAGAAGTAGAGTTTATAGTCTGGGAATTCATTTTTTTATCATTCTCTATGTCTACCTCCCCACCCCCACCATTCTTAGCTCTTTAGATCAGTACATTATTAGATTAAGAAACACTGGGTAAAAAAAAAAAGAAGAAGAAGAAAGAAAAAGAAACCTGGGTAAGGGATTTCATGATAAATTGTTCTCATAGGAACCCACAGATTCCCACACTGAGAGAATAGCTTTGATCTGAATTGAAAAGATACTCTGTATTCCCTCCTAAACACAGAGCTTCTTGAATCTTCTGGAAAGCAGTACTGTTCTAGCCTTCTAGCCTGCATTCTGTTTATGATAGCCTACCTTCTTTTATTTTAGACTTTCTGCTCTCCTCTGATTATCTGTGGAAGAATATAATTCTGAGTATTTGCTATATCACCTGAGGACAAGGGGGACCACCTAAATGCCAAGGTTCTACTGAAGTCTGGGTCTATTGATATTTACTGATATGATGTCACTTGAGGTTAAGAGATCACAAAATGATAGATTTCTCCCCAGAAACATCTCTGAGGTAAGACTGAAGGTCACATGGCTGATGGGCCATGGCTGGTGAAGTTATTCTGACTTTCCTGATAATGCTTCCCATCTCTTAGCTGTACAACATGGAGGCTTCAGTGCTGGATTAAGAATTAGTAAAACTGGGAGAAAATTTGTAACATGCTAGAGCAAGGAAGGAATATGTCTCCTTTTAATGTAAGCCTTGCTTGAAGTCTCTATTTTGGGAGTGAGGCTGTAACTATCTTTGCTTTGACCCCATAGAACTCCAGGCATCAAGCAGCAAAAAACCTCCTAAAACTCTGTGATGCAGAATAGTTTTTATATTGTTCAAGCCATCCAAAATCTACATCTAGTGAAAGGCTGGTACTGGGACCAATATTACATATCAGGCATTTTAAGGTTCACCTAGCACAGTAGTTTTGTTTCTTACAATAGCTTCTAGGGTTGGTTTATGGGAAGACATTATCTTTTGCTTTTATCATGACAATAATTTCAAAAGTGGAGAGATGCTTCTGAAATATTGCCATTATCACCAAACAGCCTATGAATCAAAACTTACCTTGAGTCTTGAGATAAAACTATGAAAACTGTGAATGCTATATTCAACTCAAGTTTTAAAGCACAGAAGAAAAAATGATCTAATAATTTAAAGGTCAATTTGAAAAGAGTTGGGCATCTACCAGGGTAAACCTTGGCACTAGATACAAATTAAAATGTTATTCCAGCAAAAAGACAGTGTCATTCCCTAAAAGATAAACTGCTGAGAAGAAGAATTAGGAAAAAGATTATTTGTTATTCAGAAATCCTTAGGTGGGGTTTTATACATGGAATAGTTTCTCTATCTCTACACCTGCTAACTTATAAGAAGAGAAGTCCAGGCAGGTGAAACAGTAGATGAGGAAAAACAGAGCACCAGCTGACAAAGCAATCAGTCTCAAGTCAGGGGGAGCTTCTGACTTGAGAAACTATAAGTGTGTTTCTGTCAAACTGCTGTTAAACACCAAAGAACTAAAATTGTTTCTAGCATAGAAAATAGAACAAAGAGAGTCTGGATTAGTAGTACATATAAAGGTAGCCAGAACTTTGGTCAGTTTGTCTGAGTTGACATAGAAATTTTGGATAAACTATAACACAACAGCACACAAACACACAGAGTCCCCAGTCCTGAAGATAAAGATGGAACTCAAAGTCAGAGCAGTAAGGAGCCAAAACCAAAGGACCCTGAGCAGAACTGGGCCAGATACAGACCTGAGGAGCTGGTGGCTGGGTCTTTAATATTAGCTGTGAGATTTGTGTACATGAGAGCTGAAATCGTGCCACCTAAAAAGAGTAAAAAGTCCTGTAAGACTTGTCCGTATACAAAATGGGAACAAGACACACCAGGACCACTCCCCGGAAAAGTGACATGAGAGCTAACTTTCTGCTTGGGACCAGAGGGAAAAAGGGATCATGAGCAGATCCCAGGCTGGTGCTGTGCGTGAGTGCTAGATGAGCACCCTCTGAAAGGTCCCAGAATAGGTTCCCAATCTCACAGGTAACCCACGTGGTCCTGGGCCAGTAAAATGTATAGGGCCCTAAGCAGAAGTGAACAAAACTCTCCATAAGGATGCTCTTACTGGGACGCCTGGGTGGCTCAGTGGTTGAGCGTCTGCCTTAGGCTCAGGGCATGATCCTGGAATGCCAGGATCGAGTCTCACATGGGCTCCCAGCATGGAGCCTGCTTCTCCCTCTGCCTGTGTCTCTGCCTCTATCTCTGTGTCTCCCATGAATAAATAAATAAAGTCTTAAAAAAAAAAAAGATGCTCTCACTATCGGGTAACGGTTCATAAAGGAAAACACAATTCAAAAAAGGAAAAAAGTTTAATAACTTTGATTATTTGATCATTTTAAATTTCTGTGAAACTCCAGACACTATAAACCAAATTTAAAGGCAGAGGACCATTGAAAGAAAATATATGGAACCCATATAACTGACAACGAGAAATAGTATCCAGAATTTATAAAGAACTTCTACAGATTAATAAAGAAGAGACAAACAAAAAGTATTAATTGGCAATGCACCGAGGAAGAAAATGCCCAATGAACACGAGGGGATTTTTAATCTCACAAGTGATCAGATGAATCCAATTTAAAATACTAAAATACTAAATGCCTGGGTGGCTCAGCGGCTTAGTGCCTGCCTTCAACTCAGGGTGTGATCCTGGAGTTCCGGGATCGAGTCCCACATTGGGCTCCCTGCACAGAGCCTGCTTCTCCCTTTGCCTGTGTCTCTGTCTCTCATGAAGAAATAAACAAAATCTTTTAAAAAATAAAATAAAACACTAGGATACTGTTCACATTCATCAGATTGGCAAAAGTCAGAAAGAAGATAATATTTTTTTTAAGAAGATAATATTTTTATAATATTCTTATAAACTAAAAAAAAAAACTCTTATAAAATTGAAAGCATACAAATCATATCACATAGTAATTCTCTTCCTCAGTGTACCATAGAGAAAGCCAGGCACACATGCCCAGTCCACATGAACAAGGCAGCTGCTACAGCACGAACAAGAACAAAACTTTAGAAATGTAGTGTCAATCACTAAGAGAAGTGACGAATGGCAGCCTACTTCTCTAATGAACCAGTCTATAGCAGGGAAGGCTATAGCAGAGAAGGGCTGAACTATGTCTCCTGCTTATTCACATAGCTCTATCTCAAAAATATAAGGTTGAATGAAGAAGTACATGCCTCAGAGTGATATGAGAGTAATCACGAAAAAAATTCAAAAGTCACAAACCATACCTTAAAAGATGTCAAAAGCAATAGATGGCCAGAAAAGATAGGAATAAAATTTATAATTGAGTCTGACTTTGAGGAGGTAAGAAGTGGTACTGAGTAAATCCTCAAGAGAGGACTTCAACTTTATCTGTAAAATAAATCTGATAAAGAATTAAAAACATTAACAATTTCAGTGCTAGGTGATGAGTACTAATGTGTTCATTTTATCCATTTTTGTGGTGTAACAAACACAAGTAACTAAATAAATATCCCAGATATATTTTTAAAATCCTGCCTCAAATTCACTTTTTTTCCCACAGTTTCAGCAATCATTAAAGCTGTTTATAAGTGTTGTGACTAATATTTTGAAAAGTGGGAAGCAAACATTTGCTCAAAAGTAGAGTGATGCATTTGTATCAGCAAATGAAAAACAAACACTCTAACAAGTCAAGAAGTAAATTCTTGAAGAGGCCTTTTGGTATTCCATGAATTGCTCTGACTCTGGTACAATGTATTTTATCAGCAAAGACATCTCTTGACAGTCAGTTGCTCCACTGCAGTCAACCAAAATGCTATCCCAGTATCCTCTTATCTTTCCAAGTCCCTACTTAGTACAAGACTTGACAAGTCATAAATCCCATCCTTTCTTTACCTACCACATTTCTTCTAGTTAAAAGTACCTGTGCTCCTGCAGGTCAGTAAAGTGGATTCTCCTCCGTGTCCACAAATCTTTGAAGCTTAAATGAACTGAAGCAAGACGCCACTAGAACCTTATGAATCTTTCTAAGAACTGCCTCTGATGATTCCATGCCAAACACCAAGATCAGTCAAAGCTGAATCAGACAACTAAGCATTCGTTCACACATTCACAGCAACAGATTTCATACTTTCTTTTTCTTCTCTGCTCTTTGTAACAATTCTTTCTCCTTCCATAGCTTCTCTTTCTCCTCCTCCTTTTCTCTTCTTCTGGCAGAAATTTCCATTTCCAGTCTTGCTATCTCTTCCTGGTGAGCTCTCCATTGAAGAACCTGAAATAAATGGAAATTCATTCCAATAACTATACCCACTCAAGTGATTTTGCAGACATAATAAGACTACATTCTATATCAAGCAAAGGTTTTCCAAATACACATTAAAATTCTGTGTGCATATGACTGATATGTGCATGATATATATGCAAGATGTGTGTATTAGTGATAAGATGAGAAAGCAACTTTAAAATCATCTCATTCAGGGATTTTTCATTTAGATTCATGGCCTGAGACCCTAAAGAGTCTGTGAATTGACTTCAAAAAAATCTATGAATTCTCATAAACAGTATGTAAAAATTTTTGTTTTTGCATAGGTGTTTTTCTGTAACAACAGTTCTAGTTTCTGGTCAACAGTTTTCAAAAATTCTCAAATGATACTAAGCTCCTAAATAATTTAAGAACCACTGTTATATTTCATCCTTCCTATATTATAAGTGAGGGAAATGAGCCTGAATAAAGGTGAAGAAAAATTTTAAGACATTTAAAAGAACTTTCTGGGTACTGACAGGTATTATTGGTAGAAGCAAAACTGGTTCTGTACTTCTAAACGACACCGGGCAATATGTAAATAAATATATATCACAATATAAAATGTGCATAGCCTTTGACTCACAACCACATTTTGGGGAAGTTATTCAAAGATGATCAATTAGATAAGTGCACAAAAATATATCCACAGGAATGTTCACTATAGTGCTTAAATAGAAAAATTAGAAAGAGCCTAAGTGTCTGGCAACAGGAGGTAGCTTAAATTAATTATGGTACCCTCATGTAATGACTTCCATTGAAAAAGAATAGTCTATAACTATATTCACTGACATTAAAAATGTCTACAACATATTATTAGATGAAAAAAAGCACATGCTTTTACATGTAGTATGCATACATTAGTAGTATGATCTCCTTAATATAAAATATCATCTCTGTATGTATACATAGGAAAAGACTTGGAAGGAAGTTTACCAAAATAATAATACTGATTATCTCCTTATCTCTGAATACCATCATTTCATGAAAGTTTTCATTTTTCAAAGTTTGTTTTCTAAAAATATACTTTCCCCTATTTATCAAAATAATCAAGAGGGGTGCCTGGGTGGCTCAAGCCCAACTCTTGATTACAGCTCAAGTCATGATCTCAGGGTTGTGAGATGGAACCTTGAGAGGGGCTCCATGCTCAGTGAGGAGTCTGCTTTTCTCCCCCTTCCTCTCCCCATCCCTTTGCTCACATGTACTCTCTTTCCCTAAAATAAATAAATCTTCAAAAAAAAAAAAAAATAATCAAGGGGGCAGCCCAGGTAGCTCAGCGGTTTAGCGCCACCTTCAGCTCAGGGTGTGATCCTGGAGACCTGGGATCAAGTCCTGCATCGGGCTCCCTGTATTGAGCCTGCTTCTCCCTCTGCCTGTGTCTCTGCCTCTCTCTTTGTTTCTGGAATAAATAAATAAAATCTTTAAAAAAAATAACCAAGGAAATTCAGACTCTTGGTTTTCAGACACACCTAGGTTTCTCCATCTGCTGCATATCCTGGCCATTATATTTACATTCTTCTTTGGAAGCCCATTCCTAGAATAAGATCATATGCTTTCTATCCTGATCTCCCACTCCCAAACCATTCCTTCCTATAAACCATCTTCCATCTGTAACGTACTGTATTAAAATCAAGTGTTCTATCAAGTGCTGCTAGTGATGCTGCTACATCATGTTGGCCTGTTGACCATCTTTTCCCAATTAAAGCTCTTTACTTCCTGCCCCACAACATTGTTCTCTCTGCTTCTCCACCGATGGATAGCACTCTCTTCTTTTCCTGTTCTCTGTGTCCACTCTCCATCCTCAACTCTACTGCTATCCTTTTTTTTTTTTTTTCCGAGAGAGAGAGCATGAGTGGGGTGTGAGAGAGCAGAGGGAGAGAAAGGGAAACAATCTTTTTTTAAAATTTTTTAAAAAAAATTTTTATTTATTTATGATAGTCACACAGAGAGAGAGAGGCAGAGACATAGGCAGAGGGAGAAGCAGGCTCTATGCACCGGGAGCCCGATGTGGGATTCGATCCCGGGTCTCCAGGATCACACCCTAGGCCAAAGGCAGGCACTAAACCGCTGCGCCACCCAGGGTTCCTGAAAGGGAAACAATCTTAAGCAGACTCCATGCTGGGCATGGAGCCCAACGTGGGGCTCAATCTCCTGACCCTGAGACCCTAAGCTGAATCCATGAGTCTGATGGTCGACCGACTGAGTCACCCAGCTGCCCCTATTGCTACACTTTTTCTTTGACCTCAGCCACTCTATACTTATTATGTGTGTCTCCTATGAGTTAACCTATCCTTCTCTGTGTTTGACTAAAATGTACAGTATCAGCTTTGTCTTTTTGCCTACAATCCTATCCTAAAAAATGCTTAAAGCCTTTACTATTTGCATGTGCACCCAAAATACAGTATTTTTAAAAATTAAATTCAACATCTTTAGCTCCACCACAGCTTCACAAGCCCTGTGCACCTGCTTCTTCTTTCAAATATCCTGGGTTGTCCTATGGAACCACAAGCAGTTTGTATTTTTTTATTACTGTATATACCTATCAAAATAACTAATTCTTTACATTTTATATCTGACTTGGGCTACCTTATATTTCTTAAGATTAGATGAGTTTTACTTATGACAAATCAATTTCTAAAGTATTGAATTTCCCTAGGCCACTTCACAGTAGGTTCCTAGATCACCCAAAGTCTATCTGCTAAATATATTGAGAAAAATACCAGAGTTCATGATGTGATGCCAATTTATCCCAATAGAACCTAAGTAATTTAGTTTTCTTACAATCAGTGTCCCATTTTAACTTAACTAAGTGTAATCTCGCATTATGTGAATATGTGGCTATTTTTGTTCTTAGCCTCATGGTATGGTCCAAACTATTGTCCTACCTGGAACACCCTCAGTTTCCCCCTATTTCATAGAATGCTCCTTGGGTCAGTACATGTCCCACATCTCCCATGAAACATTCTTCAACCCATGATCATTTTTCTTATTTCACTTACTAAACCATAGCTGCTCTCTAATCATTTTGAGCATAATGTTTAATTTTTATTTACAAGAGGGTCCATGATACACATGTATTTTGTCTTCCTCATACCATCTAGCAGAGTACTAACACATCATAGATGCTCAATAATTACCTTCTATTTAATTTACCAAAACAGACCTTTTTAAACAAAACCTAATAAATGAAGAAGAAATCAAGGCATTAGAATATACCATTTTGTAACATCTAATTAAACAAGGATCATAAATTCTTGTTTATGATCATCAATAGCTACTAAACACTTCACGTTAATAGCAGATGGGAAACTTTGTACTGGAAAAATCAGGCTGGTAACAACTGAACACACTGAACAAACAGATATTTTGGCTTCCTGATGGAAATATACAACCTTCCTTGAAGTATTCCTACCAAAAACTAAAAATGAATATCATCAAATCTCTAGACCTATCTATCAGGTTACAGGAAATTCAGCTAATGGAGAAATATATTAAACAATAGTATAGGGATACAATCAGCAAAACTAAAATTTGAAAAACTTTTTAAAAAAATATTTTATTTATTTTTTCATGAGAGAGAGAGTGAGAGAGAGAGAGGCAGATACACAGGCAGAGGGAGAAGCAGGTTCCATGCAGGGAGCCTGATGGTGGGACTCCATCCCAGGACTCCAGGATCATGCCTTGGGCTGAAGGCAGGTGCTAAACCACTGAGCCACCAGGGGATCCCCTAAAATTTGAAAAACTTTAAAGGAATTTAACAATTACAAGAAAAAAGGAAGGAGAACTATGGATTAAGAGATTTAAGAAACATATCAATTAGATGCAATATGTAGATTATATTTGGCTTTTATTTGAGTAAAATTAATGAAAAAATAAATTACAAAAAAATGTTTTAATATTGATTAATTAGTTGATACTATTAAGAAAATATTGTTGAAATTTTTAGGTATGATTTTAATATAGTTATGCTTTTTTATTTTTATTATTTACTTTTTAAAAGATCTATCCATTTATTTATCTTAGAGAAAGAGGAGAGGGGCAAACACGCTGAGTGTGGAGTCCAACCAGGGGCCCAGCCCCACAACCCCAAGATCATGATCTGAACTGAAATTAAGAGTTGGAAGCTCAACTGACTGAGCCACCCAAGCACCCCTAGTTATGCTTCTTTAAAGAGTCTTTTTGATTTTAGAGATATATATCAAAATATTAATAGATCAAATTGTATGATGTCTGGGGATTTGCTCACTCTTACCCAATGGTCATAGGTAATTGTACAGATGAGACAAATTTGACTAATGAATTGATAACTGTTGACATTGAGTGATAATAGACTTGTTTATGTTTAAATTTTTCCACACTAAAAACCTTGTAAAAATAAATAAACCATAAAATATAATGTATGTCCAAAGAGTTTTATGTAATAAAATATTGTAGTCTCAAGGTTCTCACACAGTAGAAAGGGAGATTTGAGACACACTCAACTAACGAAAAGAAAAGTAGCATACATTTAGCCTTTCTGAGTACTAAGACTATTTTTATAAATTTCAATAGAAAGAAGCTTGGATTTTAGAACTACTCTTCTTAAGACTAACTTACGGGAATTATCATTGAATAACCATTACATATGTGATATAATATTTAATGAAGCCTGCACATAAGCAAATATCTATAACTGGAAAAGATTCCTATTTCTAAAGACAAGTATAGCAAAATAATAATAATAATAATAATAATAATAATACCACCAATAAAACTAAGGCAACCCATTTTACCCATCAATTTAGCCAATTTACCCTTCCTTGTCATTTGCGAATCTAAATGATGTTTCTTACGTTCTCCAGAAAAAATATTATGGTAGTTTTTTAACTGGTTAAGTTCATATTAAATCTACATAAGTAAAAACTGTGCCATAAGAGGCTATGGTAGATTTTTAAAATATTTATTTATGATAGACAGAGAGAAAGAGAGAGGCAGAGACACAGACAGAGGGAGAAGCAGGCTCCATGCAGGGAGCCCGACGCGGGACTCCATCCCGGGACCCCAGGATCGTGCCCTGGGCCAAAGGCAGGCGCTAAACCGCTGTTCCACGCAGGGATTCCCATGTGGTAGATTTTTAAATGGGACAAACACTCTGAAGAATTGTAAAATAAAAGGAAGTTCAGTAACCAAAAGCCAATGGGTTAAGATGTCAAGCAACAGATGTATGTATGAAATTCTGGGGAAAAGACTCTTGAGCAAGTCAGCATCAACCTTTAGAAACTCAATTACTGGGGCAGCCCGGGTAGCTCAGTGGTTTAGTGTCTGCCTTCAGCTCAAAAAAAAAAAAAATTTATTTACTTATTTGTGAGAGACACAGAGAGAGAGGCAGAGACACAGGCAGAGGGAGAAGCAGGCTCCATGCAGGGAGCCCGACGTGGGACTCTATCCTGGGTCTCCAGGATCAGGCCCTGGGCTGAAGGCGGCGCTAAACCGCTGAGCCACCTGGGCTGCCCAATAAAATCGTTTTTTTGTTGTTGTTGTTTTTTGTTTTTTGTTTGTTTTTAAAAGAAAAGAAACTAAATTGCTCCACTTAATGGAATCACAAGAATGGTCAGGGACCCTTAGAGTTTGCTTGAAATCAATAACTCACAATATCATCTGTAATTATAACCATACTCAAAAATAAAAAGTAAAGAGTAAAAGAAGAGAAGGTTGTTGGAGTAGCATTATATCCTAAGCAGCTAGAGTTGTGAGATCTTAACAAGAAACCGGCTCTGCAGCAATCGGTTTCCAGGCAGTAAGGTAAACCGGGCTTTTCAGAATGCACAATGGACACGGTGAAGAATCTGGTGGGAAAAGGGTGTCATTGAAAAAAAAATCCTTATCCCATGGATCCCCAGAGGCAGTCATGGGATTTTGATGGCTCCCATGTGGAGAGAATGATACCCAATTATTGTATTTTTGAGATGCCCAAGAATAAGAAAGCTGGCAGGTTGCCAAAGGAATCAATATTATCACAATAGGCTAAAGTATAGAAGACTTTGGAGCAAACAGTGAGTAAAAGGAAGAATAGTCCAGAAGAACATTTTAGTGGTTTTATTTTAAAGGGTTTGTTAATTATATAGCTTTAAATAGAGCATGTGAGCATAACTGTTCAGCAACTGTGCAGCAATAATAACCACGCAAGAACATTACCACAGTGGCAGTCAGGAGCATGTTGTAAGGAGAGCATTATTTAGATTATTAACTACAGGACATTTTTCCAGGTCTTTAGTTAATACTTTAATGTTCCTGCCAAAGGTACAGTCTGAATGAAACCTTAACCTAACAAAGAACAAATGGAGTTTAAAATGTTCATCTATTGCAAATAATAAAGCATTTAAGATGAAAATGGTTAGTAGCATTACATGTATTCTTTGCTTGAAATTAATAAACACATATATTCTCAGAGTAAATAAAGTACTAGAAAAACAAAAAACAAAGCCCATCAAAACTTCAAAGGTAATAATGGAAATTAACATCAAGGTAACAATATTAACACAATTTTACAACAAAGGTGAGTACATGAAAAATTCTATGATAAGTGGCAATGTGGTATAAAGGAAATGAATACTGAACTGTTGGTCAGAACACCTGCTTTTTTTTGTCTTATCTCTGCCAATAACCAATAATATTGTTACTTTGAACAAATGGCTAACCGTTTTCTTTCATGTGAAAGGGGAGGACTGGATCAGATGACTTCTATGATTTCTGCAAGTTATATTATCCTTATTCGATGTTATATTTTCCTTATATGGAGAGATCACAGTATATGATATGCTCTACAATTTTCTTCTACAAGCAAAAACGAATCGCAATGAGAAAATCAGTATTTTATAGGCCGGTTAAATAATAGACAATTGAATATTAATATAGAATTCTATCATTCATGTTTATGGAAACATTGTGTCATGTGTGTTGCCTTATACAGGAAAAGTTCTGTCTGGCCAATACCTATAACCAGCAACAATAATATTTTAAAAACTGCCATTTATGAGGACTTCTTGTGTGCCAGGCCCCTGCTACACAAAGGCAGTGAACACATGGTATGATGTAATCTTGGAAACAAGCAAGTTCTCTTTTTCACACTTCACGTGGCTGACTTCTACTTACACTTTTTCATGTCTAAGCTTAGAGATCATTTGCTCCAGGAAGCTTTCCCCAACTCACCATGTCTATGTTAGGTGCCTTTTCTAATTCCCTAGCACACTGTCCCTCTCTTTTATTACAACATTCATTAAACCATTTACCTGTACTTCCCACTTGGCTATGAACTCCTTAAGGGCAAGGACCAAATTGGTCTTATCCATAACCTTTCTACCGAGCCTATCATGGTATCTGGTACTTAATAAAGTTTCAAGAAATACTTGGGATATGCACAGAGAAGGCTCTGAGGTTTGCTTGGCAATTAGGTTGACATTTCCCCTTCCCTGCCACACTGGACTGGTCTTTAGAAAGAAAAGGCACCCCCCACCCCTACCATACACCACACATGCTACCATATTCTGACTCCTCCACAGGAGACTTCTGATTCTTGATTTCCCCAGTCCTAGTTGTTTCCATGCCCCCTAGGCTCCATCTCTGCTTGTCTCGACAGTGAAAAAACATCCAGAAAACGTTGTCAGGATTTTCAATAACTAATTCACATTGCTAGCAATATTAGAGGACACGTGCAAAGAAGTGGCAAGCTCTCTGTCTTCTCCTTCAATATTCCTATAAGTTTCTAGATTCAGTTGAGCTGAGTAAACTTCGAGTTTTCATTTTATTAAGTCTTAAACAGTCTGATAATTCCATCAAATTCTTTCCAGTTGTTCCACTATTTATCAATGTTACTTAAGCTTTTTAATCTCCTGTGTTTCATTCATGTTTAAACTTCATTCACATCATTACAGTACCTGTGGTATTGCCTATCTTACTTAAAGCTTTCTATTCTCTCCTTGGCATTTTTACTTAGCAGAAAAATTTGTTTTTTTCCTTTGGTTTCACAACTATCCCTTGGTTTCTTGGTTGAATCTGTAAGTGCATGTTTTATCACCTCACTTTGATAACCACTTTCCATTTTCTGTGGCTTTTTGTTAGTCTTTCTCAGAATCTCAAAGATTATTCACTATTATCTTGACTGTTTCATGTCCTTTACTTTTCTAATAAAGTCTTGCAAAGTTTCATTTAATTGGGTCCTATAGGGTCTTAACTTTAGTGTGAAATAAAACTTATGGAGAAAGAAGCAAACTAAATGTCAGTAAGCAGAAAACTACCAAAAGATATATTTTTTTCCATAAGAGGTGAAATCTACAAATCTATCACTCTGTTTTATATATGAAGCTGACAAAGCCAAATTGTATAATATTGTCAGAAAATTGTCAGGAAATCACTTGCCTGCTGGCTATGAGATCCAGGGGAATCCTTTCCTATTTGTAGGCCTCACATCCTCATTGAAAAAATGAGGAGGACTAGTTCAGTTTTTTAAATGAGGGCCACAACTCATTAGTAGATAATGAAATTGATTTTGTGGATGGGAACTAGTGTTTTCTTATGAAAGAAAACAGAACGGAAAATATCAGAGTGCATTTCATGTCATTATAGTAATGCCGTTGCAAGAAATTTTTGTTTCCATTTGTGTGTGTGTATGTGTGTGTGATCTAAAATACATTTCTCATTGTAGGCCATGGTCAAAGAAGCTCGAAAAATACAGCAGGAAGTTCTCTATAATCTCTTCCAATGCTAAAATTCTATGACTCTGTAATATAAAGAGCAAAGCTATTGTGTTGCCGTCATTAAGCCACAGTCCCTATTCCTTCTGTAACCAACCCAGAAGCGTGGTATAGATGAGAGAACCCAGGTTTTGAAATCATAAGCCAGAGCTTGAATACTTACCCCTGTAACTTATTAATGGCATTCTGTGGGGTACACTGCTTAACCACCTAGAACTACAGACTAACAAAAAAGGGAGTAAGAGTGATGCACGCCTTACAAGACTGCTGTGCAAACACCATCAGTTTATACAAGCCAGAAACTCATTCTGCTTGTCCCTGACACTCTATTTATAATCAATTGCTAAGTCCTGCTGACTGTACCTCTGTCTCTCAGACCCATTCACTTCTCTCCACCTTCACAGCCCCCATCCTAATCTACAAGGATGCATCTGGCACCCACTCTTAGTTCATTCCATGCCCACATCCCCATCTCACTGCCTACGCTTGCAATGGTTTCCGTTGTTTCCAACTATGGACCCTAAGACCTCCGGGATTTGGCCCTGCCTATATCTGCACCCCAACTCATTACCTCCTACCAATAATAGACTCATCCTCTGGGGTCCAGGTGCACCTGGCCATCCTACAAATCCCTGAACAGGCCACATTGCCTCCAGCTATGTGGATATTGTACATGCTATTTCCTTTGCTTGGAATGTTCTTCCCTTCCTCCTTGCCTCCCCCACACCTTTTCCAAATCAATCCTTACACAGTTCCAATGCTGTCAGTGAAGCCTTATCCACCCGCCCTACAGGAGGTTAAGCCCCCCAGCTGCATCCTCCCATAACAGTTTTACTTTGCCTTCAAGATATTTCTCATAGTTTAAAAGGAGGTATCCAGTGCTGGGATTACATGACCACCATCTGCTTCCCCACCAGACTGTGATCTCCACAAGAATAGGGACCCTATCCAATTGGCTCCTCATTATATCTTCAGTGCCTTACACACCACCTGACACCTACTAGATGCTCAATAAATAAGGTTGAATGGATGAATAATGGAATAAGAAAGCAGCTACACAAATGTTAACTATGTTCTTAGATTGCTGCAATTGCTTTCCAGTTGACTTTCCTGACTTCAGTGTCACTTTGATTTAACCCATTTTGTACACATTTGTCTATTGGATGACTTCTTACATATCTTTGCCTCCTGCTCTGCTCAAGATTTGAATAGTAGGGTCTTTGCATTGGCTATCATTTCAAGTGGTTTTATAACTATTTATTTGGACACCACCTTATTCATTTGAATAATTCCTTATTCAAAAGGAGGATTCAATCCTTAAAGGTAAATTTGGACTTGAACCTATATGGCCTAATTTCCTATTACTCCCCAGAGCAGACAGGCCAGACCTTTCTCCTTCTCCTCTGCCCCTTTCTCTCCCCACTACTCTTACACACTCATGCTTATCTCTGTCGCAGGCCTTTGCCTAGAAAGCCCTTACTCCTGTTCACCTATCCTTCAGGGTCATTCAGGGCCTCTTCATAACGATTTCACGCAATATTTGCTATCCCTCCCTCTGATCTGTACTCATGAATAGTTGTCTAAAATAGATACTATCCAGTCACTCTCTAACCTATCTTGATTTATTTTCATTTCACTTATCACTAGATAAAAATATATTATCCTAAGAGTTTTCAACCCAAGGAGAAAATTTTTTCCTTTCTTTTTATTGTTAGATACATTTAGATACATTGTAGATCATGAGATGGTGGATATTAATTAAACCTATTGTGGCTATCATTTCACAATACATGTAAATCAAATCATCAAGTTGTATGCCTTAAACTTATATGGTGATATACCAATTATTTCTTAATAAAATCGAAAAAAAATTATTATTAATTTATTTTCTTGTCTGTGTTTCTCACTAAACTTTAAGCTCCATGGTAACAGGGACTTGGCCTTATTTATCCCCTGCTCTATCCTCATTCCTGGAACAGTGACTTACTCAGGGTTAGGTGCTCTATGATTATTTCTTGGGTGGATGAATTAGTGTCCAAAACTCAGATTATAAATTTTATACTTGATTAGGCCGTAAAGCTCAGATCCAAATAAGTACCATCTAGCATGTCACTTCCGCGAGTCCATACTTAAGGTAGGAAAACTCAGGCTGACCAATTCCTTCTATGCGGCATAATTCCTTCCACGTATCCCCGGTCTCCCTCTGCTCTCTGCCCTTTTATTAACAAGATACGCTGAAGTCATTAAGATCTCACACCGCTTGTGGGACCTGAACTCGGCTTTGAACTTTCACAAGAAAGAAGGAGGATTAGGCTGTAAAACAACGGAAGACTTGAGAATACATTAAGACTAGTTTAGGGGAGGGAGGAGCCAAAGTGGCGGAGGAGCAGGAGACCTTCGTGTCCTCTGGTCCCGGGAATTCAGCTGGGGAGCTATCAAATAGGGCCCCCGGGTGGCCCAGCGGTTTAGCGCCGCCTGCGGCCCGGGGCGTGACCCGGGGTCCCGGGATCGAGTCCCCCGTCGGGCTCCCCGCATGGAGCCTGCTTCTCCCTCTACCTGTGTCTCTGCCTCTCGCTCTGTGTCTCTCATGAATAAATAAATAAAATCTTTAAAAAAAATGCTGAACACCCAGGAATTCAACCAGTGACCTAAGGAGAGAATAGCTGGGAGTCCACGGAGAGAAGTGACCCCTCTCCGCAAGGTGGGAGGCACCGGAGGGTGGATGCGAGGGGACACCTGGGGGAGGGAGCCCTGGGGGAGGGACACCTGGGGGAGGGAGCCCTGGGGGAGGGAGCCCTGGGGGAGGGACACCTGGGGAGGGACACCTGGGGGAGGGGCCCTGGGGAGGGACACCTGGGGGAGGGGGCCCTGGGGAGGGACACCTGGGGGAGGGAGCCCTGGGGGAGGGAGCCCTGGGGGAGGGACACCTGGGGGAGGGGGCCCTGGGGAGGGAGCCCTGGGGGAGGGACACCTGAGGGAGGGGCCCTGGGGGAGGGAGCCCTGGGGGAGGGCCGGCGCAGCTGACAGGTGCTGGGCGGGGCGGGAGTGGCCCAGGAGGAAGGTGAGGGCGCCGCCTGCGGTCAGCGCGCCCCGCGGGGCCCTGGCCCTGGGCCGGGGCTGCGGGGCGGGACCGGGGGTCCTGGGCGGGGTCTCCGCAGAACCCGCGGAACCCCCTCCTCCCCGGCGGGCGTGGCCTGGCGCGGGCCGCGGGGGTCTGCAGGGCTCGGGCTCCGTGGGGTGGGCGGGGGGACACGGCCGCCGGGGGGCGGGGGACCCCGAGGGCGACAGGGCTCCGGGCGCCGGGCGGGGGGCGGGAGCGACGGGCTGCGGTTCCCCGCGTGGGGCCGCGGCTCTCGCTCCAGAGCTCCGGGCGGGACCGGGAGCCGCCACGTCCGCCCGCAGGCTGGGAGCAGGGGAAGGGCCGCCGGGAACAGCGGCCGCCGAGGCATCCCAGCGCCCTGCGCCGCGCGGCCCCCGGCAGGTGGACGGCCCCCCGCAAGCCCGCGCCGAGCAGCAGGTGGGCTCCCCGCTTGCGACCGCGAAACCCCAGCGCCGGGGGGGACACCCAACTCCCGGGGCTCCCCACGATCCTATAGTCCCGCCATTCAGGAATTCAACAAATGTCTTATTTTATCAACTCTTTTTAAAAATCTTTTTAAAAAAGATTTTACTTATTTATTCATGAGAGACACACACACAGAGAGAGACAGAGACCCAGGCAGAGGGAGAAGCAGGTTCCATGGAGGGAGCCCGACCTGGGACTCGATCCCGGGTCTCCAGGATCACGCCCTGGGCTAAAGGCGGCGCTAAACCGCTGAGCCACCCGGGCTGCCCTAAAAATCCTTTTTAATTTTCATTTTTATAGTTAGTTACATTATATCCTTTTCATTGTATTTGATTTTATTTTTGAATGTATATATACGTCTCTCTTTACAATTTTGAAATGTAGTTTCTTCTAACATATTGACCAAAATATACTCAGGATATATTGTATTCTTCTGTTTACCTGTTTTTATTACTTTTTCCCTTGTTTTTAAATTTTCATCTTTATAGTTACATTCTATCACTTTAATGTATTTAATTTCATTTTTGTACATATACAAGTTTTTCTTTCTTTAAAATTTTGGGATCTGATTTTCTAACGAACAGACCAAAATACACCCAGAATGGTGTATGATGGATCTGACCTCCTCGCCTGTTTGATTATATTCTCTTTAAAAAAAAAAAAAAATTCGGTTTTGGGTCTCTTCTGATTTGTTTAGTGAATATTTCTCTGGGGTCATTGTTGTCATTTCAGTATTTTGTTCTCTTGTTCATCTATTATTCTCTGAATAGAATGACAAGACAGAAAAACTTACCTCAAAAAAGAGGACTAGAGGGGCACCTGGGTGGCTCAGTAGGTTAAGCATCTGCCTTCAGCTCAGGCCATGATCCCTGGGTCCTGGGATCAAGTCCTGAATCAGGCTCTTTGTTCAGCTGGGAGTCTGGTTCTCTGTACCCCCCCTCCCCGCCCCATTCATGCTGTCTCTTACTCTCTCTCTCTCCTTTCCTCTCCCTCCCTCTCTCAAATAAATGAATAAACTCTTAAAAAACAGAGTGAGAACAAGAGGCAGTATTGACTGCCAGGGGCCTAATTACTATGAACATAAGTAGTATGTCATAATTAGAATTCAGAATAATGATAAAGTTACTAGCTGGATCTGAAAAAAGCATAGAAGACACTAGAGAATCCCTTTCTAGAGAAATAAAAGAACTAAAATCTACTCAGGTTGAAATAAAAAAGACTATTAATGAGATGCAATAAAAAATGGAGGCTCCAACTGCTAGGATAAATGAGGCAGAAGAGAGCATTAGTGACCTAGAAGACAAAATGATGGAGAATAAAGAAGCTGAGAAACAGAGATAAATAACTATTATATCACAAGGGGAGAACTCAAGCGATAAGTGATACTTTAAAGCAAAACAATATTAAAATAATTGGGATTCCAGAAGAAGAAGAGAAAGGGGGGCAGAAGGTATATAGTAGCAAATTATAGTGGAGAACTTCTCTAATCTGGGAAAGGAAATAGGCATCTAAGTCCAAAAGTCACAAAGAACTCCCCCCCCTTAAAAGCATAAAAATAGGTCAATACCCTGACATTTAATAGTGAAACTTGCAAATCTTAGACAAAGAGAAAATCCTGAAAGCTGTTCAGGACAAGGGGTCCATATCCTATAAGGGTAGAAACATTAGACTGGCAGCAAACCAATTCACAGAGACCTGGCAAGCCAGAAAGGACTGGCATCATATATTCAGGGTACTAAATGAGAAAAATATGTAGCCAAGAATACTTCATCCAGCTAGGATGTCATTCAAAATAGAGAAATAAAAAGTTTCCTGGACAAACAGAAACTAAAAGAATTCGTGATTATTAAACCAGTCCTGCAAGAAATATCAGAAGGGATCCTTTAAGAGAAAGCCCAAAAGTAACATAGACCAGAAAGGAAGAGACAATATACAGAAACAGTGACTTTACAGTTAACACAATGGCACTAAATTCATATCTTTCCATAATTACTCTTACTCTGAATGTAAATGGGCTAAATGCCCCAATCAAAAGACACAGGATATCATATTGGATAAAAAAAAGCAAGACCCATTGCTGTGCTATCTGCAAGAGACTCCTTTTAGACCCAAAGACTCCTCCAGGTTGAAAGTGAGGGGGTGGAAAACCATTTATCATGCTAATGGACATCAAAAGAAAGCTGGGGTGGCAATCATACAAATTAGATTTTAAACCAAAGACTGTAATAAGAGATGAGGAAGGACACTATATCATAATTAAAGGGTCTATCCAACAAAAAGATCCAATAATTGTAAATATTTATGCCCCTAACATGGGAGCTGCCAATTATATAAATCAATTAATAACAAAATTTTAAAAACATATTGATAATAATACAATAATAGTAGACTTTAACACCTCACTCATAGCAATGGACAGATTATCTAATCAATAAGGAAACAAAGGCTTTGAATGACACAATGGACCAGATGGACTTCACAGATATAGTCAGAGCAACAGAATACACATTTTTCTGGAATGCACATGGAGATTCTCCAGAATAGATCACATACTGGGTCACAAATCAGGTCTCAACCGGTACCAAAAGATTGAGATCATTCCCTGCATATTTTCAGACCATAATGCTTTAAAGCTGGAACTCAATCACAAGAGAAAATTTGGAAAGAACTCAAATACAAGGAGACTAAAAAGTATCCTACTAAAGAATGAATGGGTCAACCAGAAAATTAAAGAAGAATTTTAAAAATGCATAGAAACAAATGAAAATGAAAACACAACTGTTTAAAACCTTTGGGATGCAGCAAAGGTGGTCCTAAGAGAGAAGTAGATATACTTAATATTTTTTGATATACTATATCAAAAAGAAAAGAGAAAGGTCCCAAATAAATAAAATGAATGAAAGAGGAGAGATCACAACAAACACTGAAGAAATATAATTATAACAACATATTATGAGCAACTATATGCCAACAAATTAGGCAATCTGGAAGAAATGGATGCATTCTTAGATGTATATGAACTACCAAAACTGAAACAGGAAGATATTGAAAACCGGAACAGATCCATAACCAGCAAGGAAATCGAAGCAGTAATCAAAAATCTCCCAACAAACGAGTCCAGGGGATAGATGGCTTCCTAAGGGAATTTTACCAAGCATTTAAAGAAGAATTTCTCCCTCTGCCTATGTCTCTGCCTCTCTCTTTCTGTGTCTCTCATTAATAAATAAAATCTTAAAAAAAAAATTGGATGCCTAGGTGGCTCTAGCAGTTGAGCCTCTGCCTTTGGCTTGGGCCTGATCCTGGAGTTCCAGGATCGAGTCCCACAATGGGCTTCCTGCATGGAGCTTGCTTCCTCATTGGCCAATGTCTCTGCTTCTCTCTCTGTGTGTCTCTCATAAATAAATAAATAACATGTTTTAAAAAATAAAGAAGAATCAATACCTATCCCTCTAAAGCTGTTTCAAAAAATAGAAATGGAAGGAAAACTTCCAAACTCATTCTATGAGGCCAGCATTAACTTTCCCAAAACCAAAGACCCCACCAAAAAGGAGAATTACAGACTAAAATAGCTGATGAACATGGATGCCAAAATTCTCACCAAGTTACTAGCCAATAGGATCCAACAGTACACTCAAAGGATTATTTACCATCACTAAGTGGGATTTATTCCTGGGCTGCTAAGGTGGTTTGACATGCACAAATCAATGTGATACACTACCTTAATAATAAGAAAGGGCAAGAACCATTTGATCCGATCAATATATGCCAAAAACATTTGATGAAGTACAGCATCCTCTCTTGATCAAAACTCTGCACAGTACAGGGATAGAGAGAACATATCTCAATACTGCAGAAGCCATCTATGAATAGCCCACAGCAAATATCATTCTCAATGTGGAAAAACTCTCAGTTTTTCTCCTAAAGTCAGGAATGTGGCAGGGATGTCCACTATCACCACCGTTGTTCAACATAGTACTAGAAGTCCTAGCCTCAGCAATAAGACAATGAAAAGAAATAAAAAGCATTCAAATTGGCAAAGAAGTCAAACTCTCATTGTTTGCAGATGACGTGATACTCCATGGAAAACCCAAAAAACTCCACTCCAAAATTGCAAGAAATTATACAGGAATTCAGCAAAAGTGGCAGGATATAAAATCAATGTACAGAAGTCATTTGCATTTCTATACACTAACAATGAGACAGAAGAAAGAGAATTTAAGGAGTTGATCCCATTACAATTACACCCAAAACCATTTAAGATACCTAGGAATAAACCTAACTGAAGAATCAAGGGATCTGTACTCAGAAAACTATAGAACATGCACTAAAGGAATTGAGAATGACACAAAGAAATGGAAAAACATTCCAGGCTCATGGATTGGAAGAAAAAATATTGTTAAAATGCAATCTATATATTTGGTGAAATCTCTATCAAAATACCATCAACTTTTTTCACAGAGCTGGAACAAATAATCCCCAAATTTCTGTGGAAGCAGAAAAGACCCTAAATAGTGAAAGGAATATTGAAAAAGAAAACCAAAGCTTGTAGCATCACAACTCTGGACTTCAAACTATATTACAAAGCTGTAATCATCAAGACAGTGTGGCTGGCACAAAAACAGACGCACAGATCAATGGAACAGAATAGAGAACCCAGAAATGCACCCTCAACTCTATGGTCAACTAATCTTTGACAAAGCAGGAAAGAATGTCCAATGGAAAAAAAAGACAGTCTCTTCAACAAATGGCATTAGGAAAATTGGACGATCACATGCAGAAGAATGAAACTACCATTTCTTCACACCACACACAGAAATAAACTCAAAATGGATGAAAGACCTAAATGTGAGACAGGGATCCATCAAGATCCAAGAGAAGAACACAGGCAGCAACCTCTTCGACTTTGGCCGCAGCAACTTCTTGCTAGACACATCTCCAAAGGCAAGGGAAACAAAGGCAAAAATGAACTATTGGGTGAACTATCTTCACCAAGATAAGAAGCTTTCGTACAGCAAAAGAAACAGTTGACAAAACCAAAAGACAACTGACAGAATGGGAGAAGATATTTGCAAATGACACATCAGATAAAGGGCTAGTATGCAAGATCTATAAAGATTGTTGTTTTCATCTACTGATCGGTATTTCTAATTGCTCTAAGCTTTTCTTTTTTTTAGATTTAAAAAAAAATTATTTATGAGAGACACAGAGAGAGAGAGGCACAGACACAGAGAGAGAAGCAGGTTCCATGCAGGGAGCCAACATGGGACTCGATCCCAGGTCTCCAAGATCACAAGGCGATGCCAAACCACCAAGCCACCCAGGCTGCCCACTCTGGGCTTTTCTTATGTGACTTGAAATGATTATGATTTTCACATATTTACATATGTGGCACATAATATGTTGAATGTATGAAGGCAATTAGGCAAATAAATGCTGATCTGCGTGGGTAGCCTGTTAAATTTCAGATCATCATAAATAATTCCTAAAAGCCAACAAGTCATTCCTGCCTCTGCTGCCTCTCCAAAATCACAGGACTAGCGGTCTGTGTCATGGATGTCACAGTTAAGTCTGCCATTTAGCATCCATGGTTCCTGATTGATCAAAGGAACTAGATACCTGATTTGTTCTCCAGTGTTTCAACTTCTCTTACTTCTCTTTCAACTCCTCAAATGATTACAGATCTTTTTTTTTAAAGATTTAAAAAAAATTATTTATGATAGTCACACAGAGAGAGAGAGAGAGGCAGAGACACAGGCAGAGGGAGAAGCAGGCTCCATGCACTGGGAGCCCGACGTGGGATTCGATCTCGGGTCTCCAGGACCGCGCTCCAGGCCAAAGGCAGGCGCCAAACCACTGCGCCACCCAGGGATCCCTGATTACAGATCTTACAAAGGAATACCCACTGATTAGACAGGCTTAACAAGAGTGTGTATTCAACTTATTTTAATTTTTTATATTGTCAACTCTAATGTTCTGTTATTTACCTATACTTTAGAAAATTTGATTGAATGTTTGCCATGACTTTCAAAATTTTATTCATCATTTATTTTGTCTTTCATTTCTTGGTCTATAATGAATATTACCTTCTGTTTTAGGCACTATGCTAGGATACAAAGGCAATTAAGCCATAGCCAATGTACTCAAGAAATGTAGTCTAACACAAAAACAGCACATGGAAACAAATAACTGTAGTACAAATAAGTATATCTGTGTTTATGCCTATGGTTAAAATGCTTACTTGAATGTCTCTGCTTTCAGTGGAAGGCAAATAACATTTCCCAAACTAAATTCTATTAGAAAAAAGCTTCTATTATCAGATAATTTGGGGGAAATTAGCACACTAGTTTCCTTTCTGAAAATTCATAATGCATGTATCACCGTATTCTAATAAGTATTCTGAGAGATCCTCCTATAAAGGAACCTATTCACTTTGTTTATCTTTATCAGGCTTCCTTGACCACCCAGCACATTATCCATGGCACACATGTTAACATCCTGTGGGATATTAACATTCCATGGGCCATCAATTTGGGAAATGAACTGATTATCACTTGGAACAGAGTGGTACATGCCCTCCTGTTCCAGAGTCTGTACAGATAAGTAAGTATTCCCTTATACATAGATGATATGTTTATTGGTCAGGACTCCTCAGAAGCAACTGAGAGAAAACTAACTCAAACTAGCTTAAGGAGAATAGATTGAGTCACCCGAATGGGAATCTAGGAGTGGGTCTTGCCTCAGGTACTCAAGTGACATCTGTAGGTTCCTCTCACTCCCTTCCTACTTTTTTACTCTTATCTATTTGTGCATTGATATGGACTTCCTCATATGCCTGGGCTGGGGAGACTGGGGGGAAAAGAGACATGGCTTGAACAGCTCCAGGTTTAATTACATTATTTTAGCTTAGTGACATCAGGGAGAAAAGAAAGCTTTTCTTCTTCAATAGCCATTTATAAATCCCCAGGAGAGATTCTGATTGGCTCAGCTGAAGCTCACTGAGGGCCAGTCACTGTGGCCATATTTGTAACTACTATTATTAACCATATCTGGTCACCAAGAAAGGCAGGGGGAGGATTCTCTGATTAAAGGTTTCAACAGACCTAGAAGGAATGAGGAAAGGCAGTTTGAAAGGGTTTGATGTTACTAGGTCTATGCTAGAAGATTAAAAAAAAAAAGACAGATGTCTACCACAATGTGGTCTAATTATTAAAACCTAGATTTGGCCATAATAGGCAGTTAGCCCTAGTATCCGATTACTGCCAAAAAGCAGGAATACAATTAAAACAACAACTCTTCTAATAAAATTATTATATTTGGAAGACCTCTCCTGATTTATAAAATGATTAGTAGCTAATAATCCCAAATGTTGTGACCTCAGACAGTTAATGATATGAAAGATTTTCTTGGCTCCAAGGAGTCATATTGTTCAAAGTTATACATTCTGTGATGTTTAAGTAGTTGAAATTAACCCTGCTATAAGTATTTCAGGTTAAAATTGTTGCAGCTGTGTTATAAGGTATCAAGCAATGGGAACTTAATCTCTGCCTTTGAATTAGAACAAACCTAAAGTAACAGACGAGATGGAATATTGGCCCTCTCCATGGTACCAGGGTGGCTCATGTCTACGAGGATGCAGAGAGACATTCCGGACTTCTCATAGGCGTGTGTCATTAGGTTTGTTCCCAAGATTTTTCTTTTTCTTTTGTGAAAAACCTATGCTGCCAACCTCAGATGCTCAGAAAAGCAAATGATCTGTATTTAACTATCAGTATGATGTAGTTACACTTGAGAGATTTATCTGAAACCAATTTTGATGTTACATAAAAAGAAAAATAAAAGATCAGAGTATTTGGGGGTTCGAAGTAGGCGGAGGCTACAGACAAAGATGCCTTGATTGTAGCTGGAGTCAGATTTCCCAAAAGATGTTTGTACGTTAAGAAGAGGACTCATATGGAAACTTGGGTGGACAGGTGAAGAGGAGCCATTAAAAGAGAAAGAAGAAAGCAGAGAGGTAGGATGTGCATTTCAAGAAGGTGGTCACTAGTCCCAGGCAATGCAGACAGGTTAAGTAGAGAGAAGCTCTAAAAGAATCTAGGTGTACAATTTGGAGTCCCTGGTGACACTGGGGAGAGTAGTTTCCAGAGAGTGCAGGAGGCTGAAGCCAGACTGCATGGGTTTGGGATTAAAAGAGTAGTGAAGAACTAATGTCAGAAAGTATGTCTTTTCATTTAAAAATTTTTGCAGTGAAGGGAAAATGAAGAAGAGGATGGCAGCTGAAAAGAGATTCAGATAAGAGACCCATTTTTTCCCCATTTGAAGAAGTTTGCAAGTAGAGGAAAAAGAACCATAAAGGAAAAAGGACCATGAGAGAGAGACTGAAGAAATACAGGAAGAAATTCATTTCTGGAGCAAGAGCCTAGAACCAAGTAGGCTGATGGCATAAAAGGCATCTTAAAAATATGGCATCTTAAAAAGGTTTAAGAAGCAAAGGATAGGGATGCCTGGGTGGCTCGGGTGGAGCATCTGTCTCCATCTCAGGGTATGATCCCAGGGTCATGGGATCAAGTCCCACGTTGGGATCCCCAAGAGGAGCCTGCTTCTCCTGTCTATGTCTCTGTCTCTCATGAATAAATGAATTTTTTTAAAAAGTAAAGGATAAATATGAATGAGTCTTGACAAAACTGGATGTGGGCAAAGCACGTTGGGGAAATGAATGCTTATGGCCTTTCCAGTAAAGTAGGAGATGAGGTTCTCTGCTAAGGGGGAGAATCTTAAGCAGCTGGTGTAAATAAAATTAATCTGGAGGAGTGCTGAATGACCAGGTAAAGTTCAACTTTATAAATACATAATAAATTCAGCAAAGGATCAGGGCTGGGAATTGCAAGGCATATGTGGAAAGAAAAGAAGACAATGAGAGGATACTAGTGATAACACCCTCACAAACACAGACCCGGGGATCCATAGCTGGAGAGGGAATGAGGTAAAGGGAGTCTGACTGTGCCTCACAGCCTGGCGGGGAGGGGAGAGGAGAAGTAGGACAGCAAACTTCACGAGGGAAGATCTAGCTCCGCGTCTGGCACACAGAACACAGTTTAAATAGATCATAGAAAAATGGAGAGCCTGATGAGCTAAAGTAGCAGGCTGAGTAAGGATAAGTGATGAGAACAGAAAAAGTACAGGCAGTTAGCAGGCAATCCACGCGTGGAGTTCTATAGTCTTCATCAGTGTATGTGGTGGCCTTAGACATCGGAGTCGGAACAGAATTCTTCAGTTTAAAATGTTGGCAGGAAGCGGTTCTAGATGATGCCGAGCTCCAAGCTTGGTCACAGGAATAAGCTGTTTAGACTTGCTAGTGCATGATCTTAAAAAAGACGTTTATTATTCCTAATTCTTTATTAACGGTGCACCTCTGGAAATGCTATTAGAAAGCAGTATTCTAGGCAAATTTTAAGGGTATAAAAGGATAACTGAAATCTAGAAGGAAAGAGATAAAATTTAACAAGAAGAAGGGGGACAAATTGTGGTAGAAATGTCTTTCTGCACTAATATGGGGAAGGAGCTTATAGGATATTTGCAACAGTCTTTCAGTGGCCCTCTCCCCACATGTGATCCTGTTCAACTCTAGATTGTCAGGTTTAAGTCCTTGTTTCGCAGCTGTTTATGTGTCTGTGTTTCTAACTCAAGGGAAGTCAGACGCTAGGTTGAAATTGGTCGCCACAAACAGGAAAATGTACTTCACTCTCATTTGTGGGTTTTCACTTGCAGTATGAAAAATATCCACCCCCTTGGAGCTACAAGAATTATTCCCAAAGGAAATGTCTCATACTTCCTTTTTAAGGCTGAAATATTTTCAAGTTATTTCTTCCTTCTTTGACTTTTCTGAGTATACCCTTTAAATATGTCCAGTAGCCTGCAGTCTTCAACTGTCATCAGGATACACCCGCACTTCGTCCATTGGGGAGAAAGAAATTGGTTTAGTAGCAGCCATTCTTGCAACTGCTCGTCGCTGACACTGACCCGAGCCTGAGAGGCCTCTGTTTTGGGGGGAACCCGTCATTTGTGTGCGGTAGGGTCATGGAGGGGGAGGTGAGGTTGCAGGATGCTGCCCTTGAGAGTCAGTATCACCAAAGCAGGAATTTCTAGTTTGGGTCAGTCCGGAGGCATATAAGTGTGCTATTTGGCCCCTGCAAACAGAAATAAGCCCTGTCTGGGTAGTAATTTGTTCCTGGTTTTGTCTTGGTGACAATAATCAGGCAGAGGCCTTCTAACTTTCTAACTTCTAACCTATAGTATTTATCTATACTCTACTTCTCAAGGTATAGGCCTCACACCAGCAGAATCAGCATCATCTGGAAATGTCTTATAAACTGAAATTTTCAGGCCCCACTTCATTCCTATTGAATCAAAAACCCTGGAGGTGGACGAGTGACCTGAGCTTTAACAAGCCCTCCATGTGGTTCTGATCTTAGCTCAACTTAGGGAACCGGTGGGCCAAGGGTGTTGGCTCTCAGGCCTGGCTGCACAGTAGAATCATCTGGGGGACTTTTTTACAAAACACCAGTGCTTGAGCCCCAACAGCACAACCCCAGATTCTGACGTAATTAGTTTGGCTTGGGACCTTGGTTGGCATCAGAACTTTTATATAGTACTAAACCATCAAAAAATGAAATATTGCCACTTGTAATGATGTGGATGGAACTAGATGGTATTACGCTAAGTGAAATAAGTCAATCAGAGAAAGACAATTATCATATGTTCTCACTCGTAGGTAGAATTTAAGAAGCAAAACAGAGGTTTATAGCAGAAGAGAGGAAAAAATAAAACAAGACAATCAGAGAGAGCAACAACCCAAAAGAGACTCTTAATCATATGGAAACAAACTGACGGCTGCTAGAGGGGGAGACGGGGAGGGGATGAAGTAACTGGGTGATGGACATTAAGGGGGGCACATGATGTAATGAACTCTGGGTATTGTATAAGATTGATGAATCACTGACCTTTACTTCTGAAACTAATAATATATATATAAATTCATTGAATTTAAATTAAAAATAAGAAAAAAGTAAAATGGAGCTAGAGGAATTGTTTAATTTCTTCATGAGTGAAGATATAAAATCCAGTGCTCTTCACATATTACTGGTAGGAACATAAAACACTACTGCTACTTTGGAAAATAGCACCTCCTCAAAAGTTTAAATATAGATATACAATGTGACCTAGCAACTCTACCGCTACTCATATATCCAAGAGAAATAAATATATAGTCACAGAAAAACTTGTATCTGAATGTTCATGGCAACACTATTAGTAATAGCCAGAAAGCAGCAACATCTCAAGTGTCCATCAACTGATAAATGGATAAACAAAATGTGATATATTCCAATGGTATGGAATATTACTAGTCAATAAAAAGGAAAGAAGTAATGGTTCATGCTACATGGATGAACCTTGAAAATATTATGCTAATCGAAAGAAGCCAATCACAGAAAACCATATACTCTATGATTCCATTTATACAAAATGTGCAATATAGGCAAATCCATAAGAGACAGAAAGGTTACTGGTGGCTGGGGTAGACAGGAATGATGAGTGACTGCTAAATGTATGGGGAGACTGAGTCCAGTCACAGAGCTGTGATTAAAGCAGTCATATCTATGTAATAATGAAACCTTGATAAAAACTCTGAAGAGGTTCAGAGAGCTTCCTGGTTGGTGAATTTATGAATGTACTGAGAAGGTGGCACAAGCTCCAGACTTTCCCATTTCAGACCTGGCTTTATGTGTCTCTTCTATTTGGCTGATCCTGAGTTGCATCCCTTATAATAAAACAGTAGTTAAAAGTTAAAAAAAAAAAAAAAAGGCTACTTTAGGGTATATATGATGAAGGTCTTGAGAAAGATTAGGCATATATATGAGCTTACCTATCTTCTCCCAGTGGATAAAGAATACTGACTTATTCTCCTTTTAATCTCCCCCAGAAATTATCTCTGCCTGAACCACAGTAAATATTTATTATGTGTATGTTTAACATGATTTAGCACTTTATTATCTTACATAAAAAGGTTTTGTTTATATAACCACAAAACTGTCAGAAGAAAACAAAAAACATGAAAGCTCCTTCATATCTGCTTTGGAAATGATTTTTTTGACACAAAAGCAAAGGCAACAAAACAAAAACAAAAACAAGTAAGACTATGTCAAACTAAAAAGCTTCTGCATAGCAAAGGAAACCATCAACAAAACAATCTACCAAATGGGAGAAAATATTTGTAAATTATATATCTGATAAGAGATCAATATCCAAAGTACATAAAGAACTCCTACAACTCAATAGGAAAAAACAATTAAAAATGGGCAGAGGATCTGAATAGATATTTTTCCAAAGAAGACATACAAATGGCAAATAGGTACATGAAAAAATGCTTAACACCACTAATCATCAGAGAAATGCAAATCAAAACCACAACGAGATCTCATCTCACACCTATTTAAAAAGCTATCATCAAAAAGACAAGAAATAACAAGTGTTGGCAAGGATGCAGAGAGAAGGGGAATCCTTGTGTACTATTGTTGGGAATGTAAATTGGCACAGCCACTATGAAAACAGTATAAAATATTAAAAATAGAAATACCATATGACCCAGCAATTCTGTGTCTGGGTGCTTATTTAAAGGAAATGAAATCACTATTTTGAAAAGACATCTGTAATCCCATGTTCATTGTAGCATTATTTATAATAGCCAAGACTTGTGAAAAATCTATCAATGGATGAATGGATAAAGAAAAGGTGTCTTATACACATATATGTAAATATGCATATATATCGTATATACATATATGTCATATATATACATATTTTTAAATATATAAATATTATTCAGCCATAAAAAGAAGAGAGGACCTGAGGGTATTATGCTAAGTAAAATAAGTCAGAGAAAGACATACTGTATGATCTCACTTACATGTGGAATCTAAAACAAACGAACTCATAGATGCAAAGAAAAGATTTGTGGTTGCCAGAGGTGGAGAGGTTGAGGTGAAATAAGTGTAGAGAGTCAAAAAGTACAAAGTTTCAGTGATAAATAAGTCCTGGGTATGTAGGTATGCAGAATGGTGAGTATGGTTAACAACACTGTATTTTATATTTGAAAGTTGCCGAGAGAGTAAATCTTAAAAGTTCTTACCACAAGAAAAAATAAATAACAAATATGTGTGGTGATGGATGGTACCTAAATTTCTTGTGTTAATCATTTAATGCAATGTATATGTATTTTAAATCATTATGTTGCACGTCTAAAACCAATACAATGTTATAGGTCAATTATATTTCATTTTTTAGAGGAAAAAAGGTTTTGTTTATTAACCATTTCAAATGCATATCTCACTTTCAAACTAGATTATATACCACTTATATTCTGAGATCAAGGTTTATGCAGTTTTTGTAATCCATAAAATCCACTACAGTACAAACTCATAGAAGGTACTCTATGAAATACATTATAAAGATATCTGTGACCTAAAAAAAAAAAAAAAAGATATCTGTGACCTTTTAAAAAATATTTATTTATTTATTTATTTATTTATTTATTTATTTATTTATTTATTTATTTATTTTAGAGAGAGTGCTCGCATGTGTGAGTGGGGAGAGGGGCAGAGGGAGAGAATCTTCAAGTAGACTCCCTGCTAAGCACAGAGCCTGACAAAGCTGCATTCGAGGACCCATGAGATCATAACCTGAGTTAAAGCCAAGAGTTGGATGCTTAACCCACTGAGCCCTCCAGGTGGTCCAAAGATATCTGTGATGTTACATATATCCTATAAGAAAGTTGAGACAACTTTCTGCTGAGCAGTAATTGTAGTTTGGAATCAGGGATTTTCCATATCGCCACCAACCCCAGAATGATTTCACTTTTTATTCTGCAATTCTGAGCTTTCTTAACTTGGGCTCTGGTTAAAAATAAAATACAAATAAAATTTGCCTAATAAGGCATTTGCTTAATTAATGAAAGTGAAAGGGACTTCTGAAAAGAGGAGTTATTTAGAATCCTCTCCTGTATTCAGGATGCTATAACGTCTAGAGGGAGAAAGTGGAAGATGTGTATTATAAAATGTAAGTAAGCATTATTAAACTATTCTTAAATGCACAAGTTTACACTAGCATAGTCATATACCTCACAGCTCTGATATTTCCCTCAGAGTTATTATTTTAATGAACAGAACCTCAAGAGAAATGCTCATAGATCATTAATCACTGGAATAGGGGTTTTTTTTTTTATGAGAATAAGATAATTTTGGAGTTACGATATGGAGCCCACTGCTGAGAACAAAAATTAAGGAAAATGATTATAGAGTGTGATAAAAGTGATTACAGTTTATGGATTTCCTAACTCTTAGGACCTGAACAGGAAGCCTACAATGAGAACATTGTTTTCCCCCATCAGCTCAGTTCTTTTTAGATATAGCACAGAATCAACAATAGATAATTCACAGAACTTGGCAGTACTTTTAATCTCTTCACACAAACTCATTATATCTTACCTATATGGGGGCCAAGAAGAGAAGTCAAGCAGAGATCACAGAAAGATTAACTGGGAAAAATCATAAAAGAAAGTGACTTCCATTATCATCAGCAGAATCCCCTTCACTTGGGATGTTATTTGGCAATAAATATTTCAAACTAGATAGTGGATGTTGATATATGCATATTGCCTGAATGCCTTCCTGCAGAAAGTACAGTCAGAACATATCGGGGAAAAAAAAAGCAATATCTTCTTATGAGTAAAAAAAGCAGAAGGAAAACAGGAGGATTGAGGCAGACTAAAGTTAAAATACAAAATTAAGGTGCCATTATACCTATGCACAGGAACCTCACCCAGATTATCCTCCAAAATGCTAATGCAAGTTACACACAATAATTCCTCGAATAGTCACAAGATGATAAATCCTGTTGTCTTGAACTTTTTCCAAATAGATACTAAAGAAGAAACAGGATGCTATACTGATACTACAATATGTTCATGGAAATGGGAAATCTTATTCCATTCCATAAAGTCTTAGTAAACCTCTAAAATGAATGTTCTGAGCAGATAAACACTAGAACAATGTACATTATTTTGAATTCATTTATTTTATGTTCAAGATTTAACCAGTTTTACTTCTAAACGACAACTACACTGAAGCTCATTTACATATTCCTCTACCTTCCCCAAACTTCTAATTACTTATTCTGCATATGTTTCTCAGAGGAATAGCTATGACCTCTTACATAAAATTCTATACTACTCAGCCAAGGAGACAAGTCTGTCCTAATCCATAAAAACATATTAAATAGAACATATAAAGCATGATGGTGTGAATCTAATTGGCACTTAAACTAAAAAATTCAGAAATTTGAATTTGGTCTTTCAAGTCTACATTCTATCACAAGTTACCTGCTTATAGGTAATTGCTCCCAGTTAGGAAAAAAAAGATCCTATCTGTCACAACAGAGCTAATGCTACTTACTGATAATTCTGTTCATCATTATTTGCAAATGTCTTGGGGATTTTTTACATTTAAAACAAATTTGCCTTTTATAAGAGTCAGATGAGTTATGGCAATCCAGATTTCTCATATGTGTGATTCCTCTATGTCATGCACATTACATGAATCACATAGAAAGAGGCTCTAATCCTTGAATAATATTATCATTAGCATTTAAATTGATGTATTCCATGACATTAACAAGAAAACATCTCTAACTTATAATTGAATAAAAGCACATTTTAAAGAGTAACATGTCAGAACTAATAATGCCGATTGTCCATCTTCACTGGCTGGCTGGACCCACCCCCTGAATGTTCCCTCTGTGTTCCCAGGGTCTCCTTTTGGTTCTTTCCTTTTGACTCAACCCAGTGGAACTCCAGTACCATGAACATGCTCACAGCTCCCAAACTCATGGCTCCAGATCCATATACACAACTACCTGAAGGATAACCTACAGCCCTCTAAAAGTAATGCATTCAAAAAAAGAATTACTATTCTTCCCTCAGAACCTATATTCCCTATCTAGGTTGATGACATCATAGATAACCTTGTTGTCCAAGTCACTCCAGACTCCTTTCTTTCCTTACACCTCACATCCTGTCCCCCAAACCCACCTTAACATGTCGAAGATTCTTTTATCTCATCTCCAGGACCAAAGATACTATGTTCAGTCAAACTTTCATCATCTTTTTCTTATATCATGAGAATTATTTCCTAGGTGGGATTCCCACTTTTGATTTAGCCCATGTCAATCCATCCTCCACATCATGTCTGAGTAATCCTTTTATAATGAAAAATCTGATTGTATTACTCCTCTGCCTCAAGGCTTTCAATGGTTCACCACTATCTCTAGCAGAGGCACAAGTTCAAACATCTATTGGGGCCAGGCAAGTATTGAGTTAGTAAAGAGGGGGTAGGGATAAGATACCAGGTGGTGGCTAGGGCTGTACCCGGATGTATAGGCACATGCCTATCCAAAAGATACTGAAAGGAGGCAGTTGCTTTTGACCAGCTAGTTGTTGTCACATAGAAATGTAGGTCCTGGGACACCAGACATTCCAATTTTTCAAGAGATGCTGGAAGTCTGAAGTTTTATGGCCATTTGCCTAAATTATAATGTTGAAAATACACCTACTTTCTTAAAAACAAACATATGAAGACCTAATTTAAAACTTAGGCTATCAGTTTCAATCTCTCATCTACTAGATAAAATTCAACTCTTAGCATGACATACTAAATACCTCACTATCTGTCAGAGAACATTCCTTTCTTCACCCTCCATGCTCCACTCAAACAAACTACATGCCATACTTCTTTAGCCTCCCATGGCTTTAAACAGCCTTTCTACTTCTGAAACACCCTGCTACCCCTACTCACTTCTTATTTTAAAAGAAAATTGTTATTTATGCTTCCAGACTGAGCTCAAGCACTCTTTCTCTGTAGAGCCTTCCCAGACATAGCTACAGTAAGACAATCACTTTGTCCTTGGTGTCACTACCATTCTAAAACATACACTTAGGGCCCCTGGGGGGAAGGGGGTTCAGTTGGTTAAGCGTCTGCCTTCAGCTCAGGCCATAATCCTGGAGTTCTGGAACAAGTCCTGAGTCCAGCTCCCTGCAGAGCATAGAGCCTGCTTCTCTCTCTCCCTCTGCTCCTCCATCCCACTTGTTCTCTCTCTCTCTCTCTCTTTGAAATAAATAAATAAAATCTTTTAAAATATACACTTATTACAAAATTAATCACAGTTTGAAATTAGTTATTTTAAAGTTGTTTCTCCTATCAGATAATGGAGCTCTTTTAAGGCAAGGACTTGTTCAGCTTTTTACATCTATTCACAGCCTACAGCCTGTTATTGAATATATAATACTTTTGGAAAGAAATAAGACTTCAGTGACTATGCCATTTTTCCAAGTTATAATAAAGTATTAACAGTAGGAAAACAGAGACCTTCACTCCTGTCTGAAAGAATTTAACTCTGCTTTCATATAAATATAACAACTTTAGCTTTAATTGAAAAATGCTGACAATCTGTCTCTTCTCTCAGGCTGGTCAGTCCTTCACACATGTGCAGTAGCTTCAGTCCTGTTTTCTGAGTCTATAATTCTGCCTTTTCCAGAATGTTGTACAAAAGGAATTACACAGCATGTAGTCTATTGGGTTTGGCTTCTTCACTTATCATAATGCATTTGAAATTCAACCATGTGGTTGCACGTTTCAGAAGCCGATTCCTTTGTATTACTGAGTATTCCATTGTATGGATGCACCACAGATTGTTTATCCACTCACTAGTTGTAGGACATTTGGATTGCTTCCAGTTTTTTGGTGGTTATAATTAAGCTGCTATAAACATTTGCTGCAGGTTTTTGTATAAACATAAGTTTCATTTCATTTGCATAAACACCCAGTAGGATCAGTGAGTCATATGGTAAGTGTATGTTTAACTTTATCAGAAATTGCCAAACTGTTTTTCCAAACTGGCTGTACCCATCTGCATTTCCATCAGCACTATAAAGAGTTCCAGTTGCTTCACAACCTCTTTAGGTCTTGATGTTGTCAGATTTAGGGATGGTGAACTTTTTGAGGGGAGGAATGATTAGAACCATTCTATCTGAAGCGTAGTGGTATCTCATTGTTGTTTCAATTCACCTGCCCTCTCATAAATCATTTTATCTTTACTCTCACATATTAGCTAATACATCAGACATCTCTACGTCCCACCTCACATCTTCTTAGCCAACTTTTTAACTGTAGCTGTTGTTGTGGAAACCAGCTGCTCACAGGTATGACCTGAAAGCAACTCAATTCCACCTCATTTGCACCATGGATCTTTCACTTTCTACCCCACAGCTTCTCTGTCCCCACCCCTCATCTGAAATACACGCAAAAACCTTCTCATTCTGATGCATGCATAAACATAGAAATGTAAGAAAATGTATACTCCATTGGGCAACTTTTGACCAAATGTGGATGGCAGCTGGTAAATACATACTCCTTCCTTTGGAAGAATGGTTCCATCTCGATAGCACCTCAAAGGATGCCAAGTGAGAATGCACAGACTGAACATTGTGCTGCCCGCAGCGGTGGTCAGCAAAACAATGTATCTTAGCAATGGCTTTCCCTCTTTCTTTGTTTGACTCTTTTGAAGCCCCTACTTTTCTTCCTTGAGGTTATTTTCCAAAATAACTCTCTGTAAGAAACACAAGAACAACACTTTTTTTTTTCTCTTTGGTGGGTACTATTTTTAGTCATGTCTTCAAGCCTAAATCAAGCACAAGATCACTAAGTTATATGATTAAATGGTTGGACTTTTAATACTTAAATATGTCTCTTTGATTAGAATTTCCAGGAGATATGTGAAGATAGTATTTCAGATTTACTGAAAACAATAAAACATTAATGTCAACTTGCTAAACATTAATATTTAACTTTTATTCTTTTAAATTTGTAAATTTACATTGTTTTATTTTATTTACTTGCACATTTTGTGACAGAGCCTCATGGAAATAATGAAAAACAACTGAGGCAGCTTATTTAGATGTGGTTTCTTATGGAAGGGTGATGTTACTGGTACAAGAGTTCACATCAGGTCTGGAAAGAGGACATGAGTGACAGTGACCCTTGTGTCATTTAAGACAGAAGCAAATAGCAAAGGAAGGTTTTACTTTATTTTGTATTAGTACACAGTCTTTGATCCTGATAACTCTGGCCACTAAAAGCATAGTCAAGTGGCTCAGATAAATCTTATGCTTAGAAGTGTTCACATGGGAACTAATTTATAGGTAAACTTGAGATCTTACCAAGGTTTGTATTATTATCATTGCCTTTGACAACAGATAACTATTTTTCTGGTTGCCCATACAAAAGTAGCTTTTGTTAGCAAGCAAAAGAAAGCTAGTCTATTCATAAGGTTAGATCTCTAAATTTTCTTGATGACAATACAAGTATAACTCAAAGCTTTTTGGCATAGATCTTTCTGGCACACATACATTGTGTGTGTGTGTGTGTGTGTGTTGATTATATCTACAAGCACTCTTTGTGTGGGAGTTTTTTTCCAATTATAGAAAGTATTCTTAGTATCCTCATAAGAGGTAGAAGCTACATACTAGTAGACAGAAGCCACATATGTGTACTCTATTAGAAGATAGCCCGTGAATTTCATTCACAGTGTTTAGGCTTCATAGATGAATTCTGAAGGAAAAGCTCCTGGGAAAAATGAGCAATTTGGGTGTTATGTGATTCCAGATTAAAAAATGCATAAGAGAAAATTATACAAATAACTGCCTAGGATTTACAGTAATCAAGCATTGTAAATATTTACAACATACTCTTTGTGAAACTGACCTATCCTGTCTCACCATAATCATCACCACCTTCTCTTTCACTAACTAATGGAATTAATGATGCAGATTTTTACAGTTAATAAGCTATTTTGAGGGTTTTATATGTACTCTTTTAAACTTTTCAGATAATAATTCACCAGTATATGAGTGACTCGCAACATATCTATTTTATTAGAAAATGTTGACTGCAAAAAAAAAAAGAAAAGAAAAGAAAGAAAATGTTGACTGCTGATTATATTTATTTAGGAGTACAACTATGATTTAAACAACATACCTTATAACCGAACTTAGTGATTTTGCCATGAAAGTAAATTGCTCTTCTCTTTTCTCTGTTATTCTAAGACACTTCAGATTGGAAATTTCAGGCCTCTTACCTCCTCTTTGTCTCCCTATAGTAAATTAAGTTATACTAATTCATCCTTTGTGTTATGGGAGTCTTTTTTTCTGTTCCCTCTCCTCCTATTCAAGCCCAAAAGACTAGGCCGATGCTCGGTCAGGATCTATCAGGACCAATTATAAGTGAGTTCTAAGACAAAAAAATTACCTGACAATCTTAAATACAGCACTCCAAGAGGTTTTCATAAGAAGATGTATAGTGGGAATTTCTATAGTGGGAAAGCACAAAGAGCTGTAGCTCAGCTTCAGACTTATGAATGATCATGGAACAAGTCCCAGGGACAAGTAGAGCATATGCTAGAGGTGGAGACAAACATACGGGTCCTAAATCCAAGTTAGTCTCCTTTAGAGGAGGAGGCTCCTTCTTAAAAAAAAAAAAAAAAAAAAAAAAAAAAAAAAAAGATTGTATTTATTTATTCATGAGAGACACACAGAGAGAGGCAGAGACATATGTAGAGGGAGAAGCAGGCTCCCTGCAGGAGCCCGATGCAGGATTCGATCCCAGGACCCCAGGATCACACCCTGATCCAAAGGCAGATGCTCAAGCACTGTGCCACCCAGTGCCTCAGGAGAAGACATTCATAACTCCTTCTGCATCTCTGGTTTATGGAAGGTAAAGTATAGTTCTTGGATGAACAGATAAAGCATCCTTGAACAAAAGTCAAGAAGAAAAAGAATGCAACTACTTCAATGCTTTGGCAATTCTTATCTTTGACACAGAGAAGAAAAAGAGGAAACTCTATAATGCCTTACCTCTCCATCAAGTATGAAACCCTCCCCAAGTAGAGTAGATTCAGACCTTCCGATGTCACTGCAGAAGCCTCGTCCAGAGTATAGAATGCTAGTACTGCACAGGCATGGAAGCGTGGGGCTTACTGCAGAGGACAGGACACTGAATGCAAGTCTGACGTGGGGAATCAATCTTCCTGGGGTACTGAGTCAAGGTTCAAGAAAAGCTTGCCTAGAATCAAACATACCAACCCCTACATCTCTGCTTATTCACTGGGGGGAAAATGAATTAATGAAACCCAGCACATATCTCTGTCTGGGGCCTGAAAACCTTGTCTCCCAAATTGAAGCCTTAGAGACAAATGAAGTAGATTAATTTTTCTTCTAATTGGAGATTATGTATTTGGAAGGGGCCAGAGAATGTGAGAAGTAAATAGCTGGCTCTGAACAAAGAACCAAGGAAAGATTTGTTTTCTCCACCACAAAGTAGGATTCTGGATCAGCAAACCCCTACGTGAGCATTCCATAAAGATAAGGAAGAAAATATAGGTGGGAGTCATACAGACCTGACATAGAAGATGTTGAACTGAGAGGAGATGAAGATGGGTAAGAAGTGTACATCATGGCGATGACAGGCATGATATACAGAGAGCAGCAGTAAGGAGGTATTTGATGATTATCAATAGCAAATGACAGTGTATCCAGTCCCAGTAGTAAATAACAATGTCCTCAGACTTCTTCAACCTGTGACTACAAATAATGTCACGTTAGCATTCGTGTACGAATTCTACTGCCTCCTTATCCTCACCTCCTCCATGGGACTTCAGCCCACTGTAAAGTGCTCCCAAGTACTTCTAGAAATTAACAGAGGGTATATTAACAAGCAAATGTCTGCTGGACATTTGCCTCTTTCTTAGACGTCAGGGAGGATCGGCCATCTCTCCTCTCATCCACTAAGTCTGCAGCTCTTACAAGGGATTCCCTTGCAAGTCATCTCCTGGTGCCGGCAAAGCCACCAAATCCTAGGGAAGCGCTAACGAGCCCTGCATTCCCTAGTCTCTTTATACCGCAGGGGTCTAGGCTCCTCACAGAAATGCATCATGTTCATTACTCCCTGCTTCAAGGGACTCAGATGCCATGCCGTTCCCTAACATCATCTCTCATCCATTTGTCTCAGGCACCGAATACCCAAATAGAGATACATGGCATGAGATTATATAATGGTTAAGTTTGGAAGGATCTATCTTGTTCCTCTGTACTCCCAGCAAAATACTACACTCCCTTGGAGAGGACTCCAGCCTTAACCACTGACTTTCTCACAGAAGGGGAGAGTGTTTTCTCTGCAGTTTCCTTGCCCTTGCTTTGGGCTCAGAGCTTAAGGTTGCTGAACTCCATGGCTATGGTCCAGGATAGCGGTTACTCCAATATAGAGATGACCCCCAATTCATAAAGTCTTGCGTGGGACTTCAACATTTTACTGGAATATCCCTAAATGTTATGAGCCTCTGCATACAAGTGAAGTCCCCCTGGTCTAGGCTCTGGCTATTCAACATGTGGTCCATGGACTTGCAGCATAGGCATCACCTGGGGGGGGCTCATTAGAAAAGCATAATTTCCAACTCCATCCTAGAATGTGCAGTTTGAGGAGACCTCCAGGTGATTTATGTTTACATTCAAGTATGAAAAGATAGTGTTACAGACTATATCATTAAATATTACCATTTTAGAAAATTACGTCACTGATAGCAACACTGTTCATGAATTTGAGTCATGAATACATACATCTGTATCCACCTACATCTGCAGCCTTCACAGTCACTGTGATTCTACATATAGATGCAAGTATCTGACGATTGTATCTTCTTTTTTTTTAAGATTTTATTTATTTATTCATGAGAGACAGAGAGAGAGGCAGAGACACAGGCAGAGGGAGAAGCAGGCTCCATGAAGGGAGCCCGATGCAGGACTAGATCCAGGATCACGCCCTGAGCCAAAGGCAGATGCCCAACCACTGAGCCACCCAGGTGCCCCTGACCATTGTGTCTTTTGGTGGTGTCACACCCACACATTTACACACTGAAATACATATTATTTTATACCAAATTATTTTATTTTACTTCCTTTTCGCATTATTGTTTGGGCATTTTATTTATTTCATTTTCAAGTTATGTATGTAGGCTGACTGTATTTTCTGTGTATTTCATTTTAGGACATTGAGATTTCATAGAACAGTTTTTGCAAATAGAAGGCATTGTGTCTGAGGGCATTGACGACCACTGCCCAGGTCCATGGGAAGACATTCACAAGTTTTAAGCAGGGAAGTAACATGGATAGACATTTTGCTCCAAGTAAATTATTCTGTTGGTGTTTGGAGGATATATTCAGGTCCATAAGGCTGGTGTTGGAGGAATCAATTTGGGAAACTATTACTGCAGTCCAAGAGAGTCAGGAGTGGCCATAGCCCAGAAGAAAAACTTGGACAAGGAGGATTCTCAGAAGCAAGGATGGGAGAATTCCAAGAAGAAAGAGGTAAGTCAATAGAGTCAAATGGAGTTATATGAATTTATTTAAATTGGTAGCTAGGTGGCCACAAAATGTTCATAAGGCCAGGAAAAACAAGGCCAACTCACTTTGCCATGGCATGAATATTTAAGGAAACTGACATAGAAAAGGAGAAAGAGGAAGGAAGACTTGCTTTTCTCAGAGCAGCATTTTCCCATTTATTCCTATCTCCCTGCAAGTGACCCTGTAGTCTTTAGGAAATGGCAGTAGTAAGACTGCAGAATTAATTCTAGTCTCAAATCAAATGCCACATATGTCACTTCTGACAGACCCATTTTTTTGACTCAATGTCCTTATCTGGGGCTTAGGGGTAATAATTTGTCTTCTCTCTTAAGATAACTTTGATGGCAGAAATATACATGTCAAAGTATTTTGAAAAATTAAGGAAGATAACTAAATCGTGATTGCTATATTGTTCAGATTTCGACAATATAATAGGTTTCCATTCAGAGCATCAGTATGCATGAGTGGGAGCCACGCCACTCACTTCTAGGTAGTAATTAGGTTTTCCTTTCTCAAAAAAGAAAGAACTTTCTGATATTAATAATTCTCTATGGCTTCATACTAGGGAATTTATGTGAACAAAGGGGCCTAACAGTTCTGTGGCTTTTTGGAGTCTCTATCTTTTTTTAAAAAAATTCCTGTCAGCCTAGTTTTATAATCAAAGTACATTCTTTGGAGACCTTTGGTGACAGCTGGAAGTCGGAGTTGCAGTTCGTTATATTTATTCAAGTATTTTGTAAAAGATTCTTGATGGGGAAATTTTAAATTGAAAAAATTCTCTGGAGAAATTATTATTACTTTGAAAAAGCATAAGTAGTCATGATGACTTTGAAAAGGTACATATTAGGGTGAGCGTTTTTCCTGCAATGTAAGTTCCAGACAGAATCACCCATGTACATCATCAGCAGTCCTTGTTAGTATCCAAAGAAGTTTATGGCTTGAGCATATATTCACTTTAAAATCTAAGTATAACTATTATACCTATAAATTCCTGACAAGCTTTCTTTTTCTAGAGAAAGAGAAAGATGCCTAATGTCTCCAAAAAAATTATTTAGTTAAAAGGATTACTGTAAAATGGCAATATTTAGTTGTAAATTATTTATATAACTTGAATTTTTTTCAAGAATCTTATCAGACAGAGTGAGGCATTTCCTGGGTTTGTGTTCAAAATTACTTAATTGTACCTTGAGCCAACTTTAAGATTGAGTATGAAGGATTACATTAGGTGAGATGCAGCTCCATTCACACACACAAAATGGCATTTCCATTATCATTGAGAAGAGTTTTTTCAGCCATATGAAACACTGTGAACTAAGCAGGCATCCAATATGGTCATTTATACATGGATAATCATAGTTCTGGATCAGACTTTGAAAAGGTCTCTTGCACCTAACTCTGGGAAATGAACAAGGGGTAGTGGAAAGGGAAGTGGGCAGGGGGTTGGGGTGACCGGGTGATGGGCACTGAGGGGAGCACTTGGCGGGATGAGCACTGGGTGTTATGCTATATGTTGACAAATTGAACTCCAATTTTAAAAAAAGAAAAAAAATGAAAAGGTCTCTTGGATTAAACCCCATTATTTTAAATTTGTTCATAGATGCTCTGTTAATATGACAAATGGGAAAAGTATGATGCTTCATACTAATTATCAGCCTATAAACAGAAATTCGAACCTATGTATCTAATACTAGAAATTCACTCAAAGATGCAAATTCACAGCAGAGATATTAAAATTGCATATTAAACGCAAATCCTAGAATTTTAAAACTGGAGATAATTTAGTACAACTTTTGTCTTTGAGAGACAAAAAAATTGAAGCCTGAGAATATTAGGTCATATCTTTTCTAGATTACTTATGAGCTTGTTAAACAAGTTTACTTAACCCCTCTAAGCTTCTGTTTCCTTGTTCATAAAATAGAGAAAATTAAAGATCTAACTTACTGTGTTATAGTAAGTATTAAATGAGATCATGTATGTAAATCATGTGGCATAGTCTCTAAATTGTAGTAAATGTTTCATAAATGTTAGTTTTTATTTTCCTTGTTTGTGAGTCAGAGAAAAAAATTATAACATCAGCTTAATTTGGAACATTTGGTAGGTGTGAATTGTTAAGTATCAAGAATGACCATCATCACCTCAAAGAAGTGTAGGACATGTTAGAGTGGCTCTCCAACTCCTCAAAAGACTTTTTGCATGAAATAGTCAATCCTGCTGTGATGAGTCATTTAGGTTGTGCACTACCCAATTTTAATTATTGTGCATGTCACCACCCCTTGAGTTGTGCTCTATATTTACTTTGCACAACTAACATGTAGTAGCCCTGGGAATAGTTTTCAATAACGAAGGTCTTAACACATTCACAATACTCTATTGTGATCTATAATTGGACTTAAGGTATCTGTTGTAATTAGTCCTAACAATTTTTTTAATTTTAAAAAGATTTTATTTATTTATTTATTTATGAGAGAGAGAGAGAGAGATCACAGAGGCAAAGGAGACAGAGAAGTAGATTTGCTGCTGAGCAGAGAGCCTGATGTGGGACTCAATACCAGGACCCTGAGATCATAACCCGAGCCAAAGGCAGATGCTTAACCAACTGAGCCACCCAGGTGTCCTATAATTTTTTATTTTTAAGAGAATTTTTTTGGATTCTAGTTTCTGCCCTGGAGATAGATAAAAATGTTTTACACAAAATACAAAAGCATTAACCATGAAAGAAGTTGATAAATTTATTATTACTTAAAAATTAAAAACTCTTTTATGTAGTAAGTTATTACTCAGACAATGAAAATGAGAGTTACAGAGTGGGAAAATATATCTGAAGCACATATAACCCACAAAGAGTTTATACCCAAAATATTTAGTGAACAAGTATAAACCAATAAGAAAACGACAGACGGCCCAATAGAAAAAAGATGAGCAAAAGATTTGAACAGGCAATTCTACAAGAAGAAATAAAAAGTGTAGTAGTACCTTACAAAGTTGTAAATACACATATTCTATGACCCAGCAATCCACTCTTTAGTATTCTTCACAGAAATGTAGTACCAGGGAACATGTGTAAAAATGTTCATAGCAACATGGTTCCAAAAAGCTCTAAATGTGTAAATGGCTCAAATGTCATCATTAGCAAAATGGATTGATAAACTGTGGTATACCACAGCCACACACAACAACAAAATATAGAGGAAAAGATGCTATGCACAATACAAGAACATACTATTTGATTCTATTCACAAAAGTTGAAACACAGGCAAAACTAGTTTGTGTTGTTCAGGGATGCATATCCAGTGGTGAAAGCAGAGAAATGATTCTCACAAAAATTTGCTTATACAATTCAGAGGCTGAGGGCTGATGTTAGGGTAGAGCCTGAGGGGGAAAGTATGGGTCGAGGCTCAAAGAAATGGACTAAGAGAAGCACACAGCCAGGGACTGGGGTGAGGCAGAAGTCTTGGAGAGGAGGGGGGAAGAATTACATGGTGTGTGATAGACCTGGAAGGACAAATAAGATGCAGATATGGAAGATGAGGTGAGTCACAGAGGAAAGGGAGCTGAAGCACAGCAGCAGGCCAAGGAGGGGATAAACTGGGGTCACCACAACAAGCTAGGGAAGAAGGAGGCTACCAGCTGGCAAGAAATGGGCACAGGCATATACGGTTGTTGTTATATATTAACATTTCATACTATCATCTCAAGCCTGGCTGACTGCAAAAGCCTCCAAATGGGTCAGCCATCTTCTTCCCTTGCCCCTCTAGCCTATTCCCAAATCAATAGCCAGGGGGATCCTGTTAAACTGTTTATGTCAGATCATGTCACTCCTTGTTCACTATAGCCAAGTATTCTCACTTCTGTTCCTCAACTATAGTAGGCAGTCTTGGCACTTGCTACTCCCTTTGACAGATTTGTCTGTTACCTTTCCTCTAGATAAATAGCTTTCTCTCTCAACTCTTTCAGGTTTTTACTCAACTGTTTTCTTCTAAGGCCTTTCAATGACAATCCATCTAAATATTCAACAGCACACATACCCCAGTTTGTATCACTCTCTCACTAATACTTACTACTCTCTTGCACTATATATTCTACTTATTTACCTTGGTAGGCATTGTGACTTTTATTAGAATGTAAGTACTGACATATATACAAGGGTTGATATTTATGAATCTTTTTCATGTTTGACTCCCTAGTACTTAGAAGAATGCCAGTATATACTCAGATTAATATTTGTAAAATGAATGAACAAAGAATAAATAAACAAATCCATCCATCTAGTAATGAAAGCTAGAAACCTGGGCACCTTTTGTTCTTTCATTTCCATCATTCAGTCTTGTCCATTTAATTTTCTAAATATCCCTCTACCCCTTCCTTTCCATCTCTATTTCCATCGCTCTAGTTCAAACCACTGTCATCTTTCACCCAGACTATGACAATACATAACTGACTTCCCTCCACTCCCCTAGTCTATGTCCCATAAAGTCCATCCTCCCCGAAACTGTCAGATTGATCTTAAAATATGTCGATATTCTGCTAAAACCCTTCGATGGCTTCTCATCACATACAGTGATTACAACTCCAGCTCCTTGACATTGCACATTCCTGTAAGATCTAGCACACACTTACCTTTCTAGCCTTCCTCTCATTACTCTCTGGAACACAATTTACAATCAGGAAACACCAAAATGCTTTTGTACACTAATATATTTTTTATCTATGGGAGACTGTCTCAGTCTCGGGTTTAGAATGTCTTCCCACTTCTCACTTTACCATAATAATAAACACCATTCTTTAGGATTTAGTTCAAATGCTTGCCACTTCCAGGGTTTACTATTGTTGCCCCCTATGCCCCCCATACCCTCCTCCATTATCCCATAATTTTCATATGTACTCTCCTATGACCTCACACTCCATAATAACTATATTTATACACCATTGTCTTCTACTGGAATCTAAGATCTTTGTGTGCATCTTAGTCATCTCTGTATGCCTAGTGCTCATATTAGTGCTTGGCATAGGCAGGTGCTCAAAAAATATTTGGTGATTGAGTAAATGAGTGAGTTGTGCTATACATAAAAGTAATTTTTATAATAATCACTAAGGAAATTGGTAACAAGCAACTTGTGTCGCTTTCAAATACTCAAGCATTCAACATATGTCTTTTACAAATTCCATCTTTTGTGAAAGTAAAGAAATAGGCACAGAGCCCAGAAGAATCACTTTTAACATGTCTCTTATGGTTCTTTCATGCCCAGAAATTTGATTCTCTTTATTATAAATGCCTCAGGCACCAACAGATCATTTTTCTCATTTTTTGTTCAACTGTATCCCTTCGCTACTCTGCCTCTCTCACCCACAAAAAAGAACTTCCAGTGAACCACTATAACCAAACATAACATTTGTTATAATAAGACAATATAGGAGAAACTCAATATACATTATTTTAGACATTTGCAAAATGGGGATTTTCTCAAATAGTCCTCAGTGAAAATAGGCTAACAGGAATTCACTGGATAAGATTCAGCTTCGTAACAAGAGACAAGCAATCATTATGTTCAGAGAACTAAGTGCTCCATTAGGTAGAAATATACCTATATACCATAGACATCACAACAGAGATTTCCTTTAACAACTAACATATTTAATTTCTTCATTATTACCTAGAGAGGTCTATGAAGATACATGGCACATTAAAAAGATGCCCTCATCTGTCCGTTTATCAACTGTTAATCCTAAACTTGAAATTCTTTTGATAAAAGATTTCCTGTTCCATCTAGAGCTAAGAGCAAGGAACCAGGACTAGATTTCTCTACCCAATTATCCTCTCATTCACTGCTTAAAGTTTCCCAGTCAAACAATGCCAGGGTAAAAGGGCAAACTATAAAAGGCATACAGATCTGCCCTCTGAGTTTCTAGTTGGAGAAAAGTATATATAGTAGCCAGAATAAGCTTTATAGTTATGAAAACTATGGAGATTGTCTCAAAAAGACTTGGATGAGTTAATACCACAATACCATACCATACCGTTTGATTTTAAAATGCAAAATATTGGGGCTTCTGAGTGGCTCAGCTGGTTAAGCATCTGCCTTGGGCTCAGGTCATGATCCCAGGATCCTGGGATTGAGCCCCACATGGAGCTCCCTGCTCAGTGGGGAGCCTTCTTTTCCCTCTCCCCCTACCCTTTCCCCCTGCTTGTGCTTGCTCTCTCTTTCTCTCTCTCTCTCTCATGCTCGCTCTCAAATAAATAAATAAGATGTAAAAAATTTTTAACATTGAAAAAAACATAAAAGCCATATGTGAACAATATGAAATACAAGCAGATTATCAGAGAATATAAATGGATAAACAGGATTCTTCTCCTTGCACTTTTATTTTTATTTTTTTTAAACATATACTTGAGTATAAGTTGGGAATTTTTTTTTTAAGATTTTATTTATTTATTCATGAGAGACACAGAGAGAGAGGGAGAGAGAGAGAGAGAGAGAGAGAGAGACAGAGACGTAGGCAGAGGGAGAAGCAGGCTCCATGCAGGGAGCCTAATGTGGGACTTGATCCTGGGTCTCCAGGATCACGCCCTGAACCAACAACGGCACTAAACCGCTGAGCCATCCGGGTTGCCCCCCCTAGCACTTTTTAAAAATAAAGTCAATTTTATACAAATACAACTTATTCAAGGGTATATAAAATCAATATTGGGCTTTTTGAGTACCTATTATGGATTGTAACTGATGTTAGGCATTAGTGATATAAAGATGAATAAAAAAATGTATCTTTCACTTGTTGTTTAGAGTCCAGCAACAGATATACAAACATTAAGTTCAGATGGAATAAATGTAATGTGGAAGGGGAACATGGGGAGAATAATGTGGAGTGGGGGAGGAAGAGCACATATGCCTACTGCAATACATGTAAAAATTAGATCTCCAGAGACAGTTGCACTATTAATATACCATTATATATAATGTAAAAAGACCCAGCACCCCTTATACTTACCTATATATTAGGATGTGCCTGCCATAAGAAACTACTAATATTCAACCTTTTCTGACCTACAAAAACAGCAATTTGATATGATTTAACCTGTGAGTTTCAGGACAAAGTTTCATGTATTTGTTATACTAATATTTGGTCATCCCATATCAAGGGCAGGGTGAAGAGGCATGGAAAGAAGAGTAAATGGCACCAAAGGGATGAGAGAAGCTTACTATAGAGAGAAACTGACTATAGTCATCGTTTAACCAAATCTATTTTTTTCCAGAGTTTTCCCCTAAAAGACAATAGACAGCTCTTCAAGAGAATGATGTGTCTCTGAGGGTCCTGTGTTTGTTCTTACAGATAATAAGCTTTTGTGAGAATGTCTGAAGCAGAAGTAGAGTCTTAAGGAGGCAGGGACCCCAAATCCCTTGCTGATAACTCATATCCATAGTCTGCTGTTTTTTATCCCTCTTATTTATTCTCCCCTTTTTTCATAGTACTGACCTCTTAACTAGGGTGGGACATAAATCACCTGAAACAGACCACATTGTTCACATTGCAGTCATGTATGGCAGGTATTAATAAGTGCTTCATGAGAAGCTAAGTGGAATCAGGGTGCAATTTCTGGAAAGTTAACTTGAAGCGAAGTGGCCTTCTCTGGCCTTCTTTTCCTCTTCCTGCTGATTAGGAAAGTCCCCCATTCCCCAGTTCCTATAGTTTTTTCTTTGCAAGAAGATTGTATAAATGAAACTACACACTATGTCGCCTTTTGCATCTGGTATTTTTCACTTAGCATAATACCTTTGAGATTTGTCCATGTTGTTGCATATTTCAGTACGTATTACTTTAATTGCTAAGTAATAGTCCATTGTATGGAAGTATCATAGTTTATTATCCCTTCCTCAGTTGAGGGCATTGGAGTCTTGGAGTTGCTTCCAGTTTTAGCAATGACAAAGCTGCTGCACACGTTCACTTACAGGTTTTTGTGTGAACACAGGTTTCCATTTTAAATAAGTAAACATCTAGGAGTAGGACTGCTGCAGGACTCGATCCCAGGGAATGTGGTAAGTGTATATTTAATAACATGAGGAACTGTAGAAATGTTTTATGAAGTGACGCTATCAGTTTGCATCCCCCCAGCAATGTGTGAGATTCAAGTTGTCCCACATCTTTGTCAATATTTGGCATGGTCAGATTTTTTATTAGACTTTTTAATAGATATATAGCGATAGCCATTGTTGTTTTAATTTGGATTTCTCTGGTGACTAATGGCATTGAATATCTTTTCATGTCATATTTGCCAAATATCTTTTTTGTGAAGTGACTGTTCTTTTTTTATTGAGTTGTTTACTTATTATTAAGTTTTGAAAATTCTTCATTAACTCTGATGTGAGCCCTTTATGATATATGTAATTTGCAAATATTTTCTCCTAGTGGGAGGTCTGTCTTTTTATTGTCTTCACAGTGTCTTAAGTTCTTTATTTTTCTAAAGATTTATTTATTTGAGAGAGAGAGAGAGAATGTGAGCAGAGGAAGGGGCAGAGGGAGAGTAAGAGAGAAGCAGACTCCTTGTTGAGCATAGAGTCCAACAGGGTAGGGGGGCAATCTTACCACCCTGAGACCATGACCTGAGCCAAAATCAAGAGTCAGACACCGAAGCAACTGAGCCACCTGGGAACCTCAAAGGTTCTTAATTTTGAGAAAATCCAATTTATCAACATTTTTTCTAGGGATATTGCATTTGATGTGAAGAAATCTTCCCTATCCAAGGTCAAAAAGATTTTATCTTTTACTTTTTCATGTTTTATAGTTTTCAGTTTTACATTTAGATCAATGATCCATTTTGAGTTAATTTTTGCATAAGAGTACAGGTATGTATCAAGGTTCATTTCTTTTTGCATCCGGATTTCAATGGCTCCCACACCATTTGTTCGTGAGACTACTCTTTCTACATTGAAATGACTTTGTATCTTTGTTGAAAATCAATTAAGCATAGATATGTGGGTGTATTTCTGGAGTCCCCCTTCTGTTAAATGAGACACACTTAAAATTTTCTTAATGTATGTACATATATATATTTATGTATGTATGTATGTATGTATTTTAAAGACTTTATTTATTTATTTATTTGAGAGAGAGAATGCACGACAGTGAATAAGCACAAGCGGGATGAGGAGCAGAGGGAGAAGCAAAGGGAGAAGCAGGTTCCCTGCAGGTAGCCCAATGTGGGACTCGATCCCAGGACCCCTGAATCATGACCTGAGCCAAAGGCAGATGCTCAACCACTGAGCCACCCAGGCGTCCTTATGCATTACTTTTAATAGGAATTTCTAAAAGGCTGGATTTCGTAACCCCAAGTTGCGGCTTCTTCTCTTAAATTACCCAGTCCTTGTGATTATTTTGCCTAAAGTTATAATGCATAAACTCACTCTAAAATGCAAACATACAATATATGTCACAACAAGTATCCTCATTTGTAAAACATCTTATGAGATGTATTTTAAAGAACATTGAAAAGTACAGCCTCTTTAGACTTTATTAAATAGACCTCAATGCAGACAAATATGCTTTTTAAAACTAAGACATTTTAAGAGTAGGGCTAGTTTGACTATTTTACTTGGAACTAATACATAGATTCATCAAGTCCCCAAGCCCTGTGGAATTTCAATTAGCTACCTGCCAAGAGCCACAGATAGCATAATATAGCTGTATAGAGGAAATACCATCTGCTTCTGTGAACAAAAATCACTCTAGTATTGATGCCTATGGTTCCTCAGGGCTCCCTTGATTCTGCCAATATCATACTCATGGTTAACCACAGAGGACTTCTCTGTGAATGTCCCCAACTGCAGAGACTACCTTGATTCTGCCAATATCATACTCATGGTTAACCACAGAGGACTTCTCTGTGAATGTCCCCAACTGCAGAGACTATAGGGAAACCAGTAATGCAAGGGATTCATCAATAACACTGATTATGCCGATGGTGCACGGCACAGTTGACCACACTAAGACATTCATAAACAAATGCCCTAAATTGGCAGAAACTACTGAATCTTGATAGTTCCTGTGATAAACTAGACATCTAAGTTTTTCCAATTATATTGTTTTTTTTCTTTTCTGATCAAGGAAGCATGTAATGTGAGCATCATTAATGCCCAAGAAGAAACTTCCTTATCTCCCATTACCAAGGAAAAACTCCCTGAGATGATATCAGATATATAAATAGAAATTAATTGCAACTATGGAAATTGATAGATTGTTATCATGTGGTGAAATTAACTTTTCCTTTTGTCATCTAGTCACTCAAGCCATGTGACTTATGGGTAAGCTTTTATTGGCCACCTCTCTTTTAAGATGATCCTATATAGAGTCTTGTGTACCTATAGAAGCAATTCTAGCTTGAACCAGGTAAGTGCTGGGTCATTATTGATTCTGACTTCTGTTCATCTTAGCCTGCAGTCAGCAAGCAGACAAGTGAGAATAGCATAGCAGAACCCAGACATCATCTATCTGGGTTTGAGTTATTAGGTGCATACATCAGAATCCACCCTACTTAGTTCAAGAAGGAAAGTGTGAATTGCAGGGAACTTCACGTCTTTGGAAGGGTCAGAGAAGCAAGGTCTAGACTAAGCTTCCAGTAATAACATCTAGAACCACATAACACAGACCTGATCAGGTCATATTGACTCTGGCATGACTGGAAAGTTGCTGCCATCATGACTGATCCCAGGACATGCTGCTTTTGCTGTTGTTCACACCAACAAGATGTATCTCCATGCCATATCTGTCTCTTCACATAACTCTCTTTCCCTTCACCTTTTGTTTCAGTAGTTTGATTACCATGTGCCTCAGTATTATTTTCTTTGCATTTATCCATCTTGGGGTTTGCTAAACTTCTTGAAAATATACACAGATGTTATTCATCAAATTTGTGAAGTTCTTGGATATTGTTTCTTCAATACTGCCTGTATTTCATTCTCTCTCTCCTCTTCCTGGGCTTTAATTACATGTATATTAAACCTGTTTGCTATATTCCATATCTCTCTTATGCTCTCTATTCTGCTTTTCATTTTATTATTTTCTCTTTATGTGCTTCAGTTTGAATATTTTCTGTTAACCTGTCTTTAAGTTCATTAATTCTGTCTTCTGCTATGTCTAATCTGCTTTTAAAGCTCATCCAAAGTGAAATGAGTCAATCAGAGAAGGACAAACATTATATGTTCTCATTCATTTGGGGAATATAGATAATAGTGAAAAGGAATAGAAGGGAAGGGAGAAGAAATGGGTAGGAAATATCAGAAAGAGAGACAGAATATAAAGACTCCTAACTCTAGGAAACGAACTAGAGGTGGTGGAATGGGAGGAGGGCAGGGGGTGGGGGTGACTGGGTGACGGGCACTGAGGGGGCCACTTGACAGGATGAGCACTGGGTGTTATTCTGTATGTTGGCAAATTGAACACCAATAAAAAATAAATTTATTATAAAAAAAAGAAAAATTGGAAAAAAATAAAGCTCATCCAAGGAGTTCTTAATTTCAGGTATTATATTTCATATTTCTAGAATGTATTTTTTCGGTCTTTTTTAAAAAACTAAATGTTACAATTAATTCCATCTTCATGATTACAGATATTGCAAGGCTAGGTGGGTACACAAGGCAAATAAAACAAACTCTTGTCCCATTTAACCAGATGCAGCATTTTGGCAGTTTTATGATAATATAGGTAGACCTAAATAATTGACTTGGGCTGAAAGCTGGGAATAGCAAATCTCTGCAATTTAGGATCTTCTTCCATTGTTACTCCAAGGATCTTAATTCCTAGGAGCTCTGAAAGGTGTGTACTGCGACATTCTTCAAGCTTTCACACCTTAATCAGAAATCTGACACCTTTTCTTAAGGTAAGGAACTCTTAAGGCTGTCTTCCTCTTGGCTAACCCAGTCCACCAGCAATCTTAAAAGTTGTTATATAAAAATAAAACCATGTCCCAAGCATTGATTAGAACCATTGTGCTGGGATCCCTTTTCAGAGCCTTAGCTCCCTGAGAGAAAAGACAGATCCTAACCAGTTGCTTCCATAATAATAATAATAACCCTGATACAATCTACCTAATGTCCTTTGAAGCAAACTCAAGAGGTCAGGCAACCCTGATCATCCTGACAAGTTTAATCAGTATTTACACACAAAGGATATTTAAAGCTGATCCTAGACCAAGTATTGCAACCATAATCCCAAGAAATCATTCAGTTTTAGCAGGTGAAGTTCCAGCAAGATGCCACAGCACAAGTGAGAAATCATCTCAAAGCAAAGAGTGATGGTTCATCATCTTTTACAAGTGAGAGGAAATCAAGGAGAAAAGAAAACTCCCTTCTGAACTCCTCATCAATTCAATGGCTATTTTCACAGCCTTAATTGATGAAATCCAGTGTCCTCAATTTCCTGATTGGAGGAGTCAATTTTCAAGGTGACTGTCAAGTTCAAGAAGAGCTTTCAGGCTTTTCTTTGCCATGGCCCATGAGTTCCAGTCCTTCAATGGGAATCTCCTTCTCCTTTATTGCTTTCTGAACACACTGCTGAGAGTGCTTGAAGAGGTCGGTGCACGGATCTCTGGAGCCGTCCCCCTTAAGGAACTTCTCCTCAAACCAGGAATTGAAGCACTGGTTGTACTCACGCTTCATGTCGGTGCAGGCCTCCCCTACGCTATTCATGGCAGCGGAGGCCTTTTTTATTGGTCTTTTAACTACAATGTCTATATCATTTCTGAGTCTGTTTTATTCCTTGATTATCTTTCAGTTACTTTTCCTGTTTCTTTGAATGTTTAGCTATTTTTACTATGTGAATATAGGGCTCAACTTCAATTTTTTTTTTCATTTCAAGAATTTTATCTATGCACTTTATGTCCAATGCCTACAAACAGGTTCTTAAAAAAATATTTTGTTCAGTTTTTATAGTTGTTTACCATTTTCAACTATTCTTTATCACTGAAATTGGACCTCAAAAAACTTCCTACTTTTAATGAAAGTACCATTTACCATCTGATTTGTGAAACCTAAGTCCAAGTCTGTTCTCCATCAGCAAAGGAGCCTGAAATCTGTGAAGAGGGGACTTTGCAAATGGAGTTAATGCTATGAGAAACTATCAAAATGTGAAAAGCATGTCCAAATAATATTTATTCAAAAAAGAATCTTCTACCCTATTACTATCTGATTCTGTAACTACTATGGCTTCTTGATAGGTAAGCAATCAGCTAGAGGTGGGATAAGGAACACAAAAGTAAGATGAAGTGGAGAAGAGTAGAAGACTGCCTGGTAGCTTTATTCATGCCTAAAATGTACCTCGGTTTTATAGATTACCAGGTTTTATTTTTAAAGCCACATTTGAGAACAGGCACCCTGATGTTTATAGCAGCATTACCAACAATAGCCAAACTATGGAGAGAGCCCAAATGTCCATTAACTGATGAATGGATAAAGAAGATGTGATACACACACACACACACACACACACACACACACACACACACACAGGAATAGCAATAAGTCAGTGAGAGAAAGACAATTATCATATGATCTCACTCATCTGTAGAATTTAAGAAAGAAAACAGATGAATATATGGGAGGTGGGGGAGAGAGAGAGGAAAATCAACCATAAGAGACACTTAACAACAGAGAACAAACTGAGGGTTGACGGAGGGAGGTGGGTGGGGGGAATGGGATATATGGATGAAATGCATTAAGGAGGCATTTTTTATGATGAGCACTGGGTGTTGCCTGTTACTGATGCATCACTGAATTCTACTCCAGAAACCAATATTGCACTATATATTAACTAAGTAAAATTTTAATAAAATAAAATAAAAATAAATAAAAACCATGTTTGAGATTTCAGCATATTCAATATTGACAATTAAGACTTATACGTTACTTCTTAATGATTTTGCATATCCACGTACCTGTTTCTACAGCTAGCTTTCTCATAAATAAGGTAGAAAGAAGATAGTGAAAATAGTACTATATCAGGAGGTATTGAGAAAAAAGAGGGGGAAAATGCCTACGGCTTATTATATACTTCATTTCAGCAAAAGTTACTGAGTACCTACTATATTCCAAGCATTAAAAATCTGTGACAGTTGCAGGGAATGGTGGATTGGGATGGGAGGTGAAGGCATAGAGGAGTTGGAGGAAGTTTATGCTACTCAAGATGAATAAGATGAGGTTCCTGCTTACATTTGTGTAGGAGACAGAGATTGTCCAGTGTGCCATAATCACTGTCAAATCAGGGTTATGTACAAGGAGTGATTGAATCTGACCAAGGACTCAAGAAATCTGCTACAGAAGCTTCTGCTACCTTCTGTAGCAGGTAATTTAAGCTGAATCTTGAAAACGAGTGAGACTTAGCCAGATGAAGCAAAGTAGGAGCGATATTCCAGGCAAAATCAATAATAGCAGGAACAAATGAAGAGTAAGGAAACAAAATGTTGTATGGTGCAATGGCAGAGGTAGAGGGGGAGTGGGTTACAAAGGGTTTTACATTTCTAAATAGTAAAGTGCGAGGTTTAAGAAAGGAGGCTGGAAAGTGAGTTGGGGCCCATGTTATTGAGGACCTAGAAAGCTATGCCAAGAAGTTTGGCCATTATCATAAACAAAGGGTGTCACTAAGGAGTTGTCATCATGGGAGACCATAACCCTAATTGTATTTTAGATAGAGCATTCTCCCTATCTAAAATTCAGAAGGGCAAGATGTGAAGCATAGCCATTAGAGCATGATTGCAAGAGTCCAGGGACAATGCCCAGGGCCCAGTGATAGGAAAGAAGGGGTAGAAAGTTAAGAGATAAAATGTCCAAAGTTGGTAAATGGCTATGGGGGTGAGGAAGGGAGAAGAGGAAGCTAAGATAAGATTCAAGAAAAGAGTGCAAATTTACTGGAGGGAAACAAAAATTCCTATTTTGGACACAGGCTTTGAGATAATCAGTATGTAGCTGGATAAATGACATTCAAGAGAGAGAGGCTCAGAGATGGGAAAAAAGATTTGAGAGTAATTAGCATATAAAATAGGTAAAAACATAAGTGGGGTTAGGAACCTGTGAAGTAATGAGAGAGGGGCAATGAGCAAGGACAATAAATTTGAGGATACCAGGGTTTTAGGATTGTGCAGGCAATGACAGATGCACAGGCAGACTAAGATATGGCAAACAGATAATATTTTAGAAACCGAAATAATACTTTAGAACAGAGTGCTTGGTCAACAGTGAGAAATGGTCTACCAGCATAAGGATGGAAGAGCACTGACAGGATTAGATAATTGGAAGGTCACTGGTGACTTTGGGGAGAGAAGAGAATCTTGGTAGAGTAGAGAGGTCAGAAGTCCTGAGAAAATATAGATTATTCTTTCAAATGGTTGATTTCAAAGAAAGGGATAGAGATTAGAGACTTCCCAGAAGCTAGAGGATAACTTGGAGTCAAGAGAAGTTTTGATTTGAATAAGAAAGACTTAACCATATTTATAGGCTGGGAAAAATGCAGAATAAGAAAGAAAAATCATAATAAAAGGAGATAATCAGTAGAACCACGTTCCTAAAGTGGTTTAAAAGGTTTAGAAAAGGTTTAGAGTCCCAAACACTGCGGGAAGGACTGGATAGGAGTATGCAGAAGGCATCACGTCTTGGAGGAAAGCAGGGGACTAGCATAGAATGGGGTAGGAATTCAGGACCTATCTCACACTCCATGACTTCATTTTATTTTGTTTTATTTATTTTATTTACTTATTCATGAGAGACACAGAGAAAGAGGCAGAGACATAGGCAGAGGGAGAAGCAGGCTCCCTGCAGGGAGCCTGATGCAGGACTCAATTCCAGGACCTCAGGATCATGACCTGAGCCACTGAGCCACCCAGGCGTCCCTCCATGACTTCATTTTAGTGATAAAGTAGAGGTGGGTTGTCTCCTGGGGGCTGGAGGGGGAGGGTATATGGCATCAGGTTAAGTATGTATTTAAAGGACATATGACTTTTGAAACAGTCATATGAGGAATAGGGGAGAAATGGTGAGCTAAGGACAGGACTAAGGCCTCCCATGTGGGATTGAGAGTCCAAGTGAAGCTGAATTTTCCTTAATAGCACTTGGCCACCCAGCATGGATGCAGAGAAAGTCAACTGTAAGACAGATCTGGGAATGAAGTTCCCCAGCCATGGTGTAGACAAGCAGGCAAAAAAATCAAGGGCACAGCTAACTGAGTGGTTAGGCTGGATGCTGGGGAGGGGCTGGTAGTCCAAGAGACCTTCAGGGATCAAAGAGCAAGGAGCAGGAGAATGAGAGCTCTACTTCTCTGCTTTCTTCTCACCACTCTGGTGAGAGGCCTCTACTTGCTACAGCATTCATTATGGATAGAAAAACCAAAATAAAACAGAGAAGGAGAAAACGAGAAAACTCATTATTTCAAAATTCCTTTAACACTTTTCTTAAAAGGTACAAATCATCTAAATCATCCCCCAAAAGCCTTTTTAAATTCCAAGACTAGGAACAAAATTATGGTTAAATGTTTAATTAATGTTTATTATAGCTAGCATGCTAGTTTTAGAAGGTCAAATTTATGATACAATAAAGTAATATTTTTCACATTTTGTGGGTCTATTTTATAGTGCATTGGGGCTCACAGTATAATAAATATCTTCTATTATTTTGTAAGATTCTTGTATGCAAAGCTGTACAGGGCTGAGATAATATTGAATTTCAAGTCAAATTAGCTGGCATGAACATGAGGCAAGTCACTTTATCTTTCAGGACTTCAGCTTTTAGAGTTGTAAAATGAAGGATGGGGATAAATCTCCAAGTTTCCTTCCAGGATAAAAAAAAAAAAGAGCATAATTTAGTATTTTAAATTACTATAGAACTGATAGGACTACTCCTTTTCTTTTATGATAGACTTTTGTTTCAAGCTATAATTTATTGAACCTCAGTCCTTGATCACGAACACATACTCCATGATAACACCATCTCTATGGGAAATTGAATCCAATTGAATCCATTTTGCATCACAATCTACTCTACGTTCCACCATTCTCTGCTCACATTTATTCTTTGGAAGCTTCATCTTCAAAAGTTCAGAGAGACTTTTTTCACCACCTTGTGACCATGGGTCTCTAAGGAGAGGCCATATTACATTGCTTCCAAAAACCAAGCCTCTGATTTCCATGGGTGGGTACTCTGCAGCAACGCCTGCACATCTTGGATTTGTCACTGAGGATAATATGATAAAATGCCTATAGAGTATCTATTAGAATGCTTGAGATGTGGGAACACTCCATAGAGTATACCCAATACACTGAACAGCATGATACACGGGAAATCATCAAAACACAGCATTATTCTTGTCCCATTTAGGTATTTCTCCTGCTGCTCAGTGAAAACTAAGCAGAAACCATGACTCACTCCTGGGTTACAAAGGGTCCTAAAGTCACTTTAAGACACAAAGTACAGCCTTGATTCAAAATTAAATTGCCCAGTTCCAAGAAATGAATCAACTCTTCCCTCTTTATTCATATGATGACATCTTTCATTCCCCAGACGCTTAGACCATCAGAGTCCATGGGTAGAAAGGAAAAGGGGAAAACTGCTTAGTGATCCTGGATGGCTCAGTGGTCTGCTCAGGGCATGATTCCAGAGTTCTGGGATGGAGTCCCACACCTGGCTCCCTGCATGGAGCCTGCTTCTCCCTCTGCCTATGTCTGCTTCTGTGTGTGTGTGTGTGTGTGTGTGTGTGTGTGTGTGTCTCATGAATAAACAAATAACACCTTTAAAAAAAAAAGGAGGGGGTAGATATATATAGGAGAGGCCAGCAGAATTCTCATTAGACTGGTGACTGGTGCTGTCCCAAGTTAACCTGGCAGGTGGCTAATGCTGGCAGGTGGCTAATGCTGACTCTTGCCTTCCTACCAGTTTTGTTGCCTTGATTCCTAGCTGGGAAACATTTCTGGGAACATACCCCTGATGTGGGTCATTTACATTTTCCTTTGTCTAGGTGCTTCTCTTCCACCTATCAGGTTCTGATTTATTGCTATTCCACCCCTACTTCTGGGGGGGCGGTCCCCCTTCCCATTGGCAGGAGTCCTGTTGGGCAGAAAAATCTCAGGCAGGCTGCCTTTGAAAGTGACCTTGTGCTACTAGGTAATGATTTCTTAAGTAGGGCACATAAAAGATTGATAAATAGTATTTCGTGAGGACCTTCCAGGTTCCATTTAGAATATAAGAAGCTGGAAAGAATGTCATCTCCCACTTTAAGCACAAGGAAAAGCTGCATCAGAACTTTTCTCAAACCCATCAGAGAGCCGAGGTCACAGGCAAATAAACCGGAGATTTAAAGAAAGGCAGATGTTTCCAAGGAGACAGGCAATATGGAAACTTGCTTACTTGAGACAGAGCATCTGGGAAAGACAAGGCCACCACAGAAGTGGGTAACAACACTTTGTAATTAGTCAATGAATTTTTACAATTTCCTGCTGTTGTAGAGCCTGAGAGTGTAGAACCCATGGAAGTTTCAGAGACAGGGGAATTTACATGCCCTTACAGGTTTTTCTTTATAGAAAGCTCATAACAAAGATCAAGGTCAGGGGAGAAGAGCAGATGAAGCCTCTAAGGTCTAACAGATAAGAACAAAAGCCCTACGTGAGTGGCAACTCTTGCTTTGGGCTCAGGTTGTGATCTCAAGATCATGAGATCAGGACCCCCACCCAGTGTCAGGCTCTACATTCAGTGGAGAGTCTGCTTGAGATTCTCTCCCTCTGCCCTTCCCCCTAATCCCCCCCTCCAAAACAAATAAATGAAATCTTTTAAAAAGAAAAAAAAAAGAACAAAAGTCCTACAGAACAAAATCTGTTGGGGGTAGTGAGCGGTGTCAAGCAGCAAACCCACCAGGGCATAGTGTAGACCCATTACAGCTGGGGGGAAAAAACAAAAACAAACAAAAACAAAAAACAAAGACACCCTCCTCTTCTAGGGGAGGGGGAGGAAGCTCTCTCCCACACAAGAACCCCCAAGACAGGAGGCACAGTTTGTCTACCATGGGGAGGAGAACAAGATCACTGAGCAGGTTCTAGCCCCAAGACCAAGTGACAACAATCCTGCCTGAGACTGAGGCTGAACCAAGAAAGCAGAATGCCTCTTGCCTTATTAGATACAGGCCAGCAAGTGTCTAATAAGAATCTTCTGAAGGGGAAGGAACAACAGGAGCAAGGCTCTCTGAGGCACAGGCTCCCAGGGAAAGCCAAAGCCTATGTCCACCATAAGCTATGCAATACTAATTGCCAATAACTGAAAATAGCTGGTGAATGGATAAACTGTGATTAACCCCAATCATGGCATACTACTCAGCAATAAAAAGGAACTATTGATACACATAACAATGTGACTAGATCTCAAATGCATCATGCTAAGCGAAAAAAGCCAGACCCAGAAGTCCACACACTGTATAGTTACCTTTATATAACATTCTAGAACAGCCAAAAGTATAGGAACAGAGATCAGTAGTTGCCAAAGGCCAAAGGTGGGTATGGGGTTGAATACAAAGGGGCATGAAAGATTTCTTTTTTTTTTTTTTTTTTGGCATGAAAGATTTCTTAAGGGTGATGAAGCAGTCTATATTTTGCTTGTGGTGGTAGTTAACATGTCATGCATTTGTCAAAATTCATGGAACTATACACTAATTAAAAAGGGTGATTTTACTGCATATAATTTATATCTCAGACATTTAAATTTTAAAAAAAGAATTTCGTTAAAATTAAGAACTTTATCAAAAGACACCATTAACAAAGTGAAAAGTCACAGAAAGAAAGGAAATAGAACTTGCATACAGAATATATAAATACACAAATGAATAAGAAAAAACAGACAACCCAATAGAAAAATGGGCAAAAGTCTTGAGTGGACATTTCACAGGAGCTGATATCCAAACGGTCAATATGCACAAGAAAAGACACTCCTATGAAAAAACATTCATCAGGACACTGGGGTGGCTCAGTGGTTGAGCGTCTGCCTTTGGCTCAGGTTGTGATCCCAAGATCCTGGGATGGAGTCCCGCATTTGGCTCCTCTTAGGGAGCCTGCTCTCCCTCTGCCTGTGTCTCTGCCTCTCTCCTCTATGTCTTTCATGAATAAATACATAAAATCTTTAAAAGAAACAAACAAAGAAAACAAAGAAAGAAACAAAGAAAAGACAATTCATCATCTATCCTAAATGTATATGAAAACCTTGTTGAGGTACCACTACACATACATTAGATGAGCTAAGAGTAAAGACTGGCAACCAACCAATGTTGGTTAGGACATGAAGCAATTGAAACCAGCTGCAAATTTGTGTAACCTCTTTGGAAAACTATTTGGCAGTGTTTACAAAAGCTAAACATACCTGATCCAGCCATCCCACTCTCAAGTATAAATCCTATAGAAATGAGTGCATATGTCCACCATAAGACATGTTCAAGAGTGTTTCTAGCACCATTATCATAAGAACAAAAACCCGGAAATAACACAAATTTCTATTAACAGGGTAATATATAAGCAAATTGTGGTATATGTCTACAATGAAATACTACCCAGCAACAAAGAAAAACAAATAATTGCAACATGCAACAAGAATGAAACTCACAGAAATGACAAGTCAAGGAAGTACAAGAGTATATACTGTATGATTTGAATTATATGAAATTTATGAATAAGTAAAACTAATTTATGGTGATGAATTCAGAATAGAGGTTATGGGTGCAGGTAATATATACTGAGAAGAGGCATGAGGGAAACTGAGCTTCAGGAAACGTTCTATATTTTCTTTTTTGTTGTTGTTTTTTATTTTTTTAGATTTTATTTATTTATTTATTCATGAGAGACACAGAGAGGGAGAGGCAGAGACACAGACAGAGGGAGAAGCAGGCTCCTTGCAGGGAGCCCGATGTGGGACTCGATCTCGGGACTCCAGGATCACATCCTGAGCTGAAGGCAGATGCTTAACTGCTGAGCCACCCAGGAGTCCCCGTCCTATATTTTCATCTCAGTGGTTTTTACATGAGGCAATATATGTCTGTAAAATTTCATTCAGTCACACACTTATGTTCTCTGCTCTTTACTGCATGTTTACCTCAATACAATACAATAAGAAGAAAATACCCCCACAGCACAGTGGAAAGGCTAATGATAATGTGCACAAATTGAATATCAACAAGACTAAGGAGTATATAAAGACTTGTCCTAGTCTCTGACCCTAGTGTGTTTTCTTATCAGCTGCAGACGAAGAAATGTGCCTTAGCTCTATAGCCCATTGTAGATAGATCAGGCTTGGATGCAGCCTCTCTCCCTTCTAGGGCCCAAGCTTATGCAATGCCCAATATAATATCTTTTTGTTTAAAGCACTGCAGAGCAGGCATTTTCCTCTAATGTTTTAAGAGATATTTGTTTTTATACACTATTAATTGCTGTAGTATAACTATTAACTGCAGGTTATTTTTTTTCTACCACTAGAATAAAATTTCTTGTTGCACTATCATTCTCCTACCATGTCATTTACCAATAAGTAAAGATTTGTGTGCTTTACTGTATGTGATGCTGTACCTCCATAAAATCGGTTTTTAATGGTCCTGCCAACACTCCTAGGGAGGCTACATCCATCGACATAGGGCCTCCAGGACTCATGCACTGGCGACCAGTCTGGGGAATGCAGTTATTTGCAACATAGCAGCCATCCTTGTTTTCAAGTCTGCCACAGAAGCAGCTCCTCTAGTTCCCTGTGAGCATCAGACACTGATCCTCAAGCCCCAACTGCAGGGCTTCCCCATTAAACTTTCCAAGTCAAACTGGAGGCCGCTCACTGGAGCTATAGAAGAGGAATAACCCATCCACTCCACCTTTTGCTTTGCCCATCGGGCTCTTCCCAACATATCTCTTCACAAATCCTCTCCCCTCTTCGTAAATGTACCTTTTTTTTTTTTTTTTTTTTTACATCTTTAATGTGAATGAGAGGTCCAAGAGTGTGGGAGCCAGAATCAGACTTCACTTTATAGCTACTTTCTGCTTTTTCATCCAGCACCTTTCCCTGGTGTGCAGCATTTGTGGTTTACGTTGGGTATCTCTCAATCCAGACTTAAATACTGACCTCCTGTTGCAGGAATTTCCACTTGAACCATATTAAATTGTTGATTGTTGACTACTGTTGATCTACAAGAATTGCAATTTCATATGGTTCAAACTAACAGTTTTATTCAAAATAAAAATTTTAGAGAAACCAAACTTTAGGTTGGGTTTGAGCAAAAGGGAAAAAGGGTTCTTAAATGAACACCAGGGCAAACCCTGAAACACCATCAGCAGAGCATCTCACCTTGGCTTTCAGATGAGCACACAGTTCCTGTTGCTTTCTTCTGTCCTTAGCCAAAGTACCCTCTATTGCATGTGCTGCGCAGGCCTCCGCAAGGGTCAGCACAGCCTTCTGGATAAAGTCTCTCCTGTTCTTATTCCAATTTGATATCAGGATCCTTCGCTGCTCCCTAGCAAAGCGATATTGATCACAATATTTCTCATGCTCCACCTGAAAAGATAACAGATGGCAGACACTTATTATGAAACTGAGCCTATGCTTTATGTCATTGTTATTAAAATGAATTATAATCAATGATTTAGAAAAACTGGGGACAAACATCTTAATTGTGAATGTAGTAACCAGGACCAGGTACCAGTCTGAAAGTTATGAGCTGATGGTTAACTGGTGACTAAGGACCAGTTATTTAATGTTTGTAAGTCCTTAGTTTCCTTGTATAGGGTGGACTCTCACTAGGCAGTCCTAAAACAACTTCCACATCTACACAGCAATGAAACTATTCACAAAAAGCATTATTTCCCCTGTATATAATTTCAAAAATGTTCTATCTTTAAATCAGTTGGGATATTTTAACAATTACTTCAAGTGCTTCACCTAGACACATGCCAATAAAAGTATATTCCTATCATAATTCTTAAAACCTCAGTTTGCCCTTGATTACTGAAATATTCAGGTGATAGGATGTCTAAATTTAAAGGAATTACAGCAATTATGTTAGCTTTTCCCATCCTGCAGTCCTGATGGACATGGACAGTCTAACATGGGTACTGGTAGTTCCTGCTGGCAGTAAATCTCAACCATGAGAGATCTCAGAGTCTTGAGGGGAAGAACAGGAATGGAGATTGCCTGAGCAGTTTGAAAAATCTTTGTAGGTGATTCTGAGATGCTCCTTATATAAAGTTGTGTCTCCTGAAATTGAGAGCCATTGACCTACATAATTCTTTATTTTGCCAGTTTAGACCACATCTCTGAATTTAATATATTATTTAACCCCTAAGTGGAGTGACAAAAGAATCTAGCAAGCAAGATAAGGTTGTCCTAAAACAATAATTTAGTTATGGTTAATTAGGTACAGGATGAAACAGGCTATGGATTCACTTAGACCAAATATCAGTTACTAAAATATGTTCTGGAAACTTCTGAGCTTTGTTTCCAAAAGCTAAAAATATACTTAAAATCTGTCAAACACTAAGAAAGGAAGCATACACCATGCAGAAATGAATACTAATCAACCTAATGTAAGAAGTGAGTATAAAAATCTTTATCATGTCAATAGCAGGTAAATACAAAAACTTACAAAGTTAAAAATGACAGCTGGTTACAGAAATAAATAGAACCAACGGGGAATAAAAATAATGATCCAATTTAATAAATTAAGACTTTAAAAATCTAGAGTGAATTATTTATTACATAACATGTTTTTTACATAACAGGTATCTACAACAAAATAAAGATCAGAATTAAATAATTGTTGGCGGGGGAATGGGGGTAGGAGAGAATGGTCATCTGGATAAGTGACCTTTGCTTAAGTTTCTTTATCTGTAAAATAGGATAAAAATAGTACTCTTTCATCCACTGTTATACGTCTTATAGGAGCTTACACATGACTGCTATAAGGTAAATTCTACTTGCTTAATTTTAAATAATTACAGAAGTGCAGAGTATGTGATAATATTTTGTAGCGTGGCCCATTTAAAAGTTAAGAGTTCACATGTGTTTGTTTGCATATGTGTCAAGGTGAGTTATGGTAAAGTTAATTGGTGACATGGTAACTTTTGTTTACTTGTCTTTGTGGCCTTATGAACTAAAGAATGAAACAATAATTTCCCAGGACTTTCTTGGGGAAATTTCATTCATGACTCTGAGCTCTAATTTGGGGCATTTGTGTTTCAGACTCACCAAAGGGGATCAAGTGGAATCACTGTTGTGGGGATGACATAGGTAAGCGCCAGCCCCCAAGGCAAGTGCTGGCTTCCCCATGACCAGAAGGGCTCAGATGTGACAGGCTCTGTGGATAGATGAGCTGTCACCACTTTCAAGACCCAGAGATTCCAGAATCTTTGAAGATGAGCAGGTGAATGCACAGGCACCCAGAGGCCAAACACTGGTAGAGGAACCCAAGAGATCACAGTAAAGATCTTGGTGCAAGCAAGCATGGAAGAGAATAAATATTGCTTAAAGGGTTTTCCACCTTCTTATGGACCATAGGATTTGACAAATGAGAGACTCAACCTATAACTCTGTTATTTGCTAGAGTGTAGGAAAAAAATAATTTAAAAAATGTATATATATTTTAAATTTATATCTAAAAATATAAATTTTGCCTAGTAATTACTGACCACCAGAATTATTTAATTTGCTGTTATAGTCCAGCACTCACCAAATCATGCCTAGATTTGTGAGGAAAATATCTTTGTAACATGTTCAGATACAGAGTCCTTCTGCCACAGAGATCTCCAGGATACTGATCCAAAACAGCCTGGTAAATCCAGTGGTCTTCTTCACTTAACTGGAAATTTCTGGAAGCAATAAAAAAGTCATAACATATTGTTAAGCAACCATGGAGTTACAGAGAATTCAAACTGCTCAAGCTACTAACAAATGGTACAGATTACATAAAATGAAACCTGGTGTTTGTTTATTTGTTTATTTTAAATACATTAGCCAAATTAAATGTTTGCTATAGAAAAGGTTCTAAATTCTAATCCTTTATTGGTCTTGCCACAAATTCCAGGCATTATTTCAAGAAGTTTGCCAAGTGACATAATATTTTAAAAATATTTATTCTATCCTTCCTATGATAATATTTTTTAAATCATGGCCAATGAGAGAAATAAATGAACATGGGGAAATAAATTATTGAGACATACAGAATAAAAAGAATTTTTATTCCTGGAGGAAAGCACAAATGTAGACAGCTAAATGAACAATTACACAAAGGAAATTAAGGCCTGAGGAAAGCACTTATTTAAAGTTTCACTTTAAAATAAGTCTAAAATTGTCATTTACTTTACCCTTTCAACTTCTCACTATGGAATTAAGACTAGATAATATTAGTGAGAAGATTACCAGTGGTATTAAATTTCAGATCACTAAAGAAATAATTTATAAATAGGAACAACTCTTCAAGGCCCTACCTAAAAACATGTCCACCCTACACCAAAAATGCCTTTATCATTTCAGGAAACTCCTAGGCACTGGCCTGGTTTGTGTTCTACATAAGGTTTTAGCAAAGCCCTGTGCAGAGTGGAAAGGTTGCAATATCAGCTTGAAGTATAAACGGAATTAATGTCTCTTTATCATTCTGGGTTTATTTGCATATTATTATTCCTGCTTAATAAATTGGAATAATCAAATACAGATGCAATCAGAGAGAATATTATTAGCAACAAGTATTTCTTTGATCCAAGATGGAGACTTGCTATTGTTTATTTCTACTATATCAATGATCTTCTACTTTGAAGTTAATTGTGCAATTCAAAGAATTTCTCATATGTCTTCTATGCCCTTGAAAAATATTTGACAACTTAAAATAGAATAAAAAGCTCTTTAAATCAGTGATACTAATGGGAATTCCACCGTCCTCATACAAGGTTACCTAGTTTTTGTAAAGCATTTCATTATTCCAGTAAGTAGCAAGAAAGAAAAAATTCTCTTTCAAAGAAGATAATCTTTACTAACAGCTCTATAATGGGAAGAAAAAAGAGGGTTGGAGGTGCTCTGCTAGGAAGCATACTCCACACTTCTGTATGACACAATAATCTATGGCAGAGAAATACTTTGAGAGGAGTTGTTTCATTGAACACACCAAGTGTATTGGTTCTGTCTGAATCAGTTATGAATGCATAGACAGTCGAAGCCTTCTGCAAACAAAGCATTTCAAATAGGGGTATGAACCTGCAGAAATTCTTGCCTGAGTGTACTTGGCATTTAAAATACTCTCAAGTCTAGGGCGCCTGGGTGGCTCAGTCAGTTAAGTTTCTACCTTCAGCTTGGGTCATGATCTTAGGGTCCTGGTGTTGAGCCTCGAGTCAGCCTACCTGCTCAGCGGGGTGCCTGCTTCTCCCTTTCCTTCTGCCCCCCACCTCATCCCACTCCATCCCACCCCCCGCTTGTGCTCTCTCTCTCTCAGATAGAGAAATAAAAATCTTTAAAAAAACGAAACAAAACACCACCCTCAAGTCTTCACGGATAATACCTAAGCTCCTCTCTTGAACTCATTTTCATTCATGATAACAAAAATGTATTTTAATAGCAGTTAGCCACATAAATTCTCTTTTACTGCACCACAAGTAACAACAACAACAAAAAAATTGACCTGAAGTCCATGTCTTCATTCATACTTTTAAACTGTTTCCTAATCAAAGGGACTTGAACATGGTTTGACTTTCCACCTTTATTTGATTATAAATGTGGATGTATGTAGTAGGGTGTGTGCTGAGGAGGGGAAAGTAACAGAATCAAGGTCCAATAAATTGTCCAATCTCTTAAGTTGTCATTCATCTATACAGTGGATGCTGTTGTGTTATGCCATATCTCCCTTATTGGCTCAAAGTCCCATCACCAAAATGCTGATAATTCACAGATGTACCTCCATTCACTGGAGAATTGTCCTGGACCAAATGGGAACTGTCTCACCCAAAATGTTTCTCTCCTACCTGTTTTTGAAGGCCAGCTGCAACCAATGTTTGGCTGACGTTGGGTATAGAACCGCCAGCTCACTTACCTCCTGATGGAACTAATCCCATGATACCATTCATGCTCTAGAGTTTCACTGTGGGAGCAAACTGCAGCCCATTTCCACTGAGATCACCTCCATACATAGACATTTTCCTCTCCTCTTTCCTTCTTCCCCTTACCATCCTTCTGAGAGTATTTCCCAACAAATCACTTGTTTTTACCATTTCTGTCTCAGCTTTTCTTCTACAGAACCTGACCTAAGATGATCTCTAAACTGTCTTACCTATAATTTTCAAAGATAGTTTTAATCCTTTGGTAAATGGAGAAGTACTTCTAAGTTAATTGCTTTGATGATCTTTCATATTGAATGGTGGTACAAGATTGCGGCTACACTCAAAAAGAAAGTATAAATGGCAAACATTTACAAAAATGCTTTTCAAATAAAAGCACACATTAAGCAGTGTACATTGCTATAAATAAATGCAACAGCAGGAGAATTTGTGGCACTGAGTGCATTTTAATGTATTGTGTGAATGTATTAATTAGGTGCCATTTTAGCGACAACATCAAAACCACTTAAACATATGAAATGATAATACAACATCAAAACTATTTCAAAGCAAGCATGCTACAAATGATCACATCCATTTTGCTCTTCTTATTGATTTTAGAAACCTCACATCTCAACAGCTTTTTCCAATTACCACAATTACACAAATTGTAAGTCATTTTTCTAGAATACATGGAATAGAAACAAAAAACATACTTAAAATGATACATAAATACTCACAATGTTATTATTTTAGAGTATTTATAGCAGTTTCCAGAGCCACAGGCCTAAATTTTGAGGCAAATATTCACACTGGCAATAGTTAATGGCACCGTCATACATCATCTCCATTAGGATGCTGTTTGCAAGGGAGAAAGCTCCCACCATTATATATACACTGAGTCTTCTGGATAGTAAAAATCTAAAGGAATATTCAAACATAATAGCCTCTTCACAATAACAAAGTAGCTGTTTCCTACTTGGCCCCTAAAATAAAATCAAATTTAATAAATCTGTATTTCTAAATTCCAATCTGAAAATTTATCTTTACTAATCGTCTTTTCATTGTACAGGAAAATCTATATAAAAAGCTAAGCTATATAGAATAACTAAGGTTAGCTTTTACCTTCCAAAGTTCCTGTTTTACCTTCCAAAGTTTTCTGTTTAATTGCTTTGCTAGTGATTCCAATAACAGAAGTAGCTAAATTATGCAGCTATTGAAAACTATTCTGATCACTTATCCAGATTTCTAAATTTGAAAAGTGACTCTATAATTTTAAAAAGTTTAAAGAAGGCTTTAAAATTATCCTAAACTTCTGCAATTTTTAAATTATCTTTAGACAAAAAAAAAAATCCTTGGCAGGTCTGTGCAATTTCTTTTCTTTTTGTCCACCCAAATTTTCTAATTTAAAATGTTTCATAATTTTCATCTTTATAATAGCACAAGATTTTATAGTTTCCAGGCTTCCTGGGCACTTCTAATACTTCAGGGAATTCCAGACTCTAAAAATGTGAAGTATCTACCATTCAATCTCCACCCACCCCCCCATCCCTGCCCCATAATGAAGTCCCATGATATAATTTTATCATGATATCCCAGGATGTGAGACAAAATAGGTAATTTAGAAAAGGAGAATGTCAGCTGTGAGAATCAAACTACACCAGGGTTGATAAGTCTCCCTAATTCTACCCGTTTGGATCATCCAAAAATCCTAAACTGACTCACAATTAAATGAACTACTAGTTTTCTTCTTAGTCATGCTTAAGTCACTTCCTTAACATTCTGGTTCCATCAAAATACATTTGTGGTGGAGGAGAGGCAGAGAGGTAGCCAATGATGGCAAACAAGGTACATGAGGGTAACAAAGTATTTTAATAGCAGATATAAGTCTATGAAACTAAACATGGTGTTCACAAATGGCTGAAAATTGTTTTATAATTTTCTCAGAGTGAAGGGAGTTTTCCAGCAAAATGGTAGCACCTCCTTAAGCTGCCTGATACATCCAACAGCTAGCTCGAGATTGGCAACTGGCCATAGTGAATCTAGCCTAGAGAAAAATTCTTAACTCTTCTAGTATAACAGTGGCAGGAGACATCTAGTGCTTCTCACCACTAAGAAGCAGGATTGGTTCACTGATGGATTAATGTGAATAAAAAATAGTTCTGATGTAATCGGCTTATTTGGCTACACTGGGTCTGACCTTCTAGGAAATACAACTTGATTCTACATTTTAATGTTGTCTTTCCGACTCAGACTCAAACACTGAATCTAATCAGCCTGGTTCCTGAAACTGTCTCCTCACTCCACCCCACTCCCTTTATTCAAATATAAATCTATCTTTGATTTTTAGCCTGGTTTACAGGGGGCTCCCCAGCCTTACACTTATTTCTGACCAACAGAATCTCCTCCTTGGGTTTTGTTTGAGTAAGTACATTTCTTTCCAGGAAATCTATTCTCACTTAGTAGTTCTCACCTTCAGGGTCCCAAGCTCCACCCAGTCTGCCTACTGAGGTGGGAGCTGATGGCTAGAATAAAGTAGGCTCTCAGAAGTATGACCTTTGCTTCTCAGCCTTTTGGCTAAAATGAAATGTAGAAGCATGGCCAAAATCCACTGAATTAAAGAATGAACAACAAAATTGCCCATAGGATAAAGCAAGAACTTGCATCAGCATCCAAAGCCATAGTCTTTGAGAGGTGACAGGAAAGTAAAACTATGGCAGAGTTCTAAAATTGATGACTCCAGAATTTTTCATAGAAAGGTTTAGGGGTATGAATCTGTCCAGAAGAGGAGGTTAAGTGACTTATTTGGAAGTTGTAATTGCTATTTACGTAGCAAGTACAGTGTTTTTTCTTAGATGGGGGAGGGTGGTAATAGTTGTCATAGAAAGCTTGATTTTTTTTTTTACTACCATGTGTATTTTTTAGAAGTGGAGTAGCTGGGTTGATGGCAAGACTCCTAAACCACCTTATCCCTACATCCATCTACACAATTTTAAGAGGCAATATAACTCCTAGTGGAAGTTTTGAGATCAGGGGATAAAACAGCCTGTTAAAAGTAAAATATAATAGCTCAACCACTCCATGTGCTGGGTTTTAAATAATTATATTCATCATAAGAAGTATAAGGAAAAGGTAATTGTAGCAAACATTGCCCCTACTCCTGCTTCTGCCCACCAGAATCCTAATTTTATTCAAGATCTACCTTCTTCCATAGGGTGCCCTCTCCAGGGAAGGTGAGCACCATCCCCATCCCTGAGATTGAATCTTGATTGATTTAATCCATTAACAATCATCTATTTACAAGCATCCTGTTCTTCTGGCCAGTGTTTGGTATAAGCATGGATGAAAGACCCAATTCTGGCCAATGAAATGTAAAGAGAAGTCTTCTAAGGCAAAGTTTTCCTAGCTTACAAGGAAGAAATGGTCCTTTTCTGCCTCTGAATATTATGGTGGGAACTGCTGCAGGAAGCATCTAACTTGTAGGAAGGCAGGGCACAGAATGCAGAAAACCCAGACTTCACTGTGCTTGGACTTCTCTACTTCTGCACTTTTTGGGAAATAAGAAAAGAAATCTCCTTATTGCTTAAGTGGTATTGACTTGTGTTGAGATTTTCTTACTTATAGCCAAAGATACCCTATTTGATAGCTAACTGACGGAAAGAAAAAATGACTTTTTAAATATGGCATCCTAATATTGCTTTGGAAGGAAAGTGCTATGAAGGATATAGAGATTAAAGAGATGCAGATCCAATATGTCCAGAGACCACTATCTACGGTAACATTCCTCAGATGATTAGCAACTGTCAGGTGTTCAACATCAAGGGCCATTTTTAAGACAAAAACCCAAAACTAAACATAACCAACTCAAACTCAAATGTATAGAATCAGTAAAGACAAGATCATGGGATCCCTGGGTGGCGCAGCGGTTTAGCTCCTGCCTTTGGCCCAGGGTGCGACCCTGGAGACCCGGAATCGAGTCCCACGTCAGGCTCCCGGTGCATGGAGCCTGCTTCTCCCTCTGCCTATGTCTCTGCCTCTCTCTCTCTGTGTGTGACTATCATAAATAAATAAAAATTTAAAAAAAAGACAAGATCATCTACGAGCATGTTATATGCTCCATTTTTAAAATCCTGCTGATCCAGAATTTGCAACCATGTTACTATTTTATTTTTCATTTTGAGGAAGTAAGAACATTTTTAAGTGCAATAAAGTTGAAGTGAATAAAGTTACCTGTACAGACATTAAGACTCAGTTTTAAGAATAATAAAACTGGTCTACTTCTTTGGGATGGCATGAGGAAAAATTCAATTAACCATTGAGGGCTTTTGAAATTTTATTTACTTATTTATTTTTTAAGTAGGCTCCATGCCCAAAGTGGGGCTTGAACTCACAACCCTAGGATCAAGAGTAACATGCTGTTATGACTGAGCTAGCCAGGTGCCTCAGGCTTTTGAAATTTTAAATGCCACATAAAAATAGGAGAATATCACTTCAAATCAACTGTCAGTAATCACTAAAAAATTATAAGAATTGATTAGTACTGACAGTCCTCTTTCTCAGTTTATTATTTTTTAGACATTATCAATATTCAACTTTATTTTCTTGCATAGGCACTAATATGGCAGATAGACATAAGTCTGAGCATGTTGATTATAATTTCTTACATTACTGGTTCTTCATAGCCTCAGTTCTAATGATATGGTTTCCTCAAAGGATTGGGCCTCAAGGTATAAGGAATATGCTACACATATTTTATTATTTTAATAATAAATTCTATCTGTATTAACCAGGTTAAAATAACATATGTCAATTGTCCTGGGCACAAATCTTTCAACCTGCTGTTTCCATTTTCTCCAATCTGATTTACTCAGGATTAATTTGATTTCACATCCAGCAAAGAAGAGAAACCTCTCATAAATGACTCCCACTCCTTCATCCTGCAAAACCCAGATTTTTCAGTCTTCAAAAGTATTAAAAATGTAGCTTCAGACAACACTACACTGTGTAGTTTCTAGCTGAAACAATTATATCAAGAAGGCAGATACGGGCTGCAGTGATTTTAACAATAAGGATGGTTGAATCTAGAAACTTATAGCCACTATTCTTATATTTTCACAGACATATTTAAACAAACATCTGAGTAATTATACAAGCTGAATTATTAATTAATCAAGCAAACTTTAAGATTAGCTTTTGGGGTACACTACAGAAACTGCATCCATTTTTTTCCCTTGATAAAATGCATTCCACCTTAGCCAAAAGAACTTAAAATATACTTCATTCCCATAACAAACCAAAAGAAGGTTGAACAATTGTCAAATATGGCTTTTAGTTCAAGAGTCATAAAGTAATTAAGTATTTTCAATGACATATTTAAGAGAAAGCTGTTAAATATATGTGACAAAAATAAATCATAGTCTACAATCATGGCTTCTCTCTAGCAAAAATTGCGAAGTCAGATTGGACAAACCATGTTGGAATATGCCAAGAGAAAATGAGAGTTACCGTAACCTAGGATGCTGTACAAGTGGGTCATATAACCAATGTGACTAAGTAAACATGCTAATGTTCAAATAATTATGTTCCTAATTCTGAGCACTTCTCCCCTTAGGGAAGCAGAGGAGAGCATGTCTCAACCTTGACATACAACCAGCCCAGATCAGACATGTAGAACATGAGATTGGACATCCCCAGGCACTGAAATTTTCTAAAATTTCCAAGACTACATTCTCAGAAAAGAATCCCACCTGGTAATTAAGGCCCCGATGTTTTAACTTGTTGTAACATCATCAAGTAAGTAAGTATCAGTTATTCTGTTCCTTTCCCTCTCTTTCCTCTATCTTGTATTTATCAAGCAACACCCTCATGTGTAAATATTTGTTTATTAAAAACATTTTAAAGAAAATTACATGAAGCCACTCACTGTTTATTGAGTGCTGGCTTCTGATGCTGGCTCTTATCTTTTTCATCTTTTTTTGCCAATTCTGTTGGCAAAACTTTCACATAAAGATAGTGACAGAGCTATGCTACGTAAATAAGTATTGAAAAAGAGAGAGAAAGAGCATATGAGCAAGACACTGGTGATATTCACACATGATTGCAAAATCCAATGAAGCCCAAAAGATGAGCCAAACAATGGAAAGTCTGCTGGTCAATGTATAAATTTTCTACTTTTCTGGAGAGCAATATAGCAATACTCTTAAAAACGTTAGAATTTTTCAGTCCTTTTGACTCAGCAATTCACTTCCAGAAATTCATGTTAAGTGAATATCATGGGATTACTCAAAATACAGCAACAGAGTTATTTGTTCCAAGGTTTTTAAACAAATATCAAAATGAATCCAAAACCAGGAAATGGGTTGAATTTATCTGGTACAACCACATATTGTAATATCATGCATATAATAAAAAATATGTTGTAAAGGAATATTTAATACAGCAACCTAAAACATAGGTTAGTAAACATTGATTGGAAAAATGAATAATATTGGACTTCATTCACAAACAGGAAAAACAATGAGTACGTGTAGAGTATGTTTCCATTTTTATAAACAATATACATATAACTTAAATATATAAAAATGCTACCAGAGACTATCTCTTAGTGTTGGGAACCTAAGACTAACTTTCACTTCTCTTTGCTTGTCTTGATTTTTAAAAAAATTTCTGTAATAAATGTAATTATTTCTGTATTAAGATAAAATATATATATAAGGAAACATGTATATAAGGCAACCAAACAGTTATCTTGAAATTTACTAACAAGTAACTTCACAGAGTAAATTAAAATAATTTAATTGAAACTACAGGCCTTGATAATGTACACACAGAGGGCAAAATTGTTATAATCATTGTGAATTTTAAATAGTACTCAGATTCTGATCTCATAAAATAATAGGATAATAATTATGAATCAATATTTAAAATTTAATATACCTATCAAGCAATAAAGTAGAAATTATTTGTTATCTCTCTATAGCTTTTGCTGCATATTGGCTTCAGATCTGACATAGCTAAATGGAGCATCAGACAATTATGTCTCATCTATATGATTAATTCATCCAAATATTAGGAAATTAAAGCCACAATCTCATCTGAGTCTAAAACAAGCAATTAAACTTGTCTTCATGTTACTAATGAAATACAGGCTAAATAGAATCTAAATAGCTTTATACATATTGAATAAAGAAATAGGTTCAACTGTAGTCAGATTTAAAATATATGTAAGTTAGAGTAGAAGACAACATTCTTTAAAGCTGTGCTATCCAAGACAGTAGCCACAAGCCTCATGTGACTATTCAGGACTTAACACATAGCTAGTCCCAATTAAGGTGTGCTGCAAGGGTTATCTGCAGACCAGATTTCAAAGACTTCATGTGAAAATGGAATGTATTGTATCTCAATAATTTTAAAATATTGATTATATATTAAAATTATAATGTTTTGAAGTATTGAGTTAAATGAAATATACTATTAAAATAAATTTCATCTTTTAAGGAATATTTTAACATGGCTACTTAAAAATTTTAAATTATCATTATATGAGGTTCAAATCTGTGGCTCGCGTCATACTTCTATTCAACAGCACTGATCTAGTAATCAATGCATGACCAACACAACTGATATATGTACATGCTTGAAGTGGTATAGTGTGAGGGAAAAGCTGTCAATTCAGATGAGCAGAAGAAACTCATTCCTGTTCAACTATCTGCTACCTCAGAAACTTTGGAGAAATTCTTCACTTTCCACTTAGCTGCAGTTTCTTCATCTGTAAAGTCATTTTTTAAATGGGCTGTATTGAGGATTAAAATGGCATATACCTGTCATGTCATTTAACAGTCATTAAATATCAACAGTATCCCCTTCACTCTTTAGATTTAAAAAAATCTGTGTTTTTGTTTTACAAAAACAACAGGTATGCCAAATTATGTATAATTTTACCTCCTGGAGATAACTGTTGTTATTGCTTGTTTAGATAAACTTCCAGTCTTTTTTCTGTAGCTTTATAAATGTAGATGTAACACTTTCAGAAGGAAAAGGAAAAAAAAGAGAATCCACTATTTTTCAGACTAATTTCTAATTGCATAGCAACTTATTGCAGTTATTTGTACCATTATAAATTGTTTAATATAATTATTAATGAAAGTGGATATATCATAATTAATGGAGATAATCCTCTAATTGTTGGCTATTTTGTCACCTTAAGGATTTTGCTATCACGAATGAAAGGAAAAAAACAATGTTGAATATCCTTGAAGCCAACTATTTATTTCACATCTATGATTGTTTTCTTTAAGATTATTTCTAAACAATTACTCACCTTTATAAAAATATTTGATGACATAGTGTCAGATTGCTTTCCAAAAGAATTTATATACCATTCATGTATGAAAATGCCCATTTCTTCTATATTTTCAACTTTGGATAATTTTTTATGTTTTACCATCTTATAGGTAAAAATCTGAGTATTTTAAAAAAATGTAAATAATAGTGAAAGGGAATATAAGGGAAGGGGGAAGAAATGTGTGGGAAATATCAGAAAGGGAGACAGAACGTAAAGACTGCTAACTCTGGGAAACGAACTAGGGGTGTTGGAAGGGGAGGAGGGCGGGGGGTGGGAGTGAATGGGTGACGGGCACTGGGGGTTATTCTGTATGTTAGTAAATTGAACACCAATAAAAAAAATGTTTATTGCTTTGATGAGTAGAAAGGTTTTCATAAATTTCTTTGTCATCTGTATTTGGAATTCCTACCCAGAGTTCCATGGACTGCCACTATGACATCTATTCACCTCTCAGTACCCGCACCATGTACTGTGTGTCTCTACCTGTTACTGGGGTAGATGAACTATCTGTTTGTTCCTCTATTTGTGTACCAAATCCCATTATTGGATTATTCTTATCAGTATCAAACAGAGTAATATTTCCCCCATTTTAAGCAAAACAAAAGACAAATCAACAACATAAAAGTCTGGCCCTACTTTCTTGCTCTCATTTACAAAGAACTTCTCAGAAGAGCTGGTCTATACTCATTGTCTTCAATTCTCTCCTCCCATTCACTTAAATCAAACCCAATTGGGCATCTGTTCCCACTTCTTCAATGAAAATGGTTATCAATGACTCAACAGTTGCTTATCATCTCGAGCAAACAGTCCATTATCAGCCATATTTATTTGACTTAGCAGCATTTATTCAGTGATCATCCCTCCTCAACTCACACTGCTGACCACTTCTTCTCCATTTGCCTTCCAGGACAGTATAGTTCCTTGGTTTTCTTCATATCTAATAGACCTTTCCTCAGCATACAGTATTGGGTTACCCCTCTCCTTGCTGATGCTTTAATGCCAGCAGACCTAGGGATCCATCTTTGATCTCTCCTTTGTCTCTTCACTCACTATTTTGGCGATCACACCCATTTTCATGGTGATGACTCACCAATACGAATCTCCAGCTCAGATCTCTCTCCTGGACTCCAAAGTCATATAACTGACTTCCTTCCCAGAATCTGTACTTGGATATCTGACAGGAACTCAAACCCATGTCTAAACCGAAACATCTGGTCTTCCACATAGCACAACCCTACTTTTCCTATAGTCTTCCCCATCTCAGTTGATGGTAACTACATCTTCCCAGTTGCTCAACCTCAAAAATTTTGATTATTCTTTTGTTACTCTTTTTCACATGCCTTTTGAACTCTTCAGCAGATGCTGTTGGTTCTACCTTTAAAATATGTTCAAAAGCTGGCTATTTCATAACACCCCCACTTCCTGATCCAGGCCACCATTATCTCCCACCTAGGTTACTTTAGTAACCTCCTAAGTGTTCAATCTTTTCTTGTCCCTCTCTACCTCCATCTTAAACACAGCAACTCCCAAAGTGATCCTGCTAAAACACGTTAGGTCTTGTTACTCCACACTGCTCTCACACTTTTACTTCCAATAGCTTCCCATGTCAGAGTAACATCTAGTTGCTGTAGCTCAGGGGAAATAAGGTTACTGACTGGTACAAACTCCCATCCAGAGCCTACCTTTGGATATGGGGATAGAGTCTTTCCAACCCAAACCAATGAGCTGCTACAAAATAGAAGGAATTAAAATAAATGTTGGGGTTAACCATGCATCCACTGCCTTTAGCCCAATGAAAATGTTATAATTTAAAAATGTCCCCTCAATATTTCAACTTTCTTATGTCATAGCACCACACATCTGTTTAAAATAAGCATCCACTCACTTGTGTAGGTATGTACATATATGTACACAATCTATATGAATTCTCATAAGGCCTAATAGCTAGAAGCAAAATGGGAAATGGCCATATCAACATAGTGGCAGACACTGGCAATCTATAAGTCCAATTAATATTATAGCTAAACATATCATTCATTTTGCGAATTAGAATAGTACATTTATGTGACTTACTGCCCAGCAGTCACAGATTGCTGATGCCAACCACCTCTGTATTTATTCAAAATAGTCCATTTACTCTTTTTTTCTCCTCAAAGAAAGTACTCCTGAAAACTCAATTTTATTGATGCTTCATCATTCATTACAAGCATTTTTATAAAATAGTCTCTTCAGTTAATGTTTACATGTAGTTCTTATTTGGTCGGGATACATGTGTATATATGTTGCTTCCCCTAAATATTCTAAGCCTTCTAAATGGCAAGGACATATTCTAGTCTAGTCTGTCTACTGGCGCCCCTACCAAGGAGTTTAGCAGAAATCACTCTATGTTAAGGATTACTCAATAAACATTCACCAAGTAAAAATATCAGTAATTATATAAAATTTATTTTGGACAATTACATGTGGCAAGCAGACTTTAAACTAGAACTTATGAACCTATATTTCTCCAGAGTGGATTCCTACTGCTCCCATAACATGCCTTGCCACTCTCACCTTCATTGTTTTCACCTTTAATTCAACTCAACTGAACAATTATTTATTTGAAAGCTACTATGTGCCAGGATGTGCTAGGTGCTAAGGTTCTGCTAGGTGTTAAGGATACAAATATTGCTAATAAATTATTTTGTCTTCAAGGGGTTTACAGTCTAATCATTTAATATCCCTTCTTAGAATGTCCTCCCTGCTTCCTTTCTGCCTTTTTCTAATTCTACTCAATCTTTAAACTCTGTAGTGAACTTTACTTCCTCCACTAAGCTTTCTTAAGCTATTTTTCCCTCAGTGTGTCTTCCCACTGCAGAAATCTTAGCATGTAATATATTTTCATCTTATTCTCTATTTAACCTTCAGTAATGACAATGGAACTGTGAATCTCAACTTTTTCTGAGTGGTACAGCACTGTACAAAGGAAGAGCAGAAACTGAGTTCACATGACAAGGGAAGTAGGAAAATGAGCTGTGAAGGATAGGTCTTAGTGGAAAGTATCCACTTAGGCTACCAAGGCAAACTTGTCCATGTTTAGGAGCTACTAACTCAGAAACACCAGTCTCAGCCAGATTTCCTAGTGGGCCAAGACGCATCTGGGAGGAAAGGTAATAGGGCAGTCAGCATGCTTAAAAAGGAAGAAGTCAAATTTACCTAGCCACAAGCAGCCTGATTATAATCCATTCCCCAGAAAAACAAAAGAATAAAATTTTAAAAAACATCTCCTTCTTACTTGATAAGCTCTAAAATCTCTTCAACAAGATTGGGATGGGGAAGGAGAGAGGATGTTTATTTTACAATTAAAGACTTCAACTAAGTTCATGGTTGAGTTAGCATTTCATTGTGACTGAGTTTCAATTAAAGTGTAATTAATTAATCGATCCGCACATATAAATGATATATTATTAATTTCTTTTCTGAGCTTTACTGCAAGGTAAAGGGATGGAAAAAAAGAAGGCAGAGAGACAAGGGAGGACCGGGGCTCTTATAAGCCTAAAAAGTGTCTGCCCAAGAACACGTGACAATCCCCACAGAAATGTAAGAAAAAGTGTGGGTCAGGAAAGATTCAGGCTTCATCTGAGATTGCCTCTCCAAGTATGTGAAGACAAGTAGAAGCTGTACCCAGAGGCTATTAAAGTAAAGAACTCTACTTAGTAGGATTTAAGGTTTTCCTTGTTGTTATTTCTTAAAACTAGCAATTTCATATAAAGGAGTTTCATTTATAGGCAATTCATTAAGAAATGTAAGGAATTCAAAATATTTATTTATTTTTATTCAAAATATTTATTATTTTAATATTTTATTCAAAATATTATATTAGCTTCAATATAATAGAATTTATATTTTGAAAAAGAGGAAAACTATTGAAGGGACAGATTTATAGTAAATTAAAGTAAACCTTTTGCTAAATTCCTTACATTTTTTTAAACTCCTTACATTTCTTAAAAAAAAAAATCCTTACATTTCTTAGTGAATTGCCTATAAATGAAACTCCTTTACATGAAATTGGCTTCAATATTGGCTTCAATATAATAGAATAAAAGGCATATTTTCCTATGAAATATTCCTCAGAAATTCATATATGAAACACATACATGAGGTAAGCTAATGATCTAACCTACAGTGGCATTTCTGGCTTTGTTCACTTATTTAATTAAAAGATGACCCCGCCAAAACTGAATTTTAAATCCCCTAATGTTGTATTTGACATTCAGAAGAGGACTTGTCATTTTCAGGATATATCCAAAAGTCCATTTTCTAAAAAAAATTTAACATGTTTTTAAAAATTTATAAAACATATTTTGTGGGATCCCTGGGTGGCGCAGCGGTTTGGCGCCTGCCTTTGGCCCAGGGCGCGATCCTGGAGACCCGGGATCGAATCCCACGTCGGGCTCCCGGTGCATGGAGCCTGCTTCTCCCTCTGCCTGTGTCTCTGCCTCTCTCTCTCTCTGTGACTATCATAAATAAATAAAAATTTAAAAAAAAAAAACATATTTTGTGTTTGCTCTAGAACAAAATCACAGCGGATTATAGGTAACATAATTCCATGGACACATTTTCCATTGAAACCAACTATTACTAGTAATGATTTATAAATTTCCACTAAAGAAGAGTTTCACATCTTAAAATAAAAATTCATAGTTGCTGAAAATTCATGCTTGAAAACTATTTCTTAATTATGTAGGAAAGAGCTCCGTGAGGGGCATATTTTCATCATGTTTCAATTTTATAAAAATCTTTAAAAATAGTGTTCAGGAAAATTATTTTGGAGGAAAGAGAACCCTAATTAAACAAATAATCAATCTAAACATTTATTGATTGACTATATTCTAACCACATAGTAGCTATGAAAACAGTAAATCAGAAGTATAGTAACCCTTAATACAAAAATAAAAATTTAGTGGCAAAAATCTACATAATTCAAGTAGTTTTATCTTATCACCTGGATATGTCTTCTAACTGCAAATCAAACTCTTGAAGTTTCTTTTTATATTTCTCTGTAAAGTTACAGAACTCATGAAGAATTGAAGATTTCAAATCAGGGTATGGGCATTCCAATGTTTCTAATTCCATGGGCAGTTCACTAAGCAGGTTACTTCTTTCTTCTGAAGAATAATCTAGTATCTGAAAAAAATTAAATGACTGTCTTATTTAACACAAGTGACAGATTGATAAACAAATTACTATATGCATCACACTTACCTTCATATTCCAGTCTGAAAGATAGTTTTCTATTTTCTGTTGCTCCAGACTAAGTCTTTCAAAGACAGCTTTCAATTGTTTCTTCACGAAATCAACCTATAGGATATAGATAAGAGAAAGTCTTTTTGAGGACATGTGGAAAAGGGTTCAAGAGATGCCATAGCCAAGCAGTGTTTATCAGAGGGAGCTTCCAGAAACATATACTAAAAATGGGCCTAGGAAGTATGTATAGTGGAGTCATAGCCACTCTGCACCCTCATTTGGATTTTGTTTGTGGTAAGGCAGAGAGCTTACCAGATTATCTCCGGTTCAATCACCCCTTCCTCCCCTTGCATCCTTGCCTCCAATCCCCAGCTGGGCATGAGATTTTTAATGCCTTTTAAAAATATATATTATTTATGAAAGCAATATAACAACACTACAGAATAACTGAAAAATAGTAAGAAAAACCACCTAGAAGCATACATCTAGTGCCACTATGACTATGGAGCTTTTGCTGTAGCTGGGGGAGGTAGTCAATAAAGTAATAAAAAAAAATAGATAAGACAATTATCAAGAAGAGGTAAGTGACATAAAAACAGGGTAATGTAATAGAGAATGACTATAGCTTCTCTCATGTGGGTGATCAGGATAGGCCTCTCAAGGGAGAAGACCTTTAAGCTAAGACCTATGTGACAAAAAGTGCCATCAGTGAGACAGATAAAACAGGTGATACAAAGGCCTTGAGATGAGAAGGAGTCTGGCACGTGTGAGGAATAGATGGGAGGCCAGCCCTAATGTGACAAGGCCCAGGGGAAGGTGAGAGTGTCAGGTAGGAGAGGAGGTTTGAGAAAGAGACGGCCAGGTGTATAGGGAAGAATTATGGGCCAGCAGGAGCCTTGAGGGGATCTCCCAGGTTGATGAATGATCTCTCTGCACTGAGAGTAGAATTCCAAAATGCACTGTGAAGAGGGGCAAGAATGAGTGCAGATGCAGGAAGACTATTCATGGCCATTGTAACTTTTCAGGAGAGAGATAAGCATGCTTGGATAGATTCAGGGGTATGTTTAAGATATTGAAGAGATAGAATTTGCTATGTCTTCTATTTAAAGACAAGGCACACATTTGTTTCTGACATCAAATGGTTCTAGTTGGGACCAAAATGAAATATTACATTAATAGAAGTAAAGGTAATATACTGACCTCTTCCAGTACTTTCACTGCATTAAGCTCAATATGTGAGTATGAGTGCTGTGAAATATGATGCTGTCTGTATTTTAGATCTGTTCTCAACTGCTGAATAGGATTTATCACATTTTTAAGATACATGCACCATTGTTCTGATAACTCTTGTTCTATGGAGAAACGAAATTAAATCCAAGTAATACATTATTATTTTAAGTTTCTTTAAGAACAGGTCCTTAGAGCACAGATTTAGCTTTGGATTCCTTTAGAAAAAAGCAAGCAGTTAATAGTAAGAAAACATAAAGTGAGTGGCCCACTTTCATCTTCAAAACAAAACTTCCCTTTAAATATAGGATCAAAAAGGAAAACAACTTACCAAAATTTATAAGGTCAGACAGACATTCATTTCCAATGTTCTTGAGAAAAGATTTTATTTCAGATTCCATTTTACATCTGAAATAGACATTTCCTCCATCAATTTTTAAAAAAATAATCATAAACATATATAGATTTTAAAAACATGTAGCAGTAGAAATTTAATCTAATGTGGTCCCATTCACCTGTTCATTTATGCAGACCATATACTAAATTCCTAATGGGGGTTGGACACTTGCCAGACACTGAGATAGAAAGAAGCATAATGAACACTTCAGGCAGAAGTAACAGCATGAGCAAAGGCAAGCATGTGGCACATCCTAGCATTGCTTCACATGGAAAGAGCTTAGGGCACTGGGAAGCCACTGAGGGATATTAAGCTGACCTCACCTGCTTCAGAAAGATTCCCAAGGCAGCAAATGGAGGGTGGACTGGAAGGAAAGGTGGTCAATAAAAATAGAAAATGAAGAGGAGGGGATCAGGTAAAGCTGGACCAACGAGGTGTTATTTCAAAAGTTAAGAGATGATGAGGTCCTGAACTAGGGAAATGGGAGTAAAAGTATGTTTTATTTTTATACACTAATATAAGTAATAAATCTTAATGACTTTTTGTCATATTATTTAAATATGGTCATTTTTAGAATAAAACCATAACCAGCTCTAAGTGGACAACCAAAAACATTGTAGTCTATCCCTTGCTTATAGCAGATTTAATTAAATATTAGAGGAGTTTTGATGTATCATGATTGTTAAAATATAATATTAGAAATGCCATAAAATAGGGGCCTCTGCATGGCTTAATTGGTTAAGTGTCTGCCTTCAGCTCAGGTCATGACCCCCAGGTCCTGGGATAGAGCCCTGCATGGGCTCCCTGCTCAGCGGGGAGTCTGCTTCTCCTTCCCCCTGCTCTTGTGCTCTTGTTCTCTCTATCCCTCTCAAATAAATAAATAAAATCTTTTAAAAAATGAAATAATATAAAATAAGAAAATAGCATAAATTGCAACACTTTAATACAATGATTATTTTAATTTTTGCATATAAGTCCTTGTCTACATGCTTGTATATCTTAAATGACTATAATTATGGCATATTTACCATTTTATGCTGTGGTTTTTCAATAACACTTTAAGATATGTCTAAATAATTCCCACAATTACCATTCATTTTAATGACTGCACAGGATTCTATTTTATATATGTGCCACCATCTTCTAAGCCAACTCACTTACCTGGGAAAGAGGTTTTATTTGTATCTGTAAAGGACGGGTGTTATTGTAGATGAAACTTCACTATCTACTTTTTTAATATACAGTTTTTTGCCAGAAATATATTTGAAACTGTTACATGGGAGGATAGGTGCATAATAGTGGAAAAAAACACAGAAATTATTTCATGGTTGAATTGTTTAAACAAAAACAGTACTTCTCAAACATCTAGCCAGATCCCTTATATTTCATCACCAAGAAAACCATAGTAAAACATACAAGCCAACTGGAGAACTGGGTTTGTTCATACAGGAGACCAACCTGCTACTTGCCTGTAATAATTCTAATAAGTTCCATCTTGGCTTCCTAGATGGACACCCAATCCATCTGCCAAGACTAGGCTTTTTCTCTGATTGTTCTACTTTCCTGACAAAATCCAAAACCATTTTACCATGCCCTCACGAACCATGAGACTCTGAAACTAGCTGTGAATATAGGCTAACATTTCCCAAATTGTGTTGTAGAAGACAATAATGTCAATGAGATGCTGGAGTTGGGGGGAATGACATGTTTCTACAGTACAGGATTTCTCAAAAACTTGGTTATGCTAAAGTACACTGAGGTTATCCAAAAAGGGTAGGAAACATATTTTCTAATTTATAGGAACATGAAATTCATTATTCTTAATGGAGTATCTTGAAGAATATTTCTGTTTTGTAGAGCATGGTTTAAGAAATATAAAAATTGTGGTCTAGGGTGCCTGAGTGGCTCAGTCGATTAAGTGTCTGACTCTTTCAACTCAGGTCATGGGATTGAACCCCATGTCAGGCTCTGTGCGCAGCATGGACTTGGCTTAAGATTCTCTAACCCTCCACCTCTGTTCCTCCCCCTAATATAAAGAAATAAACCTTTAAAAGATAAGAGCATTAAAAATGGTAACTGGAGAAAAGAATCCTGCCCTATTCATCACTGACATGCTAGACCAGGTCCTGGATGTTCTCCAAGTTGGAACTTTGTATCACATACAATGTCCTCCCCATCCAAAGAGTGAATAAATGTAAGGCAGCTCTCCGTGCCCAAATTTGCCAATTTAAGTACCTCCTAATGTTATTTGGCCTAGCCTCTGTTACCAACAAATTTGATGGTACTACAAAAAAGCCTCCTGAGTTTTTGTGAGACCATTTGCCAAGATGATATGTTAACCTATTTCCTAGGTCAGCCTAGTTGCAATGCAACCACCTGCAAGGTAAACCAGCCTGGTGATGGGTGTTATTGAAATCTCAGAGTCTACTGTCATACAGGTCCTCATCCTTCCAGGATGGTGCCGAAGTTAGGTATAGACTCCGTCTCCTCAGAATATCAAACATCCCCAGAGCTGCCTGAGATTTCTAGAATAACCATTTAGTTACAAATTTGGATAGAGTAAGCAAAACATGGGGCACAAGAATGGTAGAGTCAGAAACCATAAGCAAATAATAAGCAAAAGGACATGGATCACAAAATGCAGAGCAAGAGAATATGTTAAAGTTCCATAATGGAACTAACAGCCAGGAGACCTGTAGAAAATTAGGTACCAGAGCAGGCTAAAGGTCAGTCAAAGCTCTATCCCTCCCGCAGGGAAGGAATTCAGCAGGTCAGACAGCTTGGTTCCTTACACTTGGCTATTTGATCCACTTCTCACTTGAAAGAGTCTCACTTGAAAGAGTGAGCCTACTAGAGGCAGAGAAGGGAGGAGTCTCACAACCAGCAGCGAGGGAGGGCACTCAGGAGCTCAGCTTAGAGCGTCCTCGGAGGCTCTGAGTTACACAGTATGAATACTGGTGTCAATTTTATCTTTAAGGATGCATGCACAGACATTTAATGGTTGTTGGCAAAACCCCATGATATCCTCTGTTAAAAGGAGATATTTTCAAAATCATATTTTAAAACTAAAACTGTGAGCAAGAGACTGCATGTATTTCTAACAGAGATTTGGTTATAAAGCATCCCTTGTAGGAATCATCATAGAAGTAGTGAAGCTTACAAATAAATCCTCCAAATTGTATGATTCAACAATACTGATTAAAATAAAAATTGTAAAAAAATAAAATAAAATAAAATAAAATAAAATAAAATAAAATAAAATAAAATAAAATAAAATAAAATAAAAAATAAAATAAAATAAAATAAAATAAAAATTGTAATTCTTTACCACATGGCCAATACAAATAATTCCCGCCTTAGCCTCTAAAATCAGTCATTTTGAAACAGGGAAGCAAGTGCCCCTGTGAGAGTATATCAAGTTCTCCGAGGGATGTAGTTTGAGAAAGAATACTAAATACTAAATGTAATTTTATAAGTTTAAATATTAAATTTTATAAATTTAAATATTATATATTTTAAATAATATATACTTGGAAATTTTATGTGTCTAGTTTCTTTAGGACAGATTTCAAAGAATTAAAGTTCAGCAAAAAAATATTTTTTTTCTAGCAAGATCAGACCAATTAGACCTTTGGGTGATATGAATGGAACTCTGTGGGGGGAAAAAAGCTTCTCAACTCCAAGTTCATGGAACACAGGAGTTAAAGGCAAGTACTCCAATGCCACCTTCACATAAACTAGCTGATTTGCCTTCTGTTAATAACTTTAATCCTCTGAAACTCACAATTGTCACCTGTAAAATGGGGATAGCATTGATACCTACTCTGTAGGGTTGCCGTAAGGACTTAATGAAATAAAGCATATAAATTATTTATCATATTACCTGTCACACGCTAAATAACCCAACAAAAGTTCAATGTCATTGTAGTCCCCTACCTTCCATGGGCCTGAGATTCTCAAATGGACTCTCTTACAGTTAGGCATAAAAATATTTTACTTTTAATTTTCTATTAAAAGAGAGTACAGGGGCACCTGGGGAGATTAATTGGTTAAGTGGCTGCCTTCAGCTCAGGTTGTGATCTTGGGGTCCTGGGATTGAGCCCCACATCAGGCTCCCTGCTCAGTGGGCAGTCTGTTTCTCCCTCCTCTCTCTGTCCCTCACTCAACTCTCTCTCTCTCTCTTTCAATGAATAAATTTTTTAAAAAATATTTTTTTAAAAAAGGGGGTATAGGTTTTTCTTTTTTTCTTTTTTTCTTTTTTTTTTTGTGGCGAGAGTATATATTTTTAAAGGTTAGAGTCAAACTCTCGATTTTCTGGTGGTCTCTAAATTCTTCACAAATCCAACCACTTCTCTAACTTTTTCTCCTTTCACTACTAGTTTTTAATTTCACTGAAAACATCTTGAAATGAGTCTATTTTCTAGACTAACACAGAAAATTATCTTAGAATTCTTCTTTTTTGCCCAGTTTTCAGTCCTTCTAAGTTTCAAGACATTAAGAGTATTGCTTGAAAGCTTCTCCCTTTCATTGCCTTTGTGTCATTCCAGGTCACCCAGAACTATTTTCTATATGATATGTATATACCTCTTTTATCTAGCTCTAGTTATGCAAATTTTGAAAAAAAAATTTCTAATGAGCTTAATCATACTCTCCATAAAAGGTGACTTTTTGAGAGAGAGTCTGATTTGTTTTTATAGCAGCATGGTAACAAAGTCTATGTCATTTTGTTTTTCGATATTTTAAGTTATACAATGATGTAAAACTATTTCCAATCATGAACCTTTTAGTTCACAGGTATGAAAATCTTGCAAGAATAAGAAACTCCTATTAATTTGAAAAGTACCTACATCAAAAGCAAAGCTAATGATCTTTGAAAATTTGACTTAGAATAAGATCACAAAATGATCTAGTTTGATATAAAACATGTGATTAAAAATATACATTTTTAAAACCATACTTAATAAATACCACTATCATTAAAACTAGTATATATCCCAAATGGAGGAGAAACACTTCTGTCTTCTCTTTTTGCTCTGACCTTTGAAAGAGATTTACTTTTCAGATAAGAATTAAGAACAAGGATAAAATCATGATTTTGTTACTTCATCTTGAAACAAGGGCTGGAAATAATAACAAAAGTAAAAGATGCAAACTGACCAAGCTAGTCATGATGCAGCTACATCTAGAAAGCAGTCAACAACTTGAACCCCTTCATTTGTTCATTTATTCATTCAGTGAAAGCATTTCTATTTCTCCTCCTATGAATCCTGTGATGAAAAGATGGAATTGATGGGATGTTGGCCCTTGTTTGCCACTTCATAGGGATGACAAACATGGAAACAAGCAGGATAATTCAATGTGCTAAGGGCAACATGAATAATTACAAGTGTGACAGATTGTGTAGAAGAGTAAATGATCAGCACATATAGAAAATTATCTATTTTTCCTAAGGAAAGCAAAGGCCATATTAATGTCTTCACTAGATTCCAAATTAAATTGAGGAAGTGAAGGAATTTTAATTTGACTTACGAACTGTGTTTTTATTTTAATAGTTTAATTAACATGGAAGTCCTAGAACATCTAAATAGATGTAACTCTTAGCAAGTCTCATCTTATAGAGATTTCCCTCAGTTCTTACCTGACATCAGTTAGCCTTTGATGCTCCTGCCACCACACTTGCTTGTGTTGTTTTATTAGTGTTTGTTCCTTAGATATCTTTGAAATCTGCACTGCTTTTCTGATCTAGATTTAGAGGAACAAAAAAGGAGCTATTCCAATGTTTTCTAAATGTGTTTTCCACAACGAAATTGTTTAAGTTAAATATTTATCCTTTTTTAATCGTATCAGTGCAACACAAAATCCACCTTAAAATAAGTAATTCATTAGACAAAAAGCAGGAAGGTGAAAGAGAAAATGATTTGGAATACCATCCAATTTAAGTTGTTTTTAAAGTATTTATGAAAAGAAAGGTGAAGTAATTCTATTCTCCTTACATACAATAAAAAATACCTTAGTTCATATTCATATAGTCTCAGAAAATTTTTCAAAAGCTTTCCATATATTTTCTCATCTTTTTCATACATCTCCCCGGCCAGGCATTATGGGCATCATTATTCCCATTTGACATATGAGGACACTGAGGATCAGAGAGGTTAAAAAACCTGGTCAAAATCATAAAGCTCATAAATACCAGAAATACATAGAACCTTGGTATTCAGGTTGGCTTTTATATGATCCTTCAGCAGAGGATGGGGAAAAGTCATTGGATAAGTTATTAGAAATCCTGGGCTTTAGTCTCAACTTCAGGACCTGCTAGAAATATGACCTTGAACATGCAATTTTAATTTTCAACTCCATGACTTCATAAATAAAGTCTTTAAAAATTTAGGCAAATATTTTTAAAATTTAGGCAAATATTTATTTGAAGGCAATTAACAAAGAAATAGTGGGAAAAAAATCACATAACCTTGAAACCCACATTTTTAACTAGATGTAAGTTTTCCCCAAATTTTATGGCTTTTAAAAAAAATGTAGCATGTAATTAGTGCTTTGGGGTTTGTTGGCGAGTTGTATCAGGCCTGGGTCAGCTTGCCTCGACATCCATTCTTGGCCATCTCCCTGGTCTGCTCCATATCACAGAGCAGCCTTTATTTCCCAGACAACCCAATTCACTGGCTGCCAGCTGGTTTCAGCCAAAGGGAAATACTGGTTGTAGGAGATTGAAGGGAGGGAGGAAAGGAGAAGCCAAAGGATTACTCTGCCTGCCTTCTCTCCTCTCAGACTGGTCTCCAGGAGCATCTGCATCTTCTCCATTGCTCTAACTATTCCTGACGGTTACACTACAGTTCCAACAATTTCTGAGTAAACTCAACCCACAGAATTTTGTACAGCCCTGCTTTTTATAATGTCCCTCTGACCCTTTTTATAATGTCCCTAAGCATGGCAGTGACTTCTGCTGTTGTTAACCTCTGTATTGCTTCATGGCAACCCGGTTTGGCTTCTCAGCTCTACACCTGTGTAGCCAACCATTTCCTGCATTTAAAACCCCTCTACTCAAAAAAAAAAAAAAAAAAAAAAAAAAAAAAAAAAAAAGATCCTTCTACTCTAAATCCTCAATGTCTGTTTACTGGTTACATTGATATGCATGTGTTCATTGAATTCACATATTCCATATTAATACTTCTAAACATCTACAAAAGTGCTACTCTCAAATCAGAAGTTTGATGAAATATGCATATTTTATTTTTTCTGGGTTACTAGAATACTTAGTACACAGAAAGCCTTAACAGATCAATGCCAAAGATATAAAAACTTCAGAAGACAAGTCCTAAAAAGACTCTTCATAATGCATGCTATTTTGAGCTGTCATTCACTGATTGCTTTAACCTTGAGTTTATCTTTCCACTGTTCTGGTTACTGATTCAAAATTAGGGATATAAGAAAACAAAAACACGGAGTCAAAGTCAAATTTTTCCCTCAGGAGGTCTTAAGAATGCCGTAATTATGAAAAATACATTTAAATAAGAACAGGACACTGCATAAAAACATTCAGCAATCCTTATCCTAACCTACTGAAAACATACTGTCCATAGTCCATAGTGTTTCTAAAATCTGACACTCTAATGTTTGCTTTAAGAATGTCTGAAACCCATTCCAACTACTTGCCACCTACAGCCTCTAAAGTTTGTTGCAGCAGACGCAACTTTTAAAATTAGATTTCTCTGACATATTTGGTCCATGTTGTACAAAAAAATTAAAACACATTGGTGAAAGATGTAGACACATTTTTACAGCTTAAAAAAATCAATGCTGTTGCTTTGAGCCCAGGGAAAGACCAATTAAATAGACTATAAAAGTCAGAATAAAGCTACTATTTTTCACTAGACACTTCCAATATTTTAAAGAACATCTTGATTTTTTGTAAGTTCACTCATTGACTCCACTTCTATCCTCAGGCCAAAAATGAAGAAACATAAAGTCTTAAAAGAACAAAAAGATTTAGAGTTGTATCTTTATCAATAGATTTCTAGGTGATTCCAATTCATTTTGCTAGGCAATAAGCCATATGAAATCAATATTGAAGGTGCATGATGATTTATGCAGAATACTGGTGAATTAAAAATAGCAAAAATAATAAATTCATTAAGGAATAAGAAACTAGAGGTTTTCTATGTGGTTTCTTGTGAGATCCAAGATGATAAGACTCTATATAAACATCTTGATATGCCATGAAAGCCCTTTGGGCCAGATGACCCATCTTTAAATATTGGCAACAGTAACTAGTGGACCACTTGAGTGTTGGTACATATGTACATACATTTGTCAAGATTCATTGAGATATATACTTCAGATCTGTGCACTTAACTATGTGTGAGTCATACTTCAATAAAGGTAAAAGAACAGTTAAATACATAAAGAACTGTTAACCTAAATAAAAAGAAAAAACTCAACTACGCTAAGATGCAATTCCTCATCTATCAGGCTAGCAAAACCTCAGATGTGTTACAAAACACTCTGTGAGGCTATAGGGAAACATATTCTTTCTTATGTTGCTGGTGGGAATGCAAAGTGGTACAGCCTCCCACAGAGGGGAATCTGGAGGTGTATAGCAAAATTTCATATGGATTTACCCTCTGACCTAGCAATCTTACTCACATAAATCTATCTGAACACTATACCAACAAAAGTATAAAAAATAAATGAACAAAACTATTCACTGCAGCACTATCTGTAATGGAAAAAGACTGTAGTACAAAATTCCATCAATAAGTGATCCTGCCAAAATAAATTGAACCCGAATCTGACCAAGTTTCCAGATATAACTACCAATTTACTAGAAATACAAGAGACAGAAAAACATGTTAAATGACACCACCAGGATGTAGTCAGCAAAATCCAGAATGTTAGAAAGTAAAGAAGACAAACAATACAATTTCTTCAAAAAATAAATTATACAAACAAAAGAAGATAGAGGAGGAGACCTAAAAAAATAAAAATTAATTGTAATATATTGACCTTACTTAGATACTGATCTGAACAAACTTTAAGTAAAAAAATTGAAGACATCATGGAAATTTAACACACTGGATCTTTGAAATTAAGAAATTATTAGTACTCTAATGGTAATGGTATTGTAGGATGTGGGGTGGGGCTGTTTAGCCCTAATCTTTTAGAGATACATGCTGAAATATTTATGGTTAAATATGATGCCAGGGCACCTGGGTGGCTCAGTGGTTGAGTATCTGCCTTTGGCTCAGTTGTGATCCCAGGGTCCTAGGATGGAGTTCCACATCAGGCTCCCCACAGGGAGCCTGCTTCTCCCTTTGCCTGTGTCTCTGACTCCCTCTGTATCTATCATGAATATATAAATGAAATCTTTAAAAATATATATTATGATACCTGATATTTGCTTCAAAATAACCTGGCACAGGGGAAAGTTGTGGTAGAGAGTATAGAAATATAGAGAAAACAATAGCCAAGAGCTGATCATAGTCAAGGCTGAGTAAATTACATAGAGATTAACCATTCACTCTAATTTTGCATGTGCTTACAATTTCCCATAATGTTTTAGAAAAAAGAATTAGTAGACAGATACTTAAACACCAAGAAATATTCATTTTTGGTAAGCAAAGCAATTCAAAAAAATAATTATAAAGATCTCTTTAATACTTAAATTAGAAATGAATACTTAACATATAATATACCAAAAACTGGTCTGTTTCTGGCCCAAATCTACTATTTGGCTTCAGGTTCAATCTGAGCCTGTGAAAGACTAGATCATTCTATGTTCACATCAGTGTCTTATCTAGCAGCCCAGAACTCGTGCATGATCGGTGACATTGACACATCTGATCAATATAACAATATCAGTAATAGAAACTAGGCAAGTCATCTGAATTTACTGTTAATTAATAATTATTAGAAGAAATTAATAATCATTATTAGTTAAATGTTATTAATTATTAATAATTAAGTGTTAACATTCTATCATTCAGTTTAAGTATGCTTACATTTAATATTGCCAGGGTATACTGCTGTAATAATTAACAATGATTGTTAAAGCTGTTAATTTCCTGTGCTCCTTAATTAGGAAAAAAAAAGTAGGAAATGAACCGATCTTTAATACAAGTATTGAAAGAATGTATGAACTATATAGCATTAAGAATAAAATATATTTTTCATGAGCCAATGCATATTTCATAAAAATAAAAACAATATAAGAGTAACAAAGATGATATTATAATCATAATCCTAGTTAGTGTAGATTGATTGATATATATATATCAGCATTCATAACATTAAAAAAAATAAACTGTAAGAATTATATTTCAATTCCATTTAAGCCACAAATCTTTCAAAGAAAAGTCTTATTTGGAAATTGTTCACATTTTGTAAGAGTCAATTAAAAGCAAAATGTCAACTTGCCATCTTTAAATGAGAAGGAAAGGTCAAAAGTCATGTAAAACAACATTCCCAATACATCTTTCTTAATCCAGCTATGCTAAAAAATGAAAACTATAGAAAGAAAGAAGAAAGTATTAGAAAATGATGAGGTATCCGGGACACATTTTGTTCTCACTAACCAAAATTCAAAACAACATATACTATAAAAATGCTTTAGCAGGACAATTCTTCATCATTATGAATCTATGGAGACTAAAAATGGAAGCAAAAAGCTTATCGAAATGATTGCTACAGACTGTGAGCCATTTTCGGTAGTTGAAGACAAGGGATTTTTTTAGATTTGCCAAGCTATAAATCCCAGGTACAGTTATTTCCAGAAAGTATGTAACTAAAAAGCTTCTTCCTGAATTATATTCTATGAACAAAAAAGTTACTGATGTTATTTAAAATATCAGTTGAAAGAGATCATCTGTTTAATCTCACAAATACGTAACACATGAACCAGAGAAGCAATCTAGTAGCAGACAAGGCTGAGAAATTACTGCCCTTGTACTTAATATCAAAAAATGAAAGCCACATCAATAATTAAAATTTTTAAGCATATTTATTCTTTGATAGTGATTCTATTACCATAGAGAAATTCACTGTGACCAAGCACTGATTTTTGATACTCAACTATTCCACATTCAGCTAAAAAAAAAATTTTTTTTGGTATATGATGGATGGATAAACAGATATAGAGATGATAGTTAAGATATATGTATACATATATAAATATATATGTACATATTTCAATACTGACAGGGTATAGAGAAAGTGTCTGTGGTGGTATCTTTATTAGAATAACACTTTGGGAAAGAACTTTTTAAAAAATGCATATTTTTTGGCCCAAACATTCCAATCATGGGAATTTATCCTATGTATGATTTCCAATATTGTAAAATTGGAGACAATCCAAATATCCAAAACTCAGGATGTGATAAGGCATGTATCTTTTTCTATTTGAAGTACTCATCACGCTTGCTTTTGCTTAATTTTTATCAGCCTTGAGATCCCAATTCCAATGTCATTGCCTCAAAAAAGCCTTCCCACTCAACTAGGATCAAATCCTGTTAGTATACATCAGACAGCATATCTATTATTTGATAAACACTGACTTTCCTCCTCCTCCTCTCCTGCAAACAATATATGCCATGAAGCTAGGGAATGCATTTTGCTCACTATTGTATCATCGAGCCATGTGATAAATATTTATTGATGAGAGTAATTAAATATTATATAATAAATATCATAAAGACTACGTGGTAAATTGTTAGAGAGAAAGTACACAGGATTTCATGTCTATGTTTATCATGGGAGAAAATAAAATATGTGTGTATATGTTTATATCTCTAAATATGTATGTGTGCATATATACGTTATACATACAATGGGTCAGAATAGAAGTCAGAAACACGAAAATAGTTTCATTAGGATAATAATTATATAAGTGATTTTCCCATAAAATTTCTTTCAATGTTCTGAAAATACCAAATTCTTTCAAAGTCATATCTGAACAGAATAAATAATGCCCTTTATAAGAGGCCTCCTTAATTTGAGGGGATATATCTCACTGATAGACAGTCATTTATTTGTAATAGGTACAAAATGTGCTTTGGAATCATGTTTGCCTTTTTAAAAAGATATTAACCATAAAAAAGCATGCAAAACTAATGCAACACAAAAATATTAAATGGAAGTGAAAATTTGTAAACTACTTAATATGTCACTTTGCCAAATCAGATTTTTAATGCAACCGAGCAATGATAATGTTGTTTGTAAGATGCACAAAGAGAGAAAGATATTGCATGAGTAATACTAAATCATTATTGGTCCTAAAATACTGTGCACACTTACAAATAAACCCCTTTCAAATTTAGTCCAGGTTCACCTTTTCTGAGATCAAGGCAAAAAAAGAGAATTGTAGAAAAAAAAGGCACCTGAGGGCATATTTATATCATATTGCAAAAGGAGCCTTAAATCAGATGATAATCCATGGCTGGCATTTATTTGCAATTCTTATTTTTCAGAGTAAGTTAGAAATTGCTGAATGTTAATAAAATGGCTATCTTTCTAAAAGTAAAGACCTCAGGATTGTTAGGACCATTAACTGAGGAATGCATATAAACTATAGAGCACAGTGTCCCAGAGCACTCAATAAACATTAGCTGCTATTCACTATTAACAATAGTGAATAGTGGAAGATTCTAAAAACTATTTAGAATGTCATTTAATTTCACATTTACATTGTAAACATCATTTTACTTTCTGGAAACACAATTTTCCAAAACTAGAAAACACACATACACACTTCTAACCTTAGGCTCTATAGAGGCAGACGCTAATTTTTTTGCTTCTGTTAATGCATGCAACTGTTGATAGTCTACTGGTTTATACTTGATGCTTCTCATTCCATTTTTCATTTGGAACACCAGATTATCTGTTTTTCATCAAAAACAGAAAATGACAAAAAATAGTATCATATTATTGGAAGTCTAAATATAGTTATGGCAACATTTTGACTGCAGGTCTTATTTTTAAATATTTTTAAGCAAAACCAAGAAATAATATTACAACATTCATATTATATTTGAAACTCTAGCTCTAGAAACTTTAAAAATAATTACCTCTATATACTTTGCATAAAATGACTTCTAACAGAACATAAAGGGAATATTTCCATTTAAGTAAGTATATTGAGAATTTCAGAAAATTATAATGCCAAGATAGAAAGCGTGACCATTCTTTTTATTTAAAAAGTTTTAGGCATCAACCGTGAATATTTAAGTATCATCTTATTATAAATTAAGTAGATTTTTAAGTCATAGTTGTATTTTTTTTTTTTAAGATTTTTATTTATTTATTCATGAGAGACACAGAGAGAGGCAGAGACACAGGCAGAGGGAGAAGCAGGCTCCATGCAGGGAGCCTGACCTGGGACTGGATCCTGGGTCTCCAGGACCACACCCTGGGCTGAAGGTGGCGCTAAACCGCTGAGCCACCTGGGCTGCCTCATAGTTGTATTTCTAACAGAAAAATTGAAAATATTTCAATTAAACTTGAAAAAAGGTTGAAACTGAGAGCTAAAAAACTTAATAGGTCAAATAAGAATAAAATGATATAAAATGATCAGGTAAGCATTATCCATTCAAATACATAAAATGTCCTAGTTTAGTATGATATTCACTGTTCTGATCAAGTAAAACATAAGTAGAAGGTACTCAAAGACCAAGTAGATTAAGTATAATAATCTGAGTAATTCAAGCAAAAAATAAAATAAAATAAAATAAAATAAAATTTAGCCCCAATTATACGAATACTTATTCTGTGCCATATAAAATAATTGAGACTAAGTATATCATGGATCACATAACTTTAAGTAGACTCTAAATGATTGAGGACAAGCACAGTAAAGGAAAGTATGGTTACCTTGACCACTATTGAAGAAGATTAAAGCATGCATTGTAAGGCAACTGGAGACATCTTCAGTATGACCAAACAATGAGCTTTCCAATAAAATTTTGAAAATCAACATTCCAACTTTACATCATGCATAATCCACAATAAGTCATAGAACACATTTGGAAGTAGGAAAAATACCTAAAATACCGTTTTTCTGAACTGCCATGAATGGTTGGTCTCTTTTATTCAAGTCCTCCATATCTGTCAAAAAAAAAAAAAAAAAAAAAAGACAGCTAAAATTTCACACTGTTATTTTCCAAATGTTTTTAAAGATGTGTTAATCATTGTGTTTTTTTAAAACAAAGCCCAGGACTGAGTGCCTTAACTCTTTGTATTTACTAAAATTTGCTTCTCTGAGTTTTAGAAGCTGCCTTCCATTAGTTTTTTGCCTCTATGCTTTTCCTGTTCTTGGTGTCTCCTTCCAACCTCTGAAATTTTAATCTCCTTTTCTTGGATTGTATCAGTGACCAATAAATATTTTGTGATTTAAAAATTGTGTAAGTTTTATCTTGAGTTCCTAGGAGGAAAAAAACTACATAAATTAAAGAATAAAGTCAAGTAACTCACTACTACCATTAAACCAATCAGCCTTTGTGGCTGACTTCTAGAAAGCACTCAACGCACAGCTGCCCCTTCTTTCAGAGCTGGACTCAGTTTCAGAGAGTAGCCTTGTCCTAAGGTATATCATGGCTGGGGCAGCCTGTACCCAATGACTAAGCAAGGAGGGACTATAAATCCTACCAGTTTGGGCCCAATGTGGGTCATTCTGATGGACAATATTTCATCCAAAGCTCCCTGCGGGGTTGACCCAGACTTTGTTGGACCTGCATTGAAACTGACTTTTTCATCTGCTCAATCCTGCTTCTTCCTTCTTCCTTTCATGGGTATGGATCTCTAATGAATTTCCACCCCAAGCTCTGTCTCAGCATCTCCTTCCTGAGAACCCAACTTGCAGTAGCACAAAACTAAGTTAACATATTTTTAGGGTGCCTCCAGGGCAACAGATTGGTCAAGTGGTGCTTTAAGTAACTGTAACATTTTTCATAAATTTTTGTTCCATATCCACTAGATTGAACTACTCATGTCTAGTGACTTTTGCAGTAGCTTAAGTCTTCTTAAAGGGAAGAGAAAGCACAAGTTCATGACTTTTGGAAACTCTCTCTCATCCCATTCCTTTCCTCCCATGATAATTTATATCTGTCTTCACATCTGCATGTTTACTGGCTCAAAGTCTGTCTTCCTCCACAGACTGGTGGCCTATGTGTGTCTTACTTCTGATTGCATTCCCAGTGCCTAGCACAAGTAGTAAATGTTCAATAAATATTATTTGATAAAATGGATGAAAGATAGCTGAAGATAGCTTGATGTGTTCTAGCCTCGAGAAGGGCTGCAATACCAATTCCTTAGTCTGTACTACAGCTTCCCTCTCCCAACAATAAATTTTCACTTTTCAAAAGTCTGACTTAATTCTGTAGTCTACCGGCAGAAATGGCAAATTTACATGCCTTAGAAGGTCATCAGGTCAATGAAAGAGTTACAAGGTACACAACCACAGGGAATGCAGAAATGAGATGAAATGAAAAATTAAAGAGCATTTCATGCCCACAGATAATCAAATACATTTTTTTTCTTTTTATTAACAAAGGTATTCCACAAATAAAGCCAGTATCCAAAACAAATGGTTGCTACATTCAGCAGCCAGTTCATGAGTTCTGGCCGACTGAGTCTTACCTCTAGTTCTCATCTCCATTCCCACCTGGAATTTGTCTGAGCTTGCTATCTCTTCTTGGAGAGACCTTGTCAGTTCCCTCATTGATTACCTTTAGGTTTTCCTCAGATTTAGGATTCATTTTGGGGGAATTTAGTTTGCAAGACTGAGGTCCTGAAACAAAGTGGGGTTTTGCAGACTTCCTTTAGGTTACCTTGGTCTAACATTGCTTAGATTCTCAGATTTTCTGAGGAAAGTCAGGACGTCCACACAACATTTCTCACTATTTCTACATGATTCAAATAAGAAACTTATAATAGAATACATTCTGGAAATCAAAATTGCAAACAAAAACTACTCTGTCTTCATGAACTTGAAATCTAGTTTGGTTGCAACTCTATAGAAGACCAAGCAAAAACACTTCTTGACCTAAATTTTTTAATATTTATATATAAGTCATAAATAATTACACTTATCTTTCAGGGATGTTGAGGATCCCTGAACTAAATAATTGTTAAACTGAAATAGTATAAAATTGACAATTGTAGTTTTCTAATATTGGAGAATTAGATAGGCATTAGATTTAGAATCTGAAAAGTTCACATATAATTTAGTCTAACTTCTCATTTTAACGTATAAGATGATTGCAGCCCAGAAAAATGACCAAGATCACAGAAAACTTCAAGACCAAAATCTCATATTAATAATACAAAAATCTCTGAAAATGAAGATGTATATCATAAGCAATATAGTGGCCAAATCCAATCTGAGCTGAAATCATTTGGCAGCAAATTTGACCCAAATCAAAGTTCATTTTATTTAATGTGGACATTCATACATTTGTCCAAAAATGTTAATGTGTTTAATTTTGGGGTGCTACCCAGATATCATCAGTTTTAAGTAATGTAGGGCATATGCTCTATATCACATTTTTTTAAAAAAATCTGAAAAATCAAAACTACATATCAAAACTACATCTGGCACCACAGCCTTCTGATAAGATATTATGAAACTGTACTAAAACAAACAATCCCTGATTCCCAAACAAGCATATGTCATCTAGGCCATTTCAATTTTATGCTTACTAGTGAACTTCAAAGTGGCTACTTCAGCCTAGAGTTAAAATGCTTTTGGCTGAGTAACGGCTATTTGAACAGAATTTTCCATGTTAAATAATTTTAAAGCACTTAGTTCTAAAAATTATTCCATGTTCACATTATGTGACATTTTAGAAATCGCTTATGAGTATTATCAAAATGTTAGACCTTTTAGATCTACTCAATTACTGAAAATATTTTAAAATAATATATTTTTATGAGAAGTTTCTTATGGTTTAGGAAGACTGTTTTGATATATAATGTAACGATAGCTTTGCAGTAGCTAGAGGATTGGATAAAGATTTTAATATAAGGTTAATTTTTACAGATTTGATAGAGAATCTAAACTTAAAAAACTACATGACCTCAACTGGTCTCTATGGGGTAGTTAAGCAAGAAGGACTTCTCTAGAGATGAGAAAAAATAGCAAAGAGATCATTTATATAACAAGGCAATCTTTTTACAGTGATAAAATTTGTATTATTCTCTTTCCTAAGAAAATCTCTTTTAATACACCAAGGAAGACAATGTCAGTTGTACTTAGGCTTAGAATCGTACAGCACATAGCTGGTTTGTTAGCTCTAAACTGCCTGACTGTGTAGACATGTACATTAGCCAATCACCCCATGAAGGGAAGTTTTCAGAAGTGTCAGGAGTTTTGCTAGGTCAATTAGGGTGAGAACAACACCAATATGAAAAAATATCTTGGGTGTAACATCATATTATAACCTTTTTTCATATGAAAGATCTCCTTTCAAATGTGACTTCAAATACTACAGCCAAAGTCTGATTTAAGCAATACTTTTCTAATATGCAGTATTCTCTTTTTAATTCTAAGTAGAATGGTGCCCATTACTTCCATTGTGAAGCATTATACATTGTTGTTGGTATAAGGTAAAAATATTGTCCTGGAAAAATTAATGGAACCAAAGCAAACCTATTAAAGTTTAACAAAAATAAAGTGTTCAGTTACATAATAAATATTTCACAACCAATTCAAACATAATGGGGGAAGCTCTCACTCAAAAGAGCAACTACAACAGAACAAACAAAAACAAAATATCTGGGAATAAACTGTACAAGAAGTGTGTAGGATTCATACTCTAAAAAAAACCCAAAAAAGTTTGCTAAAGGAAACAAGACTTAGATAAAGAAAATCAATTCTGATTCTGTGGACCAAATATTTAACAGTGGCAATTTGGGGATAGTAGGATTATAGTTGATTTTGATTTAGAAATTCTGTTCAAACAAAAAGAGAAAAAATATTTTTTACAGGAAAAGAAATACATTTTAAAAAATACTAAGCAGGGGCAATAATTATTTCACTATATATTAGGGGAAATGATGCCACAGTTTCCGTATTTTACCAGTCAGAAAAGAAACTGGATTTCATGACACCAAGAATCCTTTAAGTTGTGAACTTGTATATATAATTTTCCACGCTAATATTGAACTGACTTATTTCTCCTCTTCTATTAAAAAACAGGATATGCTAAATACATTTGTAGAATTTTGTAGAATTTGAAAACATTACCATTAAAATATTAACAAGTTCGTTTTTTAATGCTATATGTGGAATAAATATATTAAACTATCCTTTAAATTATAAAAGTACTGGTTAAATAATATGAAACTGTATAGAAAAATATAAGGTAAAAATTAAAATTTCCAGCCCTACTTAGCCCTAATACTCCAAATTTTTTAGCCCTGGCAGTCATTTTCAATGTTTTATTGTATATTCTTTCAAAGATTTTCTATGCACATGAAAGTACATGTGTATATTATGATATATGCAATTATGCATATATCATATGCAATTATGATATATGGACAGTTCTACAAGTTGTTTTTCATCTATAACTTATCTTTCCACATCATTCTATTTATATGTCTAAAGATATGTACAGACATATGCATGTGTCTAAAGGTATATATAGACATATCTTTAATGGCTGTTAAATAACTAATTCACATACATATCACTATTTTTAACCAGTACAAGAATTCAAGAATGAAATTTTTCAAAAAATACTTTACCCTTTTACAGCATAATAAAATCCAGAAGCAGAAAAAGGAAATCTATAAAATTTCTGCCCTTTTTCTAATTCATATAAATTTGCTTATGAAGCAAATTCTATATATACTCACCCTTTATGAATATCCCTTTCTTTATTTCTATAATAGCTCAAGGAGGGAATCTATTTAGATTCCCTCAACTTCACTAATGAAAATGATTTAAATAAAAATTTACTTTTCCTATATGCTTTTCCAATAAAAGTCTAGGGAGCAAAGTCAAGTAGAAAGAACAGAATTAATCAAGGCAAGCAACCCACAAGTTTCTGAGGGACTTCAGAGTTCCACAGAGAGTAGAAGTAACTTCAGTAGAGCCTCTCATGCCCTTGTTTCTGCTACATCCTCAAAGCTGTTCTCATCATTTCAAAAACACAAGAGAAGTTGCATGTGTACCTAGTTTAAAGCAGTACATAGTAAAAACAAAGAGTGGGGAGAAGAGGGAAATATCAAGAAGAGGGAATAGATAAATTCACAAAACTCATATTGATAGACTCAGAAATTCTAACCAGAAGCCATGACTGGCGATTTTAAGCTCTGCAAAACAACATTGGGAAATTAAATAATTATTTATGAAGAAATATTACTTTATCCCTAATTTTCTCCCTAAATGTGCAAGCCATAAAAGAAGAGTATTAAAAGTGATCCTCTGTTGTGAAAAGACTCACCACTTGCCCTTTCTGACTTGCAATTTTGGACATGCTTAAACTGGACACTTCGTCAACCTTCTTCTGACACCATCTGGGAATCCAGTTCCTCATCCTATACACCTGGACTTGAAGTTAGAGGCTTGTCTGCTTCCTCCTGGTCCTTTTAACTTCTAACTTCTCCATCAGTAGAAGAGCATCATGAAATTCAGCCCCTCCAAATCTTTTGTTTAGATTTTTGCAGTAGCATTTTATCTGTTCTCTGGCCCTGGCTGCCATCACGCAAGTGCCTGAATAAGCGATGTCTCAAAAACCCAAATATTTCTAATCCCCCAAATGTTTTCTCATGGCCTTCCAGGATGAGGTTCAAATTCTGCATACCAGGACCTTTTATTTTTTTAAAGATTTTACTTATTTATTCATAAGAGAGACAGAGAGAGAGAGGCAGAGACACAGGCAGAGGGAGAAGCAGGCTCCATGCAGGGAGTCTGATATGGGACTTGATCCCAGGACTCCAGGGTCATGCTGAAGGCAGACACTAAACCACTGAGCCACCCAGGGATCCCCACTAGGACCTTTTAAATCTAGCTCTTCTCTTTTAGCCCCTTCCTTACCCATTACCCATTACCCCACATGCGCGTTACACTCCAGCATTCCTAAAACATTTGCAGATCTCAGAATACTCACAGCACATCTGCTATGGTAGGCAGAACAACGGCCTACCAACAATGTCCTCATCCTAATCCTCAGAACCTGTGAATAAATGTTATGTGGCTAAAGAGAATTAAGGTTGTAGCTAATTGGCTAACTTTAGCTATGGAAATTACTCATGTGGGCCCAATGTAATCACAAGAGTCCTGGAAAGAGAAGGCAGGTGTGTCATAGAGAAGGAGATGGGAGTGAAAAGCAGAGGTCAGAGAGAAGATAGTTTTGAAGATGCTATTCTGCTAGCTTTGAAGATAGGGACCAGACTCAAAGAATGTAGGCAATTCCAAAAAGCTGGAAAGAGCAAGGAAATGGATTCTCCTTAGAACCTCCAGAAGGCATGCAGCCCTGCTGGAACCTTTATTTATTTATTTACTTATTTATTTATTTATATTTATTTTTTTGGAACCTTGATTTAAACCCAATGAGACCTACTATGGATCTATGACCTCCAAAATTATAAGATAATAAATTTACGTTGCTGAAGCCATGAAATTTGTGGTAATTTGTTATTTAGCAATAGGAAATTGACAGTGCTCTTTCATACCTCCCTACCTTTGCATATGCTGTTACCTATGGTTGGAATGCCTTTCTCAACTCCTGCTTCTCTGGCTAATGCCTACGTACTTTTCAGTCTCGTTTTAAGCATCTTACTATAGTTTCTCTAAATCCAGGTACAGATTATTTGAATCCTTTCTTGTGCTACAATTATACTTTTGTAAATCTGCTGATGCAATTATTCCTTTGTTTAGTGTTAATGGAACATCTATAACAGACCAGACTAAGGAATATGGATTTATTCAGGCTCTGCAGAGAGACCTGCCCTGAGTATCTCATCTTTAGTAGCCCCCTTAATCCCCAGTCACTCTTTATTCCTCAACCTAATCATTTCCCTTCATAGCACTTCTCACTATGTAGCATTATGCTATGGACTCGTTCATTTATTTGCTTATTGTTCACATCTACAACTAGGATGTATGCTCTAGAAAAGCAAGTCCTTTGGCTGATTATCTCTATTTCTCTTGAGTGCCTAAGATAGTGTGTATTATATACTAGACATTCAACAGATATTTGCTGAAAAAGCACCAGGTGATTGCATTACAGGTCATGTCCAGGCCCTAGGCATGGTACTATTAGAGGCAAACTCATAGTTTCCCTTCCTCTTTCCCAATTTTTAAAATCTAGGCTTGCTTGTAGGAAATGAAAATTATTATCAAAAACAAACTCCAAATCAAAATAGGCAGTGCACTGAGGCATATGCCAATAAGTAAGAAAGGAGAAACACCCCCACTTGACCTTGGTGAGTTTCAGCACTGACAGTAATGTAAGTTCCTGTTAATTACAGTTGGAGGTGCCCCTTGACCAGCTATTCAGCTGCCAGTCACAGCACATAACACATCTGTGTCATCTTACCTCTTCAAGAGTTTGAGGATAAGAAGGACATTTCTTGCATAGTACACACAGATTACCTGGCTTTATCTCCAATATATATTGTTCAATGAAAAAAGCAAGTTGCACCATGATACCATTACATAAACATGCAAAGACACCAAAAAAACGTTATGCATATTACACACACACTCCCCCATACATGCATCCTACAAAGGACAAAAGTCTAAAGGATATACAAATAGATCAAACTAGGGAGGATACTGCAACTGGAGGTTAGTTTTAAAGGGGACTCTATCTGTAATGAAATCTTGGCTTTTTTACAAAGAGAATGTATATATGTATACTTATGTAAATAAAAACAGCAAACATTACCTCCCAAGGTCTTATTTCTAAATAATTATATTATCTATTGTAGAATAAATACAATTATATTTGAGTTTATAAGGGATTATCCAGTAGGTTCTGTCGGTGAGAGCCCCACAGCCTACTAACCCGACCACGCCCATTTCTGAACCTCCTGAACTTGGACTCCTCCAAAGGACCTTTATCCTCCCAAGTTGTGACAACTCTGTGAAGCCAGGCCTGAAATACCCGGTTAACTTTATCTTTAGTTTTGAATATAATCTTTCTTTTTTTTTTTTGAGAGAGAGAGAGAGAATGAGAGTGAATATGCACAAGCAGGGGGTAGGGAGGGGCGGAGGGAGAGGGAGAGAGAGAGAATCTGAAGGTCCAGCATGGAGTCTGAGGTGGGGCTTAATCTCAGGACCCTGAGATCATGACCTGAGCTGAAACCAAGAGTTGGATGCTTAACCAACTGAGCCACCCAGGTGTCCCAATCAAATAATTTTATACAAATTTGTTGTGCCTTATACAAGAAATTTCTTCTGACATCTTCTTTAACTAAATGATTCAAAACACAATATTTTAAAATTTTACTTAATGGTCACAAATGCACTATTCATTCTTTTGATTGTAATTTTGTTCACTAAAGGAAAACTATTAACATCAAGGCCACAAGCAAGGTTAGAGAGTTCAACAACTAAATCGAACTTTTCACTATCCCACTATGACTGCTGAGGAAATTCTATCACCTTCATTTTAAAACTATGGCAGATATAACTAGGTGTCAATATCTATTCCCCCGTTTTTCCTTCCTAGCAGAATCCAATTTTTTTCAGGATTAAAAGATTGGCCTTCCTTGATATCCCTGAGACTCAAAGTGACCGTGTGACACAGTTCCAGCCAATGTGACCTAAGCAGAGGTCTTCTGGGAATTTGAGTACAAGATTTGTTTTTTTCATATGAGCACTGGTCCTTTTTCCCTGTTCTTCCTCATTTCTTCTTACCTGGAAATGTGGATGTGAAACTGGACATGGATAGGCCATCTGTGACTATGTAGTGAGTATTAGGATGAAAGATATATACTAAGTATCGCACAGAAGAAAGCCAAAAGGAGCTCAGCACACTGATGATATCAAGAATCTGCTATACCAGCTGTGGACTACTTCTCTCTGGGCTTGTTATGAGAGAAATAAATCCCAAGCTTCTACAAGCAGTTTCTGTAACTTTCAGTCAAACAAAATTCCCAATTGATACACAATGGGAAAATATGAAGCACCCAGAAAGTTTTGATGCTTTTCCACATAAAGCAGAATAAAAATTCTTCTAGAAAAGAACCCATCAATACAGCACAGGATAAAATACTAGAAAATATTATTGTGGTTGCTTTTCAATAATAGCATGAGAAAATCACAGCTAGAAAAATTTTCTGTTTGAAAACTCCAATAGAGTTTCATTTGCAGTGTAGGTGGTTCTGGAAGGGGAAAGAAAAACATCTTAAGAAACTTAATTTCACCATCAAAAATAACACAGAAGAATGTATCTGTGGGGTTCAATACTCTAAAATAAATAGTTTTTCCACAAAGGATCAACTATATGAGGAGAAATAAATCGGGTTTTAAAATTTTTTAATAAAAAGTAACAATTAGCCACTCTTAACAATAAAGACTATAGCACTCTGTTAAATGACAGTGCTTGGAACACAGTAGCACTAATACATTTTGAATGAATGAAATATAATGAGTAGGAAATATTTATTTTTGTGTGTAAGAGAAAGATCTGTAGGTGAAGATGTGAAGAAATTAAAGGAAAAGATTAAAGGAATTAAGATAAAGTTTAGAAGAGGAAAGAAAGTGTGAAGAAAAAGAAAATTAAAAAGAACAAAGAGAGAAAGAAAAATGTGCTCATTTCCTATTTCTACTTTCTAGTTCCCTTAAGTTTGGCCAAAAACAGACAGCATCTTCCTCCCTATAAAGGCAAACTCACAGTTTTGATCAGCTACACTGAAGTGGCTAGAAGTTTTACTGCAGAGGAGGTAGAGAAGGTAATTTTCAAACACAAAGGTGGGCCCTAAGGCAGGTGTGGTGGGATTTCCATTGGCAGGAGGCAACTAATTCAGGAAGAGCAGCTGCACTCTGAAGGAGACGGAAAATCTATCTGATGTAAGCAGATAGGCTGAATGCAGAAAGGGTAGTGAGAGATGTCACTCTTGTCTCAATTTTTGTTTCAATCTAATTCTTCACCCAGAAAAAGGGGAAGGAAATCCTCCACTATCTTCTATTTCATGTACTCCTTCCACAGGGATCCATATTCTCTGAATAAAGTTGGAAGTCCTTGTATGAAAAATCTCAATAATATCTTATGAAAATCTCAAAAATATCTTAGAAGAAAAATAAATTTCTCTCCTTTAACAAAAAAGTGAAAGAAGAGTTCTTTCTGCCTGGGATGGTGTGAAAGGAGGGTAAGGGGGAAGGTGGTGGGAGGCCAATTGTCATGTAACACAAGGACAAACCATAAGAATTTGGCTGCACGTGGATTTTCCACTTGGCTTTAAAAACACCATCAGAATAATTTGTTCTAAAATATAATGGTCAATAATACATAAAATAGCCACTAACTACTTGTCAGTGGCAATTGAAGACATGAGATGCAAGAAATATCCATGCAATGGGAGATTTTAAAAACCTGCTCCTGTAGAAAACATTGCCAACAACATGGATTTGTTTAAAATTTAATTGATATGAGAACACTACATTCTCAAAACTAAGATACACCTTAACTCTAAAGCAGTGTTGGGCTTTGGAATGAGACTACAGAAGAATGAGTTCCAGCACACTATTTTTAAATTATGGAACTCTCTCAGCAAATGACTTAAATGATAAAAAAGACCTAATATTGTAAATGTCAACTCCTTCAAATTAATTTATATACTTCAATTGAAATCCTAAGAGCGGAGGTGGGCGGGGGGTTGGGTGACGGGCACTGAGGGGGGCACTTGATGGGATGAGCACTGGGTGATATGCTATATGTTGGCAAATTGAACTCCAGTAAAAAAAAAAAAAAAAAAATCCTAGGAGATTTTTTGGTAGAAATTGGCAAGCTGATTTAAAATGTGTATAGAAATGCAAAGGACAAAGGATAGCCAAGGAAATCTTGAAGAAGAGAACAAAGCTGGAGGATTTATAGTATTATATATCATGATCCATTATGAAACTGTAGTAATTAAGACAATGTGTTATTGGCACAAGGATGGACAACTAGGCCAATGAATAGTACAGAGGGGCAAGAAACAGATCCATGCATAAATGGTCACCTGATTTATAAGTTACACTGAGTAACACTGCAGTTTGCAAAAAACAGTCTTCAATAAATGGTTTGGAGATAGCTGGATGTCCATATGGAAAAAATGAATCTTGACCCCCTACTTCCTAACATTCACAAAAATCAATTCCAGATGTATTAAAGATCTAAATGTGAAAGATTTTAAAAATGAAACTTTTAGAAGATTACATAGGACAACATATTCATGACCTTGGAGTTGGCAAAGATTTCTTAAACAATTCACCAAAAAAGCTAATCATAAATGGAAAATGTAGTAAGTTGGGAAATACTAAAATTAAGAACTTCTGTTCATCCAAATACACCATTAAGGGAGTAAAAAGGCAATGCAGAATGGGAAAATATATTTGTAATATACATATTCAACAAAAGACTTGTATCCAGAATTTAGATGTATTTAAATGCCTACAAATTAATAAGGAAAAGTCAGGGAACCCAATAGAAACTAGGGCAGAACACCTGAATAAACACTCCACAAAAAAAAAAAAAAAAAAAAAAAAAAAAAGTCTCCAAATGGCCAATAAACATATTAAAAGGATTCAATTTTATTCATTAGGAAAATCCAATTTATTTTTTTAAGGATTTTATTCATTTATTTGAGAAAAAGAGCATGAGTGGGGGAGCAGCAGAGGGAGAGAAACAAGTAGACTCCCCACTGAGTGTAACACCATCTTGGGGCTCGATCCTACAACCCAGAGCCAAAACCCGGAGTCATATGAGCTGTGTTATAGTTAAACACCTATTGCATGGAAAGATAGGTATTAGCTTCCTCACATTGCTGTAGGTCAAACAAGGTTTCTGGCAGCTCCTTAGGGAGCCCCAGCATGTTTCCTAGAGTGTGAGGTCGCCCTTTGGCAAGACAGGGTCACCTGAAAAGGGAGAAAACATTCCTTGACAACATCTCTCTGGTATGCCTCTTTGCCAAAGCAACAAGGGCATCCTGAAGAGGAAGACTCTGCATTTTCTCCTCTGCTTTTTTCTTTTCTTTTTAAAGATTTCATTTACTTATTCATGAGAGACACAGAGAGAGGCAGAGACACAGCAGAGGGAGAAGCAGGCTCCCGCAGGGAGGAGCCTGGGATCACTAAAGGAGCCAAAGGCAGACGTTCAACCACTGAACCACCCAGGCATCTCTCTCCCTTGCTTTTCTGTACTGCTGCCTTACCCAAGTCCTTAAATTGCAAAAAGTGTGGCCTTGCCTCTTATTCCTAATGTATAGCTCCCTTTATGCTAAATGGGTTAAATTATACTCTCAGCTTAGATTCTATATACTCAGAAATAAAAATTATACTCATTTTTATTTGGTTTTAGCTATAATGAGAGGCATCCAGGAGTAAGAAATACGTATGAATTGAGGTAAAAGGGGAACAGAATTTACCACTTATTGAGAGAGCATCTGTAATACTTTATACACTATAAAATAGCTGCTATCAGTCCCATTTTACAGGTTAAAAAACTGAGGCTCAGAGAGGTTAAATAAGTTGTTCAAGGACATGCTTTTAGGAAATGGTTAAAATAGGTTTTAAAGCCACTGACTTCTTTTTACCAGTCCAGTGATTCCTGGTGATTTCTTAGGCTTCATTCTTTCATTCATTCATTTTAAAGCTCGCTAAGAAATGTCAATGATTAGCCCAGGTTAAGACCTACTGTAGTACATATCACTGCTTCCCTAAACCTGAAAGCAAATTAGCCATATACAATATGATTACAGTGCAGATTATTTTTTTTTTCATGAGCTTTCATCAGCTCCAGCCTCTCAGAATTTTACTCTCAAATTAGGAGATAATGCTTTTAACTGGGGCATCCAGATATCACCATAAATTCAGATTGAAACAATTTTTCCCCTTGCTCTCTCAACCCAAAGACAAATACTCCGAATTCCATGTTTAGAACTAGCATCTTACCATAAGCCCCAAACCCAAGGACAGTTTCTTCTACCTCTTTCTATTACACAATTCTTGATAAAAAGTCAACCTAGGTCCCTAAAGTCACCAGGTGTCCATTTTTTCTTCAGGGACTCCCCCAACCCCACCCTTCCCAGATTCCTTCCCACATATTCTATTATCCCTCATGTTCTCAGGACTGGTCACTATGCATTCACCTTCATTTACTTTTAGCTTACATTCATCCTTAGCTCTAACAGTCTGCCCCACTCCCATTCTAGTTTTTGCTAATCTATCTCTGGTAATCAACTCAAATCCATTGTTATAACTGAGCATCCTTGCAGGGAACAAAAAAGTATGTAAGAATACATATATGGTTAAGTTCTGTGTCCTTTTGAAATCGTCCTTTGAGTACTTCCTTGTCTTCTGGAATAACATATTTTCCAGTGTCATCTTGTGCTTTACTTGTCACAGTCCTGGAATCAGCTATTTTTTCCAAGGAGCTCTGGTTTTTTGGAGGATGGTATTTAGAAGTCAAAATCTGGACATTAGATGTACTCATGGCTATTGGGATGTCACTCCTCCCTGATCCTCCCTATGAGCAAAGCTAGAAATACACACACACACATATACACAACCCTCTATATTTACTTCTATCTCTATTTCTTCTTAAAAATTAGGTAGATAGTGCCACCTGGGTAGCTCAGCGATTGAGCATATGCCTTTGGCTCAGGCTGTGATCTCAGGGTCTTGGGATCAAGTCCTGCATCAGGCACCCTGCAGGGAGCCTGCTTCTCCCTCTGCCTATGTCTTTGCCTCTCTCTGTGTGTCTCTCATGAATAAATAAATAAAATCTTTTTAAAAAATCAGATAGATAGATAGATAGATAAAGAGACTATACGATGCACACTGATATGTCCAACTGCAATACAACAGCATGAAATTCATTCTCATTTTCTCCCTTTCTACATTTGTAACTCATTCTAATAGTAAGAAACCCAGCCCCTGTTATGCTTTATATTTTTTTTAACTCATCAACACTCCGTATATAACCAACCTCTCATCTCTGATGACAGCATTCCTCCTCTACACCAACTCTCTCTTCAATCCATTTGAGTTCCAACAATCCACAGCAGTACCTTACCACTACCACATAAGCTCCAATATCCCAATGCAGACTAGAACCTTCTAAATAGATTTTTTCCTCACTCTGACTCCCCATCTGTCCTGCAGCCCTCTGCATGGACATGGCTTCCCCTCTGAGTTTCAAAACTTCATGTGATGTATATATTCACACTCTACTCACCCCACTTGAGCTCTAACACATTACACTGGATTACCCCCATTCATAGGTACTCCCTCAGCTTCACTTGAGTTCTGACACCCTCATGGGCTGCCCTTGCACATAAATGCAGTCCTTATCTTGGTTGATCTCTGACATCAGCACTGGTCAGGCCTCCCAAATGAATCCTCTCTTCCCCTGTTCTGGACTCCAATGCCATGTCCTGAGCCACTGACGTTCCTTCCTCTGCTAGTACAGAGACCAGTCTTGTTCTGCCCCTTCTAATGGCTTCAGAACTGATCATTCAGGAAGGGAAGAAAAAAAAGAAGAAATTGGGTAGAGGAAACATTGCTGTCTTCCTAAATAGGTAATGTACCTCAACAGAAATTCTCTACTTTATTCTTACTACAATTTGACAGTTTGCTATTGACAACTCTAAAAATATCTGATATACAAATGAATTTATCCTATAAACAGTGACACTCTTAAAATAGGAACCAGTCAGTGGAGCATCTGCATGACTTAGTTGGTTTAGCATCTGACTCTTGATTTTGGATCAGGTTATGATCTCAGGGTTGTGAGACTGAGCCCCACTTTAGGCTCTGCACTCAACAGAGTCTACTTGTCCCTTTCTCTCTGCTCCTCCCATCACTTGCTCTAACTCAAATAAATAAATGAATGAAATCTTTAAAAAAAATAGGAATGAGTCAACATTTTCTGCATTTTCTGAAGTCACTTTATTCTAAGAAATTAAAGTTTATAATCCTTAAATTAATGAAAGTAATTATCTTTTAGTGATTAGAAGGATGGGTAACCAAGGACAAAAAAAGAGAATAATATCCATTTTTCCTTCCAGAGAAGGAAAATATCATACTATTCAAGAGTGTGAGCTCCCAAGAGTGATCCCTGGGTGGCGCAGCGGTTTGGTGCCTGCCTTTGGCCCAGGGCGCAATCCTGGAAACCCGGGATCGAATCCCACATCAGGCTCCCTGCATGGAGCCTGCTTCTCCCTCTGCCTGTGTCTCTGCCTCTCTGTCTCTCTCTGTGTGACTATCATGAATAAATAAATAAAATCTTAAAAAAAAAAAAAGATTGTGAGCTCCAGAGCTAGAATATTAGGTTCAAAATGAACTCTGAGGGGATCCCTGGGTGGCGCAGCAGTTTAGCGCCTGCCTTTGGCCCAGGGCGCGATCCTGGAGACCCGGGATCGAATCCCACGTCGGGCTCCCGGTGCATGGAGCCTGCTTCTCCCTCTGCCTGTGTCTCTGCCTCTCTCTCTCTCTCTCTCTCTCTCTCTGTGACTATCATAAATAAATAAAAATTAAAAAAAAAAGTTTAAAAAAAAAAAAAAAACAAAATGAACTCTGAGGCCTTTGGCAAATTCCTTAATTCTTTTATGCCTCAGTTTTCCCAACTGTAAAAAGAGGATAACAGTGGTACTTCTTACAGTTGTGAGGACTATGGCAGATAATATACAACAATTCCTTAGAAGAGCATCTGGCATCAAAAATATCATAAAATATTACTTATTAATGTTATTACAAGGGTACTCCCAAATACTTGAAAATGTGTCCATAGGGTTTGATTCTTAGACCCTGATTTGAACAATATATTAAAATGTAGACTCTGAAACTTAGGTCTTAGCACTTATGTATCAAAAATCCATGAACATACTAAAGAGGGCACTTGATGGGACGAATACTGGGTGTTATACTATATGTTGGCAAATTGAATTTAAATAAAAATAAATTAATAAAAAAATAAAAATACATTTTGCTTAAAAAAATATCCATGAACACAAAGATAGGCACCAAATTTTATGAATGGATTTAAGACTGTATATTTATCTTCTTCCCTTAAAGACTGTGTTTGAATTAAAAACATAAAAATTTAAATTTTCACAGAAAACTTCTAAATCTCCTAGCATATGTTGGTGATCTCTAGTGTGGCAAAAATTCCTTAGAACATAATATATTTTCATTCTCTCTATAACTTGAGGTAATATAAACAAAGATGAAATAGCCCTTTTAATGAATTTTAGTTTAGTTTAAATAGGCAGGACTTGTTTCAATTATTCTAAATAAGAATCACCTGAAACAAACTAACCGGAAAAAAAGAGAAAGAAGAAAGTTTATGTATGATGGACTCTGCACTAATCAACTGCAGAACATGAGAAGATTATGATGCACTTAATTGAGCAGATCCTAGATCAACTCCAGTTTTCAACCATAGTCTCTTATGGCCAAGATCATTACTCTTTCAAAAACATTTATCCACATCACATCTTCATGAGCTCATTAATGTAAAACTTTGTTTTTTTTTTTCATTTAAAAATAATTTGACCAAAGAGATAAGTGTAGAATGCTCTGTAGGACTACTGCCCTAACTATTTAGGTTCATTCTGCTCTCTGACTTTATTAGTAATTATTTTCTCAAGATTTAAAATGTATTTCCAGAACAAGTTTCTCACATTTTCTAAATTCAGTGCAAAAGTTTAAATGAAATAGTGAAGATGAAATATCCTGCTCTAAAAAATGGCTGGCACCTCCTTGGTCATAGTCAAATAATGTCATCGTCAAACCTTGACTCAGGTTAGGCTCTGCTCATGATAAAGGAACTTTAACTGTCCAGAAATAGACAGCAAACACTGTATTGTTCATTCTCATGCTTCAATATGCATGTAGCTCTTTACTAATCAAGGTCATTCCTGAGCACTTTTTCAGAGAAAATTCTAGTTGTCTGAGGATTGAAGGTGTCCCACTTTACAAAAGAAGTTATTTTAAGAACTTCTACCCTATTTACATGCTGCTTGGGAGTACAGTGGATATAAAATAACTGCCCTTTGTCCTTAAGTGAAAACCTTTTAAAAGCAGCAGAAAGATTTAATACAGCTATGGTGTGTGTACTTTTGAAACTTGTACATTATATGGCTCAGTTCCTCCCAGATAGAAAGCTGGATAGTCCTAGATAGACTCCTGGCCAGGGAGTCTTCACTCAAAACAGGAGGATAGAAAGATTCAAACATGAATTAAGCCCAAGGAACAGAAAATCTCAGAGCCAAACATGCCAGGAGGAGAGTTAATAAAGAGGGAAAGACAAGGCAGGGACATCCAAGTTCACAATGAGGAAAATGATGCTGAGGAAAAGCACTTGGGGATGAAATCAGAAGAGTTAAGGAAAGAGTGGTGGGATTACGAATTAATTGCTTAGAGCAAAAATTTTCAGACACTTTTCAATAGCCAAACTCTTTTGTAAACAAAATTCCTTTTCCAAGATTTTAAACTTAAAGCCAAAGAAAGCTTGAAGTTGGTCTTTATCCATGACTAAAGTTCTAAAACATAAAGCTTAACAGCTGTCACAAACCATGTTTCCCACTAAAAGAAACCAGTCTGCAGTGAGCACGTATGAAGCCAGTGTGCTGAGAGATGGAGGTGATGAATTTTTCTGAGGCAAACACTGAATCTTGCCCTTGGCTTCATTTGTTCTAGCTTTGTTGGTATACCTGAGCAAATGTTTTTTGGTTTTGTTGTGCTTAAGCTATATTGCATTGTAACTAAGAATCCTGACAAATATGCTCAGGCCTTGTAAAGATTTGGCAGAAAGTAATTTACTCTGTCCAGAATCCCTCAGCATCTCCACAGAGCACCAAGGTTCTCCAGATCCGAAACTGAAAGTCACAGCTCTAATAACTATTATTTGAGACTTGTCTTTCTGTACAGAAATGGGTTTAATATGTGGCTGGTGTCAGGGATGAAACAACACATATTTCATTCATTCATTCAACACATATTTATTGGATTCCTGTTAAGTGCTAGGCACCATCCGGTGCCCCTGGTCCACTACAGTAGATGAAAGAGACATGCTCCCTGCCTTCATGGTACTTACTAATGGCCTGATGTGCTCAAGGGCAATGAATTACAGAAGGCAAGCTCTCCTGGCTATTGATGGTTGCTACTCTTTCATAATAATGCAATGAAAAACATTAGTGCTCAAATGAATTGTCTGTATTTATCATGAACATTTAATTAAAAAATCAATATTATTTGTGAAATGCCTATATCACTAGTCCTAAGACATGCTAGCTCAGCTTATAACTGCCATAAAATCTCACAGAACATTTAATCAAGGTGACATAAATGAATTAAACATTTGCCACAAAGTAATGAGGCTTTATTTTATACTAGTTATTGAAACTATTTTGCTCTTTTAAAATACTGAGAAAATATCTTTCTTTACTTCTGAAAACATGTTAATTGCTAGCCCATATTGCTTTCCTTAGCACTTAATATGATTACTTATGCATAGAAATGGTTGAAGAATCCTTCTATTACAAACCAAGATCTCCTAAGGATAACTAATTCTTAAACAGTAAAACAATTAAGTCCTAAGGTGAGATTTTTGGTGTAGTATCATGACATGAATTTGAAAGGTTTTTGCCACTATTTTGAAAGACAAGCCTGGGTTTGTAGGGTTACGCAAGTATAGTTGTAATCATTCATCAGAAGATACTTTTGGGACTGTGACCAACTAGAGACAAATAAAATCGTTCAGGAATGCAGGTGAGTGTTTCAAAGTTCCACAAAGTTTCCACAGTCACAGAGGCACAAGTGGAAGGTGTGAGAGGACAAGACCTGGATGAGAATCTGAGCAATGGGATTCAGTTTTAAGATAAAACCACAAGGAGAATGATCCCAGATTTGTTCCTTTAACTGGCAGTCTCTCTTTCCCCATGAGACAGGAAGTGCTGACCTCACCAGACATATCACATTGCAGGGTCATAATTTCGCTGCATGTACTCAGATATAAATTCATTTCCTGCATCTGAGTCATCTGATTTTTTCATCTTGGTTTCTCACCTCTAGTTTGAGGTTGTACCAGTACCAGTTTTAAAAAAGAGAAATGATTTGGGTTTCTCTGCAGAGCATTCACCTTCTGTATTGATCCTTCCATTGATTTACTCCCTCACTCAATATTTTCTGAGCATATACTGTGTTTCAGTTGCTGTGCTAGGTGCTGGAGCTACAAAGATGAGCAAGACATAGTCTCTATCCTCCAATAGCTTTGAGCATATGGTCTCTAAACTCATGATAGTGCTCTCTAAACTTTTCAAATCCATATTCAAATCCATATTCTTAATAACATTTTTATTATGTTCTGTCAATAACAGAGATTTACTATTTGTAAATTATTACAACTATTACAGGTTATTACTATTATTCTATTCCTTTCATCTAATATCTCAGGGCAAAATAAACCCTTAGGATAATGTTCTTAGATAGCAACAGTCGATATAAATCTATTTTTAAATTTTTAAAAAATTTTTCTTTTTAAGGATTTTATTTATTTATTTGAGAAGGACAGAAAGAGAGAGAGAATGCCAGAGAGAGTGTATGGGAGAGGGACAGAGGGAGAGGGAGAAGCAGACTCTCCACTGAGAAGGGAGCCTGGTACAGGGCATGATCCCAGGACCTGGGGATCATGACCTGAGCGAAAGGCAGATGCTTAACTGACTGACCCACCCAGGTGCCCCCTATTTATTTTTTTAAAAGACTTATTTATTTGAGAGAGACAGCACGCAAGCAGGAGGAGGGGGAGAGGGAAAGAGAATCCTCAAGCTGACTCTGCTCTGAGTGCACAACAAGGGCCCTGAGCTCATGACCTGAGCCGAAATCAAGAGCTGGCTACTCAACCAACCAAGCCACCCAGGTGCCCCGATGTAAATATATATTTTAAGTGATCTTAGTAATTTAAATCTTCTTCCAAACACAATCAGGGTGCTACTGTTATTGGGTTTACTTATAATGGGTTTAATAGCAGGGCCACTGCATATTGCTGCATCCAGTCACATGCCATAATGCTGCTTGGGAAATCCTCATAGAGGTATAGAGAAGTCAGCTCTGATATTTTCTTGTTACTTGTTATACCTACATTATACATATCATTAATAATCCAGGGATTTTGTAGGAATATATTTAAGGCATTTGTCCATTTTATAAAGGTTAATTTTGATTTTAAAAAATGTTAATGTAGGGTAGCCCGGGTGGGTCAGTGGTTTAGCGCCGCCTTCAGCCCAGGGCGTGATCCTGGAGACTCGGGATCGAGTCCCATGTCGGGCTCCCTGCATGGAGCCTGCTTCTCCCTCTGCCTGTGTCTTTCCCTCTCTCTCTATCTCTCTCTGTCTCTCATGAATAAATAAAATCTTAAAAAAAATTTTTAAAAAATGTTAATGTAATGTGTAAAAAACCATATAAAAGTAATTTATAACATTTCAGAATATGCTGAATATGAGAAAATGAGAGCAAACTTGGCATAATGGGGGAACTGAGCATAAGTACCAGGATGCATCCATGCATTAAAGATAAGAAAAGTTTCCTCAGATTTGAAATAAATATAAAAAGAAGATCTAACATTGCCTTCCTGCACTCTCCAGCAATGGATCAACCTGTGCTCCACCTGGAAGAACACTGGTCTGCAGAGTGAGACAAAGATGCTGACATCTGAGATACCAGAGCACAAAGGGCAGATAACCTCATTTCACTTGAGATGGAAGAACAAGGTGGACAAAGGTAGGGCTGGTGACGTGTAAAGTGAATCCTAAAGAACAGTAAGGTGGTTTCATCATATATAGGAAGAGAGAAGGCCTTAGAAGACATGGCTATTGAAATCAGGGAGCACAAGAGCAGGATATGTTTGGAGGAGTACCAGCAGGCAATTATGCGTACCTACAGGTGAGGGGGCCAACTGGGCAGCCTCAGATATAGGCAGAGAAATAATGGATGAGAAGAGGATTGACAGAAATCTGCTGGTGCCAAGAACACTGATGACTTCAATTTAGAAAAGGGCAGCCAAAATTAAATAGATGAGCTGATGAGAGAGCAGATCACAGAGGTGGATAGGTTTTTAAAGAGAAATCATCGAGGAGCATGTCATATTAAAAGACATGGCTGTAGAGCAGCTCTCTTGGTAACTAAATAAATGGCCCTTATCTCCTGGAATATCACAGAGAATAGAGCAGTTATCCAGAAGAGCCTTTCCTAGTACCAGCTATCCGTGAGTTAGACAAATGGAATAATTACATAATACATTTGATTTTAAAGGATATCATGATCATTTTGTCTTTAATGGCCAAAGAGCTTTCTGAATTCTTTGCCTCTGATATTCCTCTTTGTAGCCTTGTTACTCTTCAAAAACTCTAAGGGACTCTGGGCTTGACCAGTGAGAGGTGTGTAGGTTCAAACAGCCAAGTGAGTCCTTATCAATTAACTGCTTTCCACTTACAATCACTGTCTACCAGTTTTGAATTTATTTATGAAAAGTAAAGCTTAGCTATTATACATTAATATATGCATACATTCAAACACCACTCTTTTTTTTAGAGAGAGAGATTTTATCTATTTATTCATGAGAGACACAGAGAGAGAGGCAGAGACATAGGCAGAGAGAGAAGCAGGCTCCCTAAGGGGAGCCTGATGCGGAACTCAATCCCAGGGCCCGGGGATCAGGACCAGAGCCAAAGGCAAATGCTCAACACTGCCCCATTCAAGCACTACTCTTATTAGGTGAAATTGTATCACATTAAATACCTTAAATATCTTACAGTTTTGTCAATTATTCCTTAACAAAGCTGGAAAAAATATTACTCTTCTATTCCCAGAAAACGCAAACTTATACAGAAAGACAATATACTATATAGTTGAGGCAAAGCAGCAATTACCACTTAACAAATAACCAGGAAATTCAGTTGGGGATTCCAGGTTGCATTTGAACCACAATAAAAGGATAAAAATATTTCATAACTGGTTTCCCAAATGAAAGAAAAGGGAAAGAAAACAGAACTCTTCTGGGATTGCTAAAAAGGAGAAAGGATTCATACTGGAAGGAAGCATGAGAAAATTCTACAAGAATTGGCATGCTAAATATTAAGGGGATGTTTGGGGCAAAGCTGTCTAATAAATAACAGTCAGTCAGAGAACAGGTGTCAGGGAATTCTTAGCATCAAATCTCCCTGACTTCTTTCAACCCTTCTCACTCTTGCAAGCAGAAGGGAAAAAAGTCTGAGGAAACTCCATGCTCCAGGACTAGGGAGAGAGAGAAAAACTAACAAGGACTTTGAGAGCCAGCTCCTCTGCTGCTCCTTTTCATGTGTCCTACACCCTCACCCAGAGTCCCTCTCATTAAAGTCATTCCCGATTTAGCTCATAAGCAGTAAAACTTGCCCACCTATTCTTACACACCTTGACAGCTAAGAATGAAAGTTTCCATTTACTGTACTTCCATAACATAACTCTGTTGTTTGCTCTTCTTCTAAAATGAGTTATCTTATTATAAAAAATTCAAATAGTACATAAAATGTCCATCATAATCCTATCCCTTAGAAACAGCCATTTTGTGATTATTTCTTCAGCTTTGTTTTCTCTTTCATTATTCATTGGGTCTGTTCCTTAATCTGAACAATAACCAAAAAACCCACAATTTTTTAAAGATTATATTTTTATTTTAGAAGTATAAAAGATGTTCAAAATATTTTCAAAGCAAAAATTCTGTGTTCTTTTTTTTAACTTCGTTGAGTATAGTTGACACAGAATATTACATTAGTTTCTGGTGCACAATCGAGTGATTCAACTTCTTTATATGTTATGCTATGCTCACCACAAATATAAAAATGCTGCATTCTTGTAGTATGAATGTAATAGAATAAAAAGCACAAAGCAATAATATGGTCTCATCTGTTTGAGGGGATAGCCCTAAAGTAAAGTGGCTAACAAACTTCCCTGCCAGAAGCCTAGCCCTGACACTAGGGGCCTGTCTCAAGTCACACTACACAGTCCCTCCACCAAAACATTGACCCATACCTCAGAATAGACCCTTCTTCTCCCTTGTGTTCTAGGAAAATCCCATGATCTCAGCTGGTTGTTTGAAGAATATTTTCTGCTTAATTTCATGTTAACATGTGAATGAAAGAAAGGTTGCTTAAGCAGGGGCCTTCCCAGGAGAATGCTTGTTAACACAAAAGAATCTCTATAGGCTAGAATTTCAAGGTGTGTGATAAGGTGAAATGGAAGAATTTCTGGTAGTGTGCAAAGATAATTTTGATTCAAAGAACTATCCCCCACTGAAACTGAAAACCACATGGAAAGACTGTCCCACATGTTTGAGTTCCAGCATAATGCTCATCTCATTGGAATATTACACTATAAAGACAGGAGAGCCGAGAGTAGCAAGATGAAGGGCTTTGGACATAGGTACATGTGGATTCAAACCCACACTGCCCCTAGCTGGAGGAATGCCTTTGGTGTGATGTTGTTGCTCTTACCATTGAACTTTCCAGACTTATTTCATCACCAGTGAAGCAGGATTGTTTTGGAGAATAAAATGAATAAAAGAGCATATATAAAATGTTTGGCACACAGTAGGTACACAAGAATAGGAGTTACTGTTCTTTATGATGTTTCTTTCAGTCTCTATACAACATGTGCTAAACTGGGATTTTTCCAGTCTTCTGTTAAGCGATTGTTGATGGAGTGGCCAAGGATGGTCCAACTACTGGCCAAATGGGAACAATACATCTCTTATTGTACTGTACATTGAAATGATTAGAATGTTGCCAAATTTTTCCCCTAAGAGAGGTCACAAACCAAGCTAAATTTGGCCCACAGATATAATTATTTCAACCTTCACAGTACTGTTTAGGTTTCTTATCTGAGTTAGTTGCCAGCATTTCATGATCAGGAAATACAACACAAAATCTATATTTCCATCTTTTTTTTTTTTTAAATCATGTTTCTGGGAGGCCTGAGTGACTTAGTCAGTTAAGCATCTTACTCTTGGTTTTGGCTCAAGTCCTGATCTCAGGGTCCTGGGATCAAGCCCCACACTGGGCTATGTGTTCAGCGGGGAGTCTGCTTGAGATTCTCTGCCTTTGCCCCTCTCTCCATTTGTGTGTTGTCTCTCTCTCTCTCAGATAAATAAATAAATCTTTAAAAATTCATGTTTCAAAGCTTATTCCTTAATGAAAACAATGGCTGGAGTAAGTAGCCACTAGCTTTTTTAGGTAGAACATAGGCTCTCCTTACCATGCTTATAGCACCCCAACATGGTGGAAGAATGTCAATTGCCATTTGTCATCTGGCTTGCACTGCTGCCTTGCTAACTCCGGGCTTTCCCCACTAATTTTCATTTCTGGCCTAGTTCCTATGGGCATTTGAGTTAGTGACCTCTGCCATAAAAGCTGATGAACACATTCCACAATACATAGCAGTATATTCAGGTTCCAAAATCCGATAATCTGGGTTTGAATACTCATTCTCCAGATTACTATGTGACCTCAGGTAAGTTACTTTACTCTCAGAGCTTCAATTTCTTTAACTCTGCAAGAGAAAGAGTAACTGGCTCATCTGACAAGATCATTGTGAGGTTTAAGTAATGTAACACATATGGAGAACTTTTCACAATATTTGGCTATAAATGTCAACTACCACAGTGACAACAATGACAAGGACAATGTTGATGATGCTGTTACTATGACTCTCGCCATTACTGCTAGTAGTAATTGTACCACTACAATTATACTAGTGTTCACAAACACAATTCTGGGCTTTCTTCATTCACATTTCTGTTTTCTCAAGCTAGAAACTGAAATTATTTAGAAAGTCCTAGGGAACATGGAGCCTTTCAAAAGATGGGAAAGAGCAATTTCTTTTTTTCAAGATTTTAATTCATTTATTTTTGCAAGAGAAAAAATGATCATAAGCAGGGGGAGAAACAGAGGGAGAAGCAGACTCCCCACTGAGCAGGAAGCCTGAGGTGGGGCTCAATCCCAGGACCCTGGGATCATGACCTGAGCCAAAGGCAGATGCCTAACTGACTGAGCCACCCAAGTGCGTGAAAGAGTAGTTTCTATCTGGTGCTGTGCATGAGCACATTGAAAATGGCTGTGGGAAGAAAGGAGAGAGCTTCTAATCTCAAAGGCAGTGAGATCACCAGCCAGCCAGACTCATGATCAAGCCCAGGTGAAAAAGGCAAGAATCTGGTGCAAAATCCCAGTTTAAAGTATGTTTTAGGGCAGCCCGGGTGGCTCAGCGGTTTAGCGCTGCCTTGGGCCCAGGGTGTGATCGTGGAGACCCGGGATCGAGTCCCATGTCGGGCTCCCTGCATGGAGCCTGCTCCTCCCTCTGCCTGTGTCTCTGCCTCTCTCTCTCTGTGTGTGTGTCTCATGAGTAAATAAATAAAATCTTAAAAAAAAAAAAAGTATGTTTTAGAAAAGCCAACCAAGTAGCCATACCAGAAAGGGAAGATAGGACCTCTAAAGTCTTGGAGCTAGAAAGCTTTAGAGGGGCAAGGGAGATACACAAAAGTTGGAACTGACCCAGGGAAGACAAAACTTTCCCTCTGAGGAAGAGGTACTGGGGCAGAGCAATGGAGGAAAGGAAGAGAACACAGCAAGAGAACCAAAGACAAGACTAGAAGAGAAGGGAGATCACGTAGACAGTGCAAATCCCACCATGTGTGATGACACATAATCTGAAATTACTTCTCTTTAGGGCCTCCACAAAGTGGAGAAAAATAACTAGGCTGTACACCTAAAGTACCTAATAGCCCCAAGGCGGGATTTTCATCATCAACACAACAACTACCATCCATCTTGTGCAAAGTACTTTCATGTTTATCATTTGATCCAAGACTAGCTATATGAAGTCCTATACTCTTATTTTACAGATGAATAGTGAAGAAGAGATTAAGTCAATTGCTTAAAGGCAGAAAACCAGTAAATGGTGATGATTGCTAGAGCTTAATTCTTCTGAAACCAATTACTTTGCACTGCTCACTGCACAGTCTTCAGAAATTGCATTTTGATCACTGTGTAGTTTCCAGGTTTGGTTTTTTCCTTTATAATTTTCCTAATCTGCCTAAGGAAGTTTGTTTTATTATTGTTTATTTGTTTGTTTGTTTGTTTGAATGCAGGTAAGACTTGGTTGAATACAGAAGAGAAAGGTCAGGAAAAAGATATGTCAAAGCCTGGACCAGCATGTCTAAGGAGATCAGTTTCTCTGGGATGTCAGGCATAGGGTCACCAACAGTCCCAGCAACAGATTAGGATAACCCAATTTTCCTACCATCACCCAGCTCCAGACCAAAGAAGTTGGAGATTACAATGTAATAACATCCCCATAAGGGGATTTATAGTAACTTCATCCAAAATATCTTTATCCTCCCAATGGATAGGTTAATCTTGTATTATTCTAGTCAGAATGAAGATTTTAGTCAAGAAGAGACTTTAAAAATTGTAGGAAAATGTAACTCAAAGGAATATTCTCTGCCAGGATTTGGAACTTCCCTGTTTAGATAGTATAAGTTTGCCAAGGACTTTCCAGTTAATATTATGCTTTCAACAATGATTAGAAAGTAAAATGTATTATCTCAAACTGGACTAATATTTTTTTGCAGGTCATGTGATTTTGCCTTAAAAGATTTTTCCAGAGCTGAGAATAGAACATGTCTCTAAGGCTCCTAGTCCAGGGAACTAAACAATGTGGTTTCCTCACTTTTAAATGGTCTGTTTTGAAATGAGCACATCTCAACACTTCATCAAGCTACGAAAAGAAACAAAAGGAAAGAAATAGTCTCTTAGGCCAGGAAAAGCTGAGATCGGTTTGAAGATGCAGAAGCTGAAGTTACCTGTAAGGCTGCCAAACTAAACTGAATCAATTGATTCAATTTTTTAAAATCAAACAAAACTCCACACAAATCTATTTTTCATCTTCTTCTGGCCCAAACTCTGCCTTTCAAAATTAGACAAAATGCCTGTTAAATCCATTGATACACAATAGATTGGGAGATGTTGATATTTTGTAAGATAGGGATTTAAGAATCCAGTTTTTAAGTTTGTAAAATGGGGCTTTCAAACAAGGTGTGCATGTGTGTGCGCACACACACACACACACACACATTCACATGCCACACCTGCATATACCTTCTCTCCAGAAGGCATAAAGATACTCATTTCAACCACTGAGGGAAAGCACCTGCAACACATATAAAATATCTATTACATCACCCATTAAAGTGTGTATTTTTAGAGCCACTGTGACCTTTATGTGAACTGAACAATAAGCTGTTCACAAACCTGACAGAGAGCAGCTTTTCCAAAGTAAAACAGTGAACCACTGTCCCTAATGCACCCATCAAACTAAACAATTAAATGGCATCTAGCACAAAATTTAAAAAGCCATTGTAACAAAACACTGCCAAGATTATTGGTCCTATTTCAAAAAAAAAAGAAAAATCATTGTTTTGCTCTGGCATTTATTTTAAAAAAAAGAAAAAGAACTAATTTATTTATCAGATAAATGTCTTGAATAAATTTAAGTCCCAGCAATTCAAGCTGCCAAACTAATTTGAGTGCTGGTAGCCACAGGCTAATCCTAATAACACTCTCATAACAAATAGTTATTGGCTGGATGAATACAACTCCTAGTTCCTGGGTTACTAGTTGCATGACCTTAGGTAAATTACTTAACATCTTAGTTCCCATTGTCTTTTCTAATACAAGTATCATAATAACAGTTGCCTATTGGAAGTTACACTATATGCAGTTATAAATGAAATCATATGTGAAGAGTTTAGCACAGTGCCTGATATAGAGCAGATGCCCAATAAAGGATAGCCATTATTACAATTGAGAAGTCTCATAGAGTGATTATGTAATTTCTTATTCAAACCAAGACACTTTTGAGATTGACAGGGAGCTCTATTAGCAATATAGTGCTAGGGATGGAAAGTCAATCTAATCATTGTATAGCACAGTCTGGTAGCATGGAATATAGACTAGGAGCAAAGTTTTAGTGATAAGCAACATGAATATAAAATTGCATTAGTAAAGAAGAATGCCTAGCTACCTACCTATGAACAGGAAAGACTCAAGTTAATTAAAAATTTCCAATCTTGTGCAGCAGAATGGATGGAACTAGAAAGTATAATACCAAGTGAAATAAGTCAGTCAGAAAGACAAACACCATATGATTTCACTCATATGTGGAATTCAAGAAACAAAACAAGCAAAGGGGAAAAAAGAGAGAAACCAAGAAACAGATTCTTAAATAAAGAGGACAAATTGGTGGTTATCAGAGGGGAGGTAGGTGGAGGAATGGGGGAAATAGGTGATGGAGATTAAGGAGTGTACTTGTTGTGATGAGCATCAGATGATGTGTGGAGCCATACAATTACTATATTATATATATATATACCTGAAACTAATATAACACTGTATGTTAATAATACTGAAACTAAAAATGAAAACTTAATAAAAATAAATAAAAATCTGCAGTTTTATAATCAGCTGATGATAACCAGAGACAACTGTCAATATCAAAAATTTTTTTAGCATTCTAAATTTAAACAGGTCAAACCCTTTTGCACCACTTTACACAACACTTTGAACTTAAGAGTTTTTAACATTTGCATTTATCACAAAACATTTTTAGCCATTTTTAAGTCTATATATATCTTCCCATGTGGTGTTTTTAGCATAGCTTTTATGCTAAAAATTAAACTAAGGTTTAAATTATGGAAGAAATAGCACAGCAATTATCCAAATAATCAAACCAGAAAGGCAGTAACCTGGATAGTGCACCAAAATATTCCAGTCACTAAAGAGGACAAGTTTCCTCTCTGACATCCTTAATTCAAGCATTGTGCTTCTAGCAAATTAGTCAATCAATTTGGAAATTTATAGAAGTACAATCCATAAATGTTTACTTAAAATCATCCTGTTAATTTTGATAATTTTATAGAGATTTTTGTGAATGTGTATGTAGATGATTTCATCAGCCCTCTTTAAAAGAAAAGGTAAATTACCAAATGACAAATGAGTTAGTAGCAATATTAAAAGGACATTATGGGGGATCCCTGGGTGGTGCAGCGGTTTAGCGCCTGCCTTTGGCCCAGGGCACGATCCTGGGGACCCGGGATTGAATCCCACGTCGGGCTCCTGGTGCATGGAGCCTGCTTCTCCCTCTGCCTGTGTCTCTGCCTCTCTCTCTCTCACTGTGTGCCTATCATAAATAAATAAAAATTTTAAAAAAAAGGACATTATGGGAATTTGTATGGAACTACCAAAAGGTTCCGAATAGACAAAGCAATCTTGAGAAAGAACAAAACTGGAGGTATCACAATCTCAGTTTTCAAGATAGATTACAAAGCTGTAGTAATCAAAACAGTATGGCATTGACACAAAAATAGACACACAGATCAATCGAACAGAATTGAGAGCCCAGAAGTAAACCCATACTTATATGGTCAATTAATTTATGACAAATGAGGTGAGAATATATAATAGAGGAAAGACAAGCTTTTCAATAAATGGCATTGGGAAAACTAGACAAAATTTACATTCAAAAGAATGAAACTAGACCATTTTCTTACACCATGCACAAAAATAAACTCAAAATGGATTAAAGACCTAAATGTGAGACTTGAAACCATAAAACTCCTAGAAGAGAACACAGGCAGTTATTTCTTTGACATCAGCCTTAACATTTTTCTAGATGTCTCCTGAAGCAAGGGAAACAAAACAAACTGTTCAGATTACCCTAAAATAAAAAGCTTTTGTACAGCCAAGAAACCATCAGTGATCTACTAAATGGAAGATATTTGCAAATGATATATCCAATAAGAAATTAATATGCAAAATGTATAGAGAACTTTTTTTTACAGCTCAGCACCAAAAGAACTAACAACCTAATTTTAAAAAATGGGCAGAGCACCTGAAGACATTTTACCAAAGAAGTCATCCAGATGGCCAACACACATGTGAAAAGATGCTCAACATCACTTATCATCAGGGAAATGCAAATCAAAACCACCATGAGATATCACTTTACATCAGTTAGAATGGTGTAAATGACAAGAAATAACAAGTGTTGGTGAGGATGTGGAGAAAAAGGAACTCTCATGCACTGCTGGTGGGAATATAAACTGGTACAGCTACTCTGGAAAACAGTATGGAGGTTCCTCAAAAATTAAAAATAGAAATACCACATGATCCAGGAATTCCTCCACTAGGTATTTATACAAAGGAAATGAAAACACTAATTCATAAAGATATAAGTACCTCTATACTTATTGCAGCATTATTTACAACAGCCAAGATATGGAAGCAACCCAAGTGTCTATCAATAAATGAATGGATAAAGCAGATAAAGTATATATATATGTGTACACACACACACACACACATATATATATATGTGTGTCTATATATATATATATATATATATATATATATATATATTGACAGACACTGAAACATTGCTCATCCGTATAAAAGGATAAGACCTCACCATTTGCAACAACATGGATGGACCTAGAAGGTTTTTTGCTAATTGAAGTAAGTCAGGCTGAGAAAGACAAATACCATATAATCTCACTTGTATGTGGAATTTAAAAAACAAAACAGGGATGTCTGGCTGGCTCAGTCAGTAAAGTGTTTGACTCTTGATCTCGGGGGTTGTGAGTTTGATTCCCACATCAGATATAGATATTACTAAAAAAAAAAGATACATCAGTAAAAAAAGATAAAAAAGAAAATGTGTGAGAGGTTTTTCAAATTTAATAATTTGATTTAACAAGCTAGTAGTATAAGATATCAATATTGGGTAGCTTGGGTGGCTCAGCAGTTTGGCGCCATCTTCGGCCCAGGGCATGATCCTGGAGACCTGGGATCAGGTCCCGCATCGGGCTCCCTGCATGAAGCTTGCTTCTACCTCTGCCTATGTCTCTGCCTCTCTCTCTCTCTGTGTCTCCCATAAATAAATAGGTAAAATCTTTAAAATATGTATATATATATATATATACCAATATTTTAGGGACATTTATCTGGCTCAGTCAATAGAGCATTAGACTCTTGATCTCAAATCATGACTGTAAGCCGCACGATGGGGGTAGAATTTACTTTAAAAAATTAATAAAATAAAATTTAAAAATATATCAATATTCTGAATAAACAATATATAATGTAATTTTCCTTCTTAGCAAAAATAAATGAACACATTTAAAAAAAATTTTGAAAAGGGGCATTATGGAAAGAGTTTTTAAATTTTGCCTATTTTTGAGGCCCAGCTGGGTGGCTCAGTTGGGTAAGTATCTGCCTTGGGGTGAGGTCATGAATCCAGGCAGCATCCTGGGATCGAGCTCCCCAAGGAGCCTCTTTCTCCTCTCCCTCTACCTGCCATTTCTCCTGCTTGTGCTCTCTCTGCAAATAAATAAATAAAATCTTTTAAAAAATAAAATAAATTTTATCTATTTTTGAGAGAATAGGAGAAAAACAAGAATGCATATTTGTGTTTTCTTGTGTATTCATTAAGGAACACAGAAAAGATTAAGAAGAAACTACTAAAAATGATTATGTACAAGGCAGAAGAAATAGGGGAACCAGGAATGGAATGATGGTTGGATTTCTCCTTGCATACATTCTGACATCATTTTAATTTTTGAACCATATCAAGTATTAAAAAAAAGAATTTTAAAACTGTCTATTTTAAAAAGTAAAAAGCCTTTTTATTTAAAGTAAAAAGTTTTAAAGAGACCATTTTGAATCTACAAACAATGAAATGGAATTTAAACACTGAGGAAGAAAAAATACCTCCCTAGCTCTTACAACTATAAATTTTATTAGTCATGACAGATGATTAGTAAGTCTAATTAAAGAAAATAGTCCAGCCTTATAAGGATAATCCATATAAAGACAATAAACACACAGACACAATTCACATTTCATCAGCAATATTTTATTATCCAGATCTTCAGTGACTTTGCAAAAGGAAATAGAAGCAGAGGAAAAATTGAAGAAAATATTGTAAATATGAGCAAAATATTTTAAACAATCATTAGCATGAATAAAATGTTAGATGTTTAGTTAATTAGCATTAAACATTAAATTAACAGTTTAGTAAGATTGAATCGTGTTTTCTAAAATTCCTCAGGCAAGTTAATGACTGCCTTATTTACATATTTCATATTTTGTTGTAGTAGACAATAGGCATTATTTACAATATTTGAACTTATTGGATAGTATTTTTTGGATAGTATATTTTTGGATATTGTAATAGTTCAAAGTAAATCATACGGAAGAATAGCTAGGATTCACGAATATATGATGCATGTATATGAATTGTGTCTGAATATGTGTATGTGCATATTTTATAAGGTATATATGAATTTGATGACTTATGAAATGATTTTGATGATTATTTGTAAAAACATAAAAATTATAACTAGCTTTTGAATGTGAGAGCAATCTGGCCTAAACATCTGCCTCTTTATTGATTGTCAGGGGTTCTGTGTGATGTCACTGGCTAGACCAGCACTTCACTTCCCCACTGATTTCTCAGTGTAATTTCTCCCAAGCCAGCCTGATCTGTGACCTTGCTACCCTGATTCACATTTCATCAGCCAGTTTGAATCCTAGAAACAAATCACAATGCTGTAGAAGCGCTGGCTGAGACCTGAAATGTCTTTACACAGTTATGAAGGCTCTACTGCCCAAAGCCTAAGGAGAAACTCAGTTCTTTGTAACAGGGCTGACACATAGGGTTGGGCAGGGAGTTCACTACACAAGTGGTTCTGGCCATCAAGAGATATGGTGTCTGAAGTCTCGACTGTGCTTGCTGGCTCGGCCGCATGCCGTGGTATGGACTGCACGTCTGTTTCTAATTTACACAGAAGTGTCCTGTGGGCTAGTATAAGCCCTGAGTTAAAATCTGACATACAGGTGAGAGACAGGCCCTTTTGTATTTGTTTTCTCTGATACTCTTCCCCTCACAGTGAGGCCTAAAACACTACAATGTACACTTTCAGAAAGTCATTTTAAAGTACACCCTCGAGATTACAGCCAGGTAGGCAGATTACATTTGCAGTGTATGGATGAGCCCACTTTCGTCTAGTTTAATATAAGTGTGTTTTCTTTCCTGAACTTCTCTGTCTCACTCCCCTCTTGCTCTTCCCTTCTCTTCTCCCCCCCCCCCCCACTCAGTATTTCTCTATCTCTCCCCCTCAACCTCATCCCTAAGACCTTGAAGAAAACAAGATACTTTCTGCCTGCGTTTTTGATACAATGCTCAAATTTGGGTTGAAACAGTTCTCTCTAAAGCCATCTGCCACCCAAGCTGTTTGCATCCTTTATTGAATTCTCATTTCTAAAACTAGGGAGGAATCAAGAGCCCCATGCTGCCAGCTTCCTCTAAATTCACCCCTTTGACTCCAGACTGCCCTATGGTTTTCATTGCTGGTTTCAGGTTACCTCAGCTTTCCCCCCAGGCATCTTCTTTTTGATCACAAGGTCTATTGGGAGTCACTCAGTCTCAAGGTATCCATTCCTCTTTCATTCCACCAACAGACTGTCAACTTTTGCTCTTTACATAAATAGCATCCCCCAAATATACAACTGTATCAAAACACATGAATCTTTTAAAAGGACGTGGTAAGCAAAAGAAGTACAATGACAATATATGTCCTATTCAACTGTAAAGAGAGAGATAAGCAATCAGGGTAGCAACACAGTTATTAAAGTTTTGGCTATATGGCATCTGACAGATTTTTTCTAAAGACATCTAGATGTAGAGGAAAATTTAAAATAAAGTGGGTTTGGGACGCCTGGGTGGCTCAGTGGTTGAGCGTCTGCCTTTGGCTCAGGGCATGATCCCGAGGTTCCGGGATTGAGTCCTGCATTGGGCTCACTGCGAGGAGCCTGCTTCTCCCTCTGCCTATGTCTCTGCCATTCTCTTTGTGTCTCTCATGAATAAATAAAATTTAAAAAAAAAATAAAACAAAGTGGGTCCAACTAAAGAACAGACCTTAAATTGGCCTATGGTTGGAGTCCATTATTTATATGTCAGGGTTAGTAAAAACCTTCTAATTAGATGCAAAATTTTTGTGTGTTAATTTTCCTGGGGAGAGATTACACAGATTTCATCAACTTCTCAGAGGGAATCTGTGACCCAAATAAGCTTAAAATATTGAAGGAGAGTCAGTGACTGAAATATCAAAAGAACCTCAAAGTAATTGATGAAATTAACTAATATTTAGCCAATTTTAAGTGCAAATATCAAATTCTATGTGTAAATATTAAAATGGCCTCATTATTGGTGGGAGTATATTAAAGGTCCAGATAAGCTTTTTAAGCCCATTCAAATTACTTCATACACGATCAAGAAAATGTGAAAGTATTCTTTAAAGTAGCATTTCCTAAACTTCTGTGATTATGTGAGTCACTTGGGGTGCTTATAATTAAAAAAGAAGAAGTCTTTGGTCCCACATCATAAACACTGAATCAGAATTTAGAAGGGAGGGGCCTAGGAATTTTTTATTCAAGTTTTTTTTAAGAGTAGAATTAGATTCACAGAAAAATTAAAAGGTACAGAGATTTTCCATACACTCCCTGCCCCCCAAACATACAAACAAGTCATTATTAATACCCACCATTATCAATATCCCCAACCAGAAAGGTGCATTTGTTACAATCCATGAACCTACATTGATATATCATCAGCCTTCAAAGTCCATAGCTCACCTGAAGTTCACTCTTGGTATTGTACATTCTATGGGTTTGGACAAAGGTATAATGACAGAGTAGTTTCACTGCCCCCCAAAATCATCTGTGCTCTGTCTATTCATCCCTTCCCTCTGGAAATTTTTTTCAAGTGCCTCTGGTGATTCTTATCAACAGGAAGCATTTTATGGAAATTTTCCAAAGCTGCTATCAATTAATGTCCTTGTTAATTACACAAAACCAAATGGACAAAAAAAACAAAAAAAAAAAAACAAAAACCTGCAAACCTATGCCCTACTTTTTAAAAAGTATCATTTATTTAAAGTTAGATTACTTTCTTTATGAAATTTTGAATACAAATGATTAATAAATTATAATAGTTTAAAACATTTTCACCTCTATAATAATACAAGAAGTATTAATTTGGTAATCTGGATACAAAGGTTTTTCTACCCAATTTTTCCAAACCAGGTACTACAGTACACTTGCTGAAATATTTAGAAAGCTTCATGCATGTGAGTCTAGGAATTTGATGAACTATCATGCCTAAAGTATTTTTTTTTTAAGATTTTATTTATTTATTCATGAGAGACACACAGAGAGAGAAAGGCAGAGACACAGGCAGAGGCAGAAGCAGGCTCCACGCAGGGAACCTGACGTGGGACTCATCCCAGGTCTCCAGGATCACACCCCAGGCTGCAGGCAGCGCCAAACCACTGCGCCACAGGGGCTGCCCAACTATCATCCTAAAGTATTAAGAAATTACAAAAGGAATCTTAGTATAAAAAGCAAAAAGTTAAAAGAAGCAGCAGGGGGCCAAGTATTCTCTTTCAAACATATTATTTCATTAAACTAATAGTTTATTCACAAATGGAATGTTTTTCTAATGTATTATAAATCACCCCAGGGAGGTTATTTATAATGGTCACTCTAACGGGCTAGCCCAGCTAGTTTATTCTATAGTGCCAACTTTATTAATTAAAAAAAAATACCAGAAGGAAATTTCTTTTTAATTTATTTAATTTTTAAAAGTAATGCAATCAATTCAATTTCACAAAGATTTGTTTAATATATACTATAAGCCTGGCTCTTGGCTAGCTGCTAAAGATAAAGCTATCCTGTTCTAGATATATTTTTTATTTTTATCCTGCTTTTTAAAATTTTAGGTAAACTAAAACAGAGGTTGACAAACTTTTTCTGCAAGAGGTCAGATAATAAATATTTTATGCTTTGTGGCCCATATAGTATCTGTTGTAACTTCAACTCCACTAAGTCGCATGAAAGCAGCCAATATATAATCTAAAAAGCATCATTCCAATAAAACTTTATTCACACAAACAGGCTGCTGGCCAGATTTGGCCCTTGGGCTTTTGTTTGCCAACCACTAGACTTAATAATTTGTGAATGCTTATTTAACCTTTCAAATCTTACTTAACCTTTTATCGTACCTGCCTTACTTAAAATGCTTATGCCAGGAATAGTGAAAAGCAGGTATATCAAGGAGATAGGTAATTAAAGAATTACAGAAAACATAGGCTGAGAAAAATCAAGGAGGTTGTTAAAAGAGGAAAGGCAGTGTCACCTAAATAGAAAATGATTCATCAAGAAAGGTAAAGACCTAGAATGCAAGTATGAAAACTTTGATAACATCTGTGTAATAATGGCAGGAATAATAGTATTATACTATAGAATAATCCACTTCTACGCAAAATCACCTCTATAGCTCTAACTTGCTTTAAAAGGCAGAGGATTAAAGAATTGGGCATAAAATTAAAAATGTAATGCATATTCATTTTCTAAATTAAAAATACAAATAAGCACACACAAAAAATATTGTATCTCCTCAAATGCTATCAACTCAGAGATACTACTTTTCAACTGAATAATTTTCAAATGTGTTAAAAGAGCTCACTTTTCAAAGGATCATTCTGTAGCTTGAAGAATCAGTGCTTCAGGTATTCATTCACTCTTAAAGTTCACGTTTTAGATTGCCCAATCTGCTCAAGAGGGCATACTGCAGTGCTCGGCACTCAAGGGTCTATCACCATAGGAATAGTGTGTGCCAGACATTGTATGAGGAGCTTTCTGGAGATCATCTTACTGAATCCTCCCCACAATCCAAGGAAGCAGGCACTGTTACTATGTTTGTGTTAGAAATGAGCAATCTGAAGTACAAAGAAGTAATTTGCTCTTGGTCAAGTAGCTAATTAGTGGCAGAACCATACTATGAACCCAGGAATTTTGTCTCTAACATCCATACTCTGAATCTATAGTGCTTCCCCTAAGGAAAAATAAGTACATACACAGCACATCATATATCCTACCATCAGTATTTCTGACACTAGTTGCTTTGATTGTGATAAACATAAATATGAAAAGTATGAATGTTTCTGCCACTCATGAAGAAATGATGGGGACAATGCCACAATTTTCAGTGATTTGATAACTCCTTTTATTGACTTGTAGTAATAAATCTGAGTCTGTTGTTCAGTTGCTGAGGGCCACAATTTATTATTTTTATTTTTACTTTTAATTTTAATGCCACTGTGGTTAACATACAATGTTATATTATTTGTAGGTATACAATATAGTCATTCAATAATTCCATATATTGCTTACTGCTCATCAAGATAAATGTACTCTTAATTCTCAACACCTATTTCAACCATCTCTCTATCTACCTCTCCTCTGGTAACCATCAGTTCCCTACAGTTGAGTGTTTTTTGGTTTGTCTCTTTTTTCCCCTTTGTTCATTTGTTCTGTTTTTTAAATTCCACGTGAGTGAAATCATACGGTATTTTTCTTTCTGTGCTTGCCTTATTTCATTTAGCTTTATGCTCTCTAGATCCATCCACATTACTGGAAGTGCCAAGATTTCATTCTTTTTTATGGCTGAATAATATTCTGCTGTATATATATCACACCTTCTCTGTCCATGAATCTATGGATGGACATGGGCTGCTTTCATAATTTGGCTATTGTAAATAATGCTACAATAAACATAAGGGTGTATGTATCCCTTTTAATTAGCATTTTCATATTCTTTGGGTAAATACCCAGTAGTGAGGTTACTTGATCTTATAGGAGTTCTATTTTTTATTTTTAGGGAAACCTCCATACTGTTCTCCACAGTGGCTACACCAGTTTCCATTCTTTGAGGGCCACAACAGAATCAGATAGGTGTCAGAACAGTCAGTGGTTCAGAACTTTTGGGGGGGAACCTACCCTCTTTGCAAATATGACAGAAGCCATAGATGCTTTTTTCCCAAGGGAATGCATGTAAGCCTAGTGTGATGGTCCTGGAAATGCACCACTCAATCTCCTTCCAGAGAACTGTTGCCAGGAGCAGAGTTGACAGACAGCCCAGCTGTGGCCCCTTTGGATCGATGATAGCATTCACAGCAAAACCACACTTCCCCTGGGGCTGCTTGGAGCCAATAACTAAGCATAGCAGGACACTAGTGCCAGTACCTTTCTGCTGGACACAAGATACTTCAAATTAGCAGTTTTTCCATGGGGATTTCCCCATCAGCCTTGCTGACGTTTTCTTGGAACTGTACTGATGTTTGAGATTTTCTACCCAATATTCCTTCCCTTTTTCCCTTCACAAATGTCAGACCCACCTTGTGGTCTCATTGCTACCTATTCCTGCTCCCTCTCTTTTATCCTCCATAGGCATTTTCCTATAAATTGTCTAAACCTGTCTTGATGTCTATTTCTTGGAAGAGCTGAAATCATATTCACAAGCATGTAAAATGTGCAACTTTCCAGAGGGTTAATAGAACCTTGCAGCCCGTTTGTGCATTCCTTGGAGTATAAGAATACCAGGTTAGAAAACCAATACAGATGGTACAATGAAAGTCATATGAAAAATAGATACTAATTCAACATCTGCATTATTCTGTTCTTATAAGAATGTGGCCAATGATTTTTTTAAAACCCTGTGAAATCCTAAATCAAAAAGGTTCCTATATACTGGTTAAATTATGGTAATTTACTATTTTTTAAAAAAATCTATATTATGCTGAGTGAAGTAAGTCAATCAGAGAAGGACAATTATCATATGGTTTCACTCATATGGGGAATATAAGAAATAGTGAAAGGGATTATAAGGGAAAGGAGGGGAAATAAGTGGGAAAAATTAGAGAGGGAGACAAACCATGAGAGACTCCTAACTGGGAAACAAAGAAGGGGTTGTGGAGGTGGGCAGGGATTGGGGTAACTGGGTGACAGGCACTGAGGAGCTTGATGGGAATGAGCACTAGGTGTTACATATATGTTGGCAAATCGAACTTCAATAAAACAAAAACAAAATGAAAAAAAAATCTAATGGAAAAAAGAAGAGCCATGGAAATGCCATAAATTTGAAAACCTTTGAATATTTTGTTTGAGTGTTTTCTTAAAAACTGGTTTCTGTAAAGAACACTGGACTCTGCAATACTGAAGCCTGAGCTCAAATCCTAGTCTGCCTGGGCTTGCTGAGTTTTCTCCTGCAAGTCAACCTTTCTGGGCTACCATTTCCTTATTTCTAAAATGAAGAGGTTTGACTACAGAATTCCTAAGGAACTCATCAACTTAAAATATCATGATAATATATATTTCAATTAATAAGTTGTTCCAGGGAGATAAAGTCAGTTTAAATATAATAATATCAATAATGTTATTTCAGAAGAAACTGATGGTAACTTTTTATCTGTATCCTCACGATCTGGCCCTACTTCTCTTTCTAGTATTATGAACTGTGTCCTAGCAACACCTTCTTTCTGATACCTCCCAAGATCATTCTTGTCTCTAGGTCTCTTGCATCTGTTTGGAGAGTAGTTCTTGTAACTTTTCAAATTGATGGCTCCTTCTCATAGTTCAGGCCTTGGTTCAAATGTCACCTCCCCCCAAAAGACTTTATATGACCATCCTGTCCAAAATAAACCTCCCAAACCCTTCCCAAGTCTTGTTATTAGAAAAGCCTGTATATTTTCTTATCAGCAGTTACCATCACTTGTTTGGTTGTCCATTTCTCCCCACTAGAATAGAATCTCTATGGGGAATACATTTTGTCTGTCTTGTTTAACATTATATCTCCTAGAATGATGCCTGGCATGTAAGAAGCTCTCAATAAATGTCACATGAATGAACAACTTAGCAACTGAATAATGCACCCTTAGAGAAAACATACATTATAACCTTTAAGAGAATGAAAGGAATTATAAAAATCATAGCTCATTCAATTTTCCAGAGTCATATAAAAGTAGAATATAAACTTGGCTCTCTGTGTTGTTTTTCACAACTAGGAAAGATTATACCCCAAATGTGAGCCAGAAGTAGCATTAGTTTTAGCTTTCAGCTAGGTATTTCTGCAGAAGGTCAATAGAATTATATGCTGATCAATATCAAGATGATGTTCTAACTAATTGAGCAAAAAGGCTTAAATTACTTAGCTTTTAATATTTGGAAACAAGCAAGTATCAAAATAATTCTATTGATTTTCAAAGAATTGAAAATCACAATACCATATAATAAAGTTATGAAATAGCTCTATGAAAATTTAATCATTATAGAAATGTTATATTAAGAATGAGTCATAGAAATGTAAAGAAAACATTTTTCACAAGAAAATCCTTTAAGTGAATTTGATATTATAAAGTATAAGGAGCAGACAAAATTGAAGTGAATTCTCAATTTTCCATGATATAATCAGGAATTGGCTCATGAAGAGGTAGCAGATTTAAATGGTATAGGTTTTGGAGCTTTGTAAATCCTGGCCCTGACACCAATTATGGCTTTCAGTAGCTCACTTAATTTTTAATTTGTAAAATCATACTACTAATGCATGTTGCATTATTAGTAATAAATGTTTCAAAGATTCATGATACTGAACATGGGATTAGGAACATATGAGATAATAAATGGTAGCTAAGCTGGACAATGAAAAGGCACTAGCAATTTAAGTCCCTGGTGCTCTAGAGTATGTGCGTGTGAGAGAGGAGAGAAATGTCAGAACTACTTCTTTAAGCCCATTTCCCTCACTAGAAACTAGCTACCTTTGCCTTCTTTGTGAAAATATACAATATGTAGAGTTGAAATTTGACTGAAATATTTTGAAAGTAGGCCTTTTTCCCCTCTCTAGAGATATGAATGGCAAACAGCAACCATGAGGTGAATCTTTCAGCCATATTTTTAAAAAGAAAAAAAAAATTTTGCCCTCATAATAAAAGTTTACTTGAAATTAAATTCCTCTATGCTATTATTTTCAATGAAATATGAATCTCATTTTTTAGAGACTATAAATAAACTGTCATTCAGAATATATGAAATGATGCATATTAGGCAATAATTCATAAAGTGGTCAACAAATTTTCATTTAGGATCTATCATGCTCATGATTCTATAAAAATAAAAAGGCAATCATTGACTTGTTCATTCAACAAATATTTATGTAGTGCCTAGTGCTGAAGACGTGAAGCTTATTTCCACTGGGGACAAAGAGGCAGTGGCATAATTAGTTTTATACAATTATACACAAAGTGCATGTTTAAAGGTAAAGGAAGGCTTTCTTGAAGAGGTGACAGGAGCTAAAAGTCTATAGATAAATAAGAATTAACCCAGAGAAAGGTATGATTTGAATGTGAAAAAGTACATTCCAGATGTGACATCTCCCAAGAACTGAAAGAAAGCCACTGTGGCTGGATAAGAGTAAGGGTCTTATGGTGAGGGAAAAAGAGAAGTAGACAAGGGCCCTTTAGACCTCACTTAAGATTAGGGTCTTTATGTAAAATCAGTATGAATCCATTGAAATGATTTAAGCAAGAAGGTGACATGTGTAGATCTGCATTCTGGAAGATACCACTTTAGCCTGAGGTATTGGGTGGATAGTTAGAGGGCATATACAGAGGCCAGTTAAGGGACTGTTACAGTAGTAAAGGTGAGAGGCAATGTTTAGCTTGAGCTAATTCAATGGCAATCATGAGAAAAGGATGGAGTCAAAACAATTTAAGAGATAAAACGAGCAAGACTTGCTGATAAAGAGGCTACACAGAGACATAGCTAGGGATGGCAGAAGAATAAGGGAAAGGAAGCTAAGATCTCTCCCTGGTTCTGACCAGCACAACTGGATTGGGTACAGGTATAAAGTACTGAAGTATGAAACACTGGAAATGGGTCAGGTTTGGGGGCAGGGGTCTGTGCAGGTGAAAGGATCACAAGATAGACTGATCAAAAAACAGGAAGATACAAATTATCAATATCAGAAATGAAAGAAGGGCCATCACTACAAACTATACACACCTTGAAAGCATAAACAGGGAATATATTATAAACAACTTTATACCAAGAAATTCAATAACATAGATGGAATGTACAAATTCCTGAAGGTTATAAATTATCAAAGATTACTGAAGAAAAGAAAACATGAATAGCCTTTTATTTATTAAATTAATCGCATTAGTTGTTTAAAAAAAAACAAAAACCCAAGACCTCTTGTAGGTCAAAATTCCAGGGCCAGACCATTCTACTGGTAAATTCTATTAATCTTTTAAGGAATAAATAATGTTACTCCTAACCCAACTCCTTCTGACATTAAAGGAGAAGGGAACACAGCCCAACATTTAAAAGGTTGGCATTACTCTAATACCAGAACGAAAAATGAAATTATAGGAAAAGACAACTAAAGACCAATATTCCTCAAGAACAAAAACAGAAAACTCCTTTATAAGAGAGCATATCGAATCCAAAAATATATGTAAAGAACAGTACATTGACCCAGTGGTGTTCATCCTAGGAATGTAGTTATTGGTTTAATATTTGAATATCAATCAATTAAATTAAAGATATTAACAAAATAAAGCAGAAAAACCATTTGATCATCTTCAGATGCAGATATATTTGACTACATTTAACATTACCTCATTACTGAAATTTTCAACAAACTTTGATACAAAGAAACTTCCTTAACTTGATAAAGGGCATTTGTAAGAAACTGACAATTATAATCATACTGTATGGTAAAAGAATGCTTTTCATTTTCAATCAGAAACAAAGCAATGATGTATACCTTGACAGCTCCTAGTCAACACTGTTCTGGTCTTCCCAAGTACAGATGAAGAAAGAAAAATGACATAAAATGCTGAGACTTTGGAACTATAACCACTATCTTTATTCAAAGACAGCATACTGTGCCTATAGAAAATACCAAGTAATATACAAAAACAAAACAAAACAAAACAACAACACCATCTACTGAAACCATATGAGTTTAACTAAGTCATGGGATATAAGAACAATATACAATATTCAATTGTATTTCCACAATATTCAACTGTATTTCTACCATTCAATGAATGGTTGGAAAATGAAATTTAAAATACCATTTAAAATAGCATCAAAACTATGAACTACTTAGGAATATATAACAAAATACTTTGAAGACCTCTATCTTAAAAATTGTAATATATCTCCAAGAGACATTCAAGAAAATCTAAATTAAAAAAAGAGTATACTATACTCATGGATCAAAAACTTGATGTTATTGTCAGCTTTTCCCATAGTAATATCAAAAGTAATGCCATCTCAATAAGCTTCCCAGCTGGCTTCTTTAAAAAATAGAACTTGACAAGCTGATTTTAAAATTTATCCAGAAAAGGAAAAATGACTTTTTAAAGATTTTATTTATTTATTTATTAGAGGGAGAGAATGCACACAAGTAGAGGGGAGGGGCAGAGGCAGAGGGAGAAGGAGAAACAGACTCTCCACTGGGCAGGGAGACACAGGGCTCAATCCCAGGACCCTGAGATGATGACCTGAGCCAAAAGCAGACACTTATCCAACTGAACCACCCAGGTGCCCCCCAGCCAAAAGAATTTTGGAAAGGAACAACAAATTATCTCATCTTAAGACAATATAAAAAGTACAAATATCAAGACATTGGGGTTTTAGCAGAAGTATAGACATACAGAACAATAAAACAAAAGAAAGCCTAGAAATAAAATCAAGGGATCCCTGGGTGGCGCAGCGGTTTGGCGCCTGCCTTTGGCCCAGGGTGCGATCCTGGAGATCCAGGATCGAATCCCACGTCGGGCTCCCGGTGCATAGAGCCTGCTTCTCCCTCTGCCTGTGTCTCTGCCTCACTCTCTCTCTCTCCCTCTCTCTCTCTCTCTCTCTCTCTGTGTGTGACTATCATAAAAAAAAAGAAATAAATAAAATCAACAAATAAATATAGTCAGTTGGTCTTTTAAATTGTGGTAAGATATATACAACATAAAATTTACTATTTTTGAGTGTGCAGTTCAGTGGCATTAAGGACATTCCCATTGTTGTGCAACTATCACCACCATTCATCTCCATAATTTTCTCACTTCCCAAACTGTATCTCCATATTCATTTAACACTGACTCCCCATTGCCCTCCCCTCTGGCCTCTAGGAATCACCATTCTACTTCCTGTCTCTATAAATTTGACTACTCTGGGACCATACAATATTTTTCCTTTTGTGACTGGCTTATTTCACTTACTGTAATGTCTTCAAGATTCATCCATGTTGTTGGGGCACCTGGGTGACTCTGTGGTTGAGTGTCTGCCTTTGGCTCAAGTCATGATCCCAGGGTCCTGGGATTGAATTCTGTGCATTGGGCTCCCCATTGAGAGTCTGCTTGTCCCTCTGCCTATGTCTCTGCCTCTCTATGTGTGTCTCTCATGAATAAATACATAAATAATAAATCTTTTAAAAAAATTCATCCATGTTGTAGTATGTGTCAGAATTTCCTTCCTTTTAAAGGCTGAATAATATTCCATCGTATGTATATAACACATTTTATTTATTCATCCATCCATCCATAGACACAGGTTGCTTCCACCTTTGGCTATTCTGAATAACACTGCTGTCAACATGGGTGTACAAATAACTGTTTTGAGTCCTTCCTTTCAACTCTTTTGGATATATAACTACCAGTGAAATGCTGGGCCATATGGAAAGTCTATATTTATTTTTTGAGAAATGGACATATTGTTTTCCATTTTATTTCCTACCAGCAATACATAGGAGTTTTAATTTCTCCATATTATTGTCAATACTTGTTATTTTGGGGTTTGCTTATTTTTATCTCTTTAATAATGGCCAACCAATGGATGTAAAGTGATAGCTCATTGCAGTTTTATGTTCAGTTGATTTTAACAATTGTATGCTGATAAATTCAGTGCTGACAGGATGGCCTTTTTAACAAATGGTGCTGGATAGCTACTGAAAAAAAAAATGAAAGTCAAACCTTGTTTTATACCATATAATGAAATTAACATAACAGGTAAAATTATAAAACTTCTAGGAGAAAACAGACATAAACCTTCATCACTTTGGAGTAGGCGATGAATGTTCAGATTAGACAGCAAAGCCCAACCATAATGAAAAAATTGATACAGTGGACTTAATCAAAATTAAAACTTTTGCTCTTCAAAAGACACTGTTTAGGAACTTAAATTGCAAGCAAAACACTAGGAGAAAATATCTGTGATACATATATCTTACAAAGAACCTAAATCTAGACTATATAACAACCTTATAACTCAATAAGATAACCCAATTTAAAAAGGCAAATTATTTGAACAGATAATTCACAATACAAGATGTACACATGCCCAATAAGCACATGAAAGGATGTTCAACATCTTTAGTCACCAGAGAAATGCAAATTTAGATCACAATAAGATACCACTACACATATTTGAATAGTTAAAATTGAAAATATTGACAGTACCAAGTATTGACTAGAATATAAAGCAACTGGAACTTCATACATTGCTGATAGGTATATAAAATGGTATAGCTACTTTGGAAAACTTTGGCAGTTTCTTCAATAGTTAAATTTACCATAAGACCCAGGAGTTCCAGAGAAATATAAATGTATGCCTATGCAAAGACTTGTATACAAATGTTCATAGTAGCTTATTTATAATAACCACTGAAACAATTCAAATGTCCATCAATAGGTAGATGAATAAACCAATTGTAGTAAATATATATAATACAACGCTCAGCAATAAAAAGGAATGAACTAATGATACACACAATATGGCTGCATCTTAAATTGCTATACTGAGTGAAAGAAGTCAGACACAAAAGAGTACATGTTATATAATTCCATTTAAATGAAATAAATCTAATGTATAATAACAAAAAGCAGATCACTTGTTGCCTGGCAAGGGATAGTTAGGAAAATTTTCAAGTGATAGAAATTATTCTATTAGTGCTTATGTGGATGATTGATCTGTCAATACTCATCAAACCATACTCTTAAAATAAATACATTTTGTTTTATGCAAATTATATCTTAACAAAGTTGATTTTAAAATAATACGAATCATCTCCATCCTCATGTTCAATATTGAAAGAGAGAAGAAACATGAAACAGGAAAATAAATAAATAAAAACCTATCAGGAAATTGGATGCTTTGGTAATTGGAAACTCAACTCTGAGTCTTCCATGTAATACAGTGCATATAAATCCAGACTCCAGAATTAGACTCAAGCTGGTTCAAATCCCAGCATATGCCACTTAGTAGCTGAGTAATTTTGGGCAAGTAACTTATCTGTGCCATAATTTACTATGAAGTGAAGATAATAATAGTATACCTACCTCGTATATTTCTTACAGAGACTAAATGAAATATACATGAAGTGCTTAGCACTGTGTCAGGTAACAGTAAATGCTATGTGTTAGATATTATGGTGCAAATAAAAATGACTACAAATCTACTTCATACTGCTTGTATCTGAATGGTTTTTATCTGACAGATGTTCCATATTCTAGTAAAAAGAAAATGCAACATGCTTAACAGTGAAAACCACCTCCTATGAGCTATATAAGCAGACCGCCCAAAGATTTCATGGAAAGAAAACTTGGAACAAAATCTGAAGTACTATTATAATCCTGAGGTGAGTAGATTAGCATATAGCCCCAAGTCTGAACAAATTAAACATCTCTTTTAAACTTCTCTTACACGGATCCTAATAAAAAATGGGATTTGGAGGCACCTGGGTGGCTCAGTTTGTTAAGCGTCTGCCTTTGGCTTGGGTCATGATCCCAGAGTCCTGGAATTGAGTTCCATATCAGACTCCCTGCTCTTCGGGGGGAGCCTGCTTCTCCTTTTCCCTCTGCCTATCACTCCCCTTGTTTGTGCTTGCTCTCCCCCGCACCGTCAAATAAATAAATAAAATCTAAAAAAACAAAATTATTTAAAAATGGGATTTTGATTTCTTGAGCTATCAATTGGCCAAATTAAACTGTGAAAAATCTAAATGTACAATACATAAGAAGCAAATGAAGAGATTCTCGGAACTAATTATATTAACCAAAACATTTCTAAACTAAATATCACACCAAAAATCTAAGATAAATCAGAAATACCTGATTATAAGGTTGCAAACTAAGCATAGAATTTAGTTACCTTATACATCCTGGAACATCTACTGATTTTTTTTTTAATTTAAATTCAATTAGCCAACATATAGTGCATCACTAGTTTCAGATATAGTGTTCAATAATTTATCAGTTGCATATAACACCCAGGGCTCATCACATCATGTGCCCTCCTTAATGCCCATCATCCAATTTATTTTTTTAATGTAATTATAGCTTCTTTTTACTAGTAGGAGTGGTAATAATATAAATTTTTATTGTGATAAAATATATATAAAATTTACCATTTATCCATTCTTTCCAGTTTCTTGAAATATCTGACATACAATGTTGTATTAGTTTTACGTCTATAACATGATGATTTGATATATGCACATATTGTGAAATGATTACCACTGTATTAGTTTAGTTAATATCTATTAAGTCACATAGTAATTTTTTGTGTGTGTATGACAACTTTCAAGATCTACTCTCTTAGCAACTTTCAAATACACAATATAATATTTTAAACTTTAGTCACCATTTTATACAGTACATCCCCAGGACTTACTTATAACTGAAAGCTGGTACCTTTTGAACTCTTCACTCATTTCACTTTCCTCCCTTGCTTCTGGCGACCACCAATCTGTTTTCTGTATCTGTGGATTCTGGCTTTCTATTTTTATTTATTTATTCATGAGAGACACACACAGAGAGAGGCAGAAACATAGGCAGAGGGAGAAGCAGGCTCCCTGCAAGGAGCCCGATGCAGAACTCAATCCCAGGACCCTGGGATCACGACCTGAGCCAAAGGCGGATGCTCAACCACTGAGCCACCCAGGTGTCCCTCATTCTGGCTTTTTAAATTCCACATATAGATGAGAATCATACAGTATTTATCTTTTATTGTCTGCCTTTTTCACTCAGCATTAATGCCCTCAAGGTCCACCCATGTTGTCTCAAATGGCAGGATTTCCTTCTTTTTTTTATGGCTGAATAATAGTTCAGCATGTGTGTATCTGCATGTGTGTGAGTGTGTGTGTGTGTATTACAATATCTTTATCCAATGCTTAGGTTGTTTCCATATCTTGACTATTGTATATAATGCTGCAATGAACTTGGAGGCTGCAGATATCTTTTCGAGACAGTGATTTTTCCCCCCTTTGGATAGATAGCAAAATGTGGAATTGTTGAATTGTATGGTAACTTTACTTTTAAGTTTTTGAGGAAATGCCATACTGTTTTCCACAATAGCTGTACCAATTTACATTCCCACCCAATGCACAAGGGTTCTCTTTTCTCCATGTTCTTACCAATGTTTATCTCATGTCTTCATGATGACAGACATTCTGACAGGTGTGAGGTGATATCTCATCGTGGTTTTGATTTATATTTCTCTGATTGATTAGTGATGTTGAGCACCTTTTCATGTTTGTGCTGCCCATTTGTATATCTTCTTTGGAAAAATATCTATTTAGCTCCTCTGTTCATTTTTTAATCTATTTTTTTGTTGTTACTGAGTTGTATATACAGTTTCTTACGTGATCATGTGATGTGACTTTTTCTCTTATTTTAGTATTTGAAATAAAAATATGCTGAGGATATTTTATTAAAAGGCATATTTTTTTGTCAAGTGACATCTTATGACGTCACTTCTAATTTCTACTTTTGTTGATATATTTTTTTGAGCTTCAAAAATAATATTTGTGACCTGACAAAGTACATGTACTAATAACATTTTCCTTCTTTCCTAGAAAACCATGAGGAAAAGTAAAGTATTCATTGATTTATCCAGATTCAATATCTTCCATGTTCCATCAGGCATGTGCAGGATTACAATTTTCTAAACACTATACAACTTTGGCTTCTCACCAGTCAAAATTATCTCTTGTTTTTTTTTTTTACATGACATATTTGTCATGCTAGCTCTACAGAACATTATGTATAATGGACTCCTTAATCAAAATGGATAAGCCCCTCCCCATTTAAAAAGCTCATGTGGTTGAATATTGAGGTGGAAAATATTGTACCCAAATGAGAATCTTGCTATTAGATTTGGCTGCCTTTTTCTTATCAAAAGAGCAGTTATATTTTTAAAACCTGCTTTGATAGAATAGAAAGAGAGCCCCATTATCAAAAACAAAGATTTGTTAAAGGTAGTATTGAAAATAAATAATTGGCTTTTGTTCATGAATGGCTAAATCTATTTTGTGGTTTAAAGAGCTAAGAACAGATTGCTTCCCTTAGACTGTTAGCAAAGAAATGTTTTCATCAATTAACATTCTTTGCTAAGAACAGTTTTTTCCAGTGCTATTTCTCAAATGGAGCATTACATAAATAGAGCTGCCCAAAGGACAATTCTTGGGCTTTTTTCTTTAATGTTTTAGAGTATAATAATTATGGCATGCCAGTTCAAAATGCTGGCAGAAAACAAAACAAAAAAAAAATCACATTTCAAACAGATAATTTACTTGGAGGAAAAAGTTGCCATTAGGTAGCCATTCCTGCAAATTAAATAAAAGGTACATCACCCACAAATTGTGCCAGTCTTCCTCTTCATCATGCTTTTGCCCAATATTTACATCCCAGTAGGATGAAAAGTAAAGGGCATTTATAGAATGGGTGCAATAATCATGAACATTTGTTGAGCAAGTTCTTACAAGTCAGGCGCTATTCTAAACGCTTTATCCATTTTGATTCATTTAAGCCTCACAGTGATGTTTGGGTAACACTGTTGTTCCTGCTTTGCAGAATAGGAAATTGAGAAAAGGATCATACAGCTAGTGGGTGGTAAAGACCAGATGCATACCCAGGCTCTGGAGCCCATGCCCCTAACCTCTCTATTCTCCCTATCAGTGATGGGAGACCACTCACAGGCAGTGCTCCTGCAGAAGTGGACCTCTGTCATGCTTTTTTTAGTAGACAGCTACTCCCAAAGGGGAAGAAAAGGGGAAGGTCCTAGAAGGAGAGAAAAGAAGGCAAGATACAAGTGGGAGTTAAAGGGAGAGGCAGCTTATTGAATCAAGAAAAAGAAAGAAGCGTATTCAAAGGCAGTTTATGGGAACATGAGAACAAAGAGGGTGATGGAAACAGACTTAAGCGCTGAAGCAAAGTGATAAACGTTTGTGGTAAATTTCCTTCAAGAAAATAAAGAAAACAAAGCCAAGATTTAGAATGAGATCATGCAGCATTTTATTTTATATACAAATTAACCTAAGCCCAGAAAAGATTTGAGTTTGACTGATACATTTTATAGATCAGTAAACACAGGCCAGAGAGATTAAATGACTTGTCTAAGACATGAAGAAGCAGGTAGCATACATAGGCAAGGCTAGAACCCAACCAGATCTTCTAACTTTGAGCTCCGTGCTCTTCCACCAGCTCTATCAGCTTTTAAAACACAGAGGTGGTGGTCAATAGTTTTTGACTCAATTTCAGAACCATAAAAAATAATTATAGAGTATACATGTTGAAGATTAGACACAAAATACCTCAAGTTATCATCTTCTCAAGAGTCAAATAGCATTGTAGAAGAGCAATGTAGATAAAGTAGTCATTTCTAAATGCAAGGAAGAGAATTCTTGGCATAAATTCCTATTTTTTTTTTTACCTCTAATGTTTTTCCCTTAAAAATTTTTAAATTGAAATTATTTCAGCTTTAAAAAATTTAATCATACATGTATATATGGCAAAGAGTGAAATGAATCATATTAATTTCTTCTTTACTAGAGAGACTGAAAAGGTTGGATAGAAAAAGAATCTTAGGTGGCAGTTACATAGCCAGTTTAGATACTGGTTTGTCATCCCTAAAGTTCTTTCCAGCTTGAAAATTCTATACTTTTAGAAAATTGGTAATTGAAATAAACATTAGATGAAAATATTATAATTTAAGTATATTTGACCCTAAGATTATGATACATCACCTAACATAAGCCTCTGAGAAAATTGCTTATAGTAGCTTCCTAAGAGGTAGATTAATGAGTTAATAAAATGCCAGTGGTTGTTATCCATGGCATTTCAGACACGATAATTGATTAAAAACCTTTTTTACCTATTGAGAAATAGAGGGAAGAAAGCTAAAAGGAAAGGTGAAGTAAAGGAGAAATGAGGAAAATTTTTCTTATATAATCTCTTAGATACCAAAGACCCTGGTATTTATAGTACAGTACTATATGCATACTAAAAGCCAGTAAGATTAAATATTTCACATTTTTTTAAGTTTAAAAGTTAATGAGTAATGTTTGTGAGAATGGAGAAGTATATTATGAGTCATTTTCACTAATATGGGGCAGTCAGTGGAAAAATTAATGAGTTTTCCAGAGCCAAATAGTAAATCATTGAAAGCCTAGTGTTTTGAAATCAGGTTTTCTATTGACTGTAGAAATGAATTAATTCGGGTGTGGGTGGAATTTTTTTCTTATCTCAAATTCTCTACTTTATGGCAATTTCCTTGCCTTCTTTCCACTATATTTTGTTATATATGTCTCACTTTCACATCATTTGGCTATGTCAAAAGAATAATCTTCTCAGTACCACTTGGGACTTCATTGATCTCTCTCAAGTTGGATCACAGTTATGATTAGGGACTCTGATGATGTTAGAAATTCAAATGTGACTTGTTAGAGGTAAATGATCTAACTGATCTTCAAGACAAAGAGAACACTGAAAAGTTAGAGTGCAGTCTTCGAAAGATTTATTTCTACCACTTGAGGTAGATAGAAGAGAAAAACAAAAACTGATAGAAACAAACCTAACAAAAGGGAAAAACAGTCTCAATCACATACGTCTATTACTAAATGTAATTATAAATTGTTTAAATGTCATACTGTGTTAATATTATATAAATTATAAAACACAAATATAGGACACTCCATAAGTACAAAAAAGATGTATTAAATATATAGTATGATTTTTTTTAATGATTTATTTATTTGAGGTGGGGAAGGGCAGCGGGAGAGGGAGAAACCAAAGCAGACCCCCAGTGAGCATGGCGCTGAACATGGGGCTAACTACAGGGCTGGATCTCACAACTCTGAATCATGACCCCAGCTGAAACCAAGAGTCAAATGCTCAACCCACTGAGTCACTACTCAGGGGCCCCTATAGTATTGATAATTTAAATAAAATTTTTTAAAGGTTTATTTATTTATTTATGATAGACATAAGGAGAGAGGCAGAGACACAGGAGGAGAGAGAAGCAGGCTCCATGCCGGGAGCCCGATGTGGGACTCGATCCCGGGACTCCAGGATCGCACCCTGGGCCAAAGGCAGGCACTAAACCACTGAGCCAACCAGGGATCCCCAATTTAAATAAATTTTAATGACACTTTTTTGATGGAAAATACTGCATTACCTTGAAAATCATGGTTTCATACCCAGTCATGGAAGGATTCAAGTTTAAAATCAGCTTATTCCCATATTTGGCTGTAAGGGCTATAAAAGCTAAAATAGATACCACAAAAAGATATGGAAGAAATACAAAGTTGGCTTCATGTACTCAATTATGACACTCAAATTTCAACTCCAACCAAGAGTTATAGTAAGGTTGTAATTTAGCCTTTTTCTCTAACAAATTTCTGACTTCCCTATCAATCAGTTTTCCCTGAAAGTTTTTTTGTTTTCTTTAATGTTTAACAAATAGCATCTCAATCCACTGAAATGCTATTTGGAAAATTTTCAATCATGTTAGAAAATTGTTTCCAAATTTACTAAGTATTCATATATGAGAGTTTTAATATTATATGCTTTTATCACTTTTGAAGTTTTTGTTTGTAATAGCTTTATTGAGACATAATTTACATTCCATGAAGATACATGCATTATAAGCATACAATGTGATTATTTTTAATAAATGTATAATTGTGCAACCATCACCACCATTCAGTTCTAGAGTATTTCCATCACATGAAAATCTTCCGTCATAGCCACTTGCATTCAATCTACACATCCAGCTCAATGCAATCACTAATTTGCTTTTCATCTCTACATTTTTTTCCTTTTTGGAAGTGTCATACAAATGGTATCATGTAATATGTGGCCTTGGGGTGCCTGGGTAGCTCAATCTGACTCTTGGTCTTGGCTCAAGTCATGATCTCAGGGCTGTGAGATCGAGCCCCTGGTCAGGTGGGGTGCTCAGCCCCCAGAGTCTGCTTGAGATTCCTTAGCCTCTTCCCTCTCCCTCTGCTCCTCCCTCCAATCAAGCTCTGTCTCTAAGATAAATAAATAAATAAAATCATGTAGCCTTTTGTGGCTCTTTCTTTTTGGCATTATATACTGCATGTTTATCCATGTTGTAGAAAGAGTCAATAGTTCATTATTTTTGTTGTTGAATAGTATTCCATTGTGCCACGTTTTATCTGACCATTAATTGATAGACATTTTGATTATTTTGGGGGTTTTTTTTGGTTACTATGAATATACTGATATTATGATGTAAACATCTTTGTGTGGACATGTGTTTTTATTTCTTCAGTAGAAATCTAGAAGAAGAATTACTGAGTTATATGGTAAGTTTATACTCATATTTTAAAGAAACTGTTAAATGATTTTTCAGAGTGGGTATATCAATCAGCAATTTATGATAGTTCTAGTATTCCACATCCTTGCCATCACCTAGTATTATCAATCTTTTTTTTTTTAAAGATTTTATTTATTTATGAATGAGAGAGAGAGAGAGGCAGAGACACAGGCAGAGGGAGAAGCAGGCTCCATGCAGGGAGCCTGATGTGGGACTTGATCCCGGGTCTCCAGGATCAGGCCCTGGGCTGAAGGTGGTGCTAAACCACTGAGCCACCTGGGCTGCCCTGTATTAATCAATCTTTACCTTATACCCATTCTAGTGGTTGTGTAGTTATATTGTGGTTTTAATGTCCATTTCCCTTATGATTAATTATGTTGAATATCTTTTCTTGTGATGATTAACCATTTGCATAACATTTTGGTGAAATGTCTATCCAAATATTTTGCACATTTTAAAATGGAGTTCTTTGCCTTCTTACTTTTGATGTTTAGAAATTCAATATATATTCTAGATAAAAGTCCTTCCTCAGATTATGATTGGAAAATATTCTTTCCCCAGGCACCTGGCTGGCTCAGTTGGAAGGTATGTGACTCCTGTTCTTAGGGTCGAGTTTGAGACTGATATTGGGTGTAGAGATTACAAATAAATAAATAAATAAATAAATAAATGTAGAAACTTAAAAAAATATTTTGAAAGACAAAACTTTTATTTAAAAAAAAAACCCTTATTTTTATTTAAGTCCAATTTATCAATTTCCTCCTTTATGGATCATGATGTGGTATCGTAGCCAAGAAATTTTTGTCTGAAGCAAGTCACAGAAATCTTGTACTATGTTTTCTTCTAGAAGTGTCAAAATTTTATTAAGATTTTATTTTTAAATTATGTCTAAACCCAACATGAGGCTTGAACCCATGACTCAGAGATCAAGAGACCTAGCTCTTCCAATGGGGAGCTAGCCAGGCACCCCAGAAGTCTTATGGTTTTAGTTTTTAGGTCTATGATGCATAATGAGTTAATCTTTCTGTGTGTTGTAAGGTAAGAGGATAAATTCATTATTTTGCATATGGATGGATGTCAAATGTATTTCTTGAAGAGACAGCCCATTCCCTATTGAACTACCTTGGCATCTTTTTTTTTTTTTTTTTTTTTAAGATTTTATTTATTTATTTATGAGAGACACACAGAGACAGAGAGGCAAAGACAGAGGCAGAGGCAGAAGCAGGCTCCATGCAGGAAGCCCGATGTGGGACCCAATCCTGGGTCTCCAGGATCACGCCCCGGGCTGAAGGCAGCACCAAACCACTGAACCACTGGGGCTGCCCTACCTTGGCATCTTTAATGGAAATCAATTGACCATAAATGTAAGGACTTATTTCTGTACCTTCTATTCTATTTCATTGATCTACATGGCTATAATTATGCCAATACTAGTTAATAAATTTTGAAATTGGATATTGTAATTCTTCATACTCTGTTGGGTTTTGTTTGTTTCTTTCTTTTTTGATATTCTTGTTTCTATGTATGTGCTTCTTAAAGATTTTATTTATTTGACAGAAAGAGTACAAACAGGGAAAGTAGCAGAGGGAGAGGAAGAAGCAGACTCCCCGCTGAGCAGTGAGCCCAAAGCAGGGCTAGATCCCAGGATCTCAGAATCATGAACTGAGCCTTAGGTAGACACTTAAATCTCTGTATGTGCATTTAGGACTGGCTTCTCGATTTCTACATAAAGTGTTTGTTTGGATTTTGTAGACAACTAATCTAGGGATCACACTGAATCTACAGGTCAGAGTTCTTATACTTTTCTAAAATATATTCCTAAGTATCATATTCTTTCTCATGTCATTATTAATGGAATTGTTTTCTCAAGTTTATTTTTAAATTGCTAATTTCTAGTATATAAAAATGCAACTGATTTTTACATAGTGATCTTACATCTTGTGACCTTGTTACATTCATTACTTCTAGCATTATTTTTATTGTATATTCTTCAGACTTCTCTATGTATACAATCATGTCATCTGTAACTATAGCTTTAAATTTCCCTTTCCAATTTATATGCCTTTAATTTTTCTTTCCTTATTATAATGGCTAACCTCTAGAACAATGTCAAATAAAAAAGATAAGAGTATATATCATTTTATTCTCAATCTTAATGGAAAATATTCAGTATTTTACCATAAATGTGGTGATAGCTGCAGGTTTTTCATAGATGCACTCCATTACATCAAGGAAGTGCCCCTCTATAGCTATTTCGTGGGACATCTATATCATGAATGGTGTTGTATCTTGTCAATTGCCTTTTCTTCATCTATTTTCATCATTTTTCCTTATTTTTAAAAGCTATTAAATAACAGAAAAAATATGGCATTTCTTGATTTGTGGTTCCTGACAAGATAATGTACCAGCCAGTGCTGTTGACTTGTCCACCTAGGCCAGTCCAAGATGCACAGAAGTTGTAACCAGCTGTGTGGAAGCCCTGTGATGAGTTAGCTGACCTGGTATGTAAAAGAAACAGGGTCTAGGAATGGGAAGGGTCAGGTGCCATGGTGGGAGGATAGGCTATATAAGGAGTGCTCTTATGTGTGATTTATGTTCTCTCTCCTACTATTCTAATCAGCTTACTGCCACCTTTATGAAGCAGACAGTTCTGGAGTTAAGAAACGAATGAAGTTATATTTTCACAGAATTTACCTAAGGAAAATAACTTCAAATCTAGTACTTTACACAACATTTTGGTATGATGACATTTGATGTCCCAGGGTTGGCACTGAGTCTAGAGCATACTTTACAAATGGAGACTATTGACTTTTCAAGTGCCCTGCATCTGACAGCCTTCTTTTGCTTTGGGCTTCACTCTAAGTTGGCAGCTATATGGATTCTATCAGTAATTACTTCTAACATAGATCCATTAATGAAGACTGTCACCTTAATTTTTGACAGATCATTTTGCTTAGCATAGAATTCTTGATTCATAGATTTTTTTTTTCTTTCAGCACTTCAAATCTGTTCTTCCATTGTTTTCTGGCTAATTTGTTTCTGATGAGAAGTCACCTGTTAATTTTATTGTGGTTTCCTTATATTATAATGAGTCATTATTCTCTTATTGCTTTAAAATTTCCTTGTCTTTGTCTTCTAACGTCTTGTCTTTGTCATGTTTTCATGTTTGATGATGATATATCTAGTTTTGGTTCTTATGTTTATTCCACTCCGGACTTACTGAGTTTCATTGATCTCTACATTAAATTTTTTTATACAATTCAGGAAGTGTTAGAAGTTGCTGCTTCTTCAAATATTTTTAATATATCCTTCTATTCCTCTTTTCTTTTTTTTTTTTAATTTTTATTTATTTATGATAGTCACAGAGAGAGAGAGAGAGGCAGAGACATAGGCAGAGGGAGAAGCAGGCTCCATGCCCCAGGAGCCCGACGTGGGATTCGATCCCGGGTCTCCAGGATTGCACCCTGGGCCAAGGGCAGGCACTAAACCACTGCGCCACCCAGGGATTCCCTATTCCTCTTTTCTTTGTGTATTCCTAGCTATCTCAAGTTTCTGGGGCTCTGTTCATTTTTCTTTAAACTTTTTTTTCTTTCTGTTCCTCAGATTGGATAGTTTCCATTTCTTTTTTATCGTTTCTACTTCTTTATTGAGAGTCTCTATTTGTCGAGTCATTTTACTTTAAGGTTTTTAAATATATTTATGGTAGCTGTTTTGGATTAGTTGTCTATAAAATCCAATGAGTGGGACCACTCAGCACGTCCATTGGCTACTTATTCTTCTGAATTTGGGATATGCTTTCCTGTTTTTTTGTTTTGTTTTTTGTTTTGCAAGTCTCAAAATTTTTGGTTGAAAACTGAATTTTAGCTAAATATTATTGCAATATTGGATCATGTCTAGTTTTCCTCCTGAAAGTTTTTTTTTTTTCTTTTTTTTGATTGCTAGAAATTAGGCTTTAGGATTTGTTTCTTCTGAGCTGTGGGGCACTGATATCTCCGGTAAATTTTCCTATCCCATTTTTATTTTTAAACCTAATTTCTAAAAAGTTAATATACATATATATAATAAATATACATTCTAATATTTTCTTCCTATACCAGTGGCATGGAAAATGATTCTACCTTGAAAAAGCAATCATATTGCTCATCTTCTTAAAGTTCTTCTCTTGCTCCCAATTTCACAGGAAGAAAACTAAGTTGAAGAATAAAAGGCTTTGATTGGGGAGTGGGGAGGAATAGACACCACACTAAATAAAGCTCTTTTACTCAAATGAGACTGGCAATACTTGGAACTAGACAGATTATTCATTTTTTTATAGCTTGACAATTTTAGACTGTTACTCTTCATAGTTCAATAAGAGGTCATAATACGTGCTCTGTTTTCTTGTCATATACTATATTATTGTCATGAAACCTTATTATAAGAAACAGAGCCTCACTAAAGGCAAAACAGGAAAAGTATGTATTGGGGTGACTATAACAAACAGCTCATGGAATACTAAAAAATGAAGTGTATTCTGGCTTTGTGAGGAGAATAGGAAAAACATCAGGGCCATGGCAGCAGTTCTCTCTGGCTCACTTGTTCTCTCAATTCTCAATTTCTAGGAGATGAATCTGATTGGCAGTATTATAGGTTATGGTCAATGGTCTGCAATGAATTGGTTAATTTTGAGTCAGGTCTCCCCTAGTTAATACAATGGCCAGATACTAGGTCTGAAGCTTGCAGGGCTGCATACTTCAAGTGTTTTGTATATGGGTACTTGGAAACATGTCTATTACACTCACCAGATGTTGGATGCCCTTATGATGTTATAAAGTTGTTACATTCTCATGACTCCACCGTGTTCCAAAAAACAGAGCAAATGGATGCTTTAGATGAAAAGAACAAAGCACAGAATTTTAACTCTGAATATGATAACTTTATGCCAAAGCACATACAGCCGGTCCTTCTCACATTGGTCCCTCAGTCATAGAGGTGTAGGGATAGGTCCTCTTAGATGTAAGATCTAACTAAGGCTTTTCTCTCTTGGGAGGCTGCATGGCGGAAACCTATACTCTGCTCTGCCATATGTTATCTCAATTTTCTACTTTGATATTCTAGTCTCGTCTTTTTGTAAGAACTTCTCAACATCACTGATTCTATGCTTTCAAACTTAGAAGTCAAATTCTTCCAAGGACTAAAAAAGGATTAATGAGTGTTGGCTTTTCTTAGTAGAGGAGACAGTTTAGTAGTCCAAGGCACTATGGAGGATACAGTCATGACTATTCATGTATCCTACCTTCAAGGAGAGAAGGCTCACACAAATGACTACACCATAGGGTAGAGAGTATTAAATGCCACCCTCTCCAGAGGTGTGGGTAAGGTCGGGAAATTTTCAGAAAAAGCTTCAGAGGTAACTATTGGGCTGTGCCTCTATTCAGAGAATGGTCTGGAGGTGGGACACAGGTCGGGAACTCTGAGCAGAACGATTATTAAGCTTTAGCAGCCATTCTCAGGACCAGTTTATTCCAGGGCTCTCTTTCCCTCACTTGCCACCAGCTTTTGTTTTAACATTCCTTTTTAAAACAAACAAAATGGGCAGTCCTGGTGGCTCAGGGGTTTAGCGCCCCCTTCAGCCCAGGGTGTGATCCTGAAGACCCAGGATCGAGTCCCACGTTGGGCTTCCTGCATGGAGCCTGCTTTGTCTCTGCCTCTCTCTCTCTGTGTCTCTCATGAATACATAAAATAAAATCTTTAAGAAAAATTAAAAATAAAAACAAACAAAACAAGCAACTATCAATTAGTGTGTTTTTTGGAATTCTTGTATTCTCCCACCTTCTCCATAGGCTTCTAAGAATGAGAAAGGAGGCAGTGTTTCTGCTCTCCCCCTTTTCCTTGTGGCCTCTGCTATTATTTTTCAGGAATACTAATCATTATGAATTATTATGAAAACGACAAACATTGGAACATTACAAAGCATTCATAATCATGAAAGGTTCTGATCGCCTTCTTTCTAAGATGGTAACCAAAAAAAACATCCCTTTGACTTCTGCTGTTTACTTCTGTTCTAGAAGGTGGTGCTCACCAAAATTTGTAAGTCTTTTGAACTTTGCCCTAGGTCCCACAATCAGCCTCAGCAGAGCCCCCACTTCCGATGTCTACTTCTCAGAGTTAGACCCACCTACCAAGGTGGTAGGATAGCAGGTTATATGCTTCCTCTTCTCAGGTTGTTCATTTGCATTTATATGGAACCTCAGAGTGGGAGACAATGGTTTCTACCCATCACTGGAAATCTGGAATTAAGGCATTGCAATTTGCAAATAAAAGGCCCTTTTGTAGGAGAGAACTTTACTAGTAAAATGAGTTAGGATTTTGAGGAGACAGTGCACAACAACTTTCAGAATTTTTTTATCGAAGGTTACAAAATAAAAGCCTTAAGAAATTCCTTCCAGGCTCTTTTTTGGTGTAAAGAGAAGCCAAAAGATAGAGAGGGAGGTAGACTGGAAGGAGTGTGGTTTCACAAAGGGTCAGATATATGTCTCCCATCCAACTTCTAACCAGGCCCAACCCTGCTTAGCTTCCAAGATCAGTCGAGATCAGGCGCGTTCAGGGTGGTATGGCGGTAGACAGGGCCAGATATATGTAAGGAAGGTGTAGAGAAAAAAAATTTTGAGAAGAAAATAACATATAATCTAAGAGAGAAATTATAATCAATGGAGGGGAATCTTGAGGTGGGAACATGGCCCACGTTTAGGAGTAGAAATGGAGTATGAGTTTAGAACAGAGAGTGGCACCCCTCCTCGATCAGGACTGAAGTAAGTGATCAGGTGTAAAAACTGAGACAGGTTTAGGAAAGTTAAATAGAGAAACCTCATGATGGATGCCTCCATCAAGTACGTGGCAAGATCATTTCCAGAACTAGAAGAAGACAAAGTACAGTGGGGGCTGGAAGAGAGCAGAACTAGGACAGGTTTGGGAGAAGTGCCCTGGATAATCACCCTCCTGATGAGGAAAGGAATTTAGAGAATCAGTGAAGACCCAGCCAAGTCTGGATAGCATAGACTTATACTGGAACAAAGTGATTTCTTGGTCTTATCCAGGAATGCTTGTTAGTACAGGAGCAGGTTCAAAAGAAATCTTTCAGCTGTGTATAAGAATTACGAAAAATAATAATGATGATGTCAAATGGCAACATTTTAGGGGACTTTATTCATGGTAGATTCCAGTAACATTTTAATTATTATAAACATGAAATACACACTATCAAAATATTCATCACGCATGTGATCTGAGAAAAATACAAAAGGATCATTGGAGTAAAAAAGAATTAATTCTTGCTTTTTTCTTTCCATGCTAGCCTAAGGCAAGAATAAAGGAAATATCAGTGTTGTTCATTCCATTAGGCACATCTTCTATTCATTCAGTGTTATTAAATATTTTTTAAAAACAAATCCTTGGCATCTTCTTAGAACATTAAAAAATAAGTCATAAAAACTTGCATTTTACTTTTTCTGTTCTCCAAAAACAAACACACACACACAAAAGCCAGAAATGAAAAGCATGATGAGCAAACTTCCATGATGGCAAGACATGAGACAGGCACCCACTAAGGTCTCCGCTGCTTCCCTCCCAATTCTGGAAAGAGTTAGGAGGATTTCTGTATAGGATCACCAACAAAGTTTAAATTTTACTACAAATTCTAAGAGATGTTTTTCCAATCAATGCACCATATTAACAAGTCTTACCTATTTTTGTAATTTTCAATTATAGTAAGACAAAAACTAATAGCAAAGCATATTATTCAACTTAAAATTCAGGACAGTGGTTAGACATAATGTAGCTTGCACACACGTTCATTTGTTTCTCACAATAAATATTTATAATTTCCAAAATCCTATCAGCTTTTTCACAAAATATGGTCCCTCTAACTTGAGGGGTGGTAGCACAAACATGGTCTTCTTATGTCTTACTGACATGCCAAAATCACCAAAATAAGGAACTTAAGAATGTCAGTGGCTACATGACAGAGCAGTATCATGCTTAAAGACTAATATTTTCACGTCGAGTCACCTGAATAGCCAGTATCTAAATATGAAAGTTGTTTACATGAAACAACTGTTTTGACAAACTAGCACAAAGTGACTAAATGAAAGCAAAGAACTTGTGATTAAAGCTCAAGATCTTTCTGTGTACTGATTGCACGTCTCAGTTCACTTAACAAATTCGAGGTAAACTGGAAAATACCCAGAAAACAGCATCTATCAACTGTAATCTATTCCCTATGCTCTCTGAGATCATCAAAAGGCATGGAGAACTGACTTTGTCACCTGTCTTTCCCCACCCTGTAGACTCTTAGGGGAAAGAGCGTGCACCTGCCAGGCTCCCGGAGCAGAATGTACACACAGGTGGGTCTTTAATAAATATCCTTCCATGGAGAGATTAGAGGTTTGCTTGGAGAAGCGGGGAACACGCTATCTTACGTGACGACTCACTGTCAGCCTGCTTCCTTGCCAAAATATCATTCAAAGGAAATCTTGTTTGAGTCTCCTTCAGGTGGGGCTTTCAGTTTTTAGACCCAACATTTTGAGGCAAGGTCTGCCTCAGGGACAGAGGGGTGCTTGGATGCAGACCAAGTAGAATTCAGGTGGGTCAGTGACGTCAGGAAGAAGCAGCGAGTTAATGGGTAGGGTGCAAACTCACCTGGAGTAGCCGAAGCGGCACACAGGTCAAAGGTCAAAGGTCAAAGTCTCGGGGGCTCCCGGAGGCAAGACGAGCGAAATGCCCACTCCTAGGCTCTCCAGGGTTCCTACAAAGGCTCAGCGGTCGCCGCCTTGGAGGTGAGGCGAGGAACGAACCCTACGTGCACAGCTGGGCTTGACAGGAAGCCGAAGCCCCAGCTGCCTCGGGTTCCCGAGCCTGCTCCCGGGAACCCACGCACCTCCTCCCTGCGCCCCCGCCCGCCCCCAAACCCCAGGCACCTTCAGCCTCCCTCCCCGCCTGCTTCGGGCCCTCTCGCTCTTAACAGCATCGGTCTCTATGGCGACCTGAAACCGCGGCTCTCATTGGCCCGTTCAACGTGAGGGCCGGGCCAATGGGGAGGGCCGGCCTGCCGCGCCCGGCCAATGGGCTGCGCGGGGGGGCGGGGCGGGGACGGCGGCGTGCTGACGTTCCCGGGAGCCCGGGGCGGGCTGGGCGCGCGCGCTGGCGGCCGGGCGGGCGGCGGCGGCGGCCTCTGGGCAGCAGAGGGGGCTCCGGCGCTGAGTCCGGGTCGACGCCGGCCGCGCAGGCGGCGCCATGGGCACCGGCTAGAGGGGCCCGCGGGCCGCCGCCGCCGCGGGGGTGGTGGGAGAGCCGCTCCGGGGGCGGGGGCGGGCGGGGGAGGGGGGGCGGGCCGCCGCTGGGCCGCGGCACTTTTCTAATTTCCTCGGGTGCCGCAGCGGCGACCCCTCGGCGCGGATGTCCCCGGGCCCGCGAGCGACGGCGGGCGCAGCCTAACCGGGAAAGTAAGTGTGCGGGTCCGGGGGGCGGGCTCGGGGGTGTGGGGGGGGGGGGCGGCGCGCCGCTCCGGGCCCCAGACCCCGGCCCCAGACCCCGGCGCCCGCGCCCGAGCCCAAGCCCGAGCCCGAGCCCGCGCCGGCCGTGCGGGGCGCGGGGGTCGGCGCCTCCCTCCCTCCTGCCGCTCGCTGCGTCCCAGCGCCCCGCGGCCGCCCGGCTTCCCCGCCCCGCCGCGTGCTCCTGCCCGCACTCGCCTGCCGGCGCCCCTCCCCCCGGCGGCGCACAAGTTTCCCCCGCATTGCTCTCCCCGGAGCCCCCCGCCCCGCGCCGGACGCCGCGCCGGAGCCCCCCGGACGGCTGCCCGCGGCGGGCCCGCGCCCCCCAGCGCTCGGGGCGGCGCGTCGGGCCCTCCGGCCGCTCTCCTGCCTCCCACGCCCGGGTTGCCTGCCCCGGTTGCCTGCCCCGGTTGCCCCCGAGCCCCGCGCTCCCGCCGGGCTGCCCGCCGCCCTGGCCGGCGCGCCCCGCGCCCTCGGCGGCGCAGCCCCCGCTCCACCCGTCGCGGCCCCCAGCCCGGGGCTTCCCCGGTGCCGCCCTGCGCCTGCCAGGAGTTGAAGCGGAGCTGCGGCACCCCCAGCCCGGGCGGCTCCGGGGTCCACCCCCGGCCCCCGGCCGGGAAGCGAGGGCTGGAGCGGCGGGGCCGGGATCGGCGCGGCTGAGTGCGACAGCGGCGGGCGCGGGCAGGGGAGGCGCCGCGGCCGCCCGGGGCGCAGCGATAGGCAGGTGTGTGTGTCCGGGGGAAGGGGGGGCGCGCAGCGGGCTCGTCGGCTGGCGACAGATTGTGCAGGAATGCGAGGAATGCACCAGGGGCATAGTCCGGGCGGCCCGCCGCCGCTGCACTAGCGCCTTCCCGGCCCGGCTCCCGCCGCGCAGCCCGAGGTCGCCGGAGCATCCTCGGAGCTGGTGAGCGAAGCTGCGCTCCCCCGCGCCCGGCTCCCCGCGCCTCGCTCCCCCGCTCCCGGCTCCCGGCTCCCCGCGCCTCGCTCCTCGCTCCCTGCGGCAGACGGCGGCGGAGGGGAAGCGCGGCGGCTGTGTCGGGCTTCCGCTAGCCTCTAGCCTGGGTTTTGCTGCATTGGTCTCCAGGACCGGGGTTTTGAGGCGGAGGGTGGTGTAGCCAAGGTTATTCATCATTGCACAAGGTTCTTGGCAAGTTTGGTTTGCAAGGTTTGAATAGAGCCTGGTTTTTACGAGGGTTTTTTGAAAGCCTGCAGGAAAGGTGCCCAAGGTTCTTGGAGTAGTGAGCTTGCAGCCAACGCATTTTAGCTCTAGCAAAAATGTCTGTTAATGCTCATGGGTAGGCATGTGTTGCAAGAGAACTCGAATGCATCACTTTGCTATCATAAGAATTGTAATTTTTTTCTCGTCATGCTGGGTTGTGTTTAGACCTCTTATAATACATGATGAATAGAAACAGAGAAGCAGTGTTTGGTCAGCGATGGGACAGATAGAACTGTCTGGTACAGCTAAATTCGGGGCGTGTCAGTTACCACTGGAAGTAACACGGGGACAACACAATCATGTATATTTCAAGATGTAATTTATTAGTTGAGGTCGTCGTTCTTTTTGTTACCGAGTTTGACTGAAAAACATAAATAGAACCCTCCAACTTTTAAAGAATTGTAGTCATGTATAAAAATCATAATGATGCATATATATTTTTTGGTCGAATTTTATTTTCTTTAATGCAGAAAAGCAGATTTTTGACAGTGCTTTTCTAGAATTGGACTTAGATTATTTTATTTTAAAAGGGGAAGTAGAAGACAGCTTCTCTTCTTGAATGCAGTATATTGCTATAGAAGTATCTTCTTGTGCCTGTGAAACAGTTATGGAAATGGTAACATGAAAATGAGAACAACTGAGGTCCAAAATAACATTTCTGGATGTTGAAAAGCATACTATGTATGCCTTTCTTTGACACAGTTTGCTCTGGAGGTTGAGTTTACTATAAGCCTCTCCACACTTGGTTATTTTGTATCAGATTCAGGAAAATAATAAGTTGATTGTCTAGCTGTCTTCCAATACCTACTTTGTGTGGAGCAAATGCATTGAATAGTATAAGATGAGAACCTTTTAGTTAGGACTCAACAGAAAGGAAAGATAGAAGGGGGGAAATAAAACCCAAAACTTTGCACCTGGAAACGTTGCGTCTTTTGCCTGCTACATTGTTTTTTAGGTATGTCCTTAATCTGTGGATCTTTTAATTTAGAGGCTTAACTCTAAATTAGTAACACTGTATTGGATATTGGGACGTGTTTATAGATGCCAACAGGAAACTTGTTATGTAACAATATCATATTACAACAGAGTAGAGCACCTGCTTATTTGATTTGATGTGAAGATTAGAAAGTAAAAGCACTTTCAGTTTCTCTGCTACATTAGAAATTGAAACAACTGGTCTAAGTGTATAGGTTATGTATATACATGATTGGCTATACAAATAGTTTTACTTGCTTCAAGTAAAGGTAGGCTTTTAGTTAGAAATATATTTTAGTTGTTATAGATATTTGAAGGGAAGTTTCAAAAATAGTGATCATTCACAATCAATAACTGTGTTTTGGCCAAAGTCTATTCCCTCACCAACCCCCACTATTACATAAGAAGAAGGTGCTGCATTTCACATATTGTATGTTACCACATATTGTATGTTATGCTGAAGATTCCAAAGATTGTGGAACTAAGTGTCTAGTTACCTTAATTCTTACCTATGCTATTTTGAAGGGAGATAGTGGAATAGGATAGTGATGGAAAGCATAAGAGAAGGTAAGCAGAAAATAGGAGCAGCTGGCATTCATCCAGAAAAAAAAATGTTAATGCTGCATTTACAAGCTGAATGAGCCAAATCTACTTTTGTAATTCTGATATATTTTGACTTAAAAAAACTATTCCCAAACTCAATTTAATAAAGACTTTAGCAGTTGTATGACCTTGAGTATTTGAATTAAGTGTATATTAAGTCAGAATTGCAGTCTTTTTCCTTTACTATACAAATTGGGAAAGTAAATTTAAAACTTTTAAATTCACTTAAAAAATTCAGTTATTGATAATTTAAAAATTGAATTATTTCCTTATTGTTGGTTAAGAATTGATTTGAATAGAGAATTTTTATATCCTAGAAGATGCAAATCACTTGGGAAGTCCAGTCTCTCACCTGACCAATCCAAAATATTAAGATATTTTGATAATGCTCTATAATCTATTGTTTGTTTTTCTATTTCAATCAAAAGATAAATCCCTAATTTGCTTAATTCTAAAATGGAATCATAATAATGAAGTCATATCTTCATTATTAACTGAAAGATAAAAGGTTATTCTAGGGTTATTCTAGGGCATTAACATTCATGGAATTGTATGTCACTTTGGGAAGTTGCCTTCACGCCTTCAGTGTACTGGGAGATAATTACTTCTTAAGTGTTAAATGGTTTTGTAGTGCCTTTCCTGCACTGAAGGTGGAGGAAGAATCTGATACAGAACACCAGTGGACTGGTTATGTTTGGAAAATTAGGTAACTATTTCATGCCCAAACTGTAACTACATATAGTTGCAGCGAGAGAGAGAGAGAGAGAGAGAGAGAGAGAGAGAAAGTAAAACTTTAAGCATAACTGGATGTAAGGCTTCATAAACTACCGGTAAGTGGTGATAGCAATCAACAGGTCAATTTGACACCCAGCTGTGAGAAAAACACACTTCTTTTAGGATAAGGAGATAACGACCCTAGCTCACAAAGATCAATAATTCATGTGCTTGCTGGTTTCAGTTGAGAAGTTGTATGACATTCAAATGTTGCTTACATTATCACTTTAATAATTCAGTGGAACTATCTTCATCTTTTGGGGACTATGTTATAACTAAGTTGAGGATATTAAATGATGGTGCTCTTCAGTTTGCTGCAGGCATTCTGTTTGTCATTCGTCTAAGTTTTCTTTTTATAATTTAGATTTACTTTTATTTGGTACACTAATATATGTTAGCTACATTCTTGATCATTTTATTATTCATAGTCTTGATAATATAGTTTATTGTGATTAATACATAATGATTCACTGCAGATGATAAAATGTCATTAGATTGTAAATGTTTAATACTATAAAATATATAAATTAAAACATGGAAATGTCTGAATTATTTTAAGTCATGTCATTGTGAAACATTTTTCTTGAACTGAAAAATGCCTCCCAATTGGGTAGATGCCAGTCCCTCAGACAGATAATATATCATATAGCCCTCATAAAGTCTAGAACTACCAAATGAGAGGTGGAGAGGGAGAGGGCAAGTGAATCAATAACCCTCTTTCTTCAACAGCCAAGACATGTTTGACTTCTATAATTATTGTCTATGTTAAATATAAATTTAAATATAAATTTAAGGGAGTTGTAAATATGCAAGGAAGTCTATTCTGTTCTTACCTAATATGGATTCTCTCCCTTACCTCCCTCCCCCCAAAACACACACACCACCACCCAATGCATCTGTCTGTTTGGAGAGGCAGAGAAAGTTCCACTTTCCACTTTATATAGAATTTGGTGCTTAGTATTCCAAGTTGAATTTAGAGTGGATGGAAGTTTTTGTCATAAAAATGGCATTATATATGAAACTTAGGTAAAATGTGTAGTTGAAGAGGGGTTATCAAAGTACTCTATAGAATTTGGGGGCCTGGCCTGTTTTTCATAGACACCCACAACTGACTTACAAATAGACTTTTAAAACATTGAGTAAGTGGTGTCTGAAATTCTAGGCCATTGTAAGCTCTCTCTTAAATTGCAAACATGAGGGAGAGGTGAAAAGCACCCTAGTCCAGAAATTAGGAGATCTAAATCTTATGGCGATAAACCATTTAAGAACATTCAGGTTTATAGCCTCCTCCTTTTGAAAATGCAGTGTTTGGATTGCATTGATCTTAGATACATTTCAGCTCAAGATTTCCAAAGTCCTCAGTATTTTTTTTTTTTTTTGTTCTTTTGTTTTCTATGAAAAGGTTTCCTAAGCATTCGTTTATTTACTCAGTCCTGTTTCTCCTTCTATTGCAAATCATATCAGCAAGGAAGTTGAGGTTCTCTTTTGAGACTTTTGAATTTCCATCATGCTCATCTTAAATTGTTTTGTTTTCCTTTTTTAAAGATACCATTTTGGGGAGGTGAGGAGAAAAGGTATACAATGTTTTCAAGGTCTTGGCCATCTACCCTCACCCCTCATCCAGGATTCACCGTGGTAGTTTAGGCCAGAAAAAGTCCCTGGGCTTTCACCTTGACACCAAGTGAAATACATAAAAAGTGTCATTAAGGAAGTGAGTGAGGTATTTGGTTAGTAGCCAGACTGTCATAGGTGAGTTCTGTTTGCTAAGTGTGTGATTAGGTAAATTATTTATCTCTCTGGATCTTGTTTTACTCATTTATAAAACAAAGTAATAAAAATATCTACTTCAAATGGTGGTTGTGAGGATTAAATGAGTTAATACATGTTAAACACTGGAAGCTCCAGGGCAGCCAATACCTTTAAGTCATTATTTTTGAATTGTGATGTTTAATGATACTTTCTTTTTTTAGGATTTATTTATTTATTTTTAGAGAGGGGAGAATGAAGGAGAGGGAGATAGAGAATCTCAAGCAGACTCCCCACTAGCACAGAGCCCAAGGCCAGGCTGGATTCCAGGACCCTAAAATCATGACCTGAGCCTAAAGGAAGAGTCAGACACTCAACCAAATTGAGCCACCCAGGTGGCCCCTTAATAATATTTAATATTTTTGTAGCATCTACCATATATTGGGCAAATTATTGACTTGCTTTCACCTTAGTCAACATAATTATGAATCTAAACACTATTTCAGGAAAGAAATAAACTACTAAAGAGAAATTATGAGCTTGGTAATTTGCAAGAGATTGCCCATAAGGAAGAGAATCCAGCAAAATAAATCAAAGAAGGGCCCTTTTAAAATAGGGAACTTAATACTTTTTTTCAGGTAGGCAATACGTAGAGGCATGTAAAACACCACTATCCAATGCATGTAAAAAGTTTGGTTAAACATTTCTTAATACACTCATGTTTATTTTTTTTTATTTTTTATTTTTTTTTTCAATTTTTATTTATTTATGATAGTCACAGAGAGAGAGAGAGGCAGAGACACAGGCAGAGGGAGAAGCAGGCTCCATGCACCGGGAGCCCGATGTGGGATTCGATCCCGGGTCTCCAGGATCGCGCCCTGGGCCAAAGGCAGGCGCCAAACCGCTGCGCCACCCAGGGATCCCCAATACACTCATGTTTAAAAGGTAAAGTCTGGTAGCATTATATTGCAGGGGTCAGAGTGAAAATACTTGCAAAATGTAAAACGTATATTTTAAATATGTATATAACTATGGCATTTGTAATTCTAGTCATTTTATGCAATGTCTTGCTTGTCAATACATGAAGAAAGTGCTAGTGTTAATCATTTATGAGCTAATATGCAGATTGTAAGTTAACTCTTTAAGCTGCCTTTTCTGTCCAGAATTGATCACCCTTGAAATTGGTAGGAAACTGCCAAAGCAAGAAGGACTAGAAGAGAAGTTTGGAAGATAATTGATGTAATAAACCCAACAGTCAGACAAATGATTTAAGAGATATGAAGAGTCTCTAGTTCTAGACCTAGCTGTACTACTAAGCTGTGTGTGTCCCATGAGTAAGTCATTTAACTCCTGGGCTCTAGTTTTCTCATGTGTAAAATGAGGGAGTTGGACTAGATGCTCTCTAGAGCCCTACTACTTATATTTCACTACTCTTAGAGTATTACACATTCCAGTCCATTTCATTATTTTCCCTCAGCAGTAATGGAGACCATCTTCTCAAGAGTTTATTACAATTTACTCTTTGGGATAAGGGGAGAAACTTGAAGTTGTATACCTGAAATACTCATAAAAATGTGTTGTGGCTAGACAGGTATTTGACCCCATACTGGCTGAATTAGTAGCTAACCTCTTGTATTTGTTTGTTAAGTCAGTCTCCTGTGTACTTTTGAGGCTTAGCCTCTAATTGAGACTAAATTTTCTGGAAGTGGGATAAAAATAGAAGGGGATTTAGGTAGTGGTTAGAGGGACTAGTCTTGTTAAAATGAGAAAAACACCTACCATTTGCTTTGGTTTGATTTGTTCTCAAAGAAATTAACTGAGACAGAGTTGTTCCTCTGAAAGCATCTTGCTTTTCCATGAATACTTTATGTGTGTGGCCTAAGAACTCACTAATTTGTATATCATTATAGAATATAGGTATCTTTCATTTAGTTCTAATCTTTGCACATAGACAATGTACCATTGTTCACAAACTGGTGGATCTCGACAGAATGATACTGTACTTGATTGAATTTGTGCTCCCAGGCTCGAGGGTCTTCCTTTTTGCTTTTTTTTAAACAATTGAAAACTCCATTGAGGAGAGCTGCTCTAGATCCTGCTCCCCTACAAAGGGGAGAAAAAAAATCCTTATAGAACTTATAAATGTATATGTTCCCCATAAATAGTAGTTTAAAAATAATTGGGATTGACTGTTTTTCTTTGCTAATCCAATAAGTACATTATTTTCAAAAGGAGAGTCAGTTATACTACTAATGCATGCAATATTAAATTAATTTTCAATGTCATGATCAAAGTAAACACTTGAATAGGCTTTTCAGCTTCCATACCTTCACGAAAATTAGAAACACTCACGTAAAATGGAAACCAGTAATAACCACTTTGAAGTGAAGTGCATCATATTTTCTGACACCTGTACCCTAGATTGAATAGGAAAAAAGTACTGATCTAGTTAGAAGTAACTTGTTATTCCTGAGTACCACCAGGAGTCCAAGCAAGGGGACTGAACACAATTAGTGCTTCATTTATTTACTGGAGCCCTACTGTGTGTGAAGTATTGTGTTCTGTTTTGGAAACCTCTTATTTAAAAAGATACAGGATTCATTTTCACTCCATTCAAGCAACTTTCATTAGTCCCCTACTCTGTATCTTCAGACTTTGCTAGGCCTCATGGCCAAATAATGATTTCCCCCAGGAGTTTTACAGTCTGTGTTGGATTCAGTATTGAGAGTCTCCATCTTTAAGGAATCTGTGATTGATTTTACAATGTAGTTGGGAAAGATAAGATACATGAACTGGTAAAAAGGTGTCCTAGAAAACTTTGGTTTATAAATAAACATGCAGATTTTTTCTGTGTTAGGAATGAGCTGTAAAATGACTTTGTATTAACTAGGTTTTAGCTAAATCTCCTTTTTAGGTATGTGTTACTTGATAGGTGCTGCATTAACCACTGTCAGTGACTTTCTTTGGAAGAAAAGACCTTCATCTGAAAAAGTGCTCCCTTGCCAATAATAGAGCTTTCAGAAAATATTTTAATCATGAACCTGATTATTTTAGTTATATTTCTTGGAATACTTTACCACATAGCCTATATAAAATAATTGATTACAGTGAAAATGAATTATTTATGAAATACCATAATTCTTCAAGACTTGCATTTTAAGGAAGTTCTTATTTTCGTACAGTAGTACTTTGGTTTATTGTGCTTTGTGTTCTTTATTCTTTATGCAATTTGTGTGCCTTTATAAGTCCAAACTTATTATCTATTATTGAAAATATTCCCTTCCGTTGGTATGAATAAACAGAAGAATGTTTTGAAAATCTCTTGTGACATCTGCTAGAATAAATAGTCTCATTGAATCTTACCTTGAATTTCAGACTGATGCACTGATGGGAATTTTCCACTTATTGTCAATTTGTCAATGACTGAATAAGCAGAAAAGTCAGTTTTTCTTAAAGCACTGAAAAAAGAATCAGAAAACTCAGTTGGACTTGCACAAGAACTGCTATTATTTTGAGACCTGTGACAAAAAACTCATCTGTTAAATGTCTAATTCATACTGTCAGCAGATGAAAAATATATGTTGGTCTGAAATCTTTGGACAGTATATTGGCAGGTGTCAGTCTTCAGAAATATTGTTTGTGGGTCATTTGTTTGGAGCTCTGAACACAGTTTTCCACAGAAGCAACATAAATCCAGAAATTCACCATCCTAAATGTAACTGGAATGTATTAGTTCCAGGGTCCCATCCTCTTCCTTTTCCTTTGAGCTATTCAGCAGCAGGGACTTTGTCTTTTTGTGTGACTCTAGTCTTTCTAGATACCTTATATGAATAAATTAGTTTTTAAAAAAATATTTTTATTTGGGCATAGCTGACACACAATATTACATTAGTTTCAGTTGTACACCATGGTGATTCAACTTGTCTATATGTTATGCTATGCTGACCTCAAATGTAGCTATGATCTGTCACCATGCTATGCTATTGTAGTATCACGGACTTTATTCCGTATGCGGTGCCTTTTGTTCCCATGATTTAACTCATTCCATAACTGGGAGCCTGTATCTCCCTCTCTCCTTCACTCTTGTTGCCCATTGCCCCCCTCCTTTCTGGCAACCATCGGTGTGTTCTCTGTATTTATAGGTCTGATTCTGCTCTTTGTTTCTTCTTCTTCTTCTTCCTTCTCTTCTTTTTCTTCCTCCTCCTCCTCTTTTCCCTCTTCCTCCTCCTCCTCCTTTGATTCTATATAGGAGTGAAATCATGGTCTTTGTCTCGGTCTGACTTCTTTCACTCAACATGATACCTCTAGATGGATCCGTGTTTCTGCAAATGGCAAGATCTCATCCTTTTTTAAGACTATGAAATATGTCACATATATCACATCTGCTTTATCCATTCATCTATTGATAGACACTTGGATTGCTTCCATATCTTGGCTGTTGTAAATAATGCTGCAGTGAGCATAGAGGTGCATATATCTATGAAGTAGTGTTTTCATTTCCTTTGTATAAATACCTAGTGGAGGAACTCCTGGATCATGTGGTATTTCTAATTTTTGAGAAACCTCCATACTGTTGTCCACAGCAGCTGTACCAACTTACATTCCCACCAACAGTGCTTGAGAGTTCTTTTTTCTCTACATCCTCACCAATACTTGTTATTTCTTGTCATTCTGATGTTAGCCATTCTAACTGGTGTAAGGTGATAATCTCATTGTGATTTTGATTTGCATTTCCCTGATGCTGAGTGATGTTGAGCATCTTTTCACATGTCTGTTGGCCATCTGGATGACTTCTTTGGAAAAGATCTATTGAGATACTCTGCCCTTTTTTTTTTTTTAAATCAGATTGGTTTTTTTTGGTGTTGAGTTGTATGAGTTTATATATTTTGGACATTAACCCCTTATGAGATATATCTTTTGCAAATGTCTTTTCCCATGAATGAATGAGTTTTAAATTACAATTTTTTTTTAAGATTTTTATTTATTTATTCATGAGAGACACGCAGAGAGAGAGAGAGAGAGGCAGAGACATAGGCAGAGGGAGAAGCAGGCTCCATGGAGGGAGCCCGATGCGGGATTCGATCCCTGGTCCCCAGGATCATGCCCTGGGCTGAAGGTGGCGCTAACCGGTGAGCCACCCGGGCTGCCCAAATTACAATTTTGGAATACCTTCACCTACTACTCTTGGGTAAACAAGAGTTTATGCAATCCTCTTTCCTTTTATAAACTGTCTTAGACCCTCAGAACTGTTTATCATGCATATTTCAATGGGAAAAGTGCATTTGCTTTTTAAAAATTACCTTTGTAATACAACTTTCTAGGTAAATAATTCATTATGGCAAATTCCTTATTAAAAACCATCAATTAGAAGATTTGTAAGAGATTTATAAGAGATTGATTCATATTCATATTAATTGCCTGGATTATAACCATAGTGACATGAATTTTTACATAGTGCTCTTTCTCAAACTATTCATATGCAGCCATCAAAGCACCAAGACCAGCTTGGTCAGGCTTTGGCAGTATGACTTTGGGCAAACTTTCCATCTTTTGTGAATTAATAATAACTTTTACATACTGAACTTATGAATTGAGGTCAAAAGTATATGTAATTTAAAAAAAAGTATATGTAATTTCAAACGTGAAGTTTTTCAAAGGAAAAAATATTACTAAAAAAAATTACTAAAATGGTATAATTCATGCTATAAAACTACATAAACATTAAAAGTATTAAAACGGATTTCATAGCTTGTTTTAGCCCAGTGGGAGCCACAAACTTTTGTTTGATTTAAATAGTGTAGTTAGAAATACTCTTATACATTTTGGTGGTGCTTCCCCCAACTTGAAGTAATCACAGTGGTAAAATTTGAATAAATAATAATTTAAAATTAAGTTTTATTTGTGAGATTATTATGAATTTACATGTGGTTTTAAGAAACAGTAAGGAGATCCTGTATACCCTTAACCTAGTTTACCCCAGTAGTAACATTTCGTAGAACTATAGTACAGTGTCACAACCAGGATACTGACATGGGTACAATCACAATACAGAACATTTTCATCACTACAAGCATCCCCCATGTTGCCGTTTTACAGCCAGGCCCTTACTTCTCTTTCACTCACACCCCCTCCTTAATGTCTAGCGACAACTAATTGTCCTCCATTTTTATAACTTGTCATTTTAAGAATGTTATATACATAGAATAATATAGTATGTAACTTGGGGGTTTTTTTGCTTATTTTTTGTTTTTACTCTGCAAAGTTCTTTAGAGATTCATTCAGGTTGTTACATGTATGAGTATCTCTTCTGTTTTATTGCTTTGTAGTACATAATATGATGTACCACAATTTGTTTAATCATTCACCTGTGGAGGACATCTGGGTCATTTTTAATTTATAATAATTTTCAGTTTACAAATATAGCTGCTATAAATGTCTGTGTCCAGCTTTCTATGTTACCATAAGCTTAGATTTCTTTGAGGGAGATATCCAGGAATGCAAGTGCTGGATTGAGTTACAATTTTTTTTTAAGATTTTATTTTTAAGTAATCTCTACACCCAACATGGGGCTCAAATTCACAACCCTGAGATCACAAGTCACAATCTCCACTGACTGAGCCAATCAGGTGCCCCGAATTATAATTTTTTTTAAAGCTTTCTGTAATTATACATTGAAATACATCAAAACTCAGTAATTTAAAAGGTAAATTATAAAAGCATCTATAAAATATACAGACAGCTTGTTTATTAAATATATATAAATTATTTTGTTACTGATTATTTGTTGCTGAATAAACTCCTATGAGTTTATTTTATTTTTAGGAAAACTCCATTCATTTTAAGTGGAAATCATGAAGTTGCTTTGTAGCAACTTCAGTGTTTCTGTTTTTCTGTTTTGTTTTAAGGAGCAGGTGTATTCAATTTCTGATAATACTATTTTTAAATGCAGTTTTTAACATTGAATTTTTTTCTGAATTTCATCTATGTAGGATGTGAGTAATCATAGGTAATATTCCTTCAAAAAAGATGTTTTTTTGTGTACCATTCCAACAGGCAGAGTAGATATACAGTGAGGACAGCAGTATCCTTGTGTGATTGGAATTGATCCAGTTCTCAGGTAGAAGATAATAAGCATACCTGATATTTTTAAAAGGCAGGGATTCTTTCTTTACTAGAAAAGAAGACATGTTTTTTTAAAGCACAATTCTCTTACTTTCTCCCCTTTTTTTCCCACTGTCTGCTTTTTGCATAATTATATACAGTTTCTGCCAGAGAAAAATGTTGAAATTGTGTCTGGCCCAAATAAAGTCTTTACTATTGATAATTTGATTTTTTGAATTAATGTCCTTTCTACCTGGAATGTCAAATATGTTTCCTTTTTAAAAAATACTACCAGATAATTTAATTAGTTTTATATAATTTTCTGTATTATATATTTAGTTTAATATTTTTATCAATGCTTTTAGCATTCAGAGTCTTCTGATATCATAGCTGGGAACATAACTAATGACCACTATCAGTCCTAAAATACAACTTCTACAGTACCATTTTTTTAACACTGTGCTTTTTTAAAGCTTTGATCCTTTCTCTGTATTTGAACGGAATAACCTCAGTGCCCTTTAATTTCCCAGTATGATCTTCCCAACAATTTGTATATTTCCCGAAGGTTTTTCTCTAGGTAACTAGTATGCCCTTCTCTGCCGAGTGACCCCGTGGTTTTCTTTCTTCGAGGTCTCAGTGACCCTTCCTTAGTGAAGCCACCTTTGGCCCTTTGTTTCTTACCACTTTGCGAATAACTGCTACAAACATGTGTTATGTTGTGTTCGAGTGGTTTCTGTGTCTCTTCATGGCTATGTTGTAAGCTCTGATCAGGTTGGAGCTGTGTCACAGCCATCATTGTAGCTCTCACCTAGCAGTGTGCCTGCTGTTCATTATACACCAGATGCCTGCTTTGGGTAATGAACAATTAAATACTTTGTTTACAACCTTAGTTGTCCCTGTCTCCCCTAACTTTCAGTAACTCCCAGTTGTTTACCCTACAGTATGGCTTCAAACCCCTTAGCCTGCCTACCATTTAAGTCCCTTTACAATAATTACTCTCCTTCCTGAACCTTCCACATCAGCAAAACTAGTTTCTACTCACTGTTCCTTTCCTTCCTGCATCCTACATTTAAGTCTTTCTTTGTCCTCAAAGACCTAGTTCAAATATTGCCTTGTGTGGGTGACTTTTTAGGATCACTCTGGATGACCATCCTCTCTCCAAACGTTTTTACTTGTGCTCTGGCTTTTAATAATAAACTCTCCATGATGGTTTTTCTCTTGTTATATTTGATTGTTAATCTCTACCTATTAACTTTTCTCTTGTCTCCTTCTCCCAAGTAGATTATAATCCCTTGAGGGAAGGGTTCTTGTCTTGCACATTTGCTACCCAAGTGACACTTTTCAAGTAGAGGTGGTGCCTGTGGTGGTGTTGCCAGGCAGACTTATCCTCTAATTTAGGCATACCGAAATGTCCATGAAAAGGCAGTCTCTCATTTGTCCTTTCATTAATAGTTATGTGCATAGCACCTACCATGTAGCAATCTTTAGTATATGCCCCTTAGGTATATTAGTGACCTCAGTAGCCAAATAAGCTACTTATTTTGATGGCTGATTGTGAAATAAACTGTATTAAGTGAAATTTTGCTTCTCTAAGTTACTGCCGTCACATTGAAAAGAGTGAAACCTATGGCTAAGAAAACAGACTTACCTCTTGAAATTTTTGTTTAACAACAAAAAGACTATCTACTTCTGAAGCTACAGAGTTGGGATGTTCACTATAGTAGCTACTGACCTCATGGGCTATTTAAATTTTTTAATTAAAAATCTAGTTTCTTATACTCACTGGCCACATTTTAACTGCTGGATAAATACACATGACAAGTAGCTATTATTATTATAATAGGCAGAAACAGAATGTTTCTGTCATTGCAAAAAATTCTGTTGGAACTTATATAGAGAGTAACTGGGACCAGTTATAAAAAAAGAACATTGTAGATGCTTTTACAGTAACAAAGCAAAATAGTCTAGCTTTATAGTCTTCAGAGCACTTATATTAATACTCATTTAATCTTTTTAATAACTAAAATAGGTGATATGCTACCTTCATTTCACGTGCAAGGAAATTGTGAGCATCACAGTGAGGAATAAAAAGAATAACTCTTAAAGGGCATCAAAATATACTTTTAGTTTGTGGTTCAGTTCTTCATACTGAAACATAGTTGTTATTTAGTAGTAAATATTTGATTAATGAATTATGGAAAACATTTGATGTACATGACTGTATGTTATTTTTGCTTTCACTTAAAATCTCACCAAGTTAAAAAAAATCTTGATTGTCTTTTGAAATTTTCAAGAGAGCTCAGTGAATTCTAGTCAATAACCATTTTCTTCTGAGGTTCTGTGCTAGGCATGAGGAGGGATGTGGAAATGATGCAGAAAAGGTCTTATCCTTTGTTAATGTTCTACACTAAGGATATTAGCTCTTAGAAGTGATACTATAGTAGCATTTGAGCCTCAGAGATTCCAGAAATGTCATTATTGATTAAAGAAAGGCTTGATTGTCTTCACTTATGTAGCAATTTCAAGTCCACCGGAGCCTTTTACTCTCCTCCATTTTATCTGTACGCTGAGACCTAGAGGGGTGGCAAAGGTATAAAAGGCAAAGAACTTATTTTTGGGAAGCTTGTATTAAAACTCTCTCCATAATTCTAAGGATAAAAGAAGGAAAACAGTTGTGCCATTTGTAGTTTTGCTTTGGAAATTTTAAATTAAAATTGCCTGGAACACTTAGAAATTTGGGTATATGGAATAAGTCAACCTACATGCAAAATATAGTATTATATTCATTTAGTATATAGACTGAGCCCTTGCTTCATAGTCATCTGGAAGTTAAAGCAGAGTCCCCCTTCTCTTGTTTCTTCCTTTAATGCTGACTTAAGACCCAGACATTTCTTTTTTTTTTTTTTAATTTTTTCAATTTTAATTTAAAATTTTTTAAAATTTAAATTCAAATAATTAACATATAGTGTATTATTAGTTTCAGAGGTAGACTTCAATGATTCATCAGTTGTAACACTCTGCTCATTACATCACATGCCCATCATCCAGTTACCTCATCCCCCAACCCCCAAAGACCCATACATTTCATCTGATTTTAAATGTCCATAAATTAACTTCAAAGCAAAAATGCTGACATACAATTTGATTTGCTTTAAATTGATATATAACTGGGCAGCTCGGGTGGCTCAGTGGTTTAGTGCCATCTTCGGCCCTGGGGCATGATCCTGGAGACCCAGGATCCAGTCCCACGTCAGGTTCACAGGATGGAGACTGCTTCTCTCTCTGCCTGTGTCTCTGACTGTCTCTCTCAAGAGTAAATAAATAAAAATCTTTTAAAAAAATGATATATCTTAACATTTCATGTTTTTAATGTTTAACATATAACAAATCTATGCGATACAGACTGTGGTTTTATTTTTCACTGCTTTTATTTTTTATTTATTTATTTTTTCCACTGCTTTTAAAAAACAAGGTGATTGTCCCTCCTCACATGAACACGTAGGCTGTAACTAGTATCCAGGCCACCTCCCTCTTCTGTCTGACTCGGTTTGATTGTAAAGACATGAGAGCTGATAGAGTCCATCTGAAGATAGTTTTTCATTCACTTTTTCTGAGTTCATTGTAACTTTCAGTTTTGAATTAAGCTGCTTAAAGCTTTTTGGAGCAGAGAAAAGAGCTGAGGAAGAATGCATTTTCATTCTGTATCTTTTAGAAACCATTTGATAAGCTATGTTTAAGTTTTGGCTATCTTGTAGAATAAGCCTGAATAATTTAAACATGTTTAATTTTTCAATAATCAGAAGTGTTTAAATGCTTTTGTTAAGTTTAATGCAGTAACTTAAATGGAACTACTTTTCAATGACTAGTGCTGCTTTTCTTTGAAAGAATGCTTAGTTCAGTAAATGGCAGTTAATAGAAGGAAATTATCCTGATTTTGTAGCTGTGAATAAGATTGGAGAAATATTAAAATAGGCATTCATTGATATTTAGGTTGGATACTACTGCTTATGTCAAATCAACTAAATGAAGAGATGAATCTTACTTCCAGTATGTCTCCTCTCATATGTGTGATGAGCTTCTGTTACTGCAGTGATGTGCACAATTTGAAATAAAGCACAGTTCTTCGTGTCAGCACTTGAAGGCTTTTTTTTTTGACAACAAGCAAAATGTTAGACATTTCAGTGTGAATAGCTCTCATGATCCAGAAAATACGAGCAGACAATTTAATTGTTCTTGACTGTAAAAATTAAATCTGATACTAAATTTAATCCAGGAATCTATTCATGTAGGATTTTTCCCTTATTTTAAACAAAAATTAAACTTGCATGTCTAAGCAACTACATTGATGTAACATTCAGAAGAAAATCCATGCTAAGTGATTTATAACCCATCTTTACTCACCCGTTATTATTAATCATACCATCTTTAAAACTTTCCTTCCAGGAAGCCCACTCTTGGGCCATTATTATTTCTTCTTGATCTCTAAGGCTCTGAAAAATTCCTCTGTCCTGGGTGTTCAAGTAGTGTTTGTTGAAAGGGGCTTAGACTCGGCCTGGGACTTAGGGTAGGACCAGAGTGTGAAGCTCTGTTGGAAACAAGCATAGTGTCTTGAAGTTAGGCTGCTCATAAAATAGGATGATTTAGTTATACTGACAAATTCCTAGCTGCAATGGGCTTTCAACCAAATGTCCTGAGAAAGACAGGCTTTTTGCCCTTCCCTCAGCAGTTTGAGGCTTTGTTCCATAGTAAAGCTGAGAAAGGATGATCTAGGCAAGCTTTCGTGCCTTTCCCACCGCAGCTGCTGTTTCCGTGAATCAGGCTTGCACCCACTGGGAGGCTGTCTGAGGACTCTTATGTTGGCCCCTGGGGAGGTTCATGTAGAAGAACCTGAGTGTGTATTTACCACCTGTCAGTGGCCCTGCAGGATTCTGTGTTCTCTTGCTTGCCCACATTCAGGCTTTACCAATTTGCTAAAAATTCTAACTCATTTCTTACTGGCGTTCAGCAGCATCTGCCCAGGTAAGCCAGTTTGTCCTTCAGGGTGCCTTTCATCCTTTAATTCCAGGTTAGTTGTTTTTACTGAGGTTTCAGCTCTCTGGTGGATTGGAAGAAAATTGTGAATTAGCAGATTGTGTGGTATTTTTGTTGGTGCCATCAGGGTGAGATCTCTGTTCTTCCTTCCTCTCTCCTGGAAAAAATGTTACAAGTACTTTTATAGCTGCTTTGTAGAAGATAATCTTCCTACTTGAAATGCCGAGAACCCATGCCCTATTTTTTTAATCATTTTATTGGAGCTTTTTCATTTTTTGATAGCCTGTGGTCCATGTCCCTACTAAGTAGTGGACTAAATGTCATGAAATTGACTTTGTTCTTATTTTAACCTTTAGCACCCAGCAGAGTACCTGGCACAGAGTAGGCACTCTGTGTTTGTAGACATTGGAGTAGCATTTTAACTTAAGTAAGTGCATTTTTCTTATTCTTTTTTTTTAAAGATTTTATTTATTTATTCATGAGAGACACAGAGAGAGAGAGGCAGAGACACAGGCAGAGGGAGAAGCAGGCTCCATGCAGGGAGCCCAATGTGGGACTCGATCCCGGGTCTCCAGGATCACACCCCAGGCTGCAGGCGGCGCTAAACCGCTGCGCCACCAGGGCTGCCCCTTATTATTCTTAATAGTGGCAGCATATTCTGTGTCCTGCCCACATCCCGTGGAACTCCCCATCAGTTCAGTGTCTCCTGACCCCACAGTTTCCTAGCCCCAAGCCCCTGGGACATTGTGCTTGAAGGCCTTCTCTGCGTCCAACATGGGGTCAAAGTGAGAAGTGCCAGGAGGTCCTTACCTGTAGGAGCCCTAGCAGCCTTCAACCATTAAGGAACAGGAGCTAGGCCAGTAACCTCTTACATGAAGTATCTCTGAAGCCTGCCCTCTGTAGACTTCAGAGTTCCCAGCAACCATGTGATCTCCTTGCTCACAGCACTAACCTGCTCATGCTATGCATGTTCTATTGATGTCCTTCTCTGGCCTGTCTCACTTGTCCACTTCCCAAGTCAGTTATTGTACTTAAATCCTTGGTGTCTCATTCTGGGGAAGTTCAATTCACTGCTTATGTTCTGTTTTCTGATTATGAAAGTGATCCATACTTTCATAGAAAAATCTTTAAATGCAGAGAAGCACGAAAGAAGAAAGTAAAATCCACCTTTATTTTCTTGTACCCAGAGGTGACACTGTTGCCATTTTGTTGTGAATAATCAAATTCCTTTTTCAAATTTATGGTGATATTAAAGTTAAGCCACAGATACCATGATCCATACTCACTCGAGGGTAGCACTGCTGTCAAGGTTAATGCTTACAGAATCAGACTTTTTTTTTTTTTAAGATTTTATTTATTTATTCATGAGATACACAGAGAGACAGAGAGGCAGAGACACAGGCAGAGGGAGAAGCAGGCTTCCTGTAGGGAGCCCGATGTGGGACTCCATCCCAGGGCTGCAGGATCACGCCCTGGGCCAAAGACAGGTGCTAAACTGCTGAGCCACCCAGGCATCCCTGTCAGTGCATTTTTAAAAAGATTTTATTTATTTATTCATGGGAGACACAGAGGCAGAGACACAGGCAGAGAGAGAAGCAGGCTCCCTGCAGGAGCCCGACTCTAGACTCGATCTCAGGACCCCAGGGTCATGCCCTGGGCCGAAGGCAGGTGCTCAACTGCTGAGCCTCCCAGGTGTCCCTTAGAATCAAAGACTTTTAAGACCAAGGAAGGCGGTTAAGAAATCACCACATGCGGTCCCTTCCTTTTCCGGGTAGATGACCCGAGTTCTGGAGAGGTGGTCAGTCAGGTTCGTGTGTGTGCCTGGATCGGGAAGCCTAGGTGTTCTCCTCAAGTATTTGTGTCTGTGTTTATCTGCCTGGTCGTCCTTTGTCAGAATAGTCTTTGCAGATGAGGCCTCCCAGGCTCCTAATGAGGCCTTCCTGTGACAGCTGCTAGTTTGTTCTCTGTGTGCCATATCCCTCCTTTACTTCTTCAGGTAGTTAGCTTGCTGCTCCAGTGTGGTCACCTTGCCTTAGCTTAACTGTGGCGGAGTTATTTGGGAGACTAAACTTCAGCTTGAGTTGCAGGAAACAGTGGCTGGGGTGTACCATCTTCGGAATCTATGTTAATGATATCATTTTTGTTATCCAGTTTGCCAGACAGTTCTAAGTCATAAAGCTGAAAAACAGTGAGACCTAAGCCTTGGCCTGAAGCCCAGCCAGACACCATGTAAACCACTAGTAACCCAAAATTATTAGCCAGGTCATAAAAGATACGTTGACCTTAATGAGAGTTAACATCTCTTTTCTGTCATTTCATGGATTAATTTCATGCATTTAATTATGATTATTTTTTTTTGTTTTTAAGATTTTATTATTCAGGAGAGACAGAGACAGAGAGAGAGAGGCAGAGACACAGGCAGAGGGAGAAGCAGGCTCCATGCAGGGAGCCCGACATGGGACTCAATCCCAGGACTCCAGGATCACGCCCTGAGCCAAACGCAGTGGCTCAACCACTGAGCCACCCAGGCGTCCTTAATTTTGATTCTATGTTTTAGTTTCTAGGAGTTCTTTTTTTAGCTTTCTATAGTGATTGCTACATTATGCTGTTAAATTTTAGGAAGTACTGAAGAAAAAATGAAGAAAAAAACATGTACATGAAAGTGGTATGGAATACACATGTGGCCTCAGATTTTACATTCAAATGTTTTCAAAAAGTGGAATCAAGCTACTTGCATATTCAAAATATACCCTTTTCTTTTTTTTTTAATTTATTTTTATTTTTTATTTATGATAGTCACACAGAGAGAGAGAGAAAGAGAGAGGCAGAGACACAGGCAGAAGGAGAAGCAGGCTCCATGCACCGGGAGCCCGACGTGGGATTCGATCCCGGGTCTCCAGGATCGCGCCCTGGGCCAAGGGCAGGCGCCAAACTGCTGTGCCACCCAGGGATCCCAAAATATACCCTTTTCTAAAAAGTAAATACAGGGTACACAGTTTCCAGAATAACTCACGTGTTCAGTGTAAGATGAATCAAGTAGTATTGATCCCTAGATCATTCATTCTCACTGGGTTACCAAAACATTTAAGTGGCCCTTGTATCTGTTCTTGGGCTTATCTTGATGTAATAGCCTAGCCAAGAACATCTTTCTGCTTCATGAGATAGCTGGCTGCAGTACATAAAACTTTGACCTACTAGTACATTGTGATGATACTATTTACTGTTTATTGATAAGGGACCCTTAGCTAAATCTTAGGTTCTAGAAGTTACAGAGAAGAAATTAGTGAGGTGGCAGTGACTGATATGCTAAATTTGCATCAGGATTTGTCTTCTAGGGCAGCCGGGGTGGCTCAGTGGTTTAGCATCGCCTTCAGCCCAGGTCCTGATCCTGGAGACCTGGGATCAAGGCCCACGTCGGGCTCCCTGCATGGAGCCTCCTTCTCCCTCTGCCTGTGTCTCAGCCTCTCTCTCTCTCTCTCTCTCTCTCATGAATAAAGAAATCTTTAAAAAGAAAAAAAAAAAAAGGATTTGTCTTCTACTCATGTAGTTCAATTAATTTGTTGCTTCAAGTATCATATCTTATGGTCATTTTATTTAAATCTAAGAATTAAATTCAGAGTTGGGGGGGAAGGCCTATCTATGCTATCTAGCTAGCCAATTTAAAAATAATCTCTTAAGTGGCATGGTCAAACCCTTCCATAATAGTATTAGTGGGATACAAAAAATTCAGTTCTGTGAAATGTGGAGTTGGATCAGTGCAAGGTTAATGAGGTCACCAAAGTAAGCCTGCCTACAAAGCTAGCCAAGCACAAATTGTGGGAGTTTGAGTGTCAATTTAGTTAATATAGAAGTTTTTTGTGTTGTCCTGATTTGTATAGTTGTGAGGCACTTATCAGAAGATTTTTGCTTTAACTTGTTCATTACATAAAGCCTTTCTTTCATAGGTTCTAGACTTGTTCCTATCCTGCATTTGTTGGTGAACAAAAAGAAATTCAGGATAGGGAGCAATTGGTATTCACTAGTCATTGTAGCAAGTACGGCAGTAAAACCATCATCAGTAATTACAGAAATCTTAAGTGCTTGGTTAGATATCTCTTATTTTGGAACACTGGCAATGGCCAAATATTTAGGTCTAGAGTATGAACCTGACTCTTGGTTTGGCCAGAACTTGTCTCAGACCTTTAGATGTCTACATGAACAGCTCTGTGCCTTATACAGAAAACACACATGGAAGCTCAATGCACTATGTGAGCTTTTAATCTACAGTCAGCCTCCACTAGTGTACCAAGGAAAGGAAGAGAACTTGTTGACAGCAAATAGATGATGGGCCCAGTTGTTTCAAGGCCACAGAAAACTTTCTCAAGCTTCAGGTCCAGGGTGATTACATAGCAGCATCTTGAGCAGGGTACCATGTTTCCCATTAGCTAATTTAAATGAGAATTTAGGACTTTAATCCTCCTCTCCCCTCCTCAAAAATTTAAAAACAGGAATGATCTAGGCCAACTCAGCTGGAGGTGTGCTTTTTACAAATAAAGAACTGGAAGAAAATCATGCCAAAGTGAATGAACTACTTGAGTGCAGCAGAAATATCAGCTCTTATAACCCTGAAATATTAATTATGGCCTGATTTTTGGAAGCCAAGCAGTAAGGGATGACATTGTAAAGAAAAGTGAAGTAGCAGTTTTATAGCAAGGATCCCTAAAATTCTATTGTCATATTGATCAACTGAGATTCGACTGAGGTTCGATTTCCTGGTAATAGTTTCCTGATTAAAAATGGCTAGAACTCCATGCTGGCTAAGCCATAGGGACTGGCTTCTAAGGTATGCAAATAAATAATCTAATAACTATAATAATGCTTCATATATGTAACAGATAAGCCAGGGACAAAGTTTATTCTCTCAGCTCTTGTGTTCTAGAGAGAAATTTCTGGTTCAGGCTGAAAACATTTCCAGTGTTCTAAAATAGACTGGCAAAAGTTAGAGATCTTAAATTTGCAGTTTTGTTTCTGAAAGGGTGTGGCTTGGAATTTAACTCATGCTAGCTACAAGATGTGAGGTCATTGAATAAAGAGGAATTTTAACTTTTTCCCAGATTCTAAAAAGTCATTATTTAGATTGCTTTGAGTTTTTTTTAATTAGAAGTATTAAAAAAAAAAATTCTGCACCTTAAAAGTAATCACATTATGTTGTATACATTGTTTCTCCTTTCAGTGAGTTAGAATATTTTAAGATGCCATGGTCACAAGCTGATAACTTGCTATGACTTTGACTTTCAAAGTTTAATAAACACTTTGGACCATGCTGACAATGTGGTCTTTAAATTCTTTGTACTAAGAGATAGTCACATATTTCAGAAGTATTGTGCCAACTACAATACTAATCAAGATGAAGATGAATGGCATCATCAGCAAGTGTGTGTCATCTGCCTGCTGTCCACTGCTCTTCCTTGGCATTATTTCATCTTTTTCTGTTAAATAGCTTTGTAAATATTTTTTATTGAATCACCTAAGTTATTAGTAATGGCTTAAACCTCAGTCAACATGGTGAAACACAAAATATGAATTATCTACATAATACTTTGGTAGTTGTACAAAAATATAGTTTGAAGTATAATAGGTGAAGGGGGGTCAACAGATACCAATTTTCTAGTTATAAATAAGTCATGGGAATGTAGTGTACAGAATGTTGGCTATGGTTAATACTACTACATTACATATTTGAAAGTTGCTAAGAGTAGATCTTAAAACTTCTTTATCACAAGAGAAAGAATTTGTGACTGTGGTAATAACTGTTAGCTAGATTTACTGTGGTGATCATTTCCCGATGTATAAAAATATCAAGCCCATTATACTGTATACCTAAAACTAATATAATGTTATATATCAATTATACCTCAAAAAAAAAGAAACCCATAATTTGAGCTTTTGGGGTAAATGAAACTGGCAGTCGCTAATAATAATGAGGCTTTTTGTTTAAGGTTTTTATGGAATATTTCAAGTACAGAGAATAATGGAATGAATACTCATGAAACTAGCATTTAAACTTAAATCTTGTTTTGCCAGTTTTGCTTAAGGTCTGAAGTTGGTGTGTGTCCTTTTCATTATGTTTTAATTTTACTATGTACATTTTATAAATATGACCAGGCTTTTAGATGCTAAAAATCTTTGTTATGGTTATATGATTAGAGTTATAGTAAATTAAACCTATTAAGTACTTCAGTCGAAGTACTTGCATTCTTTTTCTAGGCTGGGCTGCCGCCAAGCCAGCCCTCTCCAAGAAGTTTCTATTATTTTTGTTTTTCCATTAGTAGGAGTTACTTAAACAACATTAATTTTTTTTCAGCACTCCAGCAATTTAGATGTTAAATATTAGGTAACTTTTAAATGCAGCATAATTTTTAAAATGTCAGGGATCCCTGGGTGGCTCAGTGGTTTAGCGGCTGCCTTCGCTCAGGGCAAGATCCTGGAGTACTGGGATCGAGTCCCACATCAGGCTCCTGGCATGGAGTCTGCTTCTCTCTCTGCCTGTGTCTCTGTCTCTCTCTGTCTCTCTCTGTCTCTCTGCCTTTCATGAGAAAATAAAATCTTAAAAAAATAAAATAATTTTTCCTTGATATATTCATTTTTAAGCTTCTGTAAGCAGGTTTGACATTTTTACACTGAAATTGAGAATCTTGGTATATTTATAAATTTGGAAAAGAATTCAACTAATATCACATAATCACAGAAAAACTTTATTAACCTGCAATAGGCAGTAATTTGGTTTTTTAAAATGACAGCTGAGTAAGAGTTTGTAAGTATTAATTACTCTGTGATTCAGTAATCTCTTACTATATGACCCAGGAAAGCAACCCTTTTTCCAAGTCATGAATGAAATAAAATGCATTTTTAAAGCATTTGTGCTTTCTCTTTTGGATCTATGCAGATTTTGTACTTCTCTGTTCTTACTTGCTTTATTCTTTACGCTTAATTTCTCTTTGTATCTTTAAGGAGAGAAATTTAGCCCATTTCTTATGTTTCCTTGCCTTAATTTTGAAATCCAGGGCTTGCCCGTAATGTGGCTCCAGTTTTGCCTTCAGTTCTAGTGTCAGCCACGGCTGCCCGTATGACTTAAATCTTCACCTTACATATCCATCCTTTGTCAGCTGAGGAGGATGTCAGAAAGAGGGCCACTCAGTCTTTCTTCTCAGACTAAAGTGTAGAATTCAGTGTTTTTTAGTACATTCACATAGTTACATGGTCATCATTACTCTTTCTTCAGAACATTGCATCACCTCCAAAATAAGCCCTGTACATGCAAAGCAGTCCCCTGTTTCCTTTTCCCTCTAGTCCCTGGAAACTACAAATTTACTTTGTGGATTTACCTATTCTGGACATGTCACATAAATAGAATCATACAAAATGTGGCTTTTGTCGTTTTGTCTACATCTTTTACTTGGCATAATATTTTCAAGATTCATCCATATTGTAGTATGAATTAGTACTTCATCCCTTTTTATAACTGAATATTCTTTTGGATGTATCTACCACATTTTGCTTATCCATTTATCAGGTGATGCTCATGTGAGTTGTTTTCTTTCTTTCTTTTCTTTTCTTTTCTTTTTTTCTTTTTTTTTTTTTTTTTGACTATTAAGAAAATGCTACTGTGAACATTTGTCAGGCTCCATGCTGGATGTGGAGCCTGCTTAAGATTCTCTCCCTCACCCTCTCCCTCTGCCCCTCCACTCCCCCTCACCCCTCCATGTGTGTGCATGCATTCTCTTAAATAATTAAAAAGAATAACTTTATTTCTCTTAAATAATTAAAAATATTTAGTAGCTTTTCTCTATCCAGTGTGAAAATAGTAAATATTCATAACTAGGTCCTGAAATTTAGGCATTAAAAAGTCTCTTGGCCCATCTCCAAGTTACCAGTGAAGCTATCTGCTCACTAGTATGTGCTTACAAAAATCAGTATTTTGAATTGGGGAAATTACTAGCTTTTAAAAAGTTGAAGTAAGTGTTGGGAACCTATAATAAGTTCTGTTTTATCCAGTTCTCATGGTAGAGTTAGTTTTTTGTCCTCAGTTACTTGTTCTATTCTTTGTTAATACAGTCTTCTCAAAGGCTCCTCCCTAACTGATCTCTGTTATTTCATATAAATTTCGTGTGTTGGTAGAGCCACCTGGAGATTAATTAGCTCTGGCTGGACATTAATGATAAAATATGTAATATGTTACAAAGACTCTTAATGTGGCATGTTGGAGAGAAAGTAATGTTTTGTGCATTGAGATGGTGTTTGGGGAACCTACCATCTAGAAGAGTGATTTTTGTTTGTTTTATTGTTGGTTATATTTTAAAACTTTTTAAAGCCCTTAACATTAAAAATACTAATAGTTTTTATTAAAGTTAATTATTGTTTTTAACTCTTGAATTTATTAATATTTTTAAGACCAACGGACTTCAGAATTATGTTGTCCTCTAATAATATGTATAAAAAATAAAATTAGAAGAGAAATTAACAGATAATCTGAAAAGTGTTGCTTTTCATCAGTTCTGCAAAGTATTTTAAAGCTAGTAAAATTTATTGTCCATTAATTTGAGCTTTGTTTTCACATCTTTTGTCAATCTGACCGATGAATCTGTATAAGGTATATGTGAACATTAAAAAGTTAACCATAACAGCATGAATAATTACATATTTTTTCCAGATCTTTTGATCCTGGGCTAATTACATCAGTTTTACTACTTGCCTCTGAGAATTGAGACATTGAAGTTCTGTTGTTTGAACTACCCATTGCAGTTTTGATTTAGTAAATATGTTAGAGATGGTTTGTGGTTCAAGGTTAGTGTTTCTTAATATGTATGTTGTTTATTCTTAGGAAGAATTCCTTCCTTTGACAGTCACATGTGCATATATGCCTTTCTCAAGGAAGACTTTACCTAATGAGGCCACTGGTGTTTTTTTTTTATTTTTATTTTTTTCAAAAATTTATTTATTAGAGAGAGAGAGCAAGCGCAAGCTGGGGGAGGGCAAAGGGAGAGAGAATCCCAAGCAGACTCCCCTCTGAGCACAGAGTCCTATGTGGGGCTCAGTCTCCGGCCTCTGAGATCATGACCTAGTCCAAAATCAGGAGTCAGACACCTAACAGTGTCTTAACACTTAACACTTAACTGAGCCATCCAGGCACCCCCCATGAACGTATTTGAAATGTAGTTACAGGTGAGAGATAAACAGAAGATTACCTGGTTCTATAAACACTGCTAATAAGTGGGGTGCCAGCACAGCCACACGCAGAATTGTTAGAAGGGAGTAGTTAATAGTAGGAATGTTCTGCAAGGGGCAGTCAGAATGAAAGATACTACTAGGATATTATTACTAAACCGTCCAGTTTGGCATACTGAAATCTCACCTCAGTGTACCCCACTTGTTGTCCCCAAGTGCCAGATCTTTGAAAAGAAAAAAAAAAAAAAAGAAAAAAATCAGTGCCATTCGAATAGGTCACTTTTCTCTTTCCATGACTTACACCATTGCTCTATGATAAAGATTGAAAGCCTGACCAGATCCTACCAGGCCTTGTATGACCTGCCTTCCTCTCTATGCAGAGGTTCCAAACTGGCACAAGTCCAGATTTCCAACTTCTCTTCAAAATAATGATCTTTGCATATTGAGTGCTTACATATGACAGGAACCATTTTAAGCATTTTATGTGAATTAATTCTTTTAATCCTTACAACCACCCTACAAGCAAGGTATTATTAGCTGTGTTTTACAGAAGAGAACATAGAAACGGCAACAGTGTAAAGTATGTCATATAGTCAAACATGGCTAGGAAGTGACAGAGCTGGAATTTTAGTCCACACCCCTTCATCCTAGACCCGATACTCATCACACCTTACTTTGCTGAGATAGGCTTTCAGTGTGACTCATATCACCGCCATTGATAATTTCACATTTATTTGTAGAATGATTTGATTGAAGTCTCTTTTTCCTACAAGACTACAAGTTCCATGAAAGAGGAATTCATGTCCTTTCCCCTTTTACCATTGTTTTTAGAGCTCATTACAAGCATCATACTAGGTGGCCCATGTATATTTGTCAAATGAATAAATGAACATGATTTGATGTGACCCATCAGTAAGCTTGAACAGGAGACTAACCTCTTCTGTAAGCAAAATTATCTAATTCTTTAGTTCATTATCATCTGTAAAATCAGAAAATGATCTTGAAATGTCTACAAAGCATGTTGAATTCTAATACAAAAAATGTGTAAGTTCGTAATGGCCAAAGCTTGTTTTTGTAGTTTTGTTTTGATCACAAGTAATGAGAATAGGTATTAGTTTATGCTCAGTTACATCCATCTGGGACGCCTGGGTGGTTCAGGGGTTGAGCGTCTGCCTTTGGCCCAGGGCGTGATCCGGAGATCTGGGATCGAGTCCCGTATCAAGCTCCCTGCAGCGAGCGTGCTTCTCCCTCTGCCTGTGTCTCTGCCTCTCTCTCTCTCTCTCTCTCTCTCTGTCTCTCATAAATAAATCTTTAAAAACATCCGTCAGTAATCAAAATATATTAGTAAATGTAATCTAAGATTATGTTTATAGTAAATTATTTCAATTTATTTAAAACATGACAGCATATTTTGTTACAGAAAGAAAATGTACATCTTAAGTCCCATTGAATTTTTTATTTTAAGATTTTATTTACTTGAAAGGGACAGAGAGAGATGAGCAAGAGCACAAGAGCAGGGGGAGGGAGAAGCAGATTCCCCACTGAGCAGGGAGCCCAAAATGGAGCTCCTCCATTCCAGGACCCTGGGATCATGACCTGAGCTGAAGGCAGCTGTTTGACCAACTGAGCCACCCAGCACTCCCAAATTTTTAATTCCTAATTGAATCTATGTAATCACTAGTGGTGGAGTTCAAATTAAAAGAATTACAAAAATGGAATTTGATAAGGAAAATTGTATTTGGTAACATTTAATTTATAATCACAGTGAAATTATTTTGGAGATGCTTGGCAGCTCAATTTCTAAATTCTTATTTTTGTGATAGGCTATAATTAAACTAGTTTCTATTTGAATATGTAGATATGATATAAGAAAATTTTATTAAGTTGTTTGAAATGTGGAGAAAAAATTGTCATAAAAAGTAGAATTTTTTTCTTTGAAGTTATTATTAATAAATCATGATGAAGTCGAGAAACTTAAGCAATATATGGCCAAACCTTTTCCATTGTATCAAATCTGACCCTTTTTGAAACCTAATGCTTCATGGCAGTGTAGAACTGCGTTTTAGGTAAAACAGAACACTTAAAGGACAAAGTTTTAAATGACTGTGTGAAACCCTGCAGCTTTCTGAGCAGTGTTTCAGTTTACTAAGAGTTGTGGAAGGTCAAATAAAATGTAGGATTTAGAACCAAGTGTCCCATATTCCAAACCCAGCTCTTCTTGGCTAACCCATAAAGCAGAGAATTGGTTAAAGCACAACAAACTAGTACTTACTACATGGCAAACATAAACACTTGAAAGATGTACCCCAAGTATCACTAGCAGCACATTGTCCTGAACTATAGAATAATAGCGATTGAGAGTTAGTGTTTTTGCTTGGGATGGTTCCTCTGGAGCATGAACAGCTCAAGGCTGGATCATAGATAGTAAAATGTTTGATTCTAGTGACTTTCTTTTTAAGTTGAATAAGCCTATTTGGGGACTGGCCATTTTAGCCATGGCTCTGCCTGTGAAGCATGGTTATTGTCAGAATTAAGGTTAATGTTTTAAACACAAAGTATATTCCATGTAACTTATATGTAACTTCAAGTACCTGTTTCCATCTCTGAGATGTATTCTTTATGAAATGTTACATCAACATTATACATAATATAAAGTATACCTATAAACAAGGGAAGGGTAGAGAACATAGGAAAGTTCTGTGGCTCATGGGCCAAAGCATGGAGTTCATCCTTTAGCAGTGATTTCAGCACTAGCCTGTCAACTTTGTGTGATACTTAAAAACAATTGCAAGTGCCATAGGCCTTAAGGGCATACATAAACAGGACATTTTCAACTGGCGCAAAGCCCTTTTAAAATTGCATTTGTGACACACCTAGGTGGCTCAAGTGGTTAAGCATCTGACTCTTAGTTTCAGCTCAGGTCATGATCTCAGAGTCATGGAAATGAGCTCTGTGTTGGGCTCCACATTCATCGTGGATCTGCTTCAGATCCTCTCTCCCTCTCCCTCTGCTCCTGCCCCTGCACACTTGCTCATGCTCTCTCTCTCCAATAAATAATTTTTAAAAATAAAATTGCATTTGTATAAACCATACAATACTTATGTATATTTTCTAATTTACCAGTTGTCATAACTATAATCTTTGGAAATATGTCTTAACTATAATCTTGGGAAATAATAATATTATACATGTTTTAAACACCAGGAAACAGACAAGAAAGATCTTTGACTTGCCTAGGCTCCTGTAACTAGTAAGTAATAGACGCAGAATCTAAACCTTAGTTTTCTGTTGTAGAGATAAAAAGCCTCTCTAACCATGCTGATCTCTGAGTTATCAATTTGGGCTATGTCGTATGTAGAAAGAACCCATCAATTTAGAGTTTTGGTTTGTTCGGGTATAATGTTTAGATAATTATTCACATTAAATTTTAATAGACTTAGGGATCCCTGGGTGGTTCAGTGGTTTAGCTCCTGCTTTCGGCCTACGGCGTGATCCTGGAGTCCCAGGATCGAGTCCCACATCAGGCTCCCTGCATGGAGCCTGCTTCTCCCTCTTCCTGTGTCTGCCTCTCTCTCTGTCTCTCATGAATAAATAAATAAAATCTTTAAAAAAAATTTAATAGACTTGTGAAAGAACGTAAACTTTAGAATAGTTTCTACGGGGGTGCCTCGGTGGCTCAGTCAGTTGAGCAACCAGCTCTTGGTTTCAGCTCAGGTTATGATCCTCGGGGTCCTGGGATTGAGTCCTGCATCTGGCTCTGCATTAAGCAGGGAGTCTGCTCAAGAGTCCGCCCCTCCCTCACGCTCTACCCTTCCACCCACTCCTGTTCATGCTCTCTCTCTCTGTGAAATAAATAATAAAATTTAAAAAATAATCCACACTTTTTTCTTTTTAAAATTTTTTAAAGATTTATTTATTTGGAGGGGGAGGGGCAGTGGTAGAAAATCTTCAAGCAGACCCCCTGCTGAGCACTGAGCCCCATGAGATCATGATCTGAGACAAAACCAAGAGTCAAACACTTAACTAACTGAGCCACCCAGGCACCCCCCCCCCACATTTTTCTTTATATTGTTTCAATTGCTCAATAAGGACATTGTACTCTACTACTGCCACACATAGCCCTGGCTCCTAGGGACTTCGTGAAGTTGAATGAATGAATGAATGAAGTGAATGATTGAAAGAAAAATAAAGATTTGGCAGATATTTGTGTCTTATAAGAGCAGCTCTTTTGGGAATAAATATGGTGGTGAAATATAACATGCAAAATAAGTAGAGAACTCCTGATAGGTGCCTAAATCATAAGAGGAAATGCTGATTTGTTTCTCCCGTTATGGAATGATTCACTTCTGAATTCTTCCAGAGGATCAGACCATATTCTATGTAGACCTTCCACTTTTTTCAATTTCTTCCCTATTTACCCACAACTTTATCACTGCCACCTACTAAGTTATTTCTAACCATTGTCTGTGTGATCCTACAGATTTCTTTACACATGCACTACAAATCAAATTTTACATTCTAATAAAACCAAATTATAAAAATTTGGGGGAGGAAGAGGTTTAAGATGCAGATAGGATATAAACTTCAAAAATGTATAAAGGGGGCAGCCTGGGTGGCTCAGTGGTTTGGCGCCGCCCTCAACCCAGGGCATGATCCTGGAGTCCCTGGATCAAGTCCCACATCGGGCTCCCTGCATGGAGCCTGCTTCTGCCTCTGCCTGTGTCTCTGCCTCTCTCTCTCTCTCTCTCTCTCTCTCTCTGTGTCTCATGAATAAGTAAATAAAATCTTTTAAAAAATGTAGAAAGGCTAAATTTAACAAATAATTTGTGTGCTAGGAACCACATCCTCTTTAAACTCTAGCACATGCTATCCCTGCTAGAATCCCTTTGCTTTCTTCTCCTCATTCCCCACAGAGATGAATCTTCATTTGGTCTTACTCTGACTACTGAGGCTTTTCCGGTGATGGTGCCTTGCTGAATTCACCCAATCTACTGTTTTTTTTTTTTTTTCCCCTATATTGCTTATATTTTCCCACTACTTATAAAGAATGTGAGGAAGCATTCACAAAGAAAAAGAGGTCATCCCCAACCCTTTCTTGACTCTGGTACTCACTTATCTCCTCTCACTTATATCCAGGTATAAGTATATGGCAATATGTGGTAGACAGTTCTTAAGATAGCCTTCAGTGATGTGGAATGCATGCCTTTGTGTAATCCCCCTAGAGCATGGCCTGAATTTATTATTCAGTTCTTATGAATAGAATATTCCTTAGCATGATGGAATGTCACTACCAAGAACAGCAGTGTTACCAGTATCATAATTCTTGATACCTTCGGTGAAAGAACTTCCGATCCACTCCTGAGTCAGGGAAAGAACAAGGCCTGCGACTACTTAAAAAGAGCTATCCAAAAGGTTATCTAGAAATATATAGGAGCAGGTGAGAGAGGCACTAGGCCTTCAAGAGTAGGCTTGTCTTCATTTCTGTGGACTACCTTAGTGGTCTGGGAAAGGCATTATTACATCTCTCTGAGCTACTATTTTTTCCTTTCTTCAGTTGGAGGGAGTTAAACTTGAGGGTTTTGATAAATCTCTTCAGTTCACATTCTGTACACCCAGAAATGTAACATTTTTCTTTTTGATAAGGAGGTTTCATTTAAACAAAAAGTCCCATCCAGGTAGAGTGAACTTTTTTCCTTCAGAAACCATGTCGTGCATATGAAATTTATGTGTACTGTCTTAAAACTTCTGATATTATTTCACCAGATATTAGCTTATCCAGGCCTCTCATTTTTGAGTTACTATTTATAGTAACTTCTTAGAGTTATACCTTTTATAGCTATGAAGGAAGTTTTAATGTGGTCACACTATCTTAATCTTTTTCAGCTTGTGTTCCTGACCAACAGGTTTCTAAAACTAAAAATTACTTGCTAGGGGGAAATGATGTGTCTCTGTCTTTGCTGCATGTATTTTGTTCCTCTTGTGGATTTAATATGGCATGCCTGAAATCATCTTCTATCCTCTAAAATGTTCCTGGTATCTAATGATGGCACTCAAAATGCAGATATGGGGTTCCCTAACCCTTTGGCTTCCTGCCTTAGCTGGATGCTGGCAGATGGCTTTTTGCTAAGAGCCCTCTTTTTAGAGTCCCTTCCCGCTCAAGTCTAAGGTTTATTAACCCTTTTCAGAGTATAAGAAACTAAATTCCACCCATATAACATAGCCGTATGTTATTCATATGGTTTACAAAATTTTCTTGCCACTTGGAATCTGTGGAAATAATTTTTAAAGCTACGTCTATCAAAGAAGACAAGAAGTATGTATGTTAAAAATATAATTGTGTCCAGCAAAAGTTTAAGAAGATATAGTAGGAGGGCATTGAGATGAGTGGGGTCTGGCTTTCACAGGTCTGGCTCTCATGCCAAAACCCTTGTCACACCCCTGCCACCTCCTTTAAGAGAGCAACTAGGACTATAAATCCTGTTTCTTTAGCTGCTGGTCATTAAGGATTAACAGGAGAAACTATTCTCAAATTTTTATTTGAGATAAAATATTTATTCTCAAATATTTTTATTTATTTTTAGTTTATTCAAATTATATTTTTAAATGGACAAATTAGAGATAGTAGATTAAAGAGTTAGATTTATTTAAAATATTGTCAGTCAATTTAAAGATGTGCAAATCATTAATACCAGATGGCATCTACCTAGGATATTTGAGAGGATCTAGGACATTAATTGATCACCTTTCTTTCCTTCTAGGCTACTAGTACCTCTGTGATAACAGACACGGTTACCAATCCAAATTTTAAAAACTCTGGAGAGAGAGCAAATGTGATAATACAAGGAAAAACACGGGGTACCTGGGTTGCTCAGCTCAGTTGGTTAAGTGGCTGCCTTCAGCTCCTGTCATGATCCTAGGGTTCTGGGATGGAGCTCATTCATTGAGTTCCCTGCCCAATGGGGAGTTTGCTTCTCTCTCTCCCTCTGCCTCCTCCCCCTGCTCATGCTCTTTCTCTCTCAAGTAAATAAAATCTTTAAAAACAAACACACACACACAAACGAGGGAGGGGCACCTGGGTCATTCAGTGGTTGAGTTTCTGCTTTTGGCTCAGTCATGATCCCTGGGATCAAGTCCTTCATCAGGCTCCCTGCAGGGAGTCTGCTTCTCCCTCTGCCTGTGTTTCTGCCTCTCTCCTCTCTCATGAATGAATAAATAAAATCTAAAAACAAAAACAAGGGAAAACATAATAGCATTTTTTGAGGAGATTAAAACATAGTATTTTTTGTAGATCTTCAAAAAACTTGTAACAAATTCTGTTCTTTTTTCTCCACACCCAGTGTGGAGCTTGACCTCATGACCCTGAGATCAAGAGTTACATGCCCTACCCACTGAGCCCAGCCAGGTGCCCCCAAATTTCTGCTTTTAATGGCTATAAAAGTTGCCGTTGGGCGTTAAGTGGCGATAATAGCTGATGTGTCCTAGATGGCTGAAATTTGGAAATGGGTGATAACAAGTTGGAATACTGAAACATTTTCCCTGGAGAAAGAAGTGCAAATAGCAGTGTTCTCTAGGAACCCATGCAGGGAATGGTTTTCAACACCTGTCTAATCTGTTTTGAAGAGGGCTTGAAGTTTTGGGTTTTTAGTAGTGGACACCCTAGAAGAATAGTGAAACTGCTTTCATTTGTTGTTTTCACTTTTATTTGTTCTCCCTACTTTGTTTGCATTGCTAATTTTTATTTAGTAGTAATTGGACTGAAGTGAGGGTTGAGTTGTTCATACATTTCAGTTGGTGATACTTTGTCATCATTGGACTGGGCCAAGCCAGTGTTTTATTTATTCCCTGTTATCTATCTCCTACATATACCAGCCCCCACACACACTACCACAGGCACTTATGTGTTTAGTGTGGGGGTTTTTTATTGTATGTACTCTCTTATAATATATATTTTATATTATGTAAATTGTTACATAAATGGTATTATTCTCATTTAGTTTATATTTTCACTCAGCAATTTCATTTAAAGAGCTGTCCCTGGGCCTGTGTGAATATTCATTCACTTGTTGGTTTTTTTTTAAGATTTTGTTTATTTATTTGAGAGAGAGAGGGAGAAAGAGAGAGATAGTGATAGAGATAGCAAGAGAGAGCAAAGATGGGAAGAGAGAGAGAAGCAGGGTCCCCACCGAGCAGGGAGTCAAGATGCTGGGGTTGATACCAGGACCCCTGGATCATGACCTAAGTTGAAGGCAGATGCTTAACTGACTGAGCCACCCAGGTGCCCCAGCTTGTTGGTTCTGACTGCAGCTGAGTATTTTATGATATACATTCATCTAATTTTACCTCTCTACTTCTTCACTGATAGGGATGTAGCTTGCTTCCACCTCCACACCATCACAAAGTGAGATCCAAATCCCCTGGAATCTGCATGATGATTTGTTTTGGAACTATGCAGATCACTCTGTCATAGACTATAAGTACATTTAATCGGCATTGGCAGCGCCTGATGGTCCCTGGGATGGCTGCATCCATCTATATATCCCCACACCCCACCAACATGTGGTACAGCTTTCTAACTTTTGCCAGTCTATCAGATATAAAATACCTATTTCCCTACTTGTGAACCTCATCATCTATTCATCTACTTGACTTTTTGGATATCCTCTTCTATAATTTTTTTTATTAGTAGATTTGTTGGGGCTCCTAACTTCTTATGTTGATTTGAGGGATATTGTCATATTCCGGATATTAGTCCCCTATCAGGGTATTGCAAAATTCTGCTAATCTCTCATCTGACTGTATACTTTATCCTTTGAAAAGAAATACTTAAAATACACTATCAAAATGGGGGGTGGTTCATTTTATTCTTTTTGTTTTGCCTTATGACAAGTAGGTACTGAGTTCTTCCCTACTCCTGGGCTTCAAAGATGTTTTCCAACATTTTCTTCTTTTATACTTTTTTTTTTTTTTTTTACATTTCACTATTAAGCTTTCCTTCCTCTGGAGTCCACATCGTGTCATGGCCCTGATTAAAAGCCTTCATAGTAAAGCCAGAACCCACAGAGGGCATATGAAGCCCCTCAGCATTTATCTCATACCTTTTCTCCCATTCAGATGTGCCCACACTGCCTCTTATTCACCTTTGTACTACAAGTACACAAAATCTGATGTTTTCTAAAACATTCTGTAGCAGAAAAGTGAGCATTGTGACATAATTCAGAAGTATTTTCCCTATTTAATTTAAAACCTTAGAAAGGGACATTTCTTTAGTTAATTTTTTTTAACAGAAATACTTCTATTTAAACTATAGAAGGTAGTACATTCCAATTATTTCAGGAGTCAAGCAGTATAGAATTGTACAAAGCATTAAATGAAAAATTCTGAACACCAACCCTTTTGAACTTTTCTCTTTGGAGGCTAGAGGGCCAGGGAGGGATGTCAAGAATTCTAATGCCCAGGCCATGTTCCAGACCAAATAAACCAGAATCGCTGGGGGTGGGACCCAGGTGTTGGTATTTTTAATAGCTCCCTAGGTGATTCTAATAAGTAGCCAGTGTTAGATGTACAGCAGTTCTTACAATACTTTAAAAAATCAAAATGGCTTATACCAAACGTATTGTTCAGCATCCTGCTTTTTTTCAGAAGAATTTGCTAAGTGAGATTTAAAACTCTACCTTCAGTTTAAAATTTAACTATAATTTATGAAGAATTCTGTTAATTTTGAACATGTTCTCAAGTATGCCGGCCTTGTTAATCAACTTGTACAGCATTATAGAGTAACTATTTTATTTTTTAAAGATTTTATTTATTTGAGAGAGAAAGAGAGCATGAGTGGGGGGGGGGGGGGGGTTGGGGCAAAGGGAGAGAAAGAAGCAGACTCCCTGCTGAGCAGGGAGTGGGACTCGACCCGGGACCCCGGGATCATGACCTGAGCCCAGGCAGATGCATAGCCGCTGAGCCACCCAGGCGTCCATTGGGTAGCTATTTTAAAGTGGTCGAGTATCCTTGTGAATAATGGTAACTTTTGGCTTATACATTAGTGATAGTGTGAAGTTCTTCCCTTTTAACATTAGAATTCAGAGTTGTCAGCATCCATGATGGATGGCCAGAGCCCTTTTGGGTTCTTTGTTTTTATTGGGCCAAATGGCAGAATGTAATCGGGCACTGAGTAGGAACTAAGGTGTATACACTAAGGTGTATAAAGCCAAAATAATAATAATATAATAATAATAATTTACTCAAAGTTTTTTTTTTTTTTGGTTTTTTGGTTTGTTTGTTTTATACTGCGATATCTTTTCTCTTATCCTCAGTAACTTCCTTTCCACCGCCTTCTCTTCAACAAGTCTCCCCGGATTTCAGCAGCCTGACGCCTGCCCTCGTGCCTCCACCTCCTGCGAGCGGGCCTGCGCTCCGGTACCTTCCACGGCCCGGGGCCCAATGCTGCCCCCTCTTGCTCCGGCTCCTCTCTCTGCTCAGCTTGGGAGGATTCTCTTCTCCTCACTGAAGTTTATTCTGCTTCATCTTGCCCGGCAGGGCAGCATTCGGTACTAGTGACTTCCCGCTCCCTGGGGACATGTCTTGTCTTCCTCCCTTACCTCTTAGGATACTTTGTTTTTCTGTGTCTCCTTTTATCTTTTCGACTCCTATTTCTTTTTCTTTTTTAAGATTTTATTCATTTGAAAGAGTACAGGGTAGGGGTTTGGCTAGTAGGGGGCACGGTAGGGGCAGAGGGAGGGAGAGGAAGGGCAAATCTTAAGCAGACTCTCTGCTGAGCAAGGAGCCTGACCTCGGGCTCCATCCCAGGAGCCCCAAATCGAGATCATGATCTGAGCCTAAATCAAGATTCTGCCGCTTAACCGAGTGAGCCACCCAAGTGCCCCTCCAACTCCTATTTCTTAGTTCCATTTTCTGCTATTTGCCTCCCATTTGCTTAAGTTACCTTTCTTCCTTCTTAAAAAAATTTTCTATATGTTTGCAGTAAAAAATATGGAAACATTTTAAAAGACTATCAGAAATCTTACTGTTTAAAAATAACCTTTTGGTTTTGATTCTTTATGAAAAATAGGATCATGCATGCTGCATATGCAGTCTTTATAAATGATCTTTATTTTCTCCCTACCTAATAACATATATTTACTAAACTCTTTGTTTTTAATGTTGGTTTCTGTTTGAACTTTTAAAAATTCTTTTATCAGTTATGTATATAGTTCAATAATATTGAAAGGCATATAATAAATTAGAGTAATCCTCTTGCCTTGTTCTTTTCCCCAGAGGCATATGCTTTCAATTATTTTAGCTACTTTTCCTGATATTTATCTCTTCATTTCTAAATAACGTGGTTATACCATTTCTTGAATAATATAAGACGTTATCTACTTACTTTTTTTAAATGTAAGTGAAAATTTATACCTTATACCTCTTTACCCTCTTTCCATTTTTCTAATACTGATAAATTACAAGTATTTAAAATAAAATCACTATTCATTGTTTACATTATTTACACTGTGTAAATGTCATCCATCAGTGAGCCCAATAGTCTTTTTCTTTTTCTTTTTTTTTATTTTATTCATTTATTCATGAGAGACACAGAGCAAGAGAGAGAGGCAGAGATACAGGCAGAGGGGAAGCAGGCTCCATTCAGGGAGCCCGACGTGGGACTCGATCCTGGGTCTCCAGGATCAGGCCCTTGGCTGAGGGCAAGCACCAAACCGCTGAGCCACCCAGGAATCCCCAGTCTTTTTCTTTCTGGAGAAGTATTTATCCTCCAGTGGAAATGCTTTCCTCATTTTCCATTTCCTTACTTTTTTTTTTTTAATCTTTTTTTTTTAAGATTTTATTTATTTATTCATAGAGACAGAGAGAGAGAGAGAGAGAGAGAGGCAGAGGCACAGGCAGAGGGAGAAGCAGGCTCCATGCAGAGAGCCTGACGTGGGACTCGATCCAGGGTCTCCAGGATCATGCCCTGGGCTGCAGGCGGCGCTAAACCGCTGCACCACCAGGGCTGCCCCGTTTCCTTACTTTGGTTTTGATTTATGGCTGAATCTTTCCACACCCTTCTTTAGTCTCTTAGTACCATTTTCCATATGGCAGTCAGTCTAGCAGATATGTGAGTTTCACTGTTTTCTTTTGACCCACAGTCTTTGGGCCAACCCTATCTTCCTGCTCCAGACTGGGTTGGTTGCCCTCTAGGCTTGCTTCACAATTGAATGTCATTGCACCTGAGTAACCCTCATCAAGGGCGTGAAGGGATCTCTGACACTCCTGCATGTCAAGGGATAAATTCAACTATATAATGAGGTTAGCAAATCTGGAGACTTGTGAAGGTCTCAGAAGGTCTCTAGTCCCTATAGATGTCAAGCACTTAATGCTGACAGTGAGCAATGGTTGACCCTGGTCTTATGATTTGTATGTGCCGGCTCATTGGTCAGCACACTTCCTGATGTTTCATTCGAGGTCTGACCATTGATTTCCTCCTTCCTTTTCCCCTTTCCTTGCCCCTTGAGATCCCTTCTCTCAATCTTATTTCATTCTTCCATGTGATTATTGATTGCGCTGCCAACATTTTTTTGGTCTTTTGGGAAGAAGAGAATGGAATTCAGGGGTGCAAGATTTATTTAAAATAAGTCTGACATTTTCAGACTTCAGGAAGTAGGCACACTCTTGCCATTATAAAAATTGGATCATTTTCTTTTTAAAATTTAGGAACTTTAAACGATTCCCTGATGAAGAGGGAAAAGCTGTTTGCACTCAGCATATTTCTCATTATACTTCAACTCAAGATACTCGTCTATTATACTACTTTAGGCATTTGCTCTGTTTTCAGCACTCTAGGACAAGAGGTTATATATTTCCATTATGTGCATCCTGAAAATCATTTCATCTCAGCGCTAAAATTGTTTTTTCAAATTGTAGAGGAGGAAATGAGTTCTGTTTAAAACAAAAAAGATATCTTAGTAGCAAAAACTGTAACCTTTATACAATCTTACCTAAAGTTCACTTGAAATATCAACTGTGCCAAAAATACTCTGTGAACTAGAAAGTTCCTTGCAATACTTTAAATAAGTGACTTAAAAAATACCTTACAGAGTGCTTGGTGGCTTAGTTGGTTAAGCAGCCATCTCTGAATTTCAGTTCATGTCATGATCTCAGGGTCCTGAGATTGAGCCCTGCATAGAGCTCTGTGCTCAGTGAGGAATCTGCTTGAGGATTTATTCTCTCTTTCTCTCACTTTCCCCCCTCTGTCCCTCTCTCCCTTCCCCTCTTCCCCCTGCCCTTCAGCTCACTCAGACTCACTCTCTCTCCTTAAGATACACAAATCTTTTAAAATATATATATATCTTAGTTATTTGAAATCAGATGAAATTATGAATCTGATAAGTCTGAAGTGATGATTAATAACATTAAGGATGGTTTCTTATAGAATAAAATATTTAAACTAGGCAATCACAGATAGTAAAAACACTTTAAAACATCATAGCAGATTACTTTCGTTACTTCATTTTTTAATTTATATTTTTAAATAAATTTTCTAAACAAAACCGCAAAGACTTTTTTGAGGTACTAAATATTCTCATTATAGATATAATGCATTTAATATTTCTTATAATTTGTAAGTAAACAGTTATGATTTTTTAAAGCAAGTAGAAGTTTTAGTTTTGCTATTTGCTTGTCCATTAAATTTAAACAAATATTTAAACTGCTTTGAACCTGTTTCCTTATCAGTGATGTCAAAATAATTCCTACCTTTAGGGGTTTTTGTGTTTTTGTTTTTGTTTTTTAACTGAATGAGATGAAATAAATAGCCGTTATTTTGTTTTAAGTTCTGCCGTTTTAGTTGTAACTATTAAACCAAATGGTATCATTTTTTTCAAACTCACAAAGACTGGCAATAATGAATAGAACCTTGTACAGATGAGGCTCACTGAGTTGAGCTCACGTTGCTGCAAGTGTTCTGGAAAGGAAATTGGTACTAAGCATCAGTAGCCTTAAAAAAGTACATTTGGTCCATGACTTCTAATGTGCTGAAAGGCAATAATCACTCAAAAGGACAAAGATTGTTTTCTGCTGAGTTGTTTAGAGTATTAAAAACTATAAATCTAAATATTAAGTTAATACATCATATAATAGACTTCTGTATAGCCATTAAAGATAGACACATTTTTTTTGAGACAGATGTTTGTATTTTTAACCTTTCATTATGGTAAGTGGATATCAGTTTGAACATATTTTTTAACTGACTACAGGACTGGCTAACTTTTGCTATTCTGTGTTGGGCTATCTTTGCATTTATGCATTTTTGAATGCCCTTCCTTTTTCCCTGGCTCTTTGCCTAGTTTAAAGTTCCTAGTTGTCTTCCCTCTTGTCTACTTTTTCAACTCCTCTTTAGTTTCTTTGCTTTTGCTTGCCCAATGCTAGATATAAGGCACATGGAGAAAATAAGTGCTGGGTGAGGAAAAGCTACCTTCTCTTAAAAAAAAAAATCCAATTCTTTACATTGTGGTTTTAAAAATGGTCTCTCAGTTTTACTGGAAACTTATGGAAAGAGCTTAGGAGACAGGTAGACCTGGGCTTGAATCCAGACTGTTTCATTTGCTAGGTGTGTGACCTTAGGGCAAGTTATTTAACTTCTCGCTTCTGTATTTTCAACAGTTATGAACCAGGGTTAACTTGTGCCTCGGTTTTGTCTTGAAGATTAAATGAATTGTATGTAAAGTGCTCATTATGATTTGACTTATGGGAAGTGTTCAATAGATTGTTGCTGATGTTGCTATTATAACATTAACTTTTCAGAGATGGAGACCAGACACCTTATTTCAAGTGCTATGTCAGTGTTTAAAATGCCAATAAATATTGCCTATTTGGTGTGTAGTCAAAAGCCCAAAAAACAAATAAACAAAAGTTTTGGGTTATAGTACTCAAAAGTTCATCTGATGTTTTACATTTGAATATTGTATAAACTTAGATGTGGAGTGTGGCAGAAAAGGATTATGGGGAAGGAGAAAAAAAAAGTCTTAGCTCTCACCTAATTTAAAAAAAAAAAGAATGAATGACTGCCTTGAGGCAATGTGAGGATGGGCAAAAAGGGGAGAGGGAGAAGATTCTAAATTGTGCAGCTTTTCACACATTTTTAAATGAATGTGAATATAAAATTAGAAGGTGTAGGTGATTTGAGATGGACAAAAAACCTCCTCAGATATAAAAAAACATTTTTACAGTCTTCACTACATTCTCGTGATAGATTCTGTATATGTTACTAGTTTTTACCTAGTGTTCCAGAAATGTTAATTGTGTTGTGAATAGTAATTTTGTTTCTTGGGCTGCATTTTTCTTTTCAGCATTAATTTAGTGGTAAAAATCATTGGGAATCTGGTTTTTTATTATGTTGATATTGGCCATATAGCCATCTCCTCCAGGATACTTCTTTAATATCTGGGGATACTGCACGGATAAGCCGTGGAAATAGGTTGATAGGGCAGTCTTAGGCTGTTCTGGAACTTACTCTGCTTTGCTTTGCTCTTAAATATACTCTTGCTCCTTTTGTTCAGATAATGCTGTTGCCCCTGTGCCAGCAGTAGAAGGGCTGTAAATGGATTTTTCATTAGAGGTAGGAAAGTTGGGGAGATCCAGTTGCTCTGCCTCTCCTGACCACTTGACTTTCCACAGCACAGCTGGTGATGGTAACATCATAGCCTGTGGCTACAGAAAAGAGCAGAGCTGCCTGCCCATGGATTGAGCCCATGGGGCTAGTGCATCAGCTCAGTGCTCTGGAATCCAAAAGTATGTAAGCATGTACAATAAGAACTGTAAAATTACCTTACATGAAAGGGTGCCTTCAGGGGTACAAAGTAACAATCACTTTAGATTTCCTACATGTTTGAGCAGTTTATAGTAGTGGTTAAGAGAGAAGCCTTTGGAAACTTCATTTTAAATGCATATGACCAAATGATCTATTGGGCTTTTTTAAAAATTAGAAAATGAGCCCCTTTTACATCAGCACTGTAGATGTGTACGTTGCCTGAGGATGCCTAACTGCCAACCCAAACAGGCATCGGTCCAGCCCGCCACCCCCAACCTTAATGCACAGCAGGCCCAGCAGCCTCCTGCTGAGCAACCTGCCCTGTCCGGTCCCCACCTTCTGTCGTGAAACATGCTGTTGACCCACCTTGCTCAGTTTCTGAGCTTGTTCTTGGGAAAAATTCATTCCTTGTGACCCAGTTGTATCTCTAGCTCTAGAGAAATCATAACACCACTGAATTTTGACCAGATTTTTTTTTTTAAAAGATGTATTTATTTGAAAGAGAGAGAGGCAGAGGAAGAGGGAGAGAGAAACTTAGGCAGACTCCCCACAGACCTCAGAGCCTGATGCAGGGCTCAATCTCACAACCCTTAGATCATCACCTAAGCTGAAACCAACAGTCTGACTCTTAATTGACTGTGCCACCCAAGTGCCCCTGGCTAGGTAATATTTATTTAACACATATCTTCATTTAAGTTAGAATAGCAGAGGTCAGCGTTCTGATAATTCTAAAGGATAGTTGGTCATTTGTCCACTAGCCTAAAGGAAAATTTATATTTGTGTGGTGACAGAGCAGAGCATCATTGACCCCTACTACAGCTTGAAAGCTCAGTGGCCTGACTTCATGGCATTGTGTTCTAAATCATGCCATTGTCTTAATACTTGTTCTTCAACTACTTAGTTACAAATGAGGTTAATTATTTCTGGAAAAAAATTTGGTAATGCATGAACCAAGTTAAAAAATGCCCTTGCCCATATATTTGTCTAGTTTTCTTGAATAAAATGAAGGATATCTGAACATAAAAAGTATAGAGATTCAGAGTTTAAAGTACAGAATGCATGAATTGATCAAAGTCTCACCTCTCCAGACTTGAATTTGCAATTTATGATTCTATTATTATGCATCTAGTATATATCAGGAGTCAGATGCTAATCTTACAGAAATGTTAGTACAAATTATTAAACTAATGCTAGAGAAAGTAGTTGTGAAAGTCATCTTCCATAGTAAGTTGTTGGCACTTGTAGGGTTAGTATATAAGGTAATTTAGTATGTTTTACATTCATGAATAATCAGGGCAGACTACTTTTGCATGTTTGTTTCCTGATTATTCTATTTTTAGCACTTCTATCATTTCTCTTTCTACTGCAAGAAGCTGGAACATTCTAACCGCAGTGCGGTGCACACACCCATAGCGCAGTGGCAAACTTGAAGGCCCTGGTAAACTCAGTTGCTTCTTTAGAGAAAGCAATCATCCTGATAAACTGCCAATGATGACAAGCTAGTTGATTATACCAGTCAAGGTTTGTTACTAAGCATGCAGAAATTTTTATTTTTGCCTTACAAATAATGTTTTTGTTTTTGATAAACGTGTATAGTAGAAAAATAAAGATAACCCTTTCTTTTTTTAAATATTTCATTTATTTATTCACAAGAGACACACACAGAGAGAGAGAGAGGCAGAGACACAGGCAGAGGGAGAAGCAGGCTCCATTCAGGGAGCCTGATGTGAGCCTCGATCCCAGGACTCCAGGATCATGCCCTGGTCCGAAGGCAGGCGCTAAACCAATGAGCCACCCAGGGATCCCAAGATAACCCTTTCTTATTAAAACGTGAGTTCATAAAGAAAAAGGCACAAAAGGCTTCCCTGTTCATAGATATTTTCCTTCCCCAAGCAACAGAAACAACAGTCCTTATTTAACTTAGCAGCATAAGCCTGCAAGTGGTATTGGCCTCCATTTTCTCCCCACACATGTGTCTCCTAAGCAATCTCTGGCTTACTTCAATCATGGAGACCGTGATAGCGTGTATGCAATTGAACCAGCTTTCCTGTGTTGTTGACCTAGGGCCCCCCTGGGTTGTGGAACTACTCTTGTAGAGTTGGCCACTTTGGGCCTTGAATCTGGCTGAGCAAAAGCAATTTGTAGCAGCTGATGAAGCTGTGGATCTCGATTAGGTCCTTTCTGGTTTTCTGCTGGCCTCCCTCAGAGTGACCCATCAGGTCTACAAACCTGGTGTGTCCAAACTGAGAGTCCTTATTGGCTCTGCCTCTCGTGTTCTCTAGTTTCATCATGGTACCAGACAAAACCGTAGTTCATGCTTGAATTGTCTTTTTCTGCTGCCCCCATGTCCAGTCAGCTATCTTTGTTTGATTGACTTGTGTAAGATTTCTCAAACCTGTAGTCTGTCCAATTCCCACTTGTATTTTTCTTCCTACCTGAATTGTTAGGATATGCTCGCAATAAGGCCTCCTGCCCTCTCTTCTTCCCAGCCAGCCTAACATAGTAGCTAAAGTGATCTTCCTGAGATATGAAAGTGATATCATTCTCCTGCTTAAATATTTTGTTGGAGTCCTGCTGCGCATCACACAGGGTCAGGCTTCTTAGCCTCACCTGTAAGACCAACAGCCATCCATGTGTTTCCCAGGATTTATCACTGTCTCCCTTCAGGGACTCTGTCATTCAGCTGAACCCCAGTGATCCTCAGATCTATACATATCCTGCAGTATACCACCTCCATTCTTTCTGACCATGCATTCCACTCTCTCTTGAGTTTCTCCTTCCCATTTTTTACTCAGTGTCTAAGGGCTGTGTACCCTTCAAAGTCCTGCTCAAGTATTTCTTCCACAAAGATGTTTCCGATCACTAGCACCTCCTTCTTCCTGCCTGTATGTGTGCATATACACCATTGCCCCTTTATTTATACCTCTTTTAATTACCTCAGGTACTTTTTGACAATGTGTTTATAGCCATATATCCTGTTTCCTTTTTTTTTTTTTTTAACTTATTTATCCATGAGACACACACAGAGAGAGAGAGAGAGAGAGAGGCAGAGACAGGCAGAGGGAGAAGCCGGCTCCATGCGGGGAGCCTGACCTGGGAATTGATCTCCGGTCTCCAGGATCACGCCCTGGGCTGAAGGCGGTGCTAAACCGCTGAGCCACCTGGGCTGCCCTGTTTACTTCTGAACTTACTTTGAGGTTAGAATTAGCTTCTGATTCACTCTTGTATTCTCCTTGGTGCTGAGCATGGTGCCACACACATCAATAAGTGAATCCACAGATCTTGATTTTTAAGATTCCTGCTTATCTGTGTTTTGTTCTCTACAAATTGCCTTTGATATTTGGTAATATTTATAAAGTTGTGTAGGAAGTAATGTTAAGAAAACTTATCCTTGACCATTTATAAGAGAATTTGATTGACATTCCTTTGTTTTAAGCAATTTTATGAGGACTTTGTGGTAACATTTATTATACTCTATTTATAAGTGGGGAGAGACAGCCTTATAATAGGAGGATGGAGAGATCTACTTGTTTATACTTTGGAGTAAAATTCTACCAGTCAATTTGATAAGATATTAAATGTATTTTTAAATATTTCTAATAAACCATGGGAGTTTGTGTATTGGTGAAGAAGTCATGAGGATTGACTACCATGGGAAATGACTTCCATTCTTCTGTTAATTAGAAAAGATTTCCTATAAGAGAGAATCTTTTAGACTTTCCAATATTAGAAAGAAATTCAGAGATGTAGGTATCTGGGAGAAGACATGGACTAATGTAAAGGTATTTATATTCTGAGTTACCGTGACAACTGTGCCTTTAGGAGCCATCCTCAGCAGCTCTGCTCCAGGCAGAATGAATACCAGAGAGCTACGACAGATTCCGAATCACCTTGCCCAGTGTCCTTGCTTTTACTGGGCTGCTGGAGGCTGCCTCTAACTAGGAGCCATTTTGTAGAACTATTGCTTTGTCTGAAACCTGGCAAAATATAGCATGGCTGCTAGACCTAGGCACAGATGGGTTTTAGATTGAACTTGGTGAGGACAACAAGCATCTTCAAAACTCCCTAAGGAAGGGTCCAGGCTCAGCAGCAATCTGGGAACACTGTAATCCCTGGGGCGGGCTTCCCTATTCTACTGCAGCAGACCCTGGGGCCTGGTGGGCTGTGGCCTCAAGTGGGCTATGTGACTTCAGAGATGTGTTATTAAAAAGGCTAACATTACCAGTGATAATGTCTCATTTAATAAAGCGAAACAACCATAAACCCAGTGTTTATTGTTGCCTTGCAACTCTGCCCTTCTAGGTATCCACTGATGTCACTTAAAATGAGCCACTTTATTTCTAATTGCTACATGCCAGTTTGGTTTATGCTTCTGTTTCTCAGCATTCCACAGATGCCACATTACTCAAAGCTGCACTTTAGTGCATCTTCACAGATTTCTCCTTCCCTGCCCTGCACAGCCTCCCTGCTTGAGGTTCTCATGTAGCAGCTGCTTGCATACCCTGCTGATACCCATCCACTGCACATGTCCAGACAACTGAGCTAAATTGGAGTGAGCATGGCTTCAATGCTGGTGAACTGGCTATGCTCCAGGACTTTGCCACTATGTCTTGTCATCTGATACTGTTTTGTTAAAGAGGCAGATTTAAATACCCGAGTGAGGGCACAGCCAAGTTTATAGTTGTGTGAAAGGTGCATGATTATTATTTAAGTCTCTGTTAAAATGTATGGTTTTGATTCATTCTCATACTGTCTTCTTAGCACATGCACAATATCACCATGCAGATGTAAGATTTTCTCACCTAAAACAGGTTGTGACTTTGATCTTCTTACTTTTCAGTCCTTCGTATCTTTAGAACTACCAGATATGTTGATGTTGGTTCCTGGAAATAAGGTACTGGACTCCTTATTAGTGACCTCCAGGTCCATTAGAATCCAGATTCCTGCCTTGTAGCTTAGGGTCCATCTGAACTCTGGTTCTATTTCTTCTGAGATTGATATCTTCCTATTCCTAGTGTGGGAGCTCCCCAGAAAGCTTTCAGAGAAGCTAGAGCCCAAGCTAGTGCCCTGGGCTGGAAACCTTAAGTTTCAATCATCTCTCAAGCCCCTTTGAACTTTAAAATTCTGTTACAAAATGCCTCACCTTTAGTTCCTAGTCCTGCACTTTGCCTGCCGTCTTACTTATCCCCAAGTCCCATCTGGTCTGTAGCTGAAGTGTCTTCTCTTCACCCCTCCCCTTTAGCACCTCCTTTCCTGTTCACCTTTGAGGTGAATCTCTACAGTTGCCTGTAGCTGACCTCCCACCACCAGACTTCTGCTCCCTCAGCCCAGGTAGTCTCATGGCAAACAAAAAGCATTTCCAATGCAACACTACCCTTGAGATTCACTTGGTGCAGTTGGAGACATTGGTTCACAAAGTTGTGTTAAGTCACCTGCTGATAGGCGCTGATGGTGATACAGAATGTTTATGTGTGATATAGTGTCTACAGTGTGTTAGAAATAGTTTTTGTAAGAATAAAAGTAGACATTCATAAAAGCAAGAATAGTAAGCTCTCCCTGTTTTAAAATAAACTTTTGGCACAAATCCTTGAGACTTTCTGCTCCGTGGTCTTCTATTTATATATTTAAGAATGCTGTGGGAATTCTTGTTAAGAAGTGTTAAAGATTTTAGGGCCATCTTCTACCTCTCTTAGCTTTGCTATCCACATCTGTTTTGCATAAATCCAGTTAGAACCTCCCCTCATAGGAATTCTTTAGCCTAATTAAAACTTTGAGCCATAACACATATGAAGGAATTGGAAAAACTCCTGGAAGCGACATTTGTCAGATGAAATAAGCAATATCCAAATTGTTAACTGTACTTGTATGCTTCTGATGTTTCATAGATGCATGTCGTCTCGTGTAGAAGATATGTTGAGAGGAATTTCAGTGATGCTTTAATTTGTTTCATATTTAATTTAATTGGTAGCCAACTCTAATCTAACACTTTAGCTTCAGATGCCATTGATTCTCCTTTTACCTCTAATTTCCTCCTCCCGTGATTCAAAAGTACTGTGATAACATATAAATAAATGCAATGCAATGGTTTGACTAAGAGAATTCACTACTAAAAATGAATCCCATAAGTAACTTCATGAAGAATGTTTTTGTAAAATGAAATTCTATTTTCATATATATATACAAACATTTTATCTTATATTTTCTTACTGGGGATGCACTCATAAGTTTTTTAAATTGTGCTTTTAAGATCTTACATTATTGAAATTTTATGTTAAAAATTTGAACACTCCAAGCATTTTAAATATCTAATTTTTAATTGAATATTTTAGCAGCTTGGGGCATCTGGGTGGCTCAGTCAGTTAAGTGTCCTTGATTTCTGCTCAGGTCACCATCTCAGAGTCGTGAGATCAAGTGCCCTATAACGGGCATGAAGCCTGCTTAAGATTCTCTGTCCCAACATTATATGGTCTCATTCATTTGGGGAATATAAAAAATAATGAAAGGGAATAAAGGGGAAAGAAGAGAAAATGAGTGAGAATATCAGTGAGGATGACAGAACATGAGAGACTCCCAACTCTGGGAAATGACAAGGGGTGGTGGAAAGGGAGGTGGGGGGGGGCGGAATGGGGTGACTGGGTGATGGGCACTGAGGGGGCACTTGACGGGATGAGCAATGGGTTATATGCTATATGTTGGCAAATTGAACTCCAGTAAAAAAATAATTAAAAAAAGATTCTCTGTCCCTTTCCCCCTGCCTATTCCCTCCCACTCACATGTTCTCTCTTAAAAAAAAAAAAAAATTTAACAGCTGGGCAAAGTTTATACTTTACTTGGAACAATTTTTTAATTTCAAGCCCAATAAATAATTTCTGAGTTATTGACTTATCTAAAAGTTCAACATTGATTCTATAGTTAAGAAATTGTGTTCTTTAACATTTTATTGTAAAATTTTCTATAAATATAAACCCAAACTGTATTTTTTATCTTTATAGAGTTATGAAAACACTGTTTTATTATGTTACTTCTGATTTGTTATTTTGGCACAGTGATTCTCAACCTTTCATGTGTGTGTCTGAAACACCTGGAGCAATTGTCAAAAACAGTGACTGTGATCTCCTCCCAGGAACTCTGATCCAGTAGGTCTAGGTCTTTGCTGAACCTGCTGGACTGTTTACTCAGAACCACTGGTTAGGAATTCTAGTAAAGAGTGATCTTTATGATTTTCAAATATAATGAGTCTGAAACACAGAAAATGTAAGAAAGTTTCACCAGAGATCTCATGGTTTGTAATTATATTTAAGACTTGGAGCCTGACACAGGGCTCCATCTCATGACCCTGAGATCATGACCTGAGCTGAAATCAAAAGTCAGTCACTTAGCTGACCACCTGTGTGTCCCTAAGATGCTTTTTAGCCATATTCCTTTTCTTGCTGTTCCTAAGATACTGCATTCCACATATTTGGATTTAAATATATGTAGTGCTGACAGTATGACTGCTATTACTTGGTAAATTACCAAATGTACATTTGCTAGTTTTCTTTAATTTGAGAAGTGGCGATTTACAGCATTGCAGTGACTTTTAAGCTGTTAACTTTGCATCAGTGTTAGAAAGTCAATATAAATAGGTTTTTATAAAGCACATGGCCCAGTGCCTCATACACAGTAGATGCTCAGTAAATATTGGAATGGGCAATGAATGTACATGCAGCCCGTTTTCTTCCACCATAACAAGAGTTACTCCTTGAAAACTTGGCTGATCCAGCTTTGAATATCTGAGACTTATCTGGTGCATTGACTTTACCATTTTTGCCATCTTTGCTTCTTATGCTTATATTCCTAAGAGATGATTATCTCCCTGTTAATTTAGCTCTTCTAGTAAGAGTGGGAGACAAGTTAAAACATAAAACTAAGCCCTCACTTTTCTCTTAAATGTTAGTAAAACTTACTAAAACAGGTAGTGTTAAAGTTCCTTTGGGGATGATTTAGGTTCATTAATCAGGTTTATTCTTCTAAATACATTTTATTTATTTATTTATTTATTTATTTATTTATTTATTTATTTATTTATTTATTTATTTATTTATTTATTTACGATAGTCACACTCAGAGAGAGAGAGAGGCAGAGACACAGGCAGAGAGAGAAGCAGGCTCCATGCACCGGGAGCCCGACGTGGGATTCGATCCCGGGTCTCCAGGATCGCGCCCTGAGCCAAAGGCAGGCGCCAAACCGCTGCGCCACCCAGGGATCCCCTAAATACATTTTTTTAAAAAAACTTTATTAGCTAACCTGGAATATAAGTGACAGCAAGTTAGATGCTATTTTTGTCTTTCTTACAAGTACACAGGAATTTCCAGTTCTTTATTCTGACCAAATTTATTATAATTCCCAAAATATTAAATATATTGAATATCTAATGTTATATTTTCTAACAATTTCAATGATGTTTTTAGCTTTTTTGATGGCTGTGCTATTGATTATAACATACGAAGAGTCACTGTAGACTGCTAAACTCCTGCTCATACCAGTGTTGATTCTTTCCATGAGAAAATGGACAGAAGAGCTTAATAGTGTCTTCAAGTTGAAATTAAGAGAAAGCTCCATTCCTGTCCTGGCTCTGATGCCATAACATCATGGACTCTACCTCATAAAACATTTGCTTTAAAAAAAAAAGATTTACTTATTAGAGAAAGAGAGAGCATGTGCACATGCACACACATCTGAGGGGGCGGGGGACTGGGAGGTAGAGGAGAAGCAGAGATTCTCAAGCAGGCTCAGTGCTGACCATGGAGCCTGATGTGGGGCTCCATCTCACAACCTGGAGATCATGACCTGAACTGAAATCAAGAGTCGGACCCTTAACTAACTGAGCCACCCAAGTACCCCCTCATAAAGTATTTCTGTACTGCTCCTCCTTAGTTCATAAGGATATTATAAGAATGAATTGGGTAACTATTTTGAATGGCTTTAGATACTGGGAAGAAAGGTATTCCATAAACCATACAGATTTAGGAAAACAATGAATTCAGCTGTGGACATGATGAATTTGAGGGTCTGGAAGGACACACCTGTTGATGGCCAAGAAACATGAAAATTGAAACTGAACTCATGGCTACAGAATTGTTTTTAGTGGTTACAGGAGGCTCATCCTTCAACTGCATGTGCAAGCAGTCCTCATTCTGAAGCATTAAAACATTTGGAAAACAATAAATCCCAACTTTTTCTCTCATAGCTATACTGCAGATTTTGAAATTTAAAAAGGTTGCATAGCATTAAGAAAGTACTTTTGAGTCAGATGGTAGCTCACTCGTGTTCCTTTTAGGACTGCATTGCTTTGGTTGCATCCTGCAATTGAAAGAACGCTGCCTTGTGAACCAGCAGATGCATTATTAGCTAGACCTTGGGTAGGTTGTCTCCTGGCTCAGAGCCTCCCGTCACCTCTCTAAAGTGCCATTCTCGATGATGGTCTTCTTCAGAGGAGCAGCCTGACCAGTTGTGGCAGAGGAGATAAAGAAGGTCCAGGAAGAGTAGCTCCTGCTTTTATTGTTTTATGTATTGGTATTACTTTTGGAGTTTATTTAGAGAAAGGGGTTAAGAAAATAAGAAATTTGGAAAACTTATCTTGTTGATGATCTTCAAGGTCCTTCCTGTCTCTAGAGTTGTATGAGGCTGTTTTTATTAGTCCTCAAGTATAAGTTGCTACCACAGAAGTTAGCCCCAGTGTTTGGTGTCTGTTGGTGATCTCCAGCATTTCTGACCAAAGTGCTTCTTGACTAATCTTGTATTTGGTTAAATGGCTTCCTTAGAGTTTGTTGCTACTCTGTTTAATACTATTTTGTGATTTTTGAAATCTGATCGATTCGACATAATTATCTCTTCAAAATTTATACTTATGTCTATTTTTTCACTATTAGTAAAATTTTATAAATTAGAATATTATAATTATCTGAAGAGAATAGGAAAGAAACATTAGAGTGGAACTTTCCCCTGTTCTGTCTGACTAAAATGCTTTTATGAACTGTTGCCAAGAAATTCCTGTAGATATAATTTCGCCTTGTATACTCTTAGGATGGATGGGCCAGCCAACGCTGGTAAAAATATTTTGGCTAGGGAAGATAAATCAAAAGCGGTTAATAAAAGAATGGCTAAGTGGTTTCCAAAAGAACCATATTTAGTTAATGGTTTTCTTCATGGTTGCACTCACTTTTGAAGACCTGGTCTTGGGAGTTGCTGTTGCTACTTTGTCTCTCTTGGTTGACAGTACAGAATTACAGAAAGTCAGAGGTGAGAAATGGTCAGTGATTCCCCTGGTCAACCTAAAGCCTATTCCATCCAGCCATAGGCTGTTTTGTACTTGGTTTTGCTTTGAAAGCCGAGATGACATGCCAGTCACTTGGACGTTTTCATATTTTGTACGTTTCTCATGACATATATTTTGCAGTGGTGCACATATGTTGATCCATAAATGATTGGTATGACATACTGAATCGGAATAATGAATTCAAGTCTAGAGAGAGACCTGTGTATTTCTCAGTGTTTCTTTCCATGTGACTGACAACTGTGAAGGTACAAAGATGACTTCATGTTGTTAACGTAGTGGCTTTGTTGTGATGTAATTTCAGTAGCTGTTCCTGGCAGCTGTTAGTCAACAGTAAATTGAAAGCCAGCTGGTTTAGATATCACAGTGGTGAAGCTCTACAGAGGTCTGTGAGACTGGGACTCAGTTATGGCAATGTGAGACTGTCCCAGCCGACTCTCAGTTGTGTTTCATCTGATGCTTTCCCAGCTCTATCTCTTGCCTGTCTTACTCCATTTGAAAAACTCCACTTTCTTCAAAAGGTAAATTGCAGGCCTTGATAGGACAGACTTTGGGCTTCTTGACAGTAAACACTGATTTTCAGTTTGTTTGTTTTTTCAAGATTTTATTTATTCATGAACGACATGGAGAGAGGCAGAGACACAGGCAGAGGAAGAAGCAAGCTCCCTGCAGGGAGCCTAATGTGGAACTGGATCCCGGATCCCGGGACTGCAGGATCACGCCCTGTGTCAAAGGCAGATGCTCAACTGCTGAGCCACTCAGGCGTCCTTGTTTTTCAGTTCTTTTGTGACCATCAGATTATTAAAGTTAATGTTGATGTCTTGCTCAAACTTCTTTTGTTTTTTTCACAGATACCAAAAGAGCAGAGGAAATGTATTAAGCAATCGATAAGAAAGTGATGCTTAGGGTCACGGAATTTCTTAGGCTGCTACTTGAAAAAGCTCTCTCAATCTTTATTGCCAGTTGAATGCAGGGTAATGTGAACACAGTGCTCTCCGTGGTGATCTTTTGTCCATGATTTAAAAATTCCTGGATCCATCCCCAGTAGTGGACTTTCTTCACCTCTGCTCATTGTGGCTCTACTACAAGGTGCCTGCTGCCTTTCTCCTTTCATAGACATGTGCATTTCCCCACCCAAAGAGTACTCTGTCCCTTAGACATTCCATTGAAAACACGGAAAACAGAAATGAAGATGCCAGTGAGAGAAGATTAGAAACCACTTCAAGTCCTAGGCACTTCCAACTCCCACTGACAGTTCTTGCATGTGTTTTAATAGTTTACAACTGATATATAGGTAGGAAATTGATAGTGAGAGATCTGCTACTTTCAGAGTAGTAGTAGTGACTTAGAAAGAAGAGAGAATTGTTAGGCTATAAGATAAGCAGATTGCCTTTTCAGTGTCTTTTTCTACTCCATCAAAGTGACAGCTTGCTCCATCTTCATCAAACGTTAAATTAAATGTCTAATTTATCATAATACCTCTGATGTTCAAACTTATATATGTTGCTGTAATTCTTACAGGTTGTGAGGGTATGTGCTTCCATTTAGACAGATGGTATTTTTGACACAGCCATTATACTCCTGCTAGGCTGATTGGACATCAAAATTTTATATTCACACTATTACCTTAATTGTAGAGAGATTCTGGGGTGGCTGTGGAAAGTCATCTAACATGTGGTCTTCTTTGCACTGCCAAGGTTCTAAATATTTATCAATCATTATTTATTTATACTCGGTAATGCCATACTTTATTGGTGAATGTTCTACTTTTCAGAGGGCATTAGGTAGGTTCTCTGCAGTATCTAAAAGAAATATGAGCATATCCCTGTCAACCTGTCAATGAACTTCAAATCACTATTTATGATCTTCAGATTAATAAAAGCAAGTCTTCCTGCTACCCCTACCCCCCAAATTAAAATGACATTAAAATGCATCTAGGACACAGTATTTTAAATTCAAAATGCTTATGTTTTGAGACTTGGTTATGTCACATTAATTTAGATTCTGAATTTGTGATCAGTTTGATAAACTAAAGTTACCTTTACATTCTGAAAAAATGAAATATTAAGCAAAAAAAAAAGTAAAATTTTAAGAGATGTAGATATAGTTCCTCTTTGAGGCATCCTGTCACATTGTTTTAGTATCACTAAATGCTGCTTTGGTCCGCTCATTAAATCAGGGCACAGATACCTTTATTTTTAATAGTGGCAATAAGAAACATGTTTTTATAATATGGAATAATCTAATTATTTCATTTTCCTGCCCATTTAATCTGAACAGGTAATGTTTTAGTATATGGAGACATCAGGACTTTGATAACAGCTTTCTAGATTATTGCAGGGATCAGAATTAAGAAATACCAGAGTGAACACATCGTGACACGGGATGAGTTATCTCCTGCTAGTGGAATGTAGCATTCTTGAGTTGTGGTTATTCTTCCTAAATTCTTCCTTTAAGGAAGTCAAAACTCTCACCTAAAAAGAAACAAGTTACCTAACTAGGAAGATAGAAAATGAAATCTGATTCGTTTTGACATTTTTAGTGCCAGCTACTGAACAAAGAACTTCTTTAAGGAAGTTCATTGTTCAGGGGTTCTTTTGCTTTGAATAGGAGCCATCTAATTTATTAAACATTTTTCTGCAAGTGCAGTAGTACAAGCCAGTTTCTGTTTTCAACTCCTCACATAGTAAAACCAGTTCTGTCAGGAGGCATTGTATGCAGTGCCCCAGCACACATACTACGTACCAGAGAAAATACAGATATATATACACTTAACTCTAAATAGGTGAGGGCATTTTAAGGAACAGATACAAGTGGGTGAAAATGAGCACTGTGTGTTGTTAAGACTCTAACTAGATTAGTTGGACTAGAGAGATGAGTCATCCAAAAAAAAAAAAAAACAGTTGCAGAACACATTAAGGAATGCCTTCTTAAGGGTGAGGCACTTACAAAGTATGTGTGCAGGAGGAAGAAATGGTTCGGTGAAGCAGAGGCAGGGAGCTTGGTTTACACTTGCTTGTGGAGTTATAAGGACAGAGGTGGAGGGGCTGTGTTCTGGAAGCAGCAAGAAACAGGACTGGACCTCTGCTGGGGAGGGGGAGGCAGGAGGGCTGAGTTGAAGGCTTGGAAATCCTCACCCACAGAGGGATGTGTTGAGAAGGAGCTGCTGTTAATAAGGATACCCACAGTGTGGGGACAAGCAGACACAGAGGGCCCCCTTCCAAATTTCCACCTAACTTTGGCCTCTGAGTTTTTTTTTTTTTTAAGATTTATTTTTATTTATTTATGATAGACATGGGGGGAGGCAGAGACACAGGCAGAGGGAGAAGCAGGCTCCATGCCAGGAGCCCGATGCGGGACTCGATCCCGAGACTCCAGGATCGCGCCCTGGGCCAAAGGCAGGCACGAAACCGCTGAGCCACCCAGGGATCCCCTGGCCTCTGAGTTTTGTAGTGATCTGTACTGATATATCTGCCCCATCATTGTCTTAGAGTTCTTCATTCCTCAAGGTCCAGCACAATTCCTGTTGTCCCTTGGGAGCCAGATCTGTAAGCCTCAGTGAGTTGAGGAAGGAGAGCCCTAAGAGAAATGTAGGGGAGAAGGAACATTCAAAGGTCTGTAAGACCCATGTTAGAGTCCTGCTGTGTCACCTGCCCCACAGAACCTTTTCTCAAATCCTTTAAATTGAAGGTCTTTATTTTTCTCACACATACTGTATTAGGTTGATCAAAAGTATACTTTTCGGTTAAGATACACAATTTGATTTGAATGCTAAAACTTACCAGTACCTCCAAACAAATAAATGTTTGGAAGAAATTAGCAAGTTGAAGAATTTGATGTAACTTTGAACAATTTAATGTATTATTTATCTGATGAATAACATTTGCTCAGTTAACTGTGTCACCCGATTGAATTTCCTTCTGGAAATCTGATAGTGAGACGTGAGGAAGACAGACACACTGAAACCATTTAGGAAGACATTTTCAAAGTGAAACTTCCATTGCAGTTTTATATTTGTTCAAGTTTTCAAACCAGAACACTTATTTACCTTTCCTGTGACTAAGACACACCATTTAAATTTTACACATGAAATAGGAGAATATGTAAACACAAGCTAGCCAATAATAGATACCTACTCTGAATCAGCCCCACTGAGTGTTTCAAAAATCCTGAATAAAACATAAAAATTTTTATAGTCATAAAAATGGGGGTAGGATTAAAGCCAGTAGAAATGGTATGGTATAAATTATAAAACACAAAACACTGTGAATTCTAATGATAGGCTTTATTTTAAAATGTATAAAACAGACATAATTGCCTAGGTGCTTTCTAGATATGTGTGGAATACTGAGTCATATTATCCTGGTTCTTGTTTTAAAATTGTTTGCCCTTCAAATAATGCACTTCTTTTAAAGCAAATTTTAAAACAGATTACTAGACATAAATGATATCTCAGAATTAAGGTAAGCTTCTGCAAAAGTTGACTTAAACTAATGAATGTTGAAAGAATCTAGTTTAATTAACATGCATATGTTGGAGTTGCAATGCATAGGCATTGCAAATGCACAGCAGTGGTAGAGATTTGTGGAACAGTTGGCATGGAAAACATTCCTAGGCAGCTCTGTAAGTACATAGCTGTTTTCATCCTGTTGTAGAGTGACTAACAGATGTATATTACTCATGGTGACTAACCTTTTTATTTATGTGAGTTTTGTGTCACCCTTTCTTAAATTTCTGAATTATAACGAGTCACTAGTCAGCTAGATTGTTGTCTAGAGAGAATGAGATAGTGGTAGAAATGAGGCTTCCCCTAAATCACACCAGAGCTTTGAAGTCACTGTAGTCCTGAGCCTGGCCTCAGTTTTTTTGGTTCTAAGAAGGAAGACTAAATATAAACCAGAGTGCTAATTTGTTAATTCATAATTATGAAAATGTCCATGTTTACCAGACAGACTTTCTTCTGGCCATCAGGGTTTCTGGGTGGAAAGAGAGTTTCAAGAGAGAATTCATTTCAGGACTGTTGTCCCTCATAGATATAGAAGAGCTCATATTTTTCACTTCCCCAGGCAGAGCCAGGATCTAGGTTTTCCCTTCCTGGGATTCATAATGACTGTTCCCTTCTCCAGTTTTGATGGTAATAACACATGATGGGTCACAATCACATTCTCATTCTGGGCCGGATGTTAGGATCCTTTCCTTGATTATTTTATAAAGTTATTTAGAAAAATGAATTTACTGATTCTTAGTTTATTTCTGCCCATATCTAATCTTACCCTTATTTTATTGAGTTTTCTAAATCTCCTGGGAGCGGCTCTATTTTCTTTCTCTCTAGATTTTGAGGATCATCTCCCTGTAGCATCTAAGTGTGCCCTGTGAGGATATTGAAGCCAAGAGGATAGTGATACTCGAGGACTTCTTTGTAGTCTCCTTAAACAGATCACCTGGACAATGAAGGACAAGTTTTCCCAGGATTACATTTATCATTGTATTCCCAGAGACTTGGGCACATTATGGAAAGAAGACTTGTTTTCCCTTACAGGTCCTGCATGGCATGTGGTGGTGGTGGTGGTGGTGGTGGGGTAGTGTTGTTCTTCTTCTTCTTCTTCTTTCTTCTCCTTCTTCTTCTTCTTCTTCTTTTCTTCTTTTTTTTTTTGGCATATGTTCTTCTTGAAGTCTTCTTTGGTGAAGTTGCTCCATTCCCCGCAGTTGCTTTCTAGCTCCTCACGGGGCTTTCCAGATGTTTTCCCACTACTACAAGTTGACACCATCTAGCTTCTACTCTCTTCTGCTGCTCCTCCTCCTTGGTATCTGAGTCCAGGTTATATTCCCACCTTCGCTGGTGCAGAGTGCATCTCTTCCCTGCCTTCGTGGTTCCTTCATCTTCTCATCTCCAGAATTTTCTCCCCTGTTTTCTCCACCCCCCAGGTTAGACCATCAGCATTCTCTGCACACAGCACATTGGGCTGTTTTCTACCTCTCTGTCTCTACAGTAACTGTCATCTTCCCCGATGATCCTCCTACTGGTGGACCTTTTATGCATCTTTACTGTTGGAGTCATTTCGTTCATCACACTGTTTTTATTCCTTTCTTTCCTGCTAGACTGTGAGCTCCTTCAGCATCTTGATGGTTCTGAAATCTAACACTACCTAGCATGTAAATGTTACTTCAATGGGAACACAATATGCTGCCACTCTTTCCCTCTATTTTTTTTTTAAGAATGTATTTATTTATTTGTGAAAGACACACAGAGAGAGGCAGAGACCTAGAGGGAGAAGCAGGCTCCTTGCAAGGAGATTGATGTGGGACTCGATCCCTGGACCCAGGATCATGCCCTGAGCTGAAGACAGATGCTCAACCACTGAGCCACCCAAGCGTCCCACCCCTGAGCTACCCAGGCAACCCTCTTTCCCTCTGTTTAATTCTTTCACTGAACAAACTGTTGAACACGTACTATGTTTCAGGCGCTGAGAATACAGTGTTGATCCAGATGAAAATAGCCCCTGCTCTCACTGAACTTAGAGTGCATGGTTGAGGGATATAGAACACTGATTCAGAACAGTGGTTCACTGATGCGCCATCTGTAATCAACAAAATTCTAGAAACTTTGTAATGGTTGGTATTTTTTCCTATGCTTTCTTCAGAAAGATGTTTGGAGATGTTAAGTGTGAAAATGTGTTTGTCTTCTTGGAAACAAACTACGGCATTAAACATACAGAATCTAAACTGAATAAATGAGACTAAAAGATAATTATCAGTTTTCTAACTTCAAGTTGCTGAAGACAGGGACAGAAAGAAAGGATTGTTTATAAGTATAATTATTAATCTCCTGTACTTTATTTTGGATGCCTAAAATTTTCCCTTTTACACTAAAGAGCTGCTTACAAAGTTGGAAATCATTAGATGCATCATTGCTTAAATCAGCATTATTAAAAGTGACTTTAAACATGTATAAAATCAGTATTTTTTGAGACTCTCATTCAAAACTATCAGCTTTTCTTTCTCATCTGGGCTTTCAGTGAGAAATCTTATAGATTAACATCTGTCCCAAACTGGACACCTTAAGCAAATTGTTATAACCTAGATGGAGAGTTGATCTCTACAACCAAAGTACCAGTATACATTCTGTTTCCATGTAAGTATTCATGAGGCAAGCATTAAAAATATAATTAAAAGTCACACCTGGCCTGGAGTGGGCCAGGTTCTTTTTCTGGAAAATCATTTATTCCTTCATTTAGAAACTAAGTTTTCCAAGAAACTGGTACCCAACTTACAGCCAAAACACAATTTTGTGGTTAATTTTGTTGGCAGGAATCTTTATTAAAAAGACTTAAATTTTTTCTTTCTCATTTTCTTAAGAGTACTTAATGAATGTTTTTCTTTTAATAAACTGACATTACTGGAAAAGCTGGGGAGAGCCCAATTTTAATTGTAAAGGTTGGAGCAATACCTCTTTTTAGCTACATTTGCCCATTAATAATGATTATTGTGGAAGTTCTCAAAGTATTAATAGGTGACCCTTAAAAAGCGTAGGGGTCAAACAAATATGCGATACTAAGATGAGATTAAACAGGTTCATTTACTTTAAGATTTCTCAGAGTTTTTAAATGGCTCTATACTATTGCTTAAACTTGAAGGTATGTATAGTAGGGATCTTATTCATAGGAAGATTCTGATTCAGTAGGTCTCAGGGCCTAAAATTCTGCATTTCTTACAAGCTCTAATGGGCTGCCATTAGGCAGTGTAACTGGTCCACAGATCACCTGTTAGAACACAAGGTTTTTAGGGATCTTCAAGAGGAAGCAGGCTCTGTAGTATTTCCCACATGTATAATCATAGGAACCTTGTTTTTGACATACTAGAAATTATCTAGGCAGCATACTTTTGAGAATTTTAAATTTTAAATGGAATCTTTCAAATTACAAATGAATGTATAATTTAAATAGAAGTCTAATGCAGAACTTCTAAGAAATCTAATACAGAACTAGATTATTATCAGCTAGACAGCTTAGTATAAATCCCAAGACACTGAAAAGTCATTTAGCTAGTCCATGTAAAAAGAAAAATCAATATAATGAACTAAAAACACAACCACTGCATAAGATAGCAGATTGTTACTAGGTTGTATACTTTTTATTTTTAATAGACCTTATAAATATTATTAAATGCCCAAGTCCTTAATTAAACAATTTTACATTATTTTTATTGCCTCTAGTAATTCACTTATAAATTACCATATTTCTGAATTCTCATATGTACTGTTAGTGATTTCATTAGTTTCTAATCTTTGTTAATGCTAGCATTTGATATGAAAAACTAATGATAAAAACAAATCTTTTATTTAAACAGCTTGAGATTTGATATGGCTTAAATATTCTTAATTGCAAATGATGTGAAACAATAGTCTAGGGAGGTTTTTGAGAAATCTATTGGACCTAAAGCAAAGTTTTAAATGTAAATAAAAGCTTAATAAAATTAATTAATACATTATAGGTGGGCTTTTCCCCACATGGGTCCTGCTGCACCTGGAATAGTGTCCCCATTTATTCATGCCTTTCGAAACCCTACTTTGAACACCTGCCTTCCATGTTCGAGCTCTTACTGCCTTCTTGATCTCAAGCTGCATTTTATTGTAATTGCTTTTTCATTTGTCTTCCCTTTTATGCTGTAAATTGGATTGGAGGTCAGGGTCTTACTCATCATTAAACTCGTCAATAACATCTAGCTTATAGTGTAGTACATAATAAATGGAAGATCAGTAATACTTTAAATTATATCTTATAATTCGGCATGAAAATTTTAATTTTTTAATCTTATGATTCTTAAAAATAATGTAAGTTAAATATTTTCCCCTGCCCTCATTAATGGCTGTATTAGTTTCACTTGCTCATCATGTAATAACAAGTCATCTTAAATCTCTGTGGCTTAGACAATGGTTTTTTTAAATTTCTCACAAGTCTTGGTTGGCAGGGAGGTTCTTCTGCTGATCTTGCCTGGGCTCACTCATGCAGTAAGCTGGAGACTTGGTCAGGGCAAGGCTTTCCAAGATGACCTGGGTTACATGTTCTCAGGTATTGGCCATAAGGGCTGGGAGTGCTGAGCCTCTGTCTCCATGGCATCTCTTAATCCTGAGCTCTTTCACAGCATAGTGATTTCAAGATTCCAGAAGAAGCTGCAAGGTCTTTTAAACCTCAAAGGTTGCACAAGATCTACATTGGCCACATTTTGTGAGTCCCAGGAGGCCAGCCCCACATTCAAGTGTTGAGCAGTGGTTCTTCCTCTTCCTTAGGGGAGCAGCAAAGGCACACTCACCTGCTATGTGTTTCTTCTCACTAGGTTAAATAAGAACATCAGTACAATTTGATTTTCTTCAGCTTCTCACCCCTCTCATGTTGATATCATGGGGAGTTTATTTAGACTTTAATCTTCATTTGTCTGAATTACTTGCTTAGCACTGTTTGTTGTGTTCTAATCCTTCTATTATATATGTTATTTGGTTGCAGAACTTCTTTTAAAGATTGTTGAAGCCAAACTTTCCCTAGTACCAGTACTATTACTAGTAGATAAACATAACCTTGGACTAGTCTCAAGTCTCCAAATGTCTTTTACCTTTTTCATCTTTTTTAAATTTTTGAATTATTTTGATCATTCTTATGCAATACCTTTTTTCTAAAGTAATCCTTCCACCCACTTGGGACTCAACTCACAACCCCAAGATTAAGAGTCACATGCTCAATAGACTGAGCCAGTCAGGCACCCCTCTTATGAAATACTCTTTAAAAAAAAAAAAATTATTTATTTATTTTAGAGAGAGAGAATGCACCTGTTTGCACCTGCTTGCACCTGCTCATGCTTTAGGGGAAGAGGGAGAGGGAGAGAGAAACTCAAGTGGACTCTATTCAGGTCTTGATCTTACAACCTGAACTGAAACCAAGAGTCCTACGCCTAACTGAGCCACCAAGGCACCCCAGAAATATTCTTTATAGAAAAAAAATTGTTCTGCTATTTATTTCATTGATTGAGATTTTTTATTTATGTCATAACTTTTTTATTTCAAGGTCTCTGGCTGTTTCTCCTTCATGCACACAGCTTTCAATTTAAAAACAGCATTGTTCAGGGGCACCTGGGTGGCTCGGTCAGTTAAGTGTCCAGCTCTTGATTTCAACTCAGGTCATTATCTGAGGATTGTGAGATCGAGCCCAATTGTGGAGCCTGCTTAAGATTCTCTCTTCTTGGGACACCTGGGTGACTCAGCTGTTGAGCGTCTGCCTTCACCCCAGGGCATGATCCTGGTCCAGGGATTGAGTCCCACATCAGGCTTCTTGCATGGAGCCTGCTTCTCCCTCTGCGTGTGTCTCTGCCTCTCTCTCTCTCTCTCTGTGTCTCTCATGAATGAATAAATAAAATCTTTAGAAAAAAAAAAAAAAAGATTCTCTCTCCCTTTCCCACTGCACCCCACCCCCGCAATAAATAAATAAGTAAAGCTTCGTCTAATGTTATTTCTACATACTCCACTTTTCTTGCTTAGAGAATCAGTCCCTTTCAGACATCAGTAGTTGACCAGGGCCCTACTCTTTCTGGATCGACTTCTTTGCCTGTAGCAACTGTTTGAACATGTACAGGACAAGGGCAGACCAGCCAGCTGCACTAGTTCTACTCTTGATCATCTGATCTTGACCCTGACTGAAGAACCTAGAATCTGGTATCTGAGTAGCCTGAGCCTGCATCCTGCCCCCCGCCCCGTGTGCTCCAAAGCAGGCCCTCTTCTGTTTGGTACTATGGGGGTTTTTTTGTTGTTTTTTTGTTTTTTGTTTTTTTGGTGCTATGGTTTTTTACCATAGGTTTACAGTCTTATTTTTCTGACTTCACACTAAAGCCATTTTCTAAATTTCTAGACTGATTTTCTTATCTTGAAAAATGCCTTTTCTGTAATTTTGTGGTGTTTTGAGTTGGAAAAGAGAAGAAATGTGTGCTCATCATGCCTTTTGATCCAGTCATCACACCTCAGCTTTATTCTTTTTTAAGGATTTTATTTATTTATTTATGAGAGACACAGAGAGGCAGAGACATAGGCAGAGGGAGGAACAGAGGGAGAAGCAGGCTCCCCACAGGGAGCATGATGCAAGACTTGATCCCTGGACCCTGGGATCAAGACCTGAGCCAAAGACAGACACTCAACCACTGAGCCACTCAGGCATCCCTCTTTTTATTAACTCTTAACATTCCAGGCTTCTCCTTTTTCCTCATCTGTGTGTTGTAACCAATCCCAGATCCTACAAGGTGAGCCTGTAGAACTTTCCAAAAAGAGATTTCCATTTCTCCTTCTTTGCTGTTTGTAACAAATAAGATACTTTTGGGATTTATTAACAGTTTTTCAGTGTTTCCCTATGTTACAGGAACCATGTCCACACTTTGCACACTCCAAGGAGCATCATTCATATAGAATACAATGTGAACTGCTGCCTATAGGTATGAACAGAGTTGACCCTGATGTTACATATTAACTGTGGGTTTTGTTCTCAGAAACTATTAGTGAATGGTAAATGGGGTTGCAGATATTTTATTTTGTGATGTAAGCCCCTTTTTTATTGAAATAAATACCTTCAAGACACTTATGAGTTATAAAATTTAGTGTAGGTTTTTTTAGTGTAGTTTTATAACCAGAAGTAAACCATAGTATTTAAGCTGTTATACACTATTGCATCCTATTTATAAATACTCAAGTTTTTCTATTTATAGATCACATCTAATAATAATTTATCGGGGATCCCTGGGTGGTTCAGCTGTTTAGCACCTGCCTTTGGTCCAGGGCATGATCCTGGAGTCCCGGGGTCGAGTCCCACATTGGGCTCCCTGCATGGAGCCTGCTTCTCCCTCTGCCTGTGTCTCTGCCTCTCTCTCTCGCTCTGTGTCTCTCATGAATAAATAAATAAAATCTTAAAAAAAAAAGAATTTATCATGTTCTGCATTTATATTTTTCCTTTTTCATGAGAAAAACTATAGAAGAGTGCAAAAAATGCATATACAGCTAAAAAACATTAAAAACCAAAAATATCCATTGATAATTACCCATACCAGTCCAGCACTCCAAAAGTTCTTAGTGTCCCCTCTGAAATCTCCCCACAGAGGAGATTCTACTCCTTGTAGAAGTAACCACTCCTCTGACACTCCTCTGACTTTTTTTTTTAATGACTATTAAATGACTTTAATAGTCATTTCCCTGGTGCCTACAAATGCATCCTTAATAAAGTTTTATCTTGCCTATTTTTTAAACTTTACTGACCTGGAATTCTACTGTTTGTATTCTTTTGTGACTTCCTTTATTCAACAATATTCTTGTGAGAGTCATTCTTGTTGTATAGTGCTGTTGTTTACTTGTGTTGTTATGGATGAAACACGATGTGTGACTGCACAATTTATTTACCCATTTTACTGTTAATTGTCATATAGCTTGTTTGTGTTTCAGAGCTTCCACAGAGTGCTGCCATGACCTTATTTCTGTGACTCTCCAGATGTTTGTGTGCGGGAATGTCTCTAATCGGGACTGGAATTACTGGCCTATAGAATATATTTATCAGGAGCTTAACTAGGTATAGGTAGATGTCAAAATGTATTCCCAAGTGATGGCTCCTTTACATACCGATCAGCAGCCTATGATATTTACCAGTGTTCTATATCTTCACCAAAATTTGGTATTGAAAAATGTTTTGTCATTCTGAGGTTTGTTTCATTGATATCTCATTGTAGTATGGATTTGCATTTTTCTAGTTACTAGTTGTCTAGTTTTGGCCATCTAGATATCCTCACCTCTGAAAAGCCTATTTACACCTTTTGCATTTTTTTTTATATCAGGTTATCTTGCACTGATCTTTTGGTTGTAAAAATAAATCCAGAAGCCAAAACACTTAACTGCTATATATAGTTTATTCTCTAGAATTACTATGCTGTTTGGCATATATATCTCTTCTAAACAAATTCTTGCCAAGAAGTTTAAATTTTTTGGATGAACTGTCTGATTAGAAGTTTAGTATGTAACTATCTGTAAGCTTCCTAAAGAGTTGCAGATTTTAGAAATGCTTCTTACTTCTAGGATATTTTAAAACTCTAACTGTGAAAAGTTCATCTAGTACTCCTTTTAGAATTCTAGAATAGATTCCATATGGTCCTGAAGGTGTTTAACTTCTGAAGCATATTCCTGATTTCCCAGTACCTCATTCTTCTATAGTTCCAGTTTTGTTATAAGTAAAGCAAAGAAACTTGTCTTTGTTACATAGGATGCTCAGTGATTTTTTTTCTGTTTATTGTTAGAGTATTTTGTTCATCTAATGCTTATTCAAAAATATTTATTATCCTATATTATTAATATCTTAGTTTAAATCAAATTTGAATATTTGTGCATTTTGAAATGGTTGTCCTTAGTCATCCATAGCATTTTCTGAGTGTTGAAAATGAAGTCATGAGATATGTTATAGTTCAAAACACTAATGCAAAAGAGAGAAAAAAAATATATGGATTCCAGTTTATATCACTGGATAAAATGAAACAAAGTATATTTAGTATACTTTGGCCAAAAAATCGTCAGTAAGGACAATAGAAATGAGTAAATAGAGGAAAATACAGTATGTAGTTGATCTTGTATCCCAGAGAGATTTATCACAGAGATAATTTTGTGGATTGGTATCATCTGTGGTAAAAGTGATTATAGATACTGAGTCATAGGTTTTGTGCATGTACATTACATGCATAGCTGTTTGTTGCATCCATACCCTGCATTTATTACATCCACAGCCTCAAGATTCAGTATTCACTCTTGAATGTATATGGCCTGCAACCTTGGGCAGGACAATTTCCCGTTATTCAGTGATAGTTCACTCTAAGATTGAGATACACACACATACACAATTATACTACAGTTGCACATAAAAACTTCTTTGTCTTCAATAAAGATTATAGTGAAAGTACATAGTCTGCCTTCCAAAAAGTATTTTTACAAGGCACAAAAGAATGCAGTTCAACAGAATGATAAAAATAGACCTGGGCAAAGAGGAAATTTAGTATAAGTAAAGCCTGGGATGAAATGAGAAGATACTTGTAAGAGTTGGTCATATATTCATCTCAGCTTTGTATAGCCAAACAGAGAAACAGCACTAAGATTTCTGCTGTCCATGATGCCTTCAGGAAAAGCACAGCTTCCTAAGCTCCAGGTGCCTTTTTACAGATAGCGGTGATATGATAGACAGCATTATGAAAACTGAAGAACACTCACATCAATTCAGAATGTAGAAATTGTCTTATCTTAGTGTCTGCCTCAGACGCTTGAATGTTTGCTTCAAAAGGAAAGACCTTCCTGAACTTGCTTTCACTGTTCCAACCTTTAATTTTAATTAAAAAGAATACAACCATTAGCCAAATTTGATTAAAAGTATAAAGACAGTAATAATAAAAGCAAATACGAGTTTGTTACAAAACTGTTAGTTTTTGATCTATAGCTCTTTGGATCAGAACCTAAAATGTCTAACTTTGTTTGTTAATAGCAGTCCAGTAGAAGTTTATAGACATCTGCTTGTCTGCATAGTCCTTCTCTTCTTGAGGTCAAACTTACTCTTCTTGTTCCATTAACCGCCCTTCCTGTGTCCCCCCCCCCCCATCCCACCTCCCATTAAGGTCTGAGCTCATAAGGAGTAGGAGGTGTCATTCATTTTGTCCCCATTCCTGTGACTGATAGAAATAACTGAATCCCTTCACCATCCTGCTCATCCCCTCCTGAAGGGATACATTTGTATCTGTTCCTGTATGTGTACATCTGTAACTGGATGTGGACATGTCCCAAGGAGCCTGAAGATGAGGTGTACACTCACACGTCCCTCTCTCCTATCATCTTAAGTACCGATAACAATACAGTATAAAATCACCTTGACTTAGGGGCAGCTTTGTCTCCTGCATGGTTCACTCATTCTGCTCTTAACCTGAAGTGCCTAAATCTTTTCCCCAGTGTGCTGCTAAGCTAACCTCAATATAAGACCCCACATTTATTCCTGTTGTTTTTATCTCATAGAGGCAGCTCATTACAGCAGTATAGCAATGTTTTTTATATTTTAATTTATTATATGAATTCAATATTCATTGTCATTGAAGAATTTGAGCATGCCTTTGTATTCTTTACATTATAGCTAAAGTTTTTGGTTAAGATTGGGTCAAGATCAGAGTTCTCTGGCATTACATTGGAAACCTTTATAGAATGATCTGTTTCCTTCAGCTATTTACAGACTGTGAGAGTCAGCAGTTGCCCTGTACCAGACCCATTTCTCCGCTGATTATAATATCATGGGGACTTCTACTATACACGCCTCACTGGAGTCTAGACACACTGCATTTCCATGGTTACGCTGCCAAAGACAGAAATTAGAACAGCTTAACGTGACTTTTCTTTGGTGTGCCCCTTTCTGGTTCTCACAGATCATCTCTTGGATAAAATCCTTATAAGAATCTCACCTAAGATCTATGTCTAGCTCTCTAGTTTCTGATGTGAAGAGAGTCTACTTTCTTCTTTTCAAAAACAGCAGTGGCATTTTCCTGCTTCCAGTTTCCTGGCACCTCTATCATTCCCTGTGATTCTCCAGAGAGCCCCCCAAATGGTTCAGTTTTCTAAGGTCCGTGGAATGTGATTGTCCAGATCAGGCAAGCTGAGGTCATTGAAGGAAGCATAAGGCCTTATTTCTCATGGTCCCTTTGCTATATAAGCACTCATTGTTTTTTGGTGTTTTATTTTGTTTTTTTTCCTTTGCTAATGGGAAATAGCAAAATCCTGTGACTCTAGTTTTAGCTTGATTCCTATGACTCCTTAAATTGTTATGAGGACTACAAGAAAGTGGCTAGAAGACCTTACTAAGTTTAGAACTTGTCAGTACTGTGACATCCCTCCTCTGCCCATTGTTGGTTATGTTATTTGAGGGCTGTTCCAAGAAATGAGGGGCTGCGAAGTGTCTCACCCTCAGGCATGCATGGGCACCGTGGTCATTCTTCAGCCCAGCAGTGTTAGCAATTGTCTGCAATGCCTTTCAGTCTTTGAGGAATCAGAGAATAAAAAACATCATCCCTGCCTATGAAAATCTCTCCTGCCAGGTACTAGTTTCTTTTACAAATTCCTAAGTGCTTCACAGCCTCTACCTGTCAACTTTGGTGGTGTTATACCATTGCTTGCATCTTGCTGTACATGGCCCTGATCTGATTGATATTTTGCTGCCTCAGCTAGATGATGAGGCACTAACGGTCAGTGACTCTGCTTTATGCCCACACCTCTTATCCCCCTGCACATTATGCGGGCAGAGTGGTATTCGGAAAATGGTCATCTGATATTGATCCTGGACAGTAGGAATCATCAAAATAACATTGTGAAATTAAAGTGTGGTATACCTACAGTGATGTAATAGAATTACAATAATACAATTATATATTTCAGTAAAGCTCCTCCTATTTATATAAAGAATTAATAATTACTTCCCCAGTGATATTTGTATTTTCTCCTTTTCTCAAATTCTTTTTGTTCACTGAATTTATGTTTCTCTTTTCCTTACACATTGGTATTTCATGATATTATACTCTTGACATTTAAAATTTTTGATTCTTGGCATTATTTGTTTCACTGTTGCGTAGTAACATTTTTGTTCTTTGCCACCATCTGCTTATTTTAAGGTGTGTAGTTTTTCAGTGGCATAGAATACTTTCATATCTTTACTTGCCTTAAATATTAATCTAGGATTTTTATGTGAGGCATTTTTTTTCTTCACAGACTTCATCTCGTTTCTAGTGAGCACCCAATAAATTAAAAAATGGGACATTTTATTCGGTTGATGATATTTTAAGTATATTTTATATCTCAGTAAGCTTACCACATAATACTGAAAAATAAAGATTCCCATAAAATCCTTCCATTTTGTTGTAGAAAGTATTAGTAAGCCCTTTTTTAAGGGGGAAAGTAGGACTCAACAAAGTGGTAACTTGTTTTGGGGCACTTAGGTTTTGATCCTAGACCCACTTATCTAAGACTAAATGAAGTTCCTCTTCTACTCATACCTTCTCCTTGCAGGTGAGCTCCATCTAAGCTTGGGTACCATAAAAATGAAAAATAGAGAATTCATGTGCTAGAATAGGTATATGGGCTCTTAATGAAGCTGGCATTAGGGAAAATGTACAAATTCATCATGTTCACTGCCCATTTTGGACTATTAATATGCAAGAATATAGCAACTACTGTTAGAAGCCTGGAACCTAAACCCTCCTTCACTAATGTGAAAGTCAGAAGAGTGAGGATGATAGATGGAGAGAGGTCCGGTGGTATACATATCTTCCCCTGTCTTACAGATGGTGATTTTAGAAATAGCAAGCTGATACTGAAATTTAGGAGAATGGGGAGAAAATCCTCAGATCATACTATGGAATTGAACATTGTAGAAGTTGATTTTAAAAAATCAAAATATAACTATAGAGTAATAGGAGAAAACTATGAAGAACATCAAGAATAGTATTTATGATCTGATATCCATATGTGAGTATACAGAGTAACACATTGAACAAATAAGGTCTCATAAGCATCATAGCACGTGGTGAGATTAGCTTGATGACTGCAGTGAGACAGGGAGAAGTTGGTCAGTCCTTCATTTGTATATTCATTTATTCAGCAAACATGGATTGAATACCTATTACATATGCCAGGCACTAGGCTAGTCTCATAGATGATAGACTGCTCTCAAGGAAACAAACTGCTGTGTAAACTAGTTATTAAAATATTTACAAAAAAAATATTTACAACATCTTAGGTAGGAATCTTTTCCCAATCTTCCAAATTTATGAAAAGTCCATATCAGGTCACTGGTCTAGCAGACACACCATTCTTGGTGTGTTATCTTAGGAGAGGCGCTCTATTACTTGCTTAGGACTCATTCGTCTTTCACAAGTTGCAGGCCTGAAAAATAGACCCTCTTTTTAAACACCATCTCCATAGCCATTGTCATTTTTGGGTAATCAGATTCTTCTAAGGAAACCACGTTAGCTATAATACTCCATCAAAGATATCCTTATTCTGGTTATTAATGCCTTCCGTTTCTTTTAAATACAGGAGACTTTTGTTTATTTTCAAGCCCAAGTTTTAAACCTTTTTTTCCCTGTTGCATAAGCCTCTTCTGTAACTGGTAAAGCCTTTGTGTATTTGTAAACGTCCTCTTGTATGTGTACTTTACAAACTGGCCCCTGTTGCAGTCTAGAGGATTTATTATTATTTGTTTCATGATATGATCATATTTACTTACTGTTTTTTTTTTAAGATTTTATTTATTTATTCTTGGGAGACACACAGAGAGGCAGAGACACAGGCAGAGGGAGAAGCAGGCTCCAAGCAGGTTCCCCACAAGGAGCCTGATGTGGGACTCTATTCCAGGACCCCGGGATCACGCCCTGAGCCAAAGGCAGACACTCAACTGCTGAGCCACCCAGGCATCCCTACTTACTTTTTTCGATTTAAAAAATCAGCAAATCAACAAGCTTCTAATGGCTTTCTTGTCCTTGGTACATTTTTAACTAAGAGCCTTCCCCCACAACACTTTTATGTCATTTTTTTGCTATGATGTTGTTCATACATTTTCTTAGTATGTATTTTATTATTACTATTACTATTATTATCATTTCAGTGTTTAATCATACTAGCTGTATGTTTGGTCTTAGATGTTATATTTTAAAAATCAGATAGCTAGGATACCTGGGTGGCTCAGTAGTTGAGAGTCTCCCTTTGGCTCAGCGCATGATCCTGGGGTCAGGGATCGAGTCTCACATCAGGCTCCTTGTGGGGAACCTGCTTCTCCCTCTGCCTGTGTCTCTCATGAAGAAACAAATAAAATCCTTAAAAAAAAAAAAAATCAGATTGCTGTGAGGAGTTGTGTGTGTAGAAGTGTAGTATTTCCTAGGAGCCATCTGCAGATCCTGTCCCTGTCTGTTCCTGCATAGGAGCCCAGGAGCAGGTGTTAACTCTTTGCCTGCTTGTTTGCAGGAGGAATGCCCGCTCCCGAGCAGGCCTCACTGGTGGAGGAGGGGCAACCGCAGACCTGCCAGGAAGCTGCCTCCACTGGCCCAGGCATGGAACCCGAGACCACAGCCACCACTATTCTAGCTTCCGTGAAGGAGCAGGTACCTCCTCTTAGTGGAATGTGCAATCAATTATTTCTTCAATGCCTTTAAAAATTAATCTTTGGTTGTGTTTTAAATTTGTCTAACGTCCTTGATGCCTTCACGTTTTTTAATTATAAGGTGTTTACATCCCTGAGTACATTGGGATGACTGGCACGTAGAGCCGCTCCAGGTGCCAGTCAGAATCGGAACATGCAGGATACTTGTGCGTCTGCAAGTAAGGACAATATCGATGGTGATTGGTGTCTCTGTCTCTCCCACATTGCAGAGTGTGTGCATGCACGCAAGCCTTGTAAAGCATATTTTACACTGCTGACTTCTCTATCAGGACTCTGGCAACTTGAGGCCTGTAGTATCTTAGAGATGTTGAACATTTTAACATTGTAACATAGGTATTCTGTAGGGTTGTCTCTGTGATTTTTGGATAAAGGCTGTATTTGTTGTGTTTGTCTGAATCAAAATATATTCATTTTGTGAGCTAGTGTTCTAAAACTTGTCAAACTGTGCCAGTTTGCTTCAATGTCATGTTTATGTTGACTTTTCTTAAGGTACTTAATACCTTGTATCCTTCACATACAAGTAGCCTTCTAAATTAGATCTTATCAGTTGTGCTGAGAGAAATTGGAATGCCTGAATTTAATTTCTTTAGACTTAAAAGCTTAATAAGGTGAATGTAAGTTTAAAGCTCCAGGGATAGTTTTCTTTTCTGCCCCCTCCCTCAAAAACAAAACCAAACAAATGAAGAGGTGTTCTATGAGAGTTTTTCTGTTGGAAATAAGTTAATAATACATTTTTTTTGACCTTATGATTAAACCACTGGTTCTTTTTTTCTCAAGAATTACAAACTTAAGTGTATATTTGCTGGAATATCCTTTCAGAAATCAGTATCAGCAATTCAGATGACTAATGATGAGAGTAAAGAAATATTTCATACCTCATTATTCTACTGTTTGCTGTAACTTAAAGCTAAACATGCAGAATAAAAAAATACTCCAGAATGATATTTGACATTAGAGCTATGTTTTCAAGAAAAATTATTTCATAGCTTACTCTAATAGCAAGATATATTTTCCTTCCCCCACTGAAACTTGAAGTTTCCAAAACATTCCACAAACTAAAAATTTGAGAAAACACACAAAAAAATTATAGTCAGGATTGTTTTCGTTTTCTACCAAATTATAGATTATCCAAGCTTTTCTCACCTCTGAGGTGAGAAAATGAGGAAGAAAGGACTCTTTTCTTACTGTACTTCATAGTTGTAGAGATTTGACCCAAGGAACTGTAAAATGAGACTGATTTATTTGGAGCTCTTAGCATATTTTGCATTTTAGTGAAACATGATGGTAAATTTATCAAAATGCCCAGAACTGACGTAAAGCTAGAAACTGTGTTCAGTAAACACAGCTACAGGAACTTTGCATTTGTACCTTGAAACCAGATGATACCTTACATGTTGAAGAAAATTGGAAAACTATCATGATTTTGGCACTGGAATTCCTTGACAGTCTCAAATGACTTCAACATTCTGTCTTTTGGGATAAATAGTGTTCTGAATGAGTATGTGCTGGGAAATAGCATGAAAGGTTCCTGTTTCTGAAGATAGCCTAAAGAATGCAGGTATTTGATATTTATGAGAATTACCATATATATCCCAAATTATTTAGTTAGTGGGAGGATAAACTCTACTCTGATATTCCTGTTCTAAGAATTTGAATCCATTAATATGTTTGCAGTTTTCATGCTTAATTTCTTTTAAAATTGTTTATCAGTGCTCAGTACTAAGCATTTCGTTTAACCCAAGACACCATATCCATCTCTTGTTCCAAAATAGTCACCTGATTTTAAATAGCCAACTTGAGCTTCTGTAGAACTTTTGTGCTGCCATGCAAGATCCTCTAATTTCTTTATAGTTGGGGTAGAAATTTCCTTTTTTGGGGGGAGGAGGGGGTAGAAATTTCGTAGGGCTTTCCTGAAATGGCACTCCCTATCATCTGCCCAATGAGACAGCACAGAAAAGTCAGGAATAAAAAGCTAGTTAGTATTCACCTTATATATTTGATTTGAAAATAATCAGAATGTGACATTCTTAATTGTATTAGGCCCAAGTGAAATAGTTAATGTCCTTGATCATGTCTTATGTCAAAAGAATAATCTTCTGGGTGGGATATATAATTTTTTTTTAAGTTTCACTACAATGTAATGTTCACAGCCATGGAGTGAAAACATGAACTGCTCTGACCTCAAAGAAAAGACCTTGTTTGATGGCAGCCATGTCTCAGGAAGGATGTTTTATTGGGGTGCAGAAAGAAGAGACGTTTAGTGCAACTGAGTAGATAGCCTGGGTTCCTATCCTGCACGTACTACTTTCTGTGTAATCTTAGGAAGATTACTTAACCTCTCTGTTCCTTCGTTTCTCATCCATCTGTAAATTGGTGACAATGGTAGTTATTGAGGATATTAAATTAACCATTATAAAATGCTTACAGTGATGATTGACAGTAAATGCTCACAGTAAAGGTTAATGTTATTATTTTTTTTAAGATTTTATTTATTTATTCATAAGAGACACAGAGAGAGAGGCAGAAACATAGGCAGAGAAGCAGGCTCCCTCCAGGCTCCCTCCCAATCCAAGACTCATTCCTAGGCCCCAGGATCATGATCTGAGCCGAAGGCAGACGCTCAACCACTGAGCCACCCAAGTGCCCCCCAAAGGTCTAATATTACTATTTTAATCGGCATTTCTACCTAAGAAGAAAAGGCTTCTCTTAGGAGGAACTGGTATTTTTGTTTTTAAGTATATATGGGGATTCCGTGAGCCTTCTTTGGACATTGATATGAAGATAAAACAACTTTGTCAAGGTTGAGCTATGTTTATGCTATGACAGTATTTTAATTCTACATGGCATTCAACTTTCAAACCTTCACCTTGCTGGTCTCACAAATTAGAACAGTTTTATGTATGTATTATAAGAAATCAAGCATGTAAAAATAAATTTCACCAGCATGCTGATTTAGTGCAACCCAAACATGATGTCAAAGCACTTAAAGAATTGGAAAATAATGTCTTTTAACACACACCTGAATTTTGAGAGGAAAAGTTTGGGTTCTTCTTGAGTAAAGCAGTCTCATTAGCAAAGCATTAGTCTGTTAATATCTGAAATTGGATTTTGGGTGTCAAACCACAATTATATCTTACTCTACTAGGCCACACTTTCCTTAGGATCCCAAAGACAGAAGCTGTTCCTTATTCCTTGACAAAATGTTGACATTCACATTCTCTCTCTTTTGTAAAGTGATAACCTTCTATGTTGATGTTAGTTACTTAAGTGCATACCTGCCCAGTGACAGAAAAAATCCTTGCTCTTTGGCAGATAGAAAGAAGGAGCCTACTTGTGTTCGAGCATTGTCTCTTTGTGAAGCCACTTGTACCCCAGCTGAAGTCAGATCTCTTCTCCTCTTTAGCACTTTATAACAGTGCTTTGACTCTTATTGTATGCTCCCTTGGATTATATGATCAGCTACCTGATGACAGAGCCATGTTTCATACATTGTTTCATGCATATGTTACAGGCTTCTCCTCTAGAGCCTTTAATAACATTAGACTTGCAATAAACGATTGCTCAGGAAGGGTGTGGATGAATAATACTGGCTCTCAGGTTACTTCGTAACCAACCTAACTGTTTTGTGAAGATAATAGGACCTGTAGCCACATTCATAGAACATTACTGAGCAAGAGAAGCTCACAGATAGCACTGAGAAATGGAGCTACTCAGCCATATATTCTTATCCTTAAGACAATTTGAATGGAATGTATCCATATTGACCTAGGAATTAAATCTGATCTCTACATGGAGCAAACTAAAATTTTATTTGCTATTAGTTGTCAAATAATGACATAGATGTTATGAATTTCACCTCCCATCTGTCCAACTTAGCTGAAAATTAAATGTGCAGAAAGGAGGACGTGGTTTATCTTGGTGATGTCACAAAATATCCACCAGCATAATATTTACCAAGTGATAGAAGTAACCCCTGAGGAAATCTCTTCAAGGATCATGCTTTAAGAGAACTAAAAATCATCCCATGGGAATAACAAAATAATGTGATCTTTGAATTCAAATCTGAAATTACATGAAGTGCCAATTAAACATAAGCCACTACTTGGCTATAATCAGAATCAGCATTGGTCAGGTTCTCCTGTTCAGCTCAATTCCAAATAAAGATCCAGGAGTCCATGATGAATACAGATATTGGAAACAAGAAATATTTTTGTGTATCGCAATAGTTTTCAAGTATCTGGCCAATTTAAGAATGGTCTGGGATCCCTGGGTGGCGCAGGGGTTTGGCGCCTGCCTTTGGCCCAAGGCGCGATCCTGGAGACCTGGGATCGAATCCCACGTCAGGCTCCCGGTGCATGGAGCCTGCTTCTCCCTCTGCCTGCGTCTCTGCCTCTCTCTCTTTCTCTCTCTGTGACTATCATAAATAAATAAACATTTAAAAAAAAAAATAAGAATGGTCTGTGCCTAGCTTAGTATCTTACATGTAGTAAGACAAAGAAATACGGCCAAATGTGCCCTCAAAGGGCCCTGCTTCCTTTGAAATCCCTAGACTTAAATGATTGAGTTCTCCTTGAAGTGGTTGGTAAATATTTGGATGCAGTAGAATTGGAATTTGATAAGACACTGGCTACTCATCCAGAGCTCTGCCACTAGCCCTGCAACTTAGATGTGGCAGTGTGCTACCTTCATAGGTACAAAGAGCCAAGGGCTGAGTATAGGACCTTACCATCAACTGGTAGAGTATATTGTAGTTTTGTTTTGTTTTAAGGATTCTATTTATTCATGAGAGACACAAAGAGGGGCAGAGACACAGACAGAAGGAGAAGCAGGCTCCCTGCAGGGAGCCCAGTGTGGGACCTGATCCCTGGACCCAGGGTCACGCCCTGAGCCCAAGGCAGACACTCAACCACTGAGCCACCAGGTGTCCCGATATTGTAGTTTCTATAACTGATAGGATGTAATCAGGATTGTAGAAACACTCTTTGAAAGACTATATGGCCTATCATAGGGTTAAAAAGCATATTTCATGGCTCTATGTAGGATGCAAGTTGGTTTGTATTCTGCAGAATCACACATAATATTTATTACAGTCTTTTATCTTGTCATAAAATAGCTTGCATAATTGAAATCTCTATTTGAACTTGGCCATAGTCAGGCACTCTCCCATTCTGCTGTTCCCTCAAAAACCGCACTCTCATATTTTTGGTTTCTGATTTAAGAAGTTTGGAAATGACATTTAAGGTCTAGGCCAATCTAGGTAGCATGAAATCGTAAGCACAGAAGAACAGATTTGGTAAAACATGCTCATTTTATGTATGCTTTTCTTACTCTGGTGAAATCCTGAATTAGGTACTAATTGTTATTTTTGATGAGTGAAAATTGCATTGTTCTTTACTGGTGAGGCTCTCAGAAGCCTCAAGACAATATTTTCTGACTTCAGTGAAAATTTCAATTCTACCTTCGGTGTATCTGTATTAACTTAAGTGATATTTAAATATCAAAGGCTGAAAGGAGAGTCATTAAAGATCCTTAATTTTTAAAGATAGAATAAGGAACTTTGGAGCCAACTGTGCCCTATTGATATCACTTCATTTTTACGTGGATATGTTAGCTTCAGTAATTACACACCCTTCCTGTATGGCGGAATGCCCAGAACTGAACAAATTCCAGTGCAATTATTTACTTTATTCCTCTGAAACTGAAACAACTCAACTGTTGTGCACCTGCCTTTGCAGCTTCCTTTTATTTGGCCCCTAAGTTTATTTACAATGAAATCATTCTCTGACACACCTCAACCACATGCAGAAGACGGAATTTTTATTTGAACTGTAAACAAGCATAGTTTTTTGCTTAGCTAAAAGCACTGTAAGTACAATGCCTAAAACTTCACATTTTTCCCGTTAGTAACTTAATCATTTTCCTACTGGTAACTGAATTATCCTGGAAGTTGTAATTACTGTGTAACATATAATGAAGTCTTCCATGCCTGAACTGCATCATCAAACACAAGGTAAGATTGGATCTTTTCTTAGCGATTTCTGTAGGATCATCAAGTTTTACAGCTATACCTCCTTAATATTATAGAAATGTGGTTCAACATGAGGTATGAGGTCAAGTGGCAGAGCTCTTATGACACTATTTGGCTGTATTCAAAAATTCTGAATCCTGCCACTCGGTTTTCAGATCAGTCCTCTTAAGTTGTGTGTGCTGTGGTTAGAATATAACGTTTCTCTTCCGTGTGTTGATGGTGAGGGTATCTTCCATTTCAGGTATCTCTGTGGTTAAGGAATACAACAGAATATGGCCAACAGGTTTATTCAGGATGTGAATGTATGCAAAAAAAAATTGCCCGTCAACAAAAAATTAGACTGCCAATTTAGCTAGCAACAAGTTTATACACTTTGTGATAGCTTGATAAATGATCAGCTGGACCTGTTCACAAAGTTGCCCAGTCTTACATGTCCCAGGAGTACATCCTGAATAACTAAGTATTTGTTCTGTTTGATTCAGTTGGAGACATCTTAGGTTTGTTCAGACTTTAGTTTTTTAAGTTTTGTTTTGTTTTGTTTTGTTTTGTTTTGTTTTGAAGAGCTCTTAAATCCTAGGAATTTGAACAGGCTCCGTCTGGCTTTTCACACATAGCTAGATCACATATGCAAGCATGAAATATATAGTAGGTGCCCAAAAATATTTATTGGTTTAATGAAATGGGAATGTAAAAATGCTTACAACTCCCTGTAAGTTAGCTTTAGTGATTGCTTTTAACTAAATAAAAAAATGTCGATTGAAAGCCTACTGTGAGCCAAGCACTCTGTCCAGGAAAGGGAGGGGAAGGATAGTAAGGAGGCCTAAGAAGATGATCTGTAGATGATCTCTTCTGATTCACTCAGAAGAATGAGAGGCACAGACCATATTTATACTTCTATATGAAGTAATTGGTACAGTATGAATATTCATTAATGGAACCACAAAATCCAACAATTTGTGCTTTTGCTCCTTTTTTAAAGCAGGCTATAGATGTGTATTATATCAGTTTTATGTAAATTTGCTAACTTAGGCATTTTTAACTTCAATTTTTACCGTCGAATTAGCATTACCTTTCTGTTTACATTTGAAAGTAATAGAGTATTTTTCCTTTATTAACACTGAAAGTTAAGCCTGACTTTGTATACTTAAAATGATAATTTCCTTTTCAGTTGAATAACAATTCCTGTTCAGAGTTAAATTATGAATATATGAAAAATTTTTTCCCCTGTACATGCAAACCTTATGCTATTAATGTTGAAATGAGTGACTGCTGAGTTGGTGAGATTAAATGGGTGACAGGATCGTTCAGCACTGAATTCTCTGCACTGTGTGATTGTTTTTCTTTTTAGAATCATTTCTGGAGAGAAGAATATGTTAGAAACATTCTTTTTCCCTCAGGTCTAACCCTGCAGTTAATCCATAGCTATAGCAAAACAGTCTGTCTTCATGTGCAAGTGCTCTCAATTTCTCAATTGCCATTTTTGTTACTTCTGCAGAAATGGGCCCATATGGTCTTACTGTGTCTGTTTATATATTATGAATATATTGTTTCCAAAGTGATCAGATATGCTTGTACGTCAGCAAAGTAATTTAGGTTATGATTATTTCACTCTAGACATTCCTAAGTTTTTTTTTTTTTCAAGTAGTTCAAAGACAGATCTTTGTCTTAGCTTATAGAGTCTTAAGAGTTTTTATGTACTCAAACCTTAATACAGGGGTTGCATGTAATAGAAATAGTCTCCAAACACATTGAAAGACCACATTAAAAAAAAAAAAAAAAGACCACATTTTTGAAACCTGAAGATAAATGTATGTTATCCAATTAAACTCTATATAAGTCATATTTCAGATATGAATGTGGCTATCATTAATTGATAGATAATTGATAATTAATTGAAAGATAGTTTTCTTAGAATTGAAATCTCTTGGCTCTTGAAAGAAAATGTAATTTTCCTTTAAAAATTGGAGTTCAAAAAAAAATTGGAGTTCAAGGCATTTTTCAATGTATAGGCTCTTTAATTTATGTTTTAATTTGCATACTTTTACATAGGAAAATTGCTAAAGAGCAGCATAACATCAGAAAAGTATTCATCATATGGTATCATCCTCTGTAATGGAAATATATCTGATTTGGAAGTTCTTCTAAAATCATTCCTAAACCCTAAATAAAGATAAACCTCCTTAGCTTACTATTAAGGCTTACTATTTCCTTTGTACTTAGCATATGTGCATTCTGTTATTCCTGTAGAAATTCCTTTCCATCATAAAGTTGATGTAAACTATCAGTTTTCCTCTTTGCAAGTATTTTCATAAATTGTTTTATTTAAAAAATAGCCTGCCTTGCACTTGGCACCTCCTTTTTTTCATTCATGACCTTAGGTGCCTCCTATGTTTCCTGCTTGAAAACCATAACTGCTATAAGGGGAGAAGCTTGTTGGAGTATTCCATTGCCCTGTTTTCTCATTTGTTTCTTAATAAGGTGAATATTGTTTCCTTTACATAATGGAAGCGCTTCACAGCAGGATCTTGATTTTTCTCTTATTTCAGTTAGCAAAGTATAATGAAAAATGAAAAAGTGAATTCTTATTAAATTATTTTGTAGAGAAATGTATCTTAGTAATTGCTACTGTTGGCATTATTTTAAGTTGATTGATGAGAAGATTTGATGGTCTGTAGGTAAGAATAGGAAGATTTAGATTTGTATAACTAATGCATACTGAACAGAATGCTGTTATATGTGGCTTATTTGATTTGCAGCACAGAATAAAGAAAACATATTTTACTGATGTGAAACTATTTTATTTGGTTGAATTTTTTTTAAATTTCTGAACTCTTGATAAAACTTTTTGATTTCCCATTAAAACTATGAAGATATTCACCCTATTCTCAGAGTTCTCCTCTTGTAAGGCCAGTAGAACAGCATTGAAAAGAATAGTCAGTGAATTATCTATGCCAGTTCTGCCTTTATGATCATATAGACTGACCCAACATCGGTTTAGGGGGTTTGCTGCTTTTTAGTACAGCCAGACTGCTGTTTTCTTCTCTTCCTATCATCATCACTGCTAACACTACCACTACTGGAAACAAATGAAAACTTTAGAAAAGATTTTGTCATACAGGTAGAATGTAAGAATCAGTGAACTCTGTGGAATAGAAATCTATTAGGAAACTAATAGCTAACATTATAATTTATCATGTGCCAGGCATTGTGCTAAATGCTACATATGGAGGATCTCCAATGTTCTTTATCCCAACTTCATAAGTTAATGCTTTGAAAATCTCCATTTTTTGGCCACAGAACTCTGGTCCAAATTTCTTTATTCCATGCATTTTTGTACCTTATTAGACTTGGTGGGAAAATATATAGTCTTAAGTGATACAGGTAAATAGTTTCAGTAAATTTTTTTAATCCTTAAATTAGCCATGGCATTTTCTGTTGCTTTTAAGTAAAAATCCTGAATTATTTAGATAGTTGTTACTATTGCCCCTACTTAAAGGGAAACTGAAACTCAGGAAAGTTGATTAACTTGCCCAAACTTATGCAGTTAATAAGCAGGGAATCTGGGATTCGTATTCAGGCAGTTAGGTTACAGAGATGCTTACTAGGCAATTAAAATCTGCAGTGGAAGCAATAAAGAGAAGAATGGATACAGAGGAAAAGTGAATCGCTGACAGTCACAAGATTAGTTGAGAAGTTATCTTGGAATATAAAGGAAAAGAACAAAAAAGGATATGATAAATGTTACTAGACATGGAGGATATGGAAAATAAATCTAACATAAGCATTGTGAATGTTCTCAAGAAAGATTTTATAGTAGCTAGAACAAAGACAATGCTTAATTTTAAAACATTTTTTCTAAGCTGAAAGTAAAGCTGTGAATGTCCAGATTTGAAGGGGTCATCACATTCCAGGCATCACCTATGAGACCAGTCTAGGAATAACCTTGACAAAATTTTATATTTACAAAGATACAGGAGAAACACCTACAAGAAGCTATATAAAAGAAATAATTTATCTGCAACAGATAAAATCAGACTGAGAACTAGCTTTGTTGAAGCAGTAGATATAAGAAGAACATAGAGCAATGTGTTCAGAGTGTTGAAGGAAAAATGCTTTTAATCCAGGAGTTTTACACCCAGCTAAATTGTCTAATATGTGAAGGATTAAAAAGATATTCTCAGATATTCAGGCTCTCATGAGATATAGTCACCTTTGTACCCTGGTATCCTTTCTGGTAATTAAAGATGTGTTTTCTTCAGAGAGTAACTGAATTTAAGACTCACAAATGAGAAATTCATGTTATAAAATAACTAGTGCATCTTTCTTTATTAAGACTCCAAACCAAGACTCCAAACAACCCTTGATTAAGACTCCAAATCAAGACTTGTTACATGTTATCAATTAGATTTTGCAGTTATTCTCTTGTGCTCACCTGCTGCCTGTGGTCCACAAGCTACATACTCCTTGGATGGATGGATGGATGGATGGATGGATACATACATACATATGCTATTCTGGTGACTGCCATTTTTGGCCATTGTTACTATTCTGATTCACTTTTGATAATAGTAGCTAAGCTGCTTACATGTTTAGACAGTCCACAGGGAGAATACCCAGTCAGTGCAGAGTTCAAGGAATTCAGTGGCATTTTTCATTGTCTCAGCACTTAACAATGTTTTACAACCTGTAAACTTATATTGAATGACTTGAGTCATGGTTTATTGGCTTATTGAATTTGTAAAGACAAAAAAGAGAGAGAAATCTGCAGTTTGAGCTGGAAACAAATTCCTATTCTTATCATATTTCTTGGGCCTATTAAGTAGTATTTTAATTGTACTTAAAATATCAACGTTAGTAATATCTTATTTATGTTGATATATACTCACTTAGCAAAGGTCTTGTAAGGAAATTCCCAAAGGTGTTCTGGACTACAAAGGATAGGATTTGTATCCTTAGCATCAAACAAGGTAAGCAACAGAAGTTGAGTGGATACCTGTTGAATGTGTGAATAAAATAAATGTAATCTGTGTAGAGTAATTACAAATGAGTAAGGAACAAGGGGAGTATTTGATATTAACATAATTGACAACAAAAGGAGTATAAATGACCAATATGCACATGAAATAATTTTCTCAACTCACTAGTAATCAGAAATATGAATTAAAATAATGGGAATATATCTGCTTTATGTTGCCAACTATTAAAGATAAAACAGTGCAAGTGTTGTGATGTTGGCAATTTCATGTAGTTTTGGTCGGAGTAAATTGACACAACCATTTTGGAAAGCACTTTAATAATCTGTGGTAAAGGCCTTAAAACTGGTTCTATCTTTGGTTCAGTAATTCTGATTCTGGAGATCCAGTCTAAAGAAATATTTACTGTTAACACAAAGATATTAATTATAGTGATGTTTCTAATATCTAAAAATTGACAACCTAATTGCCCAATATGAGTAGAATGATTACATCATAGTATATGTATATGATGGAGTTTGCACAGCCATTAAAATCACATTTTTAAAGAATATTTGATGACCTGCAGGGTGTTCATAATACAAATGAAAACATAAGTTATCTATGTGTGTAGAATCTTGTTATAGAAATACATATGTATATATGCACATGTGCACTCAATAATACAGGAGGTACTCGTAAGTAGATACGCTTTTCCCTTTGAATTTTCCAAATTTCTTATAAAACACATGTAGTGCTTAATAAAAATTCTAAAGTCACAAAATAATATGACCTAGGAAGGAGGAAGCCTTTATAAAAATGACAATAAAAAGTTACTATAGATTATGGTTGACAGAGAAGGAAAGAACAGACATTTTTATAGGTTGTAAGATGTGGAAAACTTGTCAGATCAATCATATTTGAAATGGAAAATTTTGCATGATTGTCAGTTTTCAGATCCAGAACAGTATCAAGGCAGTGGTTACTAAGCTCAGGAGCTCCCACTTCTACCCCTGGCTATGTTGTGTAACTTTGAACTTTGAGTGAAAGCTCCTGTGTCCTAATAATGTCTTTAAGTCTTATTAAAATAGTAAGTACTCAACAAACATTCACTACAATTGAGATGATAAAAAAGTTATGGAAGCAACATATTCTAGCCCAGGGCCACTTAGGAGGGTCCTGGATCCAGAATGAGGTATACTCAACAGGGTGGTCATAGGCTAAGACTTGACCCATGGAAGGAGTTCCTAGCAAAGGACCAGTCAGGGGTTACGTGCTGAAGGGCCCTTATGTCATGCTGACAAAACTAATGGGAGGGGTCAGTGTCTGTCTGGATCCGCGGAGATATGTGTTGTATCATCTTAAAATAATTTTGCAAATTCAACTATTTGCAGCTATCTTTAGAGTAATTTTAGGAATGTCATTAAGAAATTCCTTAGATGGGGGATCCCTGGGTGGCTCAGCAGTTTAGCACTGCCTTCAGCCCAGGGCGTGATCCCGGAGTCCCGGGATCGAGTCCCACATCAGGCTTCCTGCACGGAGCCAGCTTCTCCCTCTGCCTCTGTCTCTGCCTCTCTCTCTCTCTGTGTCTCTCATGAATAAATAAATAAAATCTTAAAAAAAAAAAAAAAAAAAAAAAGAAATTCCATGGGTACATCTTTACTAGTTGCCTCGGAGGGAATTCTACCGAGTGTCATTAAGTAAAAGAAGGAAGATGCAGAGAGGTGTAATAAATACCCATGTTTTTGGACTGCCCCCCTCCAGGATATAAATTCCAAGGATGCTTTCCACTGTATTTCCAGAGCTTAGAATAGTGTCTGGTACTGATCAGCTCTCAAGACTTGTAGAATACATACTTGTTGAAAATGTTTGAATGTTTGTGGAAAAGAAGTAGGAAACAAGACACAAATACACTAGGCACAAGAGACTCACATTAATTACCTAGGAAAGGTGAGGGAGTAACTAAGTACCCCTGCCCAAAAAGCAGTGTAGGAAGGGCATTTCCGGAGTAAATAGTCTCTTCCTGACATGTTTATGATAGGTTTTACCTGATTATCTTTTCCTCGCTATTAGAAAAATCAGTTCTGGAGAAAATCAGTAGTCAAAAGAGATTGTTCAGAAATGGGTTTGTTTTCCAGAGTAATAGTGGTCCTTGATCTTAATCAAAACCACACTACACTTAGGGTTCTTCTGCATATGCAGATAGATATACAGTTGACTCCAACCCCACAGCCTAGTGACAGCAGACTGACTATATCTTGAAGTGATGTCACACGTTTTTGTGGGGGGTGGAGATCATCTGTACTGACGTGACTATGTTTCCTAGCTTTTAAATGCTTCTAGCTATATTTCATTGAAAATGTAGCTTTAGTGAGTCATGTCTAAAACCGAAGAAATACTGTGCTTTTACAGAGAAGTTGAGAATTTGTCACTGCTCTGGTCTCGCCTTCCATAACCTGAATGCGGTCCAAAGCCACTTGCCATCACTTGGGCTGATATATTTGACCTGGCAAACTCAGGCTGGTGTACCCCAAATGTTCTCTCATGATATATTCCTACACAAAAAGGTAAATGTAGTAATTAGGACTGTCTTATTTTATGACTAGAACTATGCAAAAAAATATGGAGCCATACCTAGTATAATTCTTGTGTCTGGAAAATAACCCAATTTCAGAGTTGTCTTTCCCAGGCAGACTAGAAATGCACAAAAAATGAGTAGACTGGCCACAAAATATTGCAAAGCACAAGATCCAGTTTGTTATTCTGTGGTTATTTTAGCTAGCATTTCGACTGCCCTGAATAAGTTTTTAAACATCTCGAGGAAACCATGTTTCATTACAAGTACCTTGACAGCTCCAAAAAAATGTCAAATGGCCACCTGAGAGCCCAGGACAGGGAGTAGGTAAGGGGTAACAGCAAGGAGAACCGAGCTCCCATTACCTTCAGTTGGATGATTTGGAAGGTGCTCCTGGGTAGGCTGATCATGATCAGCCTATCAACTAGAGCATCCTCCCAGCCTACCTGCCAGCCTACCTGCCAGCCCACCCCTAGCATCCTCTAGAAGAGGCACACAGAGCCCTGGGGGCTTCAGTTTGTCCTAAGGACATATGTTTAAATGAGGTTACCCTCATTATTTATGGTAATAATCTGGTAATCCTAACTCAGTGAACTCTTAATAGAATTTCACTGTACTCTTCTAAAGATTTGTTTATTTTTTTAAGATTTTATTTATTTATTCACGAGAGACACAGAGAGAGGCAGAGACACAGGCAGAGGGAGGAGCAGGCTCCCTGCAGGGAGCACGATGTGGTACTCCATCCCAGTACCCTGGGATCATGCCCGGAGCCAAAGGCAGACGTTCAACCACTGAGCTACCCAGGTGTCCCAAGATTTCAGTTGTTTTAGAATTCCTCTAGGAATTGGTGGGAAGAATGTAGGTATTGATGTCCAACCAACCTGGCTTCAAATCCAGACTCCCACAAATAATTTTATGATATTGGGCAGGCATCCTTAACCTCTCATAGTCTGTTTCCTCCTCTGTAAAATTACAGTAATAATGTATAGGTTGTTGATTGTATATTTAAAATGCGGATAATGGTGGGTACTTAATAGATGGTCAAGTCCCTCCTTAGAAGCAGAGCTATCTCAGGTGTTTCATGAATAATGACACTTTCTCTTTTGGGGAGTTTTTAGTGATAAAGCTGACATTCAAATCTAATTGCTCTTGAAATTGTTATAGCAAAATGAAGCCTCTCACCCAGTGTGGAGTATTATTTACTCTGTTGCTCTTTATTTCCTGCAGAGCATTACATTTATTTTCCATCTTTATCTACCAGAAATTTTTAACTCCCAATCTTCCAGTTTTGTTTGGTGAGTTGAGAAAATCCCCATTTTTTTTTTTTTGTTAGAATCTGCCTTAAGACTCTTCTTTACCTGAAATAAATTTGACATTTTGTAGTCTAAAATGATGTGATATGGTTATTGCACAAGAGCTCTCTGTTGGATCTGAGGAGCCATTAATTGTTTTGAGAATATGAGCTGTGACTGGGTAGAGGCAGTAAGTTCTGATTCACAGTGCAGGATGATGTGCTCAAGCAATCTGGTGTGCTCCATCATAACATCATCACAGAGAGATGGCTAATGTTCTATTTTGAATCCCTTAAAGAAGATTCCCAGCCTATCCTATCAAAAAGAATCCAGGAATTAATTTCCTGAAAGCTTTTAATATTTTCTATTTTTTAATACTAGATCCCAAGTGCTCTGTTGAGACACATTATGTTCAGTAAGTCTTTGTCTATAAGACATATACACAATTCCTATCAAACAGATGGCAGAGATAAGAAAAGTTAAAACATTACAAATAAAATGAATACCAAACTCTGATTGGACACAGCAGTGCTGACTTGTGTTTCTTACTGAGGGCTAAAGAATAGTGCCCCAGTGCTATGGCATTTATTATCTATACACCAAGCACAAATTATTGACGGTTCTTAACCATCATTAATATTTATTGAGTACTAATGTGCATGTTAAGTACTTTGTACATATCATCTCACATAATCCTCACAACCATCCTATGATAAGTCTGTTGCTATTGTTATTCCTGGTTTACAGATGAGGAAGGTGAGTCATAAAAGAGCTTGTGGAACACAGGTCCTCCAGAATGTTAATACCATCATCCACAGTAGAATCCTTTGTTCCTAGAATGGGACCTGCTGCATAATAGGTACTGATTTTGTTTGATGACCAAACTTGCTTATGTTCACAGTCTGGTTAGAATCCAGAGACTGACAAAAGGTTCAGTTCCAGGAGACTGACCATAAAGCCTACAGCTTGAACTTACTTCATTTTTCTGCTCCTCTCCTCCTTCAGTCAGCCCTGTATTAGACTGAAATAGAGACCATGATCCCAGCCCATTGATCACCATCCAGTGAAGATGCTCAAAACCCAATAAAGATGTTCAGAATAGCCTCTGCTAAGCTTTAGAACAGGAGTTGAGGCAGGTACGCACTAACAGTCAGCTCTGTCATAAATATGTATTCACTGGGCTTCAGGTTTACCTGATAATATAATGAGACAACATAATAGTGTGTCCTAAACAAGATAGAAATATAATCTCTCTCATGAAACGTTACAGAGAGTAGCAGTCCAGAGTTAGCCAAGACAACATTGCCACACAGTTGCCTTCTCTGGGTCTGAGTTAGCTGCCAGTCTCATTAGGACCTGGCTGGTAAGTAGGGGTAAAGAACCAGGGGGAACGTACATTCCCTTTGGAGAACACGATCTAGACAAGGCTTGGTCTTAAGAGCAAGCAGCCCCAAAAGCTGGGAATGCATGCTCCAGTTGAGCAACAATGGGATCATCGAAAATAATTATTAACAACTGTCAGTCTCCCTGGGAATAGGGTGGGTGCCCTGGCACCTGGGCCTTGTTGGCTCCTCACTCTTTCAACCTGCCTTACTGTACCCTTAGGCTCGGCTGTGCTGTACTAGATGTTTCATGGTAGGTCCATAAAGGACCAGAATCAGTCATTACATTGATTTTTATATTTCTTGGAAGATGATTTTGTTTTTCTATTTAACATTTGTAACAAAGAGTAGCTATGAAGAATAGACTAAAACTTGGTTCCCTTGTGTTCTCAGTAAACTTTTAATATGCTTCAAGTTTGTTTCTCCTGTAAATACTGCTTAAATTTTTAAAAATCCTCATATTGAATTTTTCATGATATTGCCATTCTTGTAAAATGATAATAGAAATTAATTTTTTTTAAAATCTCATTTTAAGCTTTTCACGTGTAGGAGAGGAAAAAGTTTTTCCTTTTTTTGGTGAAGGTTACTCTAGCTGGCTTAGGAATTAAACTGACCTGAGACAGATTAATAGGAAAAAAACTCAAAGTTTTATTACATGTATGTGGAGGCCCAATAATGAAATTGAGACCCAAAAAAATGACCAAGGCAGGCAGGTTTTAGACATTTTAGAAAAAGAGATGTTAAGTAGTGAGGAATTGGCAGGATAAAGAAGGCAGATGCTTAGGAACCTTAATTAGTAAGGAATTCAAAGTGAAATTTGGGCTGATGTAGTAGTGGTAGTTCAGTAGAAAAGTAACAAGGTTTATTTCTATAGCCTTTATAGCTTTAAAGTCCCTGTCTCTGGTCATTTTTCTTCTTGGAACAGGGTGGCACTTTTCATATGGAAGACATGTTTCCTGTTTCAGGAAGCAGAGTCTGAGTATCCTTGCACTGTTTCCCAAGTAGCTTCAATTCAGAATGATCACTATGCACATTTTGCCCTGGGCTACTATACATGCTGTTATCTTGAAAAATAGTAATGTAAATTGCTGAATGTGCCCTCTGTGATAATCAATGTTGCTATGAGATCCTAAATGTTTTGTATCTGTTTCTTTACTTCCATTCCTTGCTTTTGGAAAAATCATTATATTACCACAGCGTTTTAAATTTAAGTATTTTTTATAATACGATCAGGTTTCTCTCCAGAGAACTCGAGTCTCACATTATATTTGTAAGTACGTTGAATGTACTTCCCTCATTACTCAATAATTCCCTCATTACTCAAAAACTTTTTCCTTTACAATTTATTTCCTTTTTCCAATTTATAATTGGAAATGAGTAAATTTCAAAGTATAATCTCAAATAAAGCAAATTGCTTTTAAGAAAACAAGACATTGTTTAATTCAAACATTTTAATCCATAAGAGTAAGAAAATTATCTATTTTATTCAACTTCTTATTCCCAGTACCTAGAATAGTGCCTGGTACATGGTAAATACAGTACTCAAATATTTGTTGACCAAATCATATTTAACTTTTTAAAGTTTCCCATTTAAAAAAATAAAAAAAAATAAAGTTTCCCATTTTTAATCTATATGCCCCAAACTGTAACATAAAACACATAAAATATCTTGAATAGCAACTACCCCCCCAAATACTCAGTATGTCCACATACTGCACTCATGCATACACATACACCCCAGTTATGCACGTACCCATGCATTTATTTAAATGTCAGGCTACTGGCAAATTCAGCCCTTTGAAACATACTAAAAATTACAATTAAAATGTCTCTCAATAACTACATGGATCCTATATTTTACTCTTTAGCCCTTCAACTTCATTCATTCTAATTTAAAGTATTTAATTTGGTTATCTTTGTATTTTTGTAGAATATGTTTTAGATATGCAAATTTGGGTAAAGGATGGGGGGAGGGGTGATGAGAGGGACCAAATGTCAGGAACAGAAAGAGTGGAGATCAAAATTAGAAGGGGAACAGTGGTAGCACCAGCTGACATTTCTAAGTCAAGAAAGGAGACAGCAGCTTACAGGCATGTCCAGTGATTAATGATGTCTTCATCTTGTGAGTGTTCATAGTGATGCTCTTAATTATCAAGAAAAGTGTGTATGTTCTATATATCCTATTTAACAAGTTAGGGAAAAGTATAATACCTTAGGAATATTTGAAATTAGAAAATAAATTGGCATTAGAAGGATAAGCTTTGGATACCCAGAAGTTTTAATCCTGTCAACAGCTTTTTAATCAAAGATGACAGAAATGAAAAATGATTACATAGTACAAAGGATCCAAATAAACAGTTTTTCAAAAGAATGCATTAGGAAGCCATAACTAGGGAAAAACTCCACTGAAGGACTAGATTAGTTCTACCCATCTGGTTATCCTCACCAATAGGCAGGGTAAGATTTTTATGAGAGAAATATAATTAGTGCTTACTAAGCACTTACTATGGGTCAGATGCTGTGCAAGTGCATACCTTAATTCCCCATGGCCCTGGGATGCCTGGGTGGCTCAGCAGTTGAGTGTCTACTTTCGTTCGGTTCAGGACATGATCCCAAAATCACCGGATCGAGTCCCATATTGAACTCGGATCGAGCTCCATGCTGCTTGCATGGAGCCTCCTTCTCCCTCTGCCTGTGTCTCTGCCTCTTTCTGTCTCTCTCATGAATAAGTAAATAAAATCTTTAAAAAAAGAAATTCCCCATGACCCTGTAATTTAAGCATTATAGGGATTATTTCATTTTAAATATGAAGAAACTGAGTGTAAATGGGTTGAGTTGCTGCTAACGGTCACACAATTCATAAGCATTTAACAGACATCTTCCCCTGTCCCTCCACTCCCATTCCACCACCGGTTGCTGAGCTTTTGTTTCTTGTCCAGGGTTCAGGAGAGCCACATTTAGTTGAAACATAACCACTTTGTAGTTGTGTGACCCAAGCCAGACCATGAAGTGTTCCCAAGCCTTAGTCTGTTGAATGATGGGGATAAGAGTAATTAGTTGACTGCCTACTGCAGAGGGCATTATGAGACTCATGAGAATAAAAGTATGTAGAAATCCTCCAAGCTGTAAAAATTATTGTTCTAAAACTTTGTTATGATATCCTTATAGTCCACAAAATGACAAAGTTACTTCCATTTAGGAAGTAGTATAATATAGCATTGTGGACTAAGAAATAATGGGTAATTTAGGCCTCAAATATTTTCAAGTTAGAAATCTTAATTTGGTTCTCCCTACCATAAACACTCTCCTATTCTACTTTCACCACCACTACCCTTAATTAAAAAAAAAAAAAAAAAGTCCTGGTTATATTTGTTTCATTCCATTGATATGTAGGCTGCATAAAGGAGACAGTGACAGCAATGAAGAATTTGCTTTGATTGGTGATTCCTTTTGCTCTGATTAGTGAATGTGGTTTGAATTGAACATGCCACCAGAAGGCAAAAGGTCCTGTATTCACATGCAGTCATCCATCCAACTCAGTATATACACATCTATTTTCCATATATAACTAAATGTCAGACAAGTGCACATTCATCATCTGTTGGAACTTCAGAACAGCAGAAACCATGTCATGAGAAAGCCCTCATTGCCTGCAAGTGGAAAGAGGGAATGGTAACTTTTAAGGAAGTTGGAGCTTAGTGATTGAAATTCAGCTGTCCGACTAGGCTCCTTCTGCCCTCAGGGCTTTTCATTCAGAGGACCAGGATCTAGTTCTGTCCTATGTACATGAATACACAGTATGATTGGGCACCTAGAGTTCTGAAATTTGTAGTCTTCAGTTGAGAGCATGAAAGAGAGCTGACTTAGCTTTCACATTTATTCAGGAGCCACAGGACACAAGACAGTTGAGAATTACTTCTGATCTGCTCTTTGTTTCCTCTGGAGGAAACCCTTATTCTCCCTTTGGGGGCTTGGCTTCCTCGCCAGGCGCCTGGGCCTCCTCACCCTCGCCCTGTATTCCCTCACTTTAACAGCTGTTTCCTTTTCCTGCTTCCACAGTTTTGTCCTTTTTGCTCTTCCTCCAACTCTCCAACAGCGTTGTTTCCTATTGTTTGTTCAAAGAAAGGGAGGTAGAGAAGAGTTTTTAAAATTTGAGGTTCGGGTGAATCTGTTCTTTTAAGTTGAAAACTGATAGTTGGCAAGTGCCCTTGTTACACGTTGCAGAGCACTGATAAAATCTCATGAGTTTAACATCACAACTATTATGAAGTCTAAGCGTATTCAGGGTTAGGATTTTCCTAATTATACCTGCATTCAGTTTACAGCCTTCATACTTACTTAAACCCACCTCCAATAGTTCATCATCATATCTGAGAGCAACTAGAGCTATTCATTTATATATATTTGTGTGTGTGTGTATTTACTAGCTAGGATCATGTTTGATTCAAACCTGATACTGTAGCTTTTCCTGTCTTTAACTGTTAATGAAATTTTGTAAGTGCATTGCATGATTTAATTAATGTTTATAAAAATTCTTTGAAGGTAAAATCTCTCCATGAATGTCAAGAATTATGATTGCTTTCTTCATGTAATTCCCAGGACTCAATTTATAGTTTCTCACATGATCAATCAAGAAAGGTTTATATGTAATACTTTTGACAGTATTTCAACTTAAAAGCATATTTTTGGTTGAGGTGGATGCTGGATTATTCTTGCTGCTTTTAATCCTGAAAAAAATGAACTGTGTAAACTCAGATTAAATTGATATCTCTTCAGTCCTTTATACTGGAATACCTTTTGACGTTTGAATACTACCCATCAAACTTTCCGCATTAGACTGTCAGATTACTTATTAGTTATATACTGAATTTGTGTCACTATTCTGGGATTTATTTGAACTAAATTTTATTTTAGAAGAGAATTCTGTGATACTCTAAATGGTATTAAATAAAATGAATAATGAGATTCAAATATCTGTCTTTTTAGATTCCTTTGCTATGTGAAGTTTTTGAATTTTGTTTTTGGTTTGTTTATTTTTTGAGATGAGGGGAGAGGGCGAGAGAGACTCTTAAGCAGGCTTCACGCCCAGCACAGAGCCCAATTTGGGGCCTCATATCAGGCCTCTGAGATCATGACCTAAGCCAAAATCAAGACTCGGACACTCAGTCTACTGAGCCACCCAGGCATGCCTCCTGCCCAGTTTATTTTTTGATATAATTTTGTTCAAACATCGTTTTTCGGGCAGCCCCAGTGGCGCAGCAGTTTAGCGCCGCCTGCAGCCCATGGCGTGAGCCTAGAGACCCTGGATTGAGTCCCACGTCGGGCTCTCTGCATGGAGCCTGCTTCTCCCTCTTCCTGTGTCTCTGCCTCTCATTCTCTCTCTGTGTCTCTATGAATAAATAAATAAAATCTTAAAAAAAAAAAAAAAAAACATCGTTTTTCTCCAGATTTTTGTTTTATTCTCCTTGAAAGATTGTAAGAACTGTCTCTTTTATCACTATATTCAGAGAACCCTGCAAATAAGAAATGCTTAGGTAAAGATGGTTAGATGGAAACAGTCAGCACTGCACATTTAAACTTGATACTTTTGAAGTCTTCTTTACTATGTAGTCATAAAATACTTGGAAATTTTGTCGAACTTAGTATAAGAGGAAAGGAAAGTGAAATTTTGGGGGGAATAAATAGGTGCATAGATAGGGCATGGGCCAAAGAGCCACGCAGTAGACAGCCTAAATGAAGTATTATATTTAACCTAATTTCACTTTTGAAAAAAGGATTCCCTTTAAGGCAGTGCAGCTTGGTGGATAGAAGATAGGCATAGAAAAACATCATGGGGAGCAGGAGGGGGAAACAGATAATAAATAAAACGCAATGGAGTACAATTTATGGATAAATGGTATAAAAATAGGTCTGAACAGAAATGGAGAAATGCAATAATGGCTGAAAAAAATCAAAATTGTGATGGTTAAGGGTAAGAAACGAGTTGGAATCACAAAGCACAAGGCCTAGAGTAAGACATGGACTGCTTTTATTTAATTATTTATTAATGTTCATTCTGTCACTGTACATTGAGTAATTTTAGAAAAGACATGTGACTTCTTAGCATTCCAACTTCCCTACTGACAAGTGACTGACCCAGGATGATATGGCATGGCAGTTCAGAGAATAGCCTTTGGAGTTTGGCCAATCATGAACTTTGAACTCATTTTTAAATGGTAAGTATTATATCAGGGTAGTAAGTTATATATAGCAAGTATGTTTCAGGAATTTGATCTAGAGAAGTGCTTATAAAATGCAGATTTGTATTTCTTTGCATATTTTATTTTATTTTTAAAAGATTTTATTTATTTATTCATGAGAGTGTGTACACAGAGAGAAAGAGAGGCAGAGACACAGGCAGAGGGAGAAGCAGGCTCCTCGCAGGGAGCCCAACATGGGACTCGATCCTGGATCTCCAGGGTCACGCCCTGGGCCAAAGGTGGCACTAAACTGCTGAGCCACCCGGGCTCCCCTCCTTGCATATTTTAAAGAAGACAGATTATTAAAGAACTTCAAATATATCTAAACTTTTGAATAGTACATGCAACATTACTCTTAAAGCAAAATCAGCAAACATTACAAGAAAACCACAAATCACTATCTCAGATAAATATAAATGCAAAAGTCTTTTTCAAAATATTAAGTCCAATCCAACAATATGTAAAAACTTAATCTGTGGGGCTCCAGGGTAGCTCAGTCAGTTAAACATCTACCTTCGGCTCAGGTCATGGTCCCAGGGCCCTGGGATCAAGCCCCATGTGGGGCTGCCTGCTTCTCCCTGTCCTCCCCACTTGTGCTCTCTCTCGCTATGTCTCTCTGTCTCTGTCTTTCTCAAGTAAATAAATGAAATCTTTAAAAAACACACACACAATCCATTATGACCAAGTGTGGTTTATACCAAGAATGCAAGGTTGGCTTAGGATTTGAAACCTAAGCAATGTAATTCACCACGTTAATAGAAGGATGGAGAAAACCTGTGTTATTATCTCAATAGATAAGAAAAAACATTTGATAAAATTTGACACTCAATTATAATGAAGTCTTTCAACAAATTAAGATAAAATGTAAATGTGGAAAAACTAAAATTTAATGATGAAACACTAACGACTTTCCCTTTTAAGATTTTAGCCAGTCGGGGATCCCTGGGTGGCGCAGCGGTTTAGCGCCTGCCTTTGGCCCAGGGCGCGATCCTGGAGACCCGGGATCAAATCCCACGTCGGGCTCCTGGTGCATGGAGCCTGCTTCTCCCTCTGCCTGTGTCTCTGCCTCTCTCTCTCTCTCTCTGTGACCAAGAGAAAGAAAGGAAGGAAGAAAGGAAAAGAGAAAGAAAGAGAGAGAGAGAGAGAGAAAGAAAAGAAAAGAAGGAAGGAAGGAAGGAAACTAGCAAATCTTAAAAAACAAAAACAAACAAACAAAAAAAGATTTTAGCCAGTGTAGTAAGGCAAGAAAAAGAAATAAGAGACACATAGATAGGAAAACAAAAGTAAAACTTTTTTTCCCCCAGAAGTCCTGATTTTGTATGTATAAACTCCGAAGAATGAGAGTCAGCAAATTATAGCCAAATTTGGTCTGTCACCTATTTTTGCATGACCTGTGCCTAAGGTGGCTATTACATTTTTTTTGCTGGTGCGGGTATAAAATGGATACAACCATGTTGGAAAACACGTTGGCAGTTTGTTATAAAATTACTTATATGCTTATCATATGACCTAGCAGTTCTTCTGGGTGTGACCCAAGAATGAATGATATATGTCCACACAAAAACTTGTGTGTGAATGTCCATAGCACCATTCTTTACAGTACTACCAAATTAAGATTTTATCAGTAGGTGAATAAATAAGCAAAGTATCTTATGTTCATACTGCTCAACAACAAAAAAAGAAATCACAAACAACATGGGTAAAGTCTCAAAAATATGCTGAGTTAAAGAATTCAGACGTAAAGTACATTGTGCATTATTACATTTACATAAAATTTTAGAACAGAGAAAATTAATCTATAATGATAGCAAATCACAATTGCCAGGGAGCAGTACCACAAAGGAGTTAAGGCAGTGTTTAGAGGGTGACGGAATTCAATGTTATTTGAATTGTGGTTCATTGTTGTGTACATATAGTAAAACCCATCAAACTACACCTTTAAAATGAATGTGTTTTATTGTATGTAAGTTATATTTCAACAGAGTTGGCTTTAAAGGTAAAAAAGTAGGGCAGCCCCGGTGGCCCAGCGGTTTGGCTCCGCCTTCGACCTAGGGTATGATCCTGGAGACCTGGGATCGAGTCCCACGTCAGGCTCCCTACATGGAGCCTGCTTCTCCCTCTACCTGTGTCTCTGCCTCTCTCTCTCTCTCTCTCTCTCTGTTCATGAATAAATAAAAAAATAAAAATAAAGGTAAAAAATATTAATCTTTTTTATTTTTTATTAGTATTTTTTTAAAGATTTTATTTATTCATTAATGAGAGACCCAGAAAGAGAGGCAGAGACATAGGCAGAGGGAGAAACAGGCTCCATGTAGGGAGCCTGACGTGGGACTCGATCCTGGGACTCCAGGATCACACCCTGAGCTGAAGACAGTCATTTAACTGCTGAGCCACCCAGGGATCCCTATTAACCATTTTTAAAATCCCACATGACTTAGCTTAAACTAGACACTGAACTTCACAAGGCACAGATCCTTTGGTAGACTTTTTTTTTTTTTTTTTTTTTTAAACCTCCAACATGCAGCTTGGTACCAGGCACCCAATAAATATTTTTGAGCAAATGCTTGAGTGAAAGATAGGAGCAAGGTGACATAATAGGCTAGGACTAGAAGAACAGAGTTCAAGTCTAGCAGAGGCTGGGTGAAGCTTTTGGATATAAAATTTTTGTTTTAGATTTGTTCATCCTAACATTTATTTTTCTATTGGAGAGGAGTGTTTGCAATGTAATCTGCAATGGCTGAAATCATAGATAAAGTCTTTTAGATGGCAGACAGGGATTCAGACGATTAACTGTGGAGTACTATATATAAGAAACGATTTTATTGAAATAACGTAAAGAAGCTTGTGTTGTAGTTTTAATCAAATCAAGCCTGACTCATCCATTTGAGGGCAAGATTACGGAAATAACAACTTATGTGCTTCAGGAGTATTTTAAGTATGAAACAGTTATATTCATATTTACTTAGGAAGAAACAGAATTGGTGGATAAGTAAAACTTTAACCCTGTGGGAAAATTTAATATTTGTATTTGGCTTCTCTGTGTTAGCGCTAAAGAAATTGCTTTAGGTTATACAACTCCATAAATGTTACATTTCTAGTATTACCAGAAGGGTATTTTTTAAAGGGGAGAATCGTGTTTTATTTTACATCTGAAAAATAAACTTGAATCAGTGTATTCTGCTTTTTAATCCTTTAAAATGTTATTGTAGTACTTTTCTGGAGTTTTAGGAGAAAATTCTCAGTGGCCTCACACCTACATCCTTGTAAGGGCTGAGTGGTTTGGTTGAAGTTATCCATATTTCAATCTTTTATATTTTTTACTGTAAAAACTCACTGACTCATCTTTGCTTATCATGAAGTATTCACCTATTTGGTTTCATAGGCTTGTTTGGATCAACGAATGTGGTTAATCTAGGGAATGCATCATTGTGTTTTACCTAAAACACCCATGTCTTGTAACTGAACATAGATGTGTCCTTGGAAAGAGAAGAAAATTAACCCCACCCCAACCTCATTCATTTATCTGTAATTTTCCTATGCAGTGTTTGTAGTCATTTGGTACTTAATACTTAACCAAACCTAGTATTTTGACAGATGGGACTGTTTCCTTCTGGTGGAGGGTCTTAGTGGGGTTGGTCCAGCCTTCCTCTCGCAGCCTTACTTGAAGGTAGTAAAAACCAGATCCAGATTTCTTGGAGTGTGGTTGATAGACTGTCTTCCTCAGAATCATCCATTATGTTTGCTTGTGAAAAATTAATCCTAAAATGATAGAACTGGGGTGGTGGTTGCACAACTGACAGTCACCACAGTAGTAATTGTTTCAGGCAAGGATCACCAGTGGCTGTGAAAACTAGTAGGTAAGTATGAGAAGCAGGGTATTATTTACATGATCTGTTTACATTGTCTCAAATTATCTCCTCACAAGATATTATTAATTACCAAGAAAAATTAAGAGCAGAACAGTGGAGAAACCTGGCACAGACCATCTAAACCCAGTGATGGAAGTCCAAACCAACCTTGATGGGACAAATCAGCCTATGCATTTGCCCTCCCCCTTAGTTTCACATGCATATAGATGAATTTGAATAAGCTAAAATTTGTCTTTCCTCTGGTCCTTCCTGTGTATAAAATGTCCAAACCAGTATCTGTAGACCATGATTTCCAACATGGAACAAAAACTGTGGTTACCCTTCAGACTATGCTACATGCCATTATATTTCAATGCTCTGATGTATTTTTACACCTTGAAAGCATATAGACCTCTTTGGTCTTACCTAGCTAGGTGTATTTGCTTAGCTATTTGCCTCTCTGTACAAATACCTGTTTTAATGTTTCAAATAGTATTATTTTTTGGTTCCCAGATGGAGCTCTTGGAAGGAACACAGCCCAAAAATAGCCATACAGACTAGCCATACAGACCTATATTGGATTTGTTAAGGCTAATTGGCAGTATATTCCTATATTGCTGTAAGACCTCCATGTCTCCCAGGATATATTATTCATCACCAATACTTGATCCATTTCCTTGATGAACTTACTATGCAAACATCAGTGCTTTCATTGGTCTAGTGTTTAGTGTGAGATTCTGCAGTCACCAACAGCTCTCTGTTCCTAGAAGGGTGGAGGCCAGTGTCCTCTCCCCCTGTGAGTGGCCCTGCATATAAGATTTTGACAGAATCACCAGAGACTAGCTCAAACAGGTAGAAAACAACTTTTTATCCTCCTATAAAATTTGTTTTACACAGACTAATTGGGAATTGAAAACAAACAAATTTTTTACCCTTCCTTTTAACATATTACTAAGCAAAGGAAGAAGTTGGAGATTGACTTAGGTACATAGCTCAGTATTTTATTTTATTTTTTTTTAAGATTTTATTTATTCATTCATGAGAGACACAAAGAGACCCAGAGACACAGGCAGAGGGAGAAGCAGGCTCCCTGCAGGGAGCCCAATGTGAGACTCGATCCCAGGACCCCAGGATCACGCTCTGGACTGAAGGCAGATGCTCAACCGCTGAGCCGCCCTGGGATCCCCATAACCCAGTATTTTAATCTTTTGTGTTAACTAGTTTGGAAAGAGTAATTAATATTCCAGTGCCTATGTTTGCATTTATTAACAAAATTTAAAAACTTTTCCTGATTTAAATGTAACACTTTTATCGAAGATCTAGTAGCTTATTTTGATGAAGCTTATTTTCTCTCAATCATTTCTTTAAAAGTTGTATGAATTTATAGAAAAAAAATATCGCAGTTGTGAAAAATACTTATGAGTATGCCTAATATATATGGTTATGGTTTTTTAAAGAGTTCTAAAATGATTCAACATAATGTAAGTGATATTTTACTTCAGAGCAGCATAGCTTCAACATTTTGGAGGAGAAGACACAAGAAGGATCAGGTACAATGAGGACCGAAACCTCACTCTCTAGAAGCCCTCTTTGTGGCACTGTTCCAAAGTTGTATTTATAGATCTCTCAGGAAAAAATTATTCTATAGCCCAGGAGAAGTTAAATTGGACAATCTATTAATGAGGGGAAATGTTGCCTAAAACATACTGTGCATCAAGGTGTATTAGTGAGTAAATCTCAGCAGTATTGCCAGAAACATGAGAAAGCAGCGTCTGGGTGGCTTAGCCTGTCATGCGTCTGCCTTTGGCTCAGGTGATGATCCCAGGGTCCTGGGGTCAAGCCTCGCATTGGGCTCCCTGCTCAATAGGAAGTCTGCTTCTTCCTCTCCCTCTGCTTCTCCCCTGGCTTGTGCTCTCTCTCTCAAATGAGTAAATAAAATCTTGAAAGAAAGAGAGAGAGGAAGGAAGGAAGGAATGGGAGGGAGGGATACCTGTACATTAAAATGTTGTACCTTAATAGAAAATAGATGTGGTTCCTGTTTTTAAGGCAAGTTTACTGAGGTCTTATTTACATGCAATGGAATATACCTTTTCGGTGAGTAGTTCTAAGACTTTTGACAAATGAATACAGCCGTGGAGTCACAATCAAAATATAGACCATTTCCATCACTCCAGAAAATGTTCTATAGAAGGTTTTCCAAAAGGTGATTGAAGCCTTTGGACAAGCACAGTGTGATACAACAAGCACTTGCCACCATAGCTGTGACTGATAGGGTGATCTCCAGTCCTCTTTGGCTGCAGTGTCTGCAAGGGTGGCAGTTTGGGATCTTTTCAGTGTAAGAACTTTTGTAGTTAGGCTCATAAAGTCTGTCTGCTTCTCAGTCAGACCCAACTGAGAATTTCTGGCACTCTGTGTTCCAATGAAAACCAGTGTTTGAAATTGCTCTTACCACTGAAGTCTGCAGCTGTGAATTTTTAAGTTTATGCAGGACTGGGCTTTTATATTTTACGCATTTGACATTTATTGTTGTTTTGTTAGTTTAGGTTTGCAAAATAAGTAAGAGAAGGCTTATAAACTTCTGGGAAACAAATGGTATGCCCTACCAGGGAGCTCACAGGCTAAGCAACCTGGCTTTTTAACCACATGAATAGCAGAGAAAACAGATTAGATTGCTTTGCTGCTTATTTATGCTTCTTTACATCAAAAATACAACTATATGCTCAAAGTGATCTGCATGAATCTGTTTTTGTGAATAACATTTTACAAATGCAATTACTTGGTGATCATTATTCCTTTCACTATTAAGTATTAATGGCCATTCTCTAACATACCTCTGGTTTGCCTGCTAGCTTAAATGGGAAAGAAAAATATCCTTTTTTAGTGTAGAAATTTGTACCAGTCCTGTGACCTTTGGGTTAACTTTACCAAAGCAATTAAAACTGTTAATAAGGACACAGTTTTTATTTGCCAGTTAACAGCTCTAGAGGGAAAATCCCAAACTGTTTGCTTGTAGGTTAGAGAAAAAGCATTAATTTGTTTAGCACTACCAGTGCTTCTCTAAATCTTACCTTCTTTCCTATAGCAGTAAATATGGTTAGGGAACCAATTTCTTGGCTGTGAAGCCACTCTTTCGACAACTGATCAAATTAGCAAAGACTAGTTGCCTGCTCTTCTACCATAACCATCTCAGCCAGTATTCTCCCATCTGTTATTTGATCACCATTGGCTCTTCTTTATCCCAAAGAGTCGATGTATAACCTAAATAAGTTTTAAAAGAGAGATGTCAACCACTTATTTAGCCACTCCTTAAGTGGAGAAAACATTTTCCTAAAGAGTACTTTCCTGAAATAAAGGCATATCTCTTCCTAAAATCTTTTGACTCTCTGCAGAAGTTTTTTTTTTTTTAATCTTTGCAACTATTTATATTTGCTAATTTACCAATGCTTACTCTATTTAGCTGTACTATCAGCCTCATTTTAAAATTATGTTTGCAAAGTTAATTGCAGTTATCTGTAAATGGAAAAATCAGAATAAGTATTTCACATTAACATAATAGCTTTAGAAAAGTAATTTTTGCAGCTTTTTATTGCAATATTAAGTAACAAATGGTCACTTTGAAAGAGCCAAAATTAATGTGCTTTTCTTCTATAATGTGAGTGTGGTGAGCAAAATAATGCTCCCCTCTCCAAAGATATGAGGTCTTAATACCTGTAGCCTGTAAATATTACTTTATTTGGAGAAGAAATATTTACAGATATAATTAAGGGCCTTGAGAGTAGGAGATTATCCTAAGTTATCCAGGTCAGCTCTAAAATGCCTTCAAACAGTCCATGGAAGAGAGAGACAGAGGGTGATTTGACACATACTCAGAGGAGAAGGCAATGTAAAGATGTGGAGACAGAAATTACAGTGGTGTGGCCACAAGTCCAATAAGCCACCAAGCACCAGAAGCTATAAGGGAACATATTCTTCCCTTCATCTTCTGGAATGAGTATATCCCAATTTACAACCTTGATTTCAGCCAAAGCCAAGTGAAACTAATATCAAGTTTCTGATCTCTGGAACTGTAACAATATAAACTTCTGTTGTTATAATATACCTGATTTGTGATGATTTCTTCCACACCAGGTTTGGTTGTAGGAGTTGAGATGCTGATGTAATGCTGATGTAAAAATGTGGAAGTAGCTTTGGAATTTACAATAGGTAGACCCTAGAAGAATTTTAAGGGATACAGTAGAAAAGGCCCAAACTGCCTTAAACACACTTGTGGTAGAAAGATGGACTTTGAAAGATGGACTTTGTAGGTGTGTCTGGTGACAGCTCAGGGGAAATGAGGAAGATGTAGTTGGAAACTAGAAGAAAAGTGATCCTTTTTATATAGTGGGAGAAAACTTAGCTAAATTGTCTACACAGTTGTGTGGAAAGCATATAAGCAATGAACTTAGATATTTAGCCAAACAGACTTCCAGCCAGAATGCTGAATATACAGCCTGGTTTCTTAGGGTTTGTGGTGAAATGTAAGAAGAAAGATAGAAATTGAGGGAAAAACTCTCAGGGCAAAAATGAGCTGCAACTTGATGGTTTGGAAAATTTCCAGTCTATCCAGATTGCAATCAACACTAAAATTAGGAAATGTATTGTTGGGAAAGTGTGCTCTGGAGAGAAGGCCAAAGGTGTAACTGGACAGTCTTTAGTGCTGACAGAATGAGATGTATGACTCTTAGATGCCCTCAGCCATCTCAACAGGAAATAGGGATGGAGATGGGATTTTCCAAGAAAGATCTATGGAGGACCCTCTTGTTTAATGGCATAGATACACAGGAGATCCACATGGTTTTTGAGAATATCAAATTAGCAGAAACCATGACAGCTTGACTGAAAGGGACAGAGACAGGATGAAATGTAGGAAGGCTGTGGGACTTTCAAAATTCTATAGGCAGAAAACAGCCTTTATAAAATACTCAGATGCAAATATGTGCTACCCTTTAAAAGAAAAAAAGGAAAAAATGATTCCAAGTGTAGAGCTTCAAGCCATGGAATATTACTTTCAGGCCTTGAAACCTTGCCCCACTGGATTTTAAAATTACTTGAGCTGCATGACTTCCATTTTCTACCTTGTGAAGTTGGGGATGTCATAGCTTTTATCCTATGCCTGCTTTACCATCTTATTTTGGAAGCAGATAACTTGCCTTCTAGTTTCACAGATCAACAGATAGTGAAGAATTGTGCCCCAGGATGGATCATACTCAGATCTCACCCATACCTAATTTAGATGTTTAGATGATGAGATTTGGGATTTTGAGCTGATGAGGTTTACATGAGACTCGGTTTTTCTGGTTGATGTTATTTATAATGGGCTTAGATTTAGGATTATGTTGGGATGGGGTCCACATATTTTGCACATGGGACAGACACAAATCTTTGACTGCCAAAGGATAGACTGTGGTAGGCATGATAATGCTGTGGTCCATATCCCACCAACCCCTCCCCCCAAAGATATCAAGTTCTGATTCCTGGACCTGTAAATGTTCCTTTATTTGGAAAAATGTCTTTACAGATATGATTAAGTATCTTGCGATGGGGAAATTTTCCTGACTTAGACAGGTTGAAGCCTAACTGCCATCACAAGTGTCCATGTAAGAGAGAGGCAGAGGGGGAGTTAACACATAGAAGATAGTATGAAAGTAGAGGCAGATAGATAGTGGCGTAATGAGACCACAAACCAAGGAAGATATGAGAGGCAAAGAATGGGTTCTCCTCTGGAGACCCCCACAGGTATTGTGGCCCTGTGGGCACCTTAATTTTGACCTGCTGAAATTGATCTTTAAGTGCTGGCCTTTAGAATGGTGATAATAAAGTTTTGTTGTTTTAAGGCATCAGGTTTATGGTAATTTGTTAAAAAAGACAGAAGAGACTAATACAATGACCCTTATATATTTGGCCCTTAGTAAAATTTTCCATTTCAATTTGATCTATCCCAGGTTATTACTAAGAATTATCTAACATTTTGAGGAAATACTTTTTTTTAAGATTTTATCTGTTTAGAGAGAAAAAGTGCATGCACATGAACAGGAGGAGGGGCAGAGGAAGAGTGAGAGAGGATCTCAAGCAGACACCATGCTGAGCACAGAGCCCAACTCCTGGCTCTATCCTACCATGCTGAGATCATGACCTGCGCTGAAATCAGGAGTCGTCAGACACTGAATCGACTGAACCACCGAGGTGCCCCTCGAGAAAATACTTGATTGTACTTTTAGATGTTTTTTCCCCTTTTTGTCAAAAAAGAATTTAGTAATTTCTCAGCTTTATTGATTTTTTAAAATGTGATGCTTGGTTTTGAGCTATATATATATATCTTAGAATGTTTACTCATTTTTGTAGGAATTCTTCGTTATTCTTCTTATATCTTGGGGAGAAGTAATTTTTAAGTGTTACCTTGATTTATATTTATCTTATGAGTATTTCAGATACTAGGATAAAAGAAGAGCTTTAAAAGATATTGAAATTATTTTAGCTGTTTTAATCAGAAGTGGACTTCAGTTATTAAAATTTAAAATGATTGTAATTAAATGGCAGTGTTAGGCAATAGTTTGAAGTCTAAAAATATATTGACAAATAACTATACATTTATCTTTCAACCTGTGTTTGGTAGAACGAATACTGGTAAAAATACAGTGAGAAAGAAAAATCTAAAATGCATGCTCCCTACCCTCATGGAGCTTATATATACTTGAAACTCAGATTCAGCAATTCTAATCATTAGAATCTATACTGTTATTTAATGATGGTTCCATTCCCAATTTTCTTTTCTTGTTTTTGATCATGTTGGGATTATAATCTCAGGGGAGAAGGCACACATTAAACAAATAAACTCAAAAAAAAGTACATATATAAATTGATTTTTGAGAAGTATTGTAAATGAAAAGGATGGATATTATAGGAGAATATCTAGGGGGAACGTACTTTTAATGGATGTTCAGGTAAGGCCTTTTTCAAAGAGGTAGCATTGAAGCTACAAAATGAAGAATGAATATTCTTATCCTCATGTTTCCCACTGCTTCCTTTATGCTAGTTAGGAAAGCTCCTTGAACTAGAAGAAGACCCATGGGCTTCCGTCATCAAAATACGTCCAGAATCCAGCTACTCTATTTCCATTATCCAGTCACTCCATGGTCCACACACCACCCTCGTCAAACTGCAGCCTAGACTTGTGCGGAAGCCTCCTAACGTGTCCTCCTGTTTCTACCCTTTCCTGTATAGTCTAGTCTCAACAGAGGGAAAAAATTAAAATGGATGCTATCACCCTCCTGGCCAAATTTTTTCTAACAATTTCCCATTCTTGGTATAGAAGCTAAATGTCTTTACAAGGACCTCCAAACACCTCCATGATCAGACCCATGGTTTCTCCTCTTTCTCACTTGCTGCTTCAGATACACAGGTTCCTCAGTGAACCCATGCCAAGTGCATTTCATGGCCTTTGCACTTGTCCTTCCTGCTGCTTGGAATACTTTTACTTCATTTATGCCTGCTTTGTTGTTGTTGTTTTTTCCACTTCTTTCTAATTGTGATGCATTTGGTAATCACTGAAGGATAGTGTCTGTGTACAATAAGCAAAATTTGGAAACAGAAAGGAGTTGCTGGCTGAGGTTGCCATGTAAGAATATTTAGAGTAGGGTTTTCTTTTGGCTCCAAAGTCCAGGAGTCTGCAGATATGACCTGATGATGCTGTGGATCAGGATCTACTTAACTCTCAGGCTGTGACTACCTGCACACTGGATATAAGATCTGTCACACCAGGAACAGATGACTGCCAATTCACCCACTGAGGCCTACGACCATTTAAAACCTGGAGCACCTACCATACCTGTACCTGAAGCTAAGAGAGCTGTACTCAGTTATGTACATCCCTTTCTCCCAACAATCCACAAGTTCCTGCCCTGTACTTCTAGAGATATTAAGGGACTCATCTTTCACATGTCACTTTTCTTTGATTCATCACCAGATGTACACTTCTGTCTGGTTATCCTGTCAGATGCCAATCTCCCATCTCCATCTTTCTCTTTATTCTCTTGCCCAGTCTAACCCCCATCCTCCCCATGCTCCCTCTCAAACTCTTCTGGGTTCTCTGGAACCTCTGCTCTATGGCCAGCCACTAACCCCACATTCTCAACCTCCTCTTATCATCCCTTCCCCAATTCTTGCCTTTAATAGTGGTCTAGCTGTCCCCTGAAGGGACTCCGTATACTCTAAAATTCACCCTACAGACATCTGATTATTCTCTTAACCTCTGAGGTTCTCAAACTCAGGAAATAGGATCATTTTTCTCCTAGATCCCCAGTCATTTACATATATGCACCCTGCACAAGTCCCTGCTCCTTTGAGATTTCACGCCTGACTCTGTCACCCTTTCCTTCTCATTACTGTCATTAAACAGCCTTCTGGTTATTCAGCCTCAGTCATTGAAGATTCAACTCTCAGTTCATAGCAACTTCTCCAGTTCACCTCTGCTGTGCATCTCTAGGTGACTTCAGTATCCACCCAGACATCCCATCCAGTCTCTGGTAAAAGCAGTCCCTTGGCATGCTTCTAAAAGTGACCTTTTCCTTTGTATTCCTAGACCAGATCCCACTGTCCTCTAGCTCACTCCCAGAAATAATTTATCATCTTCATTAAAGGTTCCTTTTCATTGGTCTTGCCTTAACCAACTCTACTCTTGATACACCAACCTCACACAGTCCAACAATAGGGAAGGTAGCAAAAATCAGATTGCCATATCTACAGGAACAGTAAAAAAATGTTAAGTGGCAAATCAATAAGGATCCACTATGTAATCCTTGCAGCATTGCATGTTTTCATTGTATTTTGGTCTATTTTTTATTTTGTTTGAAATAACTAGTCTGAATATTCTAATTATATGTATAGATGCTAATGAAATTATCTCTTCAGAGCCGTGTCTAATCAGTTAAATATACGTACATGTTTATTTAGTGAAATGATCATTTCTAGTTGTGTTTAAGGTACTTCTCAGTTTTCTAAAAGATAAAATGCAACATCAGCAAAAATGGAAGAAATAATTAACTTATATCAATTTTCTGTAGACTCTGGGTGCTTATAAAGTATTGAGGTTTGAGATTGGCCACTTCTTTCTTCTCTAGAGCCTGTCTGATATATTTGTAATTGTGAACCAGCTGTCCTCCTGCCCAGCAGTTTTCTGGGACACCACCTTTCCCAAACAGCAGGTGTATATTAAGGACATGTAAACTGATTTGAATAATAGAGCAAAATGCAATTAGAAAGGTAAATCTGCCACAGAAACATTATACCATGCATTGCAAAACCAAATGTAAATAATTTGGATTAGATTCACACCATTGGGTGTCTCTAGTAGCCTAAATAACAGAATTGGTTGTACAAAATAATACGTCATGAATGCACTTCAGTCCTTTGATTTGAATGTTTGTAAAATGTTTTACTCTGTCTCTAGCACCCTTTACAGCCAACTGCAAGACAAGTTAGTTAAATGTGTTCTATTTGGACATGAAGATGGATGGGAATAATTCACACTCCTCTAGATTTGCTTTGAGTTGATTTTCTGATGGTTATGATGGATCTTGTCCATCCCATCTGTATCTTCACCTGGTCTTAATTTGATCATGACCTTATTTGTAGGGTGGCTGGCATTCTGTGATAATACACAGACATAAACTGTTTTTTTTTTCTCTGCAGCCTACTTTTTTGTTATCGATGTACTCTCCTAGCTAAGCCACATAGGCTCAGTAAAATCTACTATGAGACTGAGGTGGTTTTAATGTCAGATTGTTTCTTCTATAATTATTTTGGCCACTGTTTACCTAACTCAAGGTACTTTAATACTCTTGATCAAATTCTAAGAACAGTACATTTATATCCTGTCATAATAACAATAAAACATTAAACAAATATTTATGAACCAGAATAAGAATTCAGTATTTGCCTGTGATAAAGGGTAATGCCTTATTTATCACATTACTACACTGTGACATTGGCAAGTTCTGAAATAGTTTAAAGATGTCTCTCTTATTTTCCGAATAAAAGGGAAGTAGGCTGTGTGCAATTAAACACATATCAGTGTGAATGTATGTGTGAAAAATATCTTCACACAGGGTAGTTTATTCTTTAAAGTTCCTTCAATACACTAATGACATACAATTTAGTTTAACAGCTCGGTGTGTTGTAATCAAGAGTGTGAATAGGCAATCAAATACTTCTGTGAAACTCTCCCCAAAGAATTCATAGCAAGCCTGTTGCTATGGTGCATTCTCACCTGGGACTTGTTTAGCTTCTTTCTCAATCAGATATATTGACAATAATGAGCTAAAAAACAAAAATCCTCATAGAAAATTCAGAGAGAGAAATCCAGATAGATAGATGAAGCAAGGCGGCTCTTCTTGTTCTACTTGCACTTAGGAGTTTTTATCTATGATCCCAAGAGTCTCAAGATCCACTGAAGACATTACTGTCTCAAAGTGAGCTGGATGTCATAGAAGTCACTGTTTATCAAATGGAAACCATGGAGAAGATCATCTCTGAAAAGTGCAAACTAGATTTTCTCCATCCGCAACTGCTTCCCTGGAACTTTAGAAACTGTTTGTTGTTTGAGACCATCAAACTATTCAGACTATTCAGTAGTGCCATTTTAAATATTTTTTTTTAATTTTTATTTATTTATGATAGTCACAGAGAGAGAGAGAGAGAGAGAGAGAGAGAGAGGCAGAGACACAGGCAGAGGGAGAAGCAAGCTCCATGCACCGGGAGCCCGACGTGGGATTCGATCCCGGGTCTTCAGGATCGCGCCCTGGGCCAAAGGCAGGCGCCAAACCGCTGCGCCACCCAGGGATCCCAGTAGTGCCATTTTATTTAGATAATGCCAAAAAAGAGCTTGTGAGTTGCAGTTATTAAATTGAAGGAGATGATCACATTAGAGTTAAATAACAAGCGAGGTGGTGAGACCTTTGATGGATTATTTAGGCTCATACTGTTTTTTTCAGAGATTGTTATCTTCCCCTCTCCACCTTGAAATCAATTTCATTGCTACACTGTGTAGGTCATGGTGTGAGGCTGAAAGACGGTGAAGAGCACTGACTCTGGAGTCACACCTCTTACCTTCATATCCCTACCCTGCCATCTACCAGGTGTATGACCTTAGACACTCATGATTTGCATCTCAAAAATGAAAATAATAATACATACCTCGTGGAGTGGTTGTAGAAATTAAATAAGGTGCTTATTAGCACATAGAGATCATTGTTTGGGTATGGGTTGTACTCACCACTTATAATATGCAGAGAAAGCATTAGTACAGTAGCTAGTTCATAGTTAGTGCCTATTAGATAATAGCCAATAATCCTAGTGTCATTATAACTCCTTAAAATGAATCTGTGCCAGATACAGTCTCTTTATAAACATAGGAGGAAATATAAGGAAATGGTTAAAATTTGATGTAATTCAGTCATAAAAATTTTTAGTCATGTGAATGAGATGGGATAGGGAGCCAGAAAACATTGCAAGCCATCCTTTATACTGTCCTAGAGCTACAAGGTTGCTGGATCTAGAGTCATCAGCCCTATAGCCTTTGCAATGAAAGTGTCACTGTTGTTAAATTCAATCCATTCGGCCAAATATGTTCTGTTCTAAAACACTGTTGTTCAGACCAACTTAGTATATACTACTGAGAAAATGCTGATTTGCCAAATCATGTATTTTTACCTACTGTTTGATGTTCCTGACACTCATTACCCAATGCTATTATAATGTTTCAGTTTAATTATATATACATTATTTTAAAAGATAATGTCACAGATATTGATTTAAATTGACAATTTAGGGTTAGATTCAAGGAAAGCGAGTAGTAGCCATAGCCTGCCTATGGTGATCTTCTCCAGAGCCCTCACATTCACTGTGCTGGTCGGTTCAGGTTTCCTACAGCAGACTGTGTTATCCTTTCTGTCCGATGGAAGCCAGTCTCCATATCCTTGCTCACATACACACACAGGCATGGTCCCAGGACCTAATGCTGATGGCACCTCTGAGGCAGGTGCAGGCCAGCATGCTGGCCTCGGTTTACCTGAGCCTACAGCCTTGGACAGGAACACTGCTGACCATTTGCACCAAGCAGTCAGTTCAGAAGAAGCATCCTCTTGACAAATCAACTTCTTGCTTTTAGGAGAAAAGACAAATAATTCAGCTTGATATTTTTATGTCTGTCCGTTAGAGATATGAGCTTTTGGCATGAAAATGACTGGCGAAAGGACACCTGGGTGGCTCTGGGTCTGGACTGGAGATGAAGCCCCGTGTCTGACTCTTTGCTCAGCTTCCCCTTCCTCTTCCCCTCTCCCTTGATCCCTCCCCAGCTTAAGCACTTGCTCTCTTTTTCTCTCTAAAATAAAAAAATGAACCTTAAAAGAAAAATAAAATTACTGGCTGAGATACCCTCAGAAAACTGCTATTTTCAAGTATGTTTATAAAGATGGACATAAGGAAGGAATTCTTTTTTTAGAAGTTTGAGATTTAATTGACATATAACATTAGTTTCAGGTATACAACATAATGAGTGTATTGCAAAATGCTCACCATAGTAGTCTAGTTAAGGAATTTCTTAATGGCATAAGATGATAGAGAAGATATTGAATAAAGGCTTTATGCCTTAACTCAGTATCTGAATATTAAAGAACAACTCCATTTATTTACCCACCATCCCCATACTGGTTTTTGGCATTGATATTTTGATATCTGCAAGCTGGCTATATAAAGAAATTATGCGTTTTAATTTTGTGAGAGTCATGAGAGCCCCTAAATTTGCTAAAATTGCTTGTTCTAAAATTTAAGAAATAGAAAATAGGGCATATGATAGTAGCATATGCTCTTCTCTAAGTCATTTGTTATGAAAGGTGCTTCAGCCACTGCTTTCTTCTTGTGATTTTGTATATAAAATTGGATCCTCTTAAATGAAGATTAAGAAGAAAGAACAAAAAAAATGACGAAGCAGAGCTATTGAGAACAGAATATGATCAGATGATGAAAGAAAGATGAATTATTAACTGAGTGGTATAACATCATATAATGCTAACAACTTAGTTAAAATGGAATCCAAGACATCTATCTATTGTCCAAATTGCTTCATTTTTTCTTCTACTTAGAAATTGAAAATACATTCCCAAATTTTTGGCAAGTAATCCTCAGAGGAGAACATGGTGCATTTTTTAAATGTATATTTTTACTTTATAATGGCTAATTCTTTAAAAACAGCTTGACAGTTTTCACAGCATTTAGCATCTTATTCATATACTCATACCAGCTCCTATGTGATGTGGGTGTTATCCCCATTTAACAGATGATTAAACTGGGGTTTATAAATGTTAAAGTGATTGGTCCAATATTATACAGCTAGTAAGTGATAGAGCCTAGATTCAGATGTAGGTTGGACTCCAAATCCTATAATCCTTCCATCTTTGTTTCTGAAATCATATGCCTTTAAAGAAGCTTACAAGCCTTTAAACTAGGGTCTAAAAAAAAAATAAAAAATAAATAAAAATAAACTCTAGGGTCTGGGTTGGCAAGCTGTGGTCCATAGGCCAAATCTGGCCCTCCACCTGTTTTTTGTTTGTTTATAGCTTACAAGTAAAGAATTTGTTTTTACATTTTTTAGCAGTTTAAAAATAATCAGAAGAATATTTTGTGACACTTGAAAATTAGATGAAGTTCAAATTTCAATGTCCATAAATAAAAATAACCACACTCATTTTATGTTACTTTCCATGGCTGCTGTCGTACTACCAAGACAGTGGTGGCTAGTTGTGACAGAGACCTAGCTTACAGTCCACAAAGCCTAAAATATTACTATCTAGCCCCCCCCCACTTTTTTTTTTTTTTTTTTTTTAGATTTATTTGAGAGAGGGAGAGCTTGGGGAGGGGAAGAGGGATAGGGAGAATCCTGAAGAGACTCCCCACTGAGAAAGGTGCCCCATGTAGGGCTCTGTCCTAAGATCATGACCTGAGCTGAATGAAACCAAGTCAGCCTCTCAACCGACTGAGCCACTCAGGAGTCACTATCGACCCCTTTATAGAAACTCCTGCTCTAGGATATTAGTACCAAAATCTGTGATTAGTAAAAGTTTTTTGTGGAACATGAAAATTCCTTAAAGCTTTCATGCACCTTAGATCTTTTGATGGTCCCAAAAGCTAGTGAGGCAGATGGTGTTTGCCTTCTTGTACCAGGCAACCAGGAAATGGATGCCAAGTCACATGGTCTCATCAGCACCACACAGCTTTCCATGTTCACTAGCTTTCTAGGTACTTAATTTTATTTGGCATCCTGAAGTAGGGGTTTATTTTGATATTTCAGCTTGAATGTTATAATCCGATTTCTCATTGTCATAAAAAGAAACTTCATGTCAGATTTTGTCCATTCTGCTCCTTTGGCTCCCACACAGACCTCCTAGGGCCTATTGTGAAACTCATGCATTCATACTCTCTCTGTTTCTCTCCTTCCCCCTCTTCCTCCTGGCTCTCTCTTCCTTTCTTCCCACCATAGTGCCTGTCACGTAGTAGGCACTCAAAGTTTAAATGAATGAATGTTTAACCAAGTCAGTCTTTTAAATTACAGAAGGAAAAGCTGTAATACTAGTTTTATCCTTGTAGATAAAGCCTTTCACTACTGAATTTTGTGAAAGTTAATAGGATCTTGACAGAAGAAACTAGTAGAAAAAAATACAAATGTGAACTTCAAGATTTTTTTTGTGAAATTTGACTTAAATTTGATGTAGAATTCGGGGTTTTTAAAAATATATAGTAGCAGCCCAAGTATCCATCAATATAAACAAAAGGTGGTATAAACCTACAATAGAACATTATTTAGCCCTAAGTAGAAAAGAAATTCTGATGAATGCTGTAACATAGATGAAACTTTAAAACATTGTATTAAATGATACAAGCCAGTCACAAAGAACAAGTATGATTCCACCCAAGTAAGATACCTAGAGTAGTCCAATTCATAGAGACAGAAAATGAAAAAGTTATCAGGGGCTGGTTAGAGGGAAGAATTAGAAATTATTATTTAATAGTTACAAGATTTCAGTTTGGGAAGACAGAAAAGTTCTGGGTGTGGGTGGAGGTGATAGTTGCACAACAGTGTGAATATACTTAATGCCACTGAACTGCACACTTAAAAATTGTTAAAATGATAAATTTTTATACTATCTATATACTATAATATTATAATAAAAATACTATATAATCAGCTACTTTAAAAAGCCATTTAGAATACCTATCGATTACATAATACAATAAAATGATTACTCTTTCAAACTACTAAAATTCTTAGTAAAATTTTACTATTTAGTAAATGAAAAATTTACTATTTAGTAAATGAAAAATTTACCATTTAGTATATAATACCTTAAATGATTTGGCCCTAAAGTTATTTAAAGTGTAAAGTGTAGCATCCTCTTTCATGTTTTATTCCAAAAATTATGTTGACATAGAGGATTGATAAGAAAAACCATGTAAATTTGATTTTATGGCTACACTGAGAATAAATTGCTCTTTTCTTCCTTATTAGCAGTTTATGGAAGAAAATTAATTAAAACCATAGTACAAAAAAAAAAAACCAAAAAAACCACAAAACCATAGTACAAGCTGAGAAAAGCACCTTTCCAAAGGTACCAGTTCTTTATTGAAGAGTCCTGTGGAGTTTTCAAGAGAAATATATTCCGTGGAATCCGTTAGATCAGTCAATTCATTATACAGCATATATTTTCAAATAAGATAATTATTATTGTTGTCATGTATTTCATGCCCTTCATGAAAACTAATTCTTAAACATTGCCTTCTTTAATAGGTGAAAATTGGAACATTTAACTAATTGTGAAAATTAGCATCTTGGTGTGGTTTTACATGAATAGACCACTCTTATTCTATTTTATTTATACAAATAATTACAAATGAATGCCCAAGCTAAGAAATTAAATATCCAAAGAAATTAAATATTCAAAAAAAGTATAAAATTAAAAGTAAGCCATCCTATAAATGTAGGTTTCCCTTTCACAACCATTAATACTTTCCTCGAAATTAAGTTTCTTGAGCATATGTCAAGAAAAAATTTTTCTGCATACTCTAGCAAAAAAAAAAAATTTGTCTTTTTAAAAACAAGTGTGTGGCTCTACTTTCCTGAATAATCTTTCTTGGAGATTATTCCACATTAATGCATGTGGATTTACTTCAGTCCTTTCTAGCAATTGCATGCAGTTCTGTTAATATAGATGTATGTAATATATTTAATCAATTCCTCATTGATAGGTGTTAGATTGTTTCCAGTTTTATTTGATTGGTTGGTCTGTGTACTTTTCCAAGTATATCCAGAATTTCAGCCTTTGAGCTGGTGGACCAATAGGTTGTGGCATTTTTAAGTTTTTTTAGATATTCTTAAATTATCCTCTCAGAGTTTGCACCAATTCACATTCTCACAGCACCTTTTCTCCACACCCTTACCAGTGCTGTGCACTGTGAAATCTGCCAAGTCCTGTTACTCATTGTTAAAATGGGACTAAAATGGGCACTTACAGGTCATCAGAATATTATTGAACCCCTTAGAGTACCTTGATAGCTTCAAAAAAGTAAATATAACTGTTCTCCTTTCACTCAGAACACCATTTTCAGAACATAGTTAAACAGGATCTGCCCTGATAGTATTCAAACAATACTCCATTTTTCCCTCTCTCCCTTTCTTTTTCTTTTTCTTTTCCTTTTCTGATTTATTTTACAAACAGTGAGTGAGCAGAGGGTGGGGCAGAGGGAGAGGGAAAGAGACTCTTTTTTTTTTTTTTTTTTTTTTTTATGATAGTCACACACACAGAGAGAGAGAGAGAGAGAGAGAGAGAGGCAGAGACACAGGCAGAGGGAGAAGCAGGCTCCATGCACCGGGAGCCCGACATGGGATTCGATCCCGGGTCTCCAGGATCGCGCCCTGGGCCAAAGGCAGGCGCTAAACCACTGCACCACCCAGGGATCCCATGGAAAGAGACTCTTAAGCACACTCCATGCTGAGCATGAAGCCTGACACAGGACTCCATCCCACAAACCTGAGATCATGAAATGAACTGAAATCAAGAGCAGGACACTCAACCAGGCCCCCAGGCCCCCAACAATACTTTATTTCTTTAGCGCTCTTTTCTTTCTTAATTTTCTGAATTAGATTTTAATTAAAGAAGTCCTATGCTAGTTGTAAAAATGAAATAATGTAGAGAGATAAAATAAAAACGTAAATAATCTCTCAGTCCCTTTCTCAATCATCCCCTCCTAAAGTTACAAATTTTACTGACCTGCTGCATTTCGATCACACTTTTCTTCCTGCTCAAACTCATGGAGTATCTTTTATTTTATTATTTTAGTGTGTTTTACTCAGTTCCCCAATTGGCTTTTTCTCTTAATCATGTGTAGTGGTTTTTCTGAGGGAGCAGATAAAGGTTCAGCTTATTCTTTTTAATAACTACAGATTAGTCATTATATGTAGTGTGGAGATTCCGTAGTTTGTTAAAGTATTGCCATGTAGATGGACGTTCAAATTGTTTCTTACAGTGCTGCACTTAATATTTCATATATATGGTTGCTTTTATTTCTGTAGGGTAGATATCCAGGAGTTGAATTGCAAAGTCATGGGGAATATGTATTTTTAATTTTAGTAGATGTTATCTGGTTGTTTTCCAAAAGGGTTGTAGCAAATCACACTAACATGGCTCTTCCCCAGCCCTGGATGTTACCACTTTTTAAAATGTTTGCTTACATGGGGGCACCTCGGTGGTTCAGTGGGTTGGCCTCTGACTCTTGGTTTTGCCTGGGACCATGATCTCATGGGCGGTGGGATCAAGCCCCCTGTAGGGCTCTGCACTCAACATAGAGTCTCCTTGAAGATTCTCTCCCTCTGCCCCTCACCTCACTTGCACTCACATGTGCATGCATTCGATCTCTCAGAAGAAATAAATCTTTTTCTTTAAGTATTTGCTAATATGATGAAAATGACATCTCATTGTTTTTTGATTTTCTCCTTATGAATGAAATGAGCAACTTTGTCTAATATTTTAATTAGCATTTACGTTTCATCTTAGGCCATTTGTTTTGTTTTGGGTTTTGCTTTTTTTGGTTTTTTTTTTTTTTGTTTTTTTTTGTTTGTTTTGTTTTTTTTTTTTTAGATTTTATTTATTCATGAGAGATACACAGAGAGGCAGAGGGAGAAGCAGGATCCATGCAGGGAGCCCAGTGTGAGACTCGATCCTGGGACTCCGAGATTACACCTTGAACCAAAGGCAGACTCTCAACCACTGAGCCACCCAGGCATCCCTGGCTGCTTGTTTGATACCCTTTGCCTATTTTATTGTATATTTTGTAAAATTTGTTTATATGAAATTTTAAATGTCTGTTATGTGTTACAAATATTATTTCTCTCTTTTCTGGTCATGTTGACTTTGCATGATATTCTGGCATATGAAGTTTTATTTTTATGTAGTTAAATATGCCTATTTTATCCCTTATGATTTCAGGGTTGCTTGTCTTATGGAGGGCTCTATCATCCTAAGGTTATAAACATATTTTCCTAGTTCATCTTTACATAATTGGGAGTTTTTCTTATTGATTATAGGACTTGTATATGTGCGTGTGTTGCAGGCACATGTGATTCCAAGATAGTAATCTAGCTTTGTTTTCTCTAATTATACCAGCAGTTCTTTTCTCATTGAATGAAATTCTACCTTTGTCATAATTAGGAAGTTCCCACATATACTAGCATCTGGCTCTTTAATTCTGATTACATTCCAGGGCTTTATTTGATTTGGGAAGAAAGTTTTGAAACAGGAAAACCTATTACAGTTCTAAATACAACTACAGGAACAGAAAAGGAAACAACCTCAATTTTTTCAGTTTCCTATAATGGAAGAAGCAAGAATTTAACATTCCATTCTTGTTCTTCACTTATTAATTATATCACCTTGAGCAAGTCCTTTATTTTGCCTCTCCCAACATAAGGTTGCTCAACTCAATAGTGGCCTATACTTTTATAAGGATTAGAGAAGATATGTAGAGTGCCTGACCCACAGTTGGCATTCTTCAGTGATACATAGCATATAATGTGTTATGATTTAATAAATAAGGAAGTAAGATACTTATATCAAGTTGTACCTTTTCTAAACTTAAACAGATACATTTCTTCACAAGTATATGTTATTATATACAAAGAAAAAATTCTTTTTTTAAGAAAAAGAATTCTAAATATGGTAATTTAATTATTCTTTCAGATAAATATATTAATCTGAACAATAAAAATAACATATTCAAATCTGGCACTTTTTTCCTAAAAACATTTCTTGTTTATTTTTTCCTAATGAGAGCCACAGAGACTTAACACAATTAAAAAGCAACAGCATGTAACTTTTTTTTTAGGTAAGTGGGGGAAATACAGCTATTAAAGGTAACAAAAAGTAAGTGAAAATTGTGTTTATAAATGGAAGGAGCAGGATGTTTGAGGAGGAAGCAGGAGAGGCAGAGAAAGAGAGATGTTGAGATAGGAAGACGAGGAGGCACATTGTAGACAGCAGCAGGCATGAGTCTGGATGCAGACTCATGTTGGCCTCAGCCTGTGGCCAGACATGCCCTAGCTCTTTCCTAAGGCTTTCATGCTCTTTGCAGGTTAGATGTATCCTATAGTTATCAGTAATACAGTGATTTTCTTAACCTCATTTCTCAAGAATCCCAGGACAAGTTAGGGAGGTTTCAGAAGGAAAGATCATGTTAGCGGAGCCATATGAATAAAATGTAAAACTAAAAAGTTTAGAAAGCAGAAAAAGTTGATCACCTCTTACACCTCTTGAGCCAGGTAACAAGCCTTCACAGGGAACCATTTATTGGTTAGGGCCCAACCATTAAATATACATTTTAGTTCTACTAATTACTCACACACTTTAGCCATAAAATATTTGCAAAACAGAAAGAACAGCTATAAACTAAGCTTAGTAATGAAAAAAAGTATCATCATAAGAAAAGATCTACCTACACTGCTTGTTGTTTCCTTTTCCCATTACATTTCATTAAGTTACTAACCAAATCTTAAATTAATCATTCTTTAAATTACCCTTATTCCCTAGTGCTATTTATTAGACCTACCAAAGAAAGGAAGATTAAATTTAGCCTCGTTTTTGTTCCTTTTACCGTTTTTATGGTTTTTGCTACGCTTGCTATAACTAGTCCACGTGGAGGAAGTGGAAGATTGGTCATTTATTTTTCTCAGTTTTCCATTTCAGGAAATAATGATTTATTTCCATTATTATCATCTTCTGTGCAGTCAATTAACTCTCAAATGAGCAACTCACATTACGTGATATGCATCATTGGTCTTACTAATTTTGAAATATTTATATACTAGAAAACCAGATAAATTGTTAATGTTAAGTCATTATTATCTTTCATAATTTCTTAATGAATTTTAAAGTATTGGCTAACAGAATTTTCAAGGTATTATATTTTAAAGAAAAATTTCCTTGTGCTTTTGACATTTCGATTCTACCAAATAACTACCTGGTTGGAAAAATGACAGCAACAGTTATTGTCACCTGCAGTTGACACTGGCTCCGGGTATCAATTTTCCATGTTGCCTCCCTTTCTCAATATTTTACTACTAGGACTTCTCCAAGTATACATAATTTTAAGCACTAGTGAGAAACTCCTCATTTCCTCAGAGCCAAGGTAGGAAGCTCAAGAGATCAGAGAATTCAGCTGGTGGACAAAGGTGTAAGAATGAGGTGGCAGGGGGGTGGGGTGTAAGCAGTGGCATAAGTCATATTAATGGTAGTAAACCACAGTGCCGCTGAAATTATGTACACATCATTTATTTTTAAAAACAAAACCTTGGGGTATCCCTGGGTGGCTCAACAGTTAAGCGCCACCTTCAACCCGGGGCCTGATCTTGGAGTCCCAGGATCGAGTCCCACGTCAGGATCCCTGCAGGAGCTCCCTGCTTCTCCCTCTGCCTGTGTCTCTGCCTCCCTGTGTGTTTCTCATGAATAAATAAATAAAACCTTAAAAAAAAAAAACCTTTATTTGCCCATGTCACCATGAAAAGAGGAAATTCCTGCTAGAACTAATTTGTTAAAAGAGTAGTCAACAAAATTATGGGAAACCGAGGTTCTAGTCCCAGCTCTGCCCCCAAATATCCCTAAACTTTAAATAAAAGTAGAACATATTCTGTACCACTGATGACCTATATTTTTTTTTGATGACCTATATTTTAAGGACATGATCATTATTGTATTCAAAATGCTTTAAGAGCATAAAAAAGGATCAGCCATAATATATCAAGTCTGTTTCTGATACAAATACTCAGGAATTAATTAGTTTAAAGGTTTATACAATAAATTATAACATACAAATAAAATGTACTGTATGAAATCCAACCTGCATGAATTAGCAGGGTTTTCTTGTTTTGCTTTTGCAGAGAGCTAGAAGGATACTGAGATGAATGAAATAGATTCCAATTCTTTAAGAAGAATCAAGCTTAGTATTGAGCACATGTAATGGGCCAAGCACTTGTCCAAGGGCTAGATAAAGGGCTCTAGGCATTTAGGGGAGGGTAACATTTCAGGGTTATGAAACATGAGAAAAAGCTTTGAGCAGTATGTATAGGAAAAACATTAATAGTTCAGTCTAGTTACATGAAGGAGAGTGATAGGAAACAAAAAAAAAGTATTTGGCTGGAGGGGAGAAGGAGGGCACACTACCCTTGGTCTTAAGATACAACTCCGTTGACTTCATAAGTTATGTTATGGGTGGGGCAGGCAGGTCATGGTGCACAATGGTTAACACTATGAAATTAGGAATCAGGTTGATTTGATTTCATATTCTGGTTTTGAATGACCTAAGGCAAGTCAGCCCTCTATGGGATGAGGGCAACCCTGACTACTTTGCTGGCTGAATGGGGGAGTTAACCAAATAGTGCATTTAAAGCACTTGGCAGAGAGCCTGGAGCCCAGATAGCTCTCAGTAGAAGATTAAGATTATTGATGATTAGAATTGTGCTTTCAACAGATATAGCAGGAAAAAATGTTAAAAGGCAAGGCCTTTGACCACCATGGTTGGAGGAAGACTGAGAGAGGGGTTACTGCTGGAGTCCAAAGTTAATGTGAGCCCAAATTAGTGGGGAATGGCAGGAATCGGAAGAGAATGGACCCAACCTATGTCAGAGAAGCGGAGTGACAGGATTTTGGAAAGCATTTATCATGAGAAGTATAGGGAGTAAGAGAAAGGAAGGAAATGGTGCAAACACTTATGATTTGAGCCTGGGTAAGAGGGGAAGGGTGGCTCCATTAGGACACTGGTCCTTGAAAATCTGCATGCATGAGAATCTCCTGGAGGAATTGTTCAAGTACAGATGGCTAGGCCCCACCCCTTCTGATCCAAAGAAGTTTCCAGGTAGTATGGGTGCTAATGCTGCTGGTTCAGAGCACACACTTTGAGAACCACTGCAGTAGAGGAAAAACACAAGAGGCCAAGTGGAGGACACATCTTTAGGTATAGTCACTTAGCCAAACACTGAATCTGATTAAAGATAGTGAATTTGTGTATCAGCAGTATGTATGGACCAGTGTGATGGTCAGATTGCCAAGTGAGACACTGAAGGGGCAATGGCAATGAGTTACCATTAAGGAGACAGTTGTTTCAAAGCCATTAGTTGTGCTATTGAAAATGCTTGGACTTTTACCTTGAGTTCTCATCTGCGTCTGGTTTGAGGCAAAAAGCTTTCCTTGTAGGTTTTAATGTAAACCTATCTTCCTTTATTTTGACTTCTAATAAAGGAGCTTTGGTGACAGCATTCCAAATATGAGACCTAAGCTTTGGGATAAAAATTTAGAGCATCTGGTAAACTTTGCTGTTTTCTCTCTGCTTCATTAAAATTGAAGAATAAGAAAGATATCAAGGCTAGAACCTGGTATAATCCTGTGTGTTTTGGTGGGAAGATAAAACAATAAATATTTTAATGTTGCTCATCCTTATTGGAATGTTAACTAGTATAATGAAAAATTAGACTGGCAATTTTATCTTGTATTTTTCTTTTATCTTAAGCAAGATCTAAATATAAGCAATGGGCTAGTGTCAGGCAACTAGTCTAGCAGAGGTATCCTAATCAGGTGTACCCTTCATATCTTCAGAGTGGGATGAGGTCAACAGTTTCCATTTGAAGGTTAACCCTTTGTGGTGCCCTGCCTTTTGTAAATATTGTCTGGACACAAGTAATTAAAATTTTGTTTTCCAGTGTATAAAATACATTACTTCAGCCATCTCTAATTATAATAAATGAGCTTTATTTTTCAGTATTGCCTAAGTCATGTTCTGCAGGACAGTATTTTTTTTTTCTTGAGATTTTAATAGTTATTCCTTGGAAAAGAAAAAGTGTGCTTAGTTTCAGTAAATCAAAGAATTGCTAGGTTATACAAAGGTAAGCTGATTTCCTATGGATAGACTTCTCAGAATTTTGAATATGCTAGTGTTGCCATGAATACCTAAGATTTAGAAACTTCTGGGCAGCATTTCCCAAACCTTGTTGACCTGGAATCTCTTCCTTTCAGGGCAAATTTTATGAGACACTAATGTTCTCGGAACACAGTTTAGGAAAGGCAGTATTATTTAATTCTTTTTAATTTTGAGTTTCCTTTTAGCAAAGGGAGCTAGCCAGTGCAAAGGAGATGGATATGTTATGCCTAGCATTTCTATAATTATGTACGATTTAGGGACTGCCAAGTAGACCTTATAATGATTTGTCAGTTATTAAACTGTTATAGGAAGTCAGGACGTGGGACGCCTGGGTGGCTCAGTGGTTGAGTGTCTGCCTTCAGCTCAGAGCGTGATCCCAGACGCCCGGGATCAAGTCCCACATTGGACTCCCTGCATGGAGCCTGCTTCTCCTTCTGCCTATACCTCTGCCTCTTTCTCTGTGTTTCTCATGAATAAATGAATAAAATCTTTAAAAAAAAAATTAGAAACTCATGACAGTTAATCTCCTCTACATTACTGACTTGGTAATTTTGAGGCTGAGAAGTTCAAGGACCCTTTAAAAATGTGGCTCCTTTGCTTTTAGTACCAGCCTAGATTAAAGAACAGCATTCAGGATGTTTTTGAGGCTTTCTTATTTGCTCTTAAATAATAATTTTTAAAATAGTTCCCTAGGCTTGGCTCAAGACTCTCGAAGGTATGATTATGACCATAATTTGCTCATATTTTGAACATGAGAAAGAGGGAAAAAAGGCTATAGTATGTCCTGAGAGCAAGAGCAGGACCTATCCAGCACAAACCTATATGTACTTTAAAAATCTAACATATTATTTGGTGATAGTCTCTTAGTGATACAAAACTCTTTCTTTCAGCATACTAAGGCAGAAAAGTAAAAAATTTTTTGGAAGATTTTTAAACAAAATTGATTGAAATAAAAATGCTTTCTTGCTTAGCCACTGATTGCACCACTAATAACCATGTCCATTTTCTTCTTTCAGTATAACCAGTATTCAGGACTTTCCTGCTGAGATTTATGGGCATGGCATGTTACCCCCGTGTTGTACATATTCTGATGTGAAATGATTTTTAGTACGCCGATGAACCTCTTTAAAAATTATTATGTATTTTAATTTATATTAAGAAAATTAGGGATCCCTGGGTGGCGCAGGGGTTTGGCGCCTGCCTTTGGCCCAGGGCGCGATCCTGGAGACCCGGGATCGAATCCCACGTCGGGCTCCCAGTGCATGGAGCCTGCTTCTCCCTCTGCCTGTGTCTCTGCCTCTCTCTCTTTCTCTCTCTGTGACTATCATAAATAAATAAATATTTAAAAAAAAAAAAAAAAAAAGAAAATTATAAAAAGCCTTAGAAAAGAAATTATAAAAAGCATTAATAACTGAAATATTGTGTTTTCAAAATAAGTCAATTTAAAGAAAAATAGTTGGCAAAAGATAGTATAGGTCAAAGGGGAAGAAACAGAGATTGATAAGAAGGGAAAAAGGTAGAGATTTCACTTCCAGTGAGCATCAGAAACAGATGGATATGTTAAAGAACCAACTAGAAGTCTCAGAAATGGAAAATATTATCATTAGAAAACAAGTAAAATCAATGAGAAAAACCCTTAATAGGGCACACAGAGAAACAATGAATTGAAGGTAATACTGAGAAATTTCCCCTGAATATAGCTCTGAGAAATTAAGAGAGAATATGAAAAATTTGTTTAAACTCTCGTCCTTTCCCTGAAGGAAATAAATATGCTGAGTAAAATGTTTGCATTTTTTTAAAAGCAGGGCTAAGCTGGAAAGAAAATAAAGAATTCACAGAGATCAAAACTGAAATGAAAGTGGGAAGTGAGTAAGCAGTGAGTAAACCTTTTACCTTGAAGGTACCTGTCCAATCTAGGTGAGCTTGAGCATGCCATTTGATAGCTACATGCTACGTGCTATTTGAGGGCTGTCCAAAGTGGGGATTCTAATGGGAAATCCCTTGCCCAAAGCTAAAACTTGGCCAAACTACATTAGTAGAAGGGTAATAAGAAACCTATCCCACAGAAGACGACAAGCCTGGGTGCTGGAAGTAGGGAAACATCCTTCCCCTGAGAATTTATGATACTTAAGATTTTCAAAAATCCGAATAGCCAACAAACATACAAGAAGATGTTGGCTATCAGGGAAATACAAATTAAAACAAATGCAAGGTAGGTTCCCATATTTATCAGATTACCAAAAAGGGAACTGGGGATTTAAGCCCCCAAATGCAAATTGATGTCCATGAGAAATGTGGAGAAACTGGAACTCTCTCATATACTGCTAGCTGGAATATAAATTGGTACAACTGCTTGGGAAAATAACTGTGGCAGTCATTATCCAGTATCTCACAGAATTTAAAAATTAAGAGTGAGAGAAAATTTCTTTCTTTACAGAAAAGGAGACCAAAAAACAATACTATCATAGGTTGAGTTCTCATTGAGATGGAGTTTGGGGTGCAGAGTATTAATTGCAAATTGACACCTGTGGAGGAGAAGGGAAGGAAAAGCAGGATTGGGTGGAGTTCAAATAAAATACTCTGCAGACTGGCCCAGCCCCCAGCCGGGGGGAAGGGTTGGGAAGCAGGGGAGCAAATCTGGGCTCCGCCTTTGTACACCCACCTCCATCAGTGTCTGGCTGCAACCTGCCCAGCGGGCTTGTCCTTGAACCAGGCAGTTTTCTGCAGCTGAGTCACCCCTGAAGTGACTGATAGCAGAGGCAGCAAGTCCTGCCTCAGGCTCCCTGTCCAGCTCGGTCCACCATACAAAGCATGAAAATTAAGCTTTGTTTTCTTCTATTCCCTTGGCTCGCTGTCAGAGAATATTTATCAATGTATTTACTGAGAGATGAGGTAAACATAAAGAAAAGCTTTCAAACACATGCGAACAGACTTCATTTTATAGCATATTAGTAGCCTTGACTTCCTTTCTAAGTTTGTTTATGGTCTTGTGTGCCAGAATTTAAGAGGAAGTTGTCATATGCTAAATCATTGGCAAATGCTTTTAATATTATTTTCCTCGTTGACTCAAAGGAGAACAAATACTGGGTCCCCTTATAATTCAGATGCCCAGTTTTGGATACTGATTTCAGGATTAGCCTTCACAATGTAAGTTCAGATGATAAAATATGAAGTTTAAAGTTATAGGTGGTATCTGTGTGGTCATCTTAATGAGTGTTATTTTAGAAATGATGAGGTGTGTTTTTATATGACTGTGTAATAAATACTGTCTTCATCAGGCAGTCTAAGAAGCTGGAAGAGACAGAATTGTCAAATATTTATATCCTGCTCCCCCATCTTGGTGCTAGTCCCATACGGCTGTTCAATTTATATTCTATAGGTGTAATATTAATAATTTTGCAACAAAGCACACATATGTTCTACTTGTAAATATTCACAGGTATTAGGTAACCTTTACAAATTTCGTGCTTTATATCTTCCTGATGTTCTGGTTTCAGGACTTTAGTGACATCCTGCTTATGAAAAGTGTGAACAAATAATGGGCAGAATGATTCTGATAAAAGTAGCTGGTGATGTCCAATATTCTAAGTCCATGGCCAGTAGTGATATAATGTGAACTTTACTCAGTAAAATGAGTATGAATGAGTATGAAATGTATGAATGTTGAAGTAATCACCCAACTTTTTTTTTTTGGTTTTATTTATTTATTTATTTATTTGAGAGAGAGAGAGAAAGCAGAGGCAGCGGGAGAGGAGGGGCAGAAGGAAAAGCAGGCTCTCCACTGAGCAGTGAGCCTTATACAGAGCTCCATGCCAGGACCAGGCTCTGTCCCAGGATCCTGGGATCATGACCTGAGTTGAAGGCAGATGCTTCACCGACTGAGCCACCCAGGCACCCTAGAATCACTCAACTTTTAAATGAAAAATGTCGTTACATCATGGGTACATAGGTTCTCCTATCAACTCAGCTACTGTAAATGGTTTCTGTAGTTGCTTCAGTCAAGATTTCTAGTTGCAAGAAACAGAGACTGACATGACTAATTAGCAGAAAAAAAAGCATTTATTAAGCAAGTATTTGTGAATTCCCACATTTTGTTGCAAGAGCTGGAGAACAAACCTTGAGATTTAAATTCCAGAAACAGTGCCACAAAATTGGTTAGAAAAAGAAACCACCTATACTGCTACCAAGCATCAACTTAGCAGTTTGTGTGGAGGCCATATCTGTATTAGGAACTTGATCTTGACGTCTGTTGGAGGGATTGCAGCAAGAAGGTGAAAGAGAGAAAATAAGCTTCCTGTTTTCTGATGTCAGAGTCTTAGCTTCAGCATCTCAGTCGCAGTCTGACATCTTCTTGGCAGAGCCAAAGTCACCATATCCCTGCTTCTGAGGAAAGGAATTATGGGACAATAAGTTCCAGTTTCTGCCTTCAAGGGGGAAATTTCCCGATTACTTCCTTGAAAGGATGCTTAAAAGGTCATAGGCAGCCAGAACATAATAAAAATCCACTGAAATGGAATTTTTTGTATGAATGAAAATTTTTTTTATGTTCTAATTTGAAATATACTTTAATCCTACCCTGGTAACTTTTGGCCATCCCAAAATGAAGAAAACACAGCAGCCCTCCATCCCTAGTAGCCACTGAACTCAGAACACAAAGGTAATGTGATGGCTCTGAGAATATATTTGAATTCACAGATGGTCCCTTTCTGGCCCAGCATGATACAAGCAACCAGTCTTCCGGGATTGAGTGTATAACAAACAATTGAGTAAAATTATTGAAAGAATGGAAGTGTGTCACAAGAAATATGATGCTGTTTAAGGGCAAAGAAAGACCAAATGTGAGATAAGCATAATACTATTTGCTCTTAAAATCAATTATCTTAGCCTAATACTGAATGTTGCACAGTTAATATCTATCAAGTCTTTCGTTGGTAAACATTTTTTTTCTCCCGTTGGTAAGCATTTATCAAGAACAGAGGTCTAGGAAATGTTAAGCAGGGGCAGGCAGCGTCCCACTTTGATCATATTGTACAGCATTACTGAGCCAACTATTATTCATTCAGGCCATGCCCTATATACGCACACCACCTGGGCTCATTAGAAAAGTATTCTCAGTATCAGAAAGCATTAAGGAGTTCAGGGACTGTATCTTAAAAATTATTCTAAGAATAGTTTGTAGAATTTACAGAGCCAGTATTGTCAAGTAATAAATAGCATGTTTGCCTGACTCCACAGGGAGCTAATACACTTCAATTAAATTGTTTTCAATTTTGGCAAACAAATAGCACATATTGTCATAAATAATATTTAAGATAGTTTTATTTCTGACTAGTTTCTAGGTTTAGGGTTCATATGCGTGGTATTTTTGACTTAGCAGTCATTTTCCAATTAAACTACTTAGAGTTCATCATTTACTTTGAGTAGATTTGTAAGGAGATGATATGGTACAGGGGAGCTTGAGGTATTATTGAGGTGTTACTTGTGGCTTAAAGCCTTTGCAGTATACTTCATTTGATCTATAGATGTTTTATAGCATAGCATACTTCCTATGCTAAAATTAAAATTAAAATCTTGTTGAGATAACAATGAGATAAGTACAAATAAAGTTAAAATCTTGTTGAGATAACAATGAGATAAGTACAAATAAAGTTAAAGCATCTTCTATGATAGAATTTCCTTGCCTTCATAATGCAGCATAGAATGAATAAGATAATTTCTTTAGACCTCACAGCTTTTAAATACAATTTTAAATTCTATATTATGGCTCAGACTTCATTTTTTTCTCCCCTTCACAATGACACATGAACAATGAACATGTTATTTCCTAACAATAGAAAATTTTTTTGTTTATATTGCAGATAAATATAGCAAGACTTTTTCTGTAGGGTAGGAATGATTTTTTTTTCTTAATGATTAAAAGGCTCTGTGTGAAATATGATAAAGTGATCTCATCATGGGAATTTACATTTTTTCAGTATAGTCGGAAGAACATAAAAATTAGCTCTTGAGGCTGAAGAGCTTACGTTGGTTGGTGGGCACCTGATGTAGACACATCAAGGATTCTGCAGACCTTATATTTAATACAGCACTGTAGCAGAAGTACTATTTGCAAACCTCAGAAGAACAAACAAAGCAAATATCTATTTTTCCCATATCAAGCAAAGGCTAATATGCTAGTGCCTTTAAGTTTGAAAAAGGTACGTATGAATCAGTAGGTTATGTAGGTCAATAATTCCACCGAAAACTTTTTAATTTCACAAAGCCACACCATATATAGTGCTGTGTAATGGGTATGTTCCTGTTTCCTATGACATACATTCATGTATATATCTGTCTTGGCACCTTATATGCCTTTTATTTCCTTGAATCACAGGAGCTTCAGTTTCAGCGACTCACCCGAGAACTGGAAGTGGAAAGGCAGATCGTTGCCAGTCAGCTAGAAAGATGTAGGCTTGGAGCAGAATCACCGAGTATCGCCAGCACCAGGTACAGAGCTGATGGCTCTATCTTTTTACATGCTTTCATGTTACATGCCTTATTAAGTTTTCCTGGGTGCAGCAAATGATTCTGTTGGTGTTGTCAACTGTTAACTTGCCTTTCTGAATTTGACACCAAAAATGTCAATTTATTCAAATTTGAGAAACCTCTTGCAATATTGATTATCATTCATCCTGTGCTTGAAGTATTTTTTATGGCATTGGGAAGTTTCTGTATGCTACCTTTAGAAATTTTATTTCTCATATGTAGACATAGTAAATGATATTTTTCACATCATTTACTACTATGTTTTGATGTTTTTCAAATCATTAATTACTAATAACATTTAAGCAGCTTTTAAAAATGTCTTCAGTTGACCTTGAGTTTTTCTAGAACTCTGTAAAAATGCTATACAAAGTAATTACTATATGAAATAATTCAGTGTATTCACATACTAAATTCAAAACCAATATATTACTGAAAAAAACTATATTTAATCAGAATTATTGTTTTGTGTTAAAATAGCCTCTTAAGTTATTTAAAAACATTATTATTATAAAAAATTACTGCCATGTTACCAAATGGTGAAATCACTGCTGATCCTATTTGTGGATTTCTTTCTTGTTAATTACATATTCTAGTAAAGCCAACCATAAAATATCTTCTATTGCTTGCATTTTTAAGTTTGGTTTCTTTACTACTGTGTAAGTATGTGCCAACAGTAACTTGTCTCTTAAGTCATTTCTAACATTATTATTGTTCTGCTTGTCAGTATTGCCTATTACTCTTAGCCAAGAAAGTCTTCTTAGTGAATAGAGTGCTGTCTGTAGTTCCTCCTTCCTGGCTAATTATTGCTATGGATTTAAAAATATTAGGCTAATAAGTTGTGTTCTTGTGAATGTTTTCATCTCTGACCCTGAAGAGTTGTGCATATTGATGTGTTATTAAGACATAAAGTATTCAAATAAGATTAATAAAACTTCTAAAACACAAATATCAAGCTATGTGATCATTTTTTAGTTATCCAAGCAGGTTTTTTTTTTTTAATAGGAAGGGAAATTGTAAGCAAAGAGTAAAAATGTACATCAAATATTTCTAACTCTGGCTTTGTACTTAATGAAATAATTTATCAAGGAAGTTAAAATTGTTAAAATCAATTTTAATTCTATTCAGTATTTTTATTCAATATATTTTTTAAAAAACTATCTCTATCTTTAGCACCAAAAAGAAAACTCAATACTATGATATTGTATAGTTCCAAAGACATAGACCAACAGATTTAAAAATATATAATTTTACACTAACAGAAAATTTAATTCAACACTTAACGAATTCAGTTAGGACTTTTATTCTGGCAATTTGGCTAATTAAACTAACATAGAAATTCTCTTGATAAACCCCTAGAAATACTTGATATATTGATAAAATAAGTCTAATAGAAAGGAAAATCTCCAGGTACTAGAAATAGGAAAGAAACTCAAAGGCAGAGCCAGAAGCATTTGAGCTAACTCTGGAGGAGACCTAGGGACGATCAACTCCTCCCCCCTTGAAAGCACTAGTCTTAGATTTAATACCCATGCACATGTGAACTTAAGATTAGTATATTAAGCTCTGACCCTCAGTTGGCTGCACCCATGGGTAAACTCCAAACCACATGTGGGTTTGGAGCTCCAATGTAATTCTTCATGTTGTTCAGGATCCCCATCTGGGAAACTGGCATCACTAAGGATGAGCTCACAATCAGATATTATAAAACTTGAGTAAAAAAAAACTCAACAATGAGTGAGAATCAATTGGCAGAAGAAGACAATTTAAAACTTCAAGAACATGCTATTCTTGGAGAAAGTCTGATTAGGTGTGTACAGGATAACAGACACAAGGATGTTCATTATAATATTATTTGCAAAAGTAAAATATGAGAAAGAAAGTATCCATCAGGATGAAAATGGGAAATAAACTGGGTAAGTGGACTCAAGAACAGTTAAAATGAAGTAATTAGATTACATGTATGAACATGAACATCTTTGCAAAACAGACCTTTTTAAAAGATTTTCTTTACTTATCTGAGAGTGAGAGAGCATGAGCAGAGAGAGGGGCAACGGGAGTGGCTTCCCACTAAGCAGGGAGCCCAACACAGGGCTCGATCCCAGGACCCTGAGATCATGACCTGTGCTGAAGGCAGGTGCTTAACTGACTGAGCCACCCAGGAGCCCTGCAAAACAGACTTCTGAGTGAAAACCACAAATTGCAAAAGAATAAATATAGGAGGATATAATTATGAATACTTTAAAAATATATGTAGCAGCCCTGCATAATTTTTAAACAGTGTTTGATAGTGTTCACAGATATATGCATGTGTAGTAAAAGTATAAAAAATATTTTGGAATGACACCAATTTAAGATAGTGGTACCTCTAGGAAGAAAGGGAAGAGGAAGCTATCAGTAATTAGGCTTTAGCCAAGTCTGTAACATGTTATTTAAAATTGACATCTAAAGCAAATATGACACAATAGTAACATTTGTTAAATGAGGGGGGTGGTTGATATGTGCGTGGCTATTAGATTATTTTCTGCACCTTAATTTTTAAAATCTTAAATAATTTTAATTGAATTAGCTAATTCCATAGGTTTAAAAATGTTAGTAAAAGTACATGTTATATAACATTTACTCTGAGTGATTTTGGTGTTTTGTCACTGGATCTCAGGGCCTAGTGTGATGTGTGACATGTCACTGGGCTTGGTCAGTGACTTTTGTCTAAATGGATGGTTCTGCAGCAAGGGAAGCCGGGTTGACCAGAGAACAGGGGAAAGCATGCACAGAGGTAGATGGGATTCCTCACTGTGGTTGTATTGAAGCACACCAAGAGGTTCAGGTACCTAGGATGTGTCCTAAAAGGACCTAATG